>NW_027507758.1:573279151-573929151 GCF_037356315.1 Lithobates pipiens
TCTTTGTGTCTTAGCAGTAGGGGTATTGTCTGGAGAGGGTATAACAGGCGGGCGAAACTGACCATTTTCACCAAATGACATCTTCCCAGGAGCGAGAGGGGCAGATCCATCCAGTTGTCTAATACCTGAGTGATTTTAGCAAAAAGTGGGGGGTAATTCAGGTGGTAGAGAGAGGACGGGAGTTTCCCTATTTTGATTCCCAAGTAAGTGATATGTGACTTGGCCGTAGTAAAGATGGAGTTTTGAACCCAGGCAGGTGGGGGGAGGGGTCCTAAGGGCATAATCTCGCTTTTGGAGTAGTTTATGCGCAACCCTGAGCATTTCCTGAATAAATCAAAAGTGTATTTTATTGTGGGCATATCTGCGGAAGGGTCAGCTGAGAAGATGAGGACATCATCCGCAAAGAGGGACGTCCTCAACTCTTGGCTCCCTATTCGAATGCCATGCAGCGGGGCAACTGTTAAGAGATATCTAGAGAGTGGTTCCAGAGCTAGGTTGAAGAGGAGTGGGGAGAGGGGGCAACCTTGTCTCGTGCCTTTGTGAAGGCGAAATTCATTGGAGAGGAGGCCAGCCGCTACCAGCCTGGCCGCCGGTGAGGTGTACATGGAATTTATTAGATGAAGGAAAGGGCCTGAAAATCCCATTTTACGTAAGACCATGGCGAGCCAATCAAAGTTTACATTGTCAAAAGCCTTTTCGGCATCAAGGGTGACAATGGCATAATCCCCCCTTGGATGGCATCTGGCGTGTTCCAGCGCCATCATTACCTTTCTAATATTCATCGTCGCCGTTCTGCCCTTCACAAAGCCGGATTGGGCTGGATGGATCAGAAAAGGGACGATGTCAGCCAGTCTCGTGGCTACAATTTTAGAGAGAATCTTAACATCAAGATTTAGTAGTGAAATGGGTCTGTATGAACCTGGTTCCTGGGGGTCTTTCCCTTTCTTTTCTAATAGTTTAATTATGGCCTGATTGCCCGTGGGAAGGTAAGAGCCACCAGACCACATACGTTGATAGACACTATGAAGAGTGGGTGCCAGGAGAGGATGCAGTGATTTGTAGAATTCGCCTGTCAGACCGTCTGGGCCTGGCGCTTTAGAAGAGGCTAACTGCCATATCGTGGTAGTGATTTCTAACAGAGAGATAGGGGCATTGAGGGTTTCCAATTGGGAGGGAGATATTGGAGTCAGAGTAACTTTATCTAGGAAGTCGCACGCCGTGGGTTTGTCAATGGGATCGGCGGCATATAGCGTCGAGTAATAGCGCAGCATGGCAGCGTTTATGCCTTTTTGCGTGTTCGTGACAGAACCATCCGGCTCACGGATGGAGGGGATAATGGTCGGGCGATAGGTTCCCTTGTTAAGGTGGGCTAAAAGCTTGCCCGCCTTATTGAAAGTACGATTTTAATCAATATCTCAATGAACACAAGAATAATTTACAAAATTTTGACAAACCTGAGTTTTATAGAACATTTGTTTAGCTCTATTTTATATGAAAGTAAGCTTAATAATAAAACTTAGATGACAAAACCTTCAGTTTTAATCAAATTACGGTAGTTCATGTGAAAATGAATACACTCCACAACAAAAACTACTCCATCTAGTATTTTATATGACCACCATGCTTTGTAAGGACATCATCAAATCTTCAAGGCCTGGAATGAACAAGTTGGCAACATATTGCAACATCTATCTTTTTACATTTTTCAAGAACAACCTCTTTTAGAGGCTGGATGGAGGGTGATGCTCAACTTGTCTCTTCAGAATTCCCCATAGGTGTTCAATTGGGTTCAGATCAGGAGTCATACTTAGCCATTGAGTCCCTTTCACCCTTTTCTTCTTCAGAAATGCAACAGTGGCCTTAGATGTGTGTTTTGGATCATTGGCATGTTGGAAAAGTACACGATGACCAAGGGTAGCATTTTCTCTTTCAATATAGGGGAGTACAACTGTGAATTTGTGATGCCATCAATGAAATGCATCTCCCCGACACCAGCAGCACTCATACAGCTCCACAGGAGGACAACTACCATGTTTCACTGTAGTCACCATGAATTTTTCTTTGTACTCTTCACTTTTGCGATGCCATACAGTTTTGAAGCCATCAGTTCCAAAAAAAATTTATCTTTGTCTCATCACTCCAGAGTACAGAGTCCCAATAGTCGTCTTCTTTTTCAGTATGGGCCCTGGCAAATTCTAGGTGGGCTTTTTTTTGTACATGAGCTTTAGGAGAGGCTTCCTTCATGGATGACGCCCATGCATGCCATTCCTCTGCAATGTACGCCGTATTGGGTCATGGGAAACGATCACTCCAGTTTGGCTTTCTACTTTAGCGAACTGCATGGACATTGTCTTCAACCGTTCTCAGAAGACGATCCTGTTGAGGTGTTAACTTCCGTGGATGGCCTGCTGGACGTCTCTGTGAGATGGTTACAGTTCCATCTTTGTTGTTTGTTTCACTTTTGCTACAGTATTCTGACTGCAGATGTCACAAGTTGGATGGTTAGGACGAGGATCTGACTTCAATTGTATTGAATGGACTTAAAAGGGACCAAAGTAGTACAGGAACCTTTTCTAAAGTCGGACCAGTTAAGACTGCACTCATAGGGAACCATTGATTTGTACACATCATGCGACATGCGCTTTCAAAGTCGGAGTGTATGTCGCACCAGTGTGAACAGGGCCTGATAAGAAAAGCTTTGCTGATCTTCTTGTAGCCTTCACCTTTCTTGTGTAAAAAAAATATTCTTTCTCACGCCTTGTGACATTTCTCTCAGTAACGCCCTTTAATAATAAACTGTCTGCTGGACACCTGTTTAATGAATAATTACACTCACCTGTAGTTGAATTCTTGTTAGGATTTTGTTGTGTAAAACTTAGCTTTTCTCCATTGGGATGTATTCATTTTTGCAAAATGGTCTTGAATGGATTTGTTAGGAAAAATATGTTTTTGTGTGTGCAAATTATCAAATCTTGGCTGCAATCAATGGACTGCATTTGCGGGAGTATTTTGTAGTATAGTGTCATATAGAAAATGTTGATTCTGCAAAGAAGTAAAGGTTTTCTGACAAATATGTTGGGGTGTACTCATTTATGCTGAGTGACATGAAATTTTCACCACAAGTCTGTAAAAACCTATTCAATCCACACATACAAAGAAACCAAAACAAATAAGTTCAGAAATTAAGTTATGTGTAAAAAAAATGGAATGACACATTGAACACTTGAAGAAAGGGATGTGCAAAAAGCCATGCTGAAATATCAGTAATTAGCAATCCTGCCCCTTGTCAGTGCAAATTAATATCAGCTGGTTCAGTCTCAACTGATGGCCTATAAACAGGTGTCTCATTACCAAGGTGCCACATAAGAAACATCTCAAGGGGTAAAAGCAAATGGCTCTCTCAAGACCTTTGCAACCTTATTGTTGCAAAACATACTGATAGCATTGGTTACAGAAGCATTTCTAAACTTCTGAATGTTCCAGTGAGCACCGTTGGGGGCCATAATCAGGAAGTGGAAAGAACATAATTTCACCATAAACTGGCCACGACCAGGTGCTCCTCACTAGATTTCTGAGAGAGGAGTGAAAAGAATTATCAGAAGAGTTGTCCAAGAGCCAAGGACCACTTGGAGAGCTTCAGCAAGACCTGGAATTAGCAGGTACAATTGTTTCAAAGCAAACAATAAGTAATGCAGTCAGCCACCATAGCCTTTAAGCACGCTAACCATGCAAGAGTCCATTGCTGAATAAAAAGCATGTTGAAGCTTGCTTAAAGTTTGCTGCACATCATTTAGACAATCCTGTGAAATACTGGGAGAATATAGTCTCGTCAGAGGAGAGTAAAATTGAACTCTTTGGATGCCATAATACACACCACGTTTGGAGGTCAAATGGCACTGTACATCACCTCAAAAACACCCCCATCCCAAATGTGATGTTTGATGGTGGGACCATCATGGTGTGGGGCTGTTTTTCAGAATACGATACTGGCAAACTTCATGTCATTGAAGGAAGGATGAATGAAGAAATGTACCAAGACAAATCTGCTGCCAGCTACCAGGATGATGAAAATGAATTGAGGGTGGATATTTTAGCAAGACAATGATCCCAAACGAAACCCTCAACTAGTTTCAAAGAATGAAAATAAAACTGCTAGAATGGCCTAGCCAATCACCTGACTTGAATCTAATAGAAAATCTGTGTATTAAATAAACTTCAGTTAGCGTGTTCAATACTTTTTCATTCCATTTTATTGCACATAACTTAATTTTTCAATTCATTTGTTTTGGTTTCTTTGTATGGATTTCATGGGTTGTTACCGACATGTGGTGAAAATTCATGTCAACAGCACCTTTTGGGCGTGGTTCACACTGAGGCAACCTGCCAGGCGACTTAGCCGCCTGACAAGTGCAGTGCAGTGGAACCGTTCTAATCGGAGCGACTTAGAAAAAACGTTCCTGTACCTTTTGGGGACGACTTGCATTGACTTCTATTACAGAACTAATTTGCAAGTCGCGCTGTATGGGATGGCTTTAGAGTCGGGCGACTTTGAAGCTGCCCCAGTGTGAACCGGCACACTTTTTTTTGTTTCCTTAGTAAACTGCAAATTGGTAACATACATACATACTTTTAAGTCTTTCATTAACTGATTAAAAAACAGCAACTAAAAGTGGTTATAAACCCTTACAACCAACTTTGACCTACAGGTAAGCCTAGATTAAGGCTTACCTGTAGGTCCAAGAAATATCTCCTAAACCTACACGGTTTAGGAGATATTTGCCGAAAGACAGGCACCGCTGTCTACGGCGTATGTGCCGTAGACAGCGGCGCGGCCGCGGTCAACGGCTATATGGCGCAGGTGGCGGCTCCCGTGCGCATGCGCGGGAGTGACGTAATCGCCGGCTTCGCTGAATGACAGCGTCGGAGCAGCAAGACCCACCGAGAAGATGGATGCGCTGGGCTACAGGGGACAGCGGTGACTTCGCTGGCTCCTGTGTCAGGTAAGTGACACATAATGGGCTACTATGTGATGCATAGTAGTCCATTATGCTTTACCTTTGCAGGGAATGAAAGAGGAAGTAAACTCATCAGGGTTTACTTCCTCTTTAATAAAGTCAGCTTCTGGCTTGTAGGCAAATACTGCTGTTTCTGCAGTGTATCCACCCTGCCACTCTAAACAAGAGCTTATTTTCTTGCCCTGGCATTGTAATGACACATAACACGTTTCTAGCAATGGCTGGAGAACAGATGATATTAATCATTGGTAAACATTTTGCTAATGCGGGTAGTTTTTGTTTTATGGTTCCAGTGGTTGACGCATTGCTGCTTTAATCCAAGCAAATTAGAGGTGATCTGGCAGGAAGGAGAGTGAAGAGTGATGAGTACCAAGTGGGAGGTCATAACTCTCCCTGTAGTAAATGCAGTATAGATGCCGGACCCTGAAACATGAGGCTCTGCACATGTACTAGTTTTTAGCCAGAAATTTGAAAGGAAAAATCATGTTGAGCAGAAAACTCATCCCAGTCACCTATGTATATATTACAATGATCTCAACAAGCTTTTGCTGTTTTGTTGCTTAGATAGGCTATTTCAGAATGGATTGAATTGTTCTTTACTGTAATTAAATGTTTAGTCTCATTGCTAAGATACAGGTCATCCCCATATCAATCTAGACCTACAGAACCTTTGTTTTTTCATTTTGGTAAGGTAGTGGCATTTTTATAACTGTATTACATTATACTTCACATCAATCTACTGTCCCCTCAAAGGGGCTCACAATTCAGCATCTACCACAGAGAAGGGCCAGATAGTTCCCTGTCACCTGAAGGAGCTCACAATACAATGTCCCTACTATATAGAAGGACCAGATAGTTTCATATCTCCTGAGGCATCTTACAATCTAATGTCCCTGCCACACAGAAAGACCACATCATTTCCTGTCTCCCGGACAAGCTCACAATCTAATGTTCTGGCCAGATAGTTTTCTGTGCCCTGCAGGAGCTCACCAACTAATTTCCCTATCACACAGAAGGACCAGCTGGTTTTCTGTCCCCTGAAAGCTCACAATCTAATGTTCCTAGCACACAAGAGGACCAGGTAGCATTTTGACCACCGAAGGAGCTCACAAACGAATGTTTTTACCACATAGGAGGGCCAGCTTGTTTCCTGTGCCCCAAAGCAGCTCACAATCTAATGTTCCTACCACATAGGAGGACCAACTGGTTTTCTGTGTCCTGAAGGAGCTCACAATCGTATGCCCCTACTACACAGAAATATTGAGTTTCCTGTTGCCGGAAGGAGCTTACAATCCAATGTTCCTACCACATGGAAGGACCAGCTAGTTTCCTGTCCTCCAAAAAGACTCTATCCAATGTCCCTACCACATAGGAGGACCATCTAGTTTTCTGTGTCCAGAAGGAGCTCATAATCGTATGCCCCTACCATACAGAAGGACTAGCTAGTTTCCTGTTGCCATAAGGAGCTTACAATCTGTTCTTCTTACCACGTAGGTGGACCAGCTAGTTTCCTGTCCTCCTTCAAAAAGTAGCTAGTTCCCCCACATACAAGGAGTAGGAAAATTCAGCAAGGTGTAATGTGCTGCCAAAAAATTCAACACAGTATCATGATATGAACAGGGCACATTAAAAAAATTAAAAAATTCTGTGTGAGCCTATATTGTTCTATGTGGAGTTTTGCAGCTCAACGGATGTGCTTTAAAGGACCTTAAAGAAGGTCCCATGTGACTGCCAATCAGTTTTGGTGTTAACTCTTAACAGGCAGGTTCACTTTCAGAACTGTGGGGGTTATGGAAGTTTGCTCTCTAAGGTGCTGTTCTTTCTTGTTAGGCTCTGAACCCCCAGTGACTCCATCTTATCATAAGGCTGTAATGGATCCTTCTTCCCTTTATTTTGCCTGGCGAGGGCCTGTACCACTGGAGGATGTCACTCCCCAAGTCAAAGTCCCCACTGGGTAGTGTGTGCTGGCCTACCATGGTAGTTGTTCTCTTTCTGGATCACATAAGTAGGGCAAAAGTAAGAGGCAGGTCCCCACAGTATGGTAGCACCAGTTTGTTCTCTGCCAGTTTGTTCCCTACAACATAGGATTGTCATTTAGTGTTGTGTTCCTCCTCCCAAGTAGCTTGCAATCTAATGTCCTAACCATATATCAGAACCAGTTAGTTTCCTTTTCCCCTAAGCATTCACAATTTATTGCCCCTACCACATAGTAGGACCAGTTATTTCTGTGTTCACCGAAGCAGTGCAGTTTCTCCAGGCAGCTTCCATGACAGCACCTTAGAGAGTAAGTTTAGTCCTGACAATAAAAGGAATACTTTATCCAAAAGCCTTTAAAAGAAGTCTCACAAGATTGCTGGATAGTTTGCGTGTTTCCTTCTGTCACTTTCAAATCTCTGGTTATGGAGACTCACTTCTTTCCCTATTTCCCCTTCTTGTTAGGCTTTTGACCCTTCAGTAACTCCCTCTTACTGGCATGGCGGTCCCGGAGCATTAGTCCCTCTTCTGTGCCTGGTGAGGACCTGTACAGGAGGTGGATGTTGCTCCTTGGCAAATGTGCTGGTGACAGTAGTGGGAGTGGGCCCACCTTGGTGCACATCCGCTTGACTTGTTTTCTGTGAGAAGAACAGAAAGTTCAAGCAAAGTTCTTGGCTCTTCCTGCTCATACATCCTGTATTTCTTTAGATTGTCAGAAAAGATTCAAATAAAAAAAGGGACAGTGCGCAAAGTCCATGCAGATAATGCGTAAGTCTTGAACCTGGTACACATGGTACGATTGTTGGCCAACCGAGCATCTGATTTTTGTCTTAAGGGCGTGTGCCAGGATCTTGTCTTGCATACTAACACGAACATAGTGACATACTACAAAGAATGTAAGCTCTTGAGCGCCACCCTTTGGGCCCCTTCTGCTAATTTCGTGTTTGGTGAGCATGCATGTTTGTACTTTCAACTTTTGTGTGACGGATTTGTGTACTGACCATACGAAAATCTGACGTCAAACCGCTGTCCGCCAAAAATTTACTAGCCTGCCAGCCAACATTTGTTGCTAAAAGTTGGACAATTGTCAAAAGGAGGGTACTAACGGTAAGATTTTAAGACAACAGTCTGTCAACAGACAATCCCCTGCCAACAATTGTACCGTGTGTATGAGGCTTAAGTGCTGCAAGACTAGACTGGTACCCACATACATTATGCTGCTCAAGGAGTGCAACACTCAGGATGTTGCTGGGGATGCTTGTAATCTGACCCTAAACTATGTAAATCTTTTTTAGCGGTGAGGCAATTAGAGGAGCAAGGGGATGATAATGTCAAGAAAGCTTGTTAGCAGATGTAGAACTGTTGCTATGGTTGCAAGGAGATGAAAAATGAATTCTGTGTGAGTGATCAAATATCTTAGCTGGCTGCAGAAATATGGAAAGGTCGTAACGTCAAATAGCAAAAAGACGAGTGTCAATTATATAGCCATGTCTTATGCGTTTTACAAAGAAGTTGTTTGCCAATCCCCAATTCTGAATGAAGTCATTGTTGTAAAATGAAAAGCTGTTGAAGTGACTAAATACAGCATTATTCTGTTAAAATACAACATTAATGTTGTTCTTCATTCTTCTCTCTCCTGCCTGCAATGGAAAAGCAGCCCACATAGAGTTACGTAGTTACATAGTTAGTAAGGTTGAATAAAGACACCAGTCCATCCAGTTCAACCTGAGTGAGTGTCTACAATTGCCCCTATCCCTGTACATTGTACACTCACATTGGTCCCTACCCTCAAGGAGCCCACAATCCAAGGTCCCCATTCATAGAATAGGGCCAATTTTGGACAGAAGCCAATTAACCTACCTGCATGTCTTTGGAGTACACCACCCTGAAAATGTGCTGCTGCTCACCCTGTCCACTACACCATCCTGGCTAACCGCACAGCCTATAGACATTAGATGACAGTCACCCATTCTGGATTTTATTTAGGTAATAATCTTATTTTTTTGAAGGCATGTGCCCACCAATCAGCACCTCTGTGGGGGAGGTTAGAAAAAAACTTGTCCTGATACTTTTCTCCCCCCTGAGATAAGTGGTTCCAACAATTGCTGGTGTTGCACCACTTCTCCCTTCGCCTCTGTTTTGACCTAATCCAGCTATGCAAGTTTATATAGCTACTGTAGTTGCAGATAGCTCAATGGAGTTTGTTAAAGTGGAATCCAAGAGAAAAGGGGCTCTTTTTTTTTTTTTTTTGGAGGAAGCGATGTTTAACCCTTTCATACAGATGGGTTCTTTGCGGTATGAGATGTGAATATAATTGTCCCCTTCCTCTGCAGGAGCTAGTTCCACCCAATTCAGTAGAGTCTTTAAAGGTCTGTTCACATCAGCAGCTGCATTACACCGTATAAATAGTGTTGGGTAGGATGACTGAAGTGCTGATGTGCCAATTGTGGCGCATTGCACTGTTCACTTTTCTTTTAAAGCGATAGCAAAGGAAAACGTGTCTATACTTACCTGCTCTGTGGCCCTGAACCTCCTCTTCTCTGGTCCCCTGTCGGTGCTCCTCGCTCCTCCTACCTCTCCAGTGCCCCCACTGGAAGCCGCTCCCCATGGGGGCACTCGTGCATGCTCAATTCTGAGCCCCTCTGCTGCGTCCATGGACACAGAGTGCGACTCTGCCCCGTCCCCGCTTCCTCATCACTGGAGTTGATTGACAGGTGCGGGAGCAAATGGCTCCTGATGTCATCAATCTGCCCAATGTGAAGGGAGACAGTGACAAGAGCTGCAGTAGGACTGCATTGGAATAGCCACCAAACACAGTCCTACCGCACCAGGTGTGAATCTACCCTAAAGGCTATAATCACCTTTCTTTATCATGCATCATGGTACACAGAGCCACAGTAATTACTTTATGGGTTATATGGCACCTTCAGGTGATGGACACAGGCACACCCTAGACAGGAAGTTCCATTCCCCATATTACCCCTCCCCTTACCTGGGAGTACCTCAGTTTTTTAGCCAGTGTCTTAGGTGTTGGTCAGAAGTAAAGATGTGCTGTGCTGAGCTCCACTGGGGTATTCCTTGCTGGGGCAAGCTATGCAACCGGATCCATTCAAATTGTCTTTTCCAGGCCAAATTGAATGGTATCCGAGCCTCGTGCCCGAATGAGGTTTTGCCTGTAACACTTCTCTTTTTATAGAGCTGGACCCCAGGATCCAGTATTTGTTTTTTCCAGCCATATTTCTGATGGGGTGCTTTACAGGTCCAGGGCTGTGGATCCCCTTATGAAAAGGGGGCGCCGGTCCCTGAAGTTTTTTTTAACAGAGCCCATCGTGAGTGGTGAAGATTAGGTCTGTTACCACAGAACCCTGCAGCTGGATAAGGTAAGGGAGATTCCTAAGGGATTTTTCTAATTCTTGTGGGTTTTCTCCTTTAAAGTAAATGTTGTCATGCTTATAGTCACCACCGGGGGCTGTCAAGAGCACGTACCTGATTCCATGCTTGTCAGTCTTGCTCTGTGTCCCAAGCTGCACACTTCCTCCGGCCCAAGCTCCAGGTAAGACGTGGGAATGTGTTTTTTTTCTTCCTCCTTGGAATGTCCCCCCACCTGGATAGCTTCATTCGGGGAGGCAGAGGGAGCATGGCTCAGTCGACAGTGTGTGCCACGCCGCTCTCGCCGTCATTCTAATGGTTCCCATAGGCAGATCTCCTTCTCCCCAGCCCTCCTCCATGCGATCAGGTTGGAGGGAAAATGGTCTAATTTGAAAACTATGAGGGGGGGGGGCATGATAGGTGGTTAGAGGAAGGGGGCGGGGCTTAGCGGCATTGGCATGCTTTAGCGTCCACAACGTGGGCTGTGTAGCTATAAAGTGCACCTTTTTTCAGGTGCATACAGCTGAAGGAGGAACACAGAGCAGACGGGTGGCATGTGAGTGTTGGTGACACAGGCATTCCCAGGGCAAATTTACTTAGGCATCAGGCTGAGCTTAATAGCAGCGGCAGTTGCTAGACTATTGCTCAGCATTGGGTGCATTTTTTTGTAAGTACCTCAGCGTTTATGCTCAGCACTATGACCAGAGGGGGTGGTACAAATAGCACAAAAACCAAGGGCACAAAGGGGTCGCCCTAGGGACCCTCCTTCTGCAACACCATCCCCTCTGAAAGATCTAGGGAGACTGGTCAGAGTGAGCCATCGGGGTGATCAGGGGCTGCAATTGCTTCCGACACTTCAGCCCCTGTCTATATAACGGAGCAGGTTTTTTCCTCAGCTATGAGTGGATTGGGGGAAAGATTAGCAGCTTTAATCGCATCTTCACAGAGTGGAAGAAAATGCATTAGGTCCCCTTCTACCACCCAGGATCCTCAAACAGAGGAACAGTGGGAGGGAGAAAATGAATCCCCCCTCGGGACCGTGAAGAGACTGATGATTCCTCTCCCGAGGGATCAAACGGCTTTGTGTTTTGCAATTGGCATAGAGATTCTATTCTTCAAACCTCTTGCCTTATCCTTGGGTTGGTACATATGCGTAGAATCTTATGGTTGAAAAGTTGGTCAGCCAAAGCGTCATGCAAAAAGCTCCTGGCTAGTTCTCCTTTCCACGGTAAAAAGATGTTTGGGCAGGATTTGGACAAATATATCCAAAAACTATCAAGTGGGAAAAGTACCCTTTTGCTAGTTAAGAAAAAGAGTAAACATCCCTCATTTAAACGGGCTCGTTCTCCAGTGCCAGGGGCATCAGCCTTCAGGCAGTCGCGATGGCCTCCGCCGTCAGGTTCAAGAGGTAAACCTCAGGGTCAACCCCAGGAACAAAAGAAATCCTGGGAAGGAAACCCACAAGACAGAGCGCTAAAGCCTCTTTATGAAGGGACGCCCTTGCTCGCTCGAGTGGGGGAAGACTTCTGCAGTTTTCAAGGGTCTGGCATGAAGAATTTCAAGACAGATGGGTGGTCTCCGCAATAGCTCTAGGTTACAAACTAGAGTTCCGAGAATTCCCGTCTCCTTGTTTCCTCAGGTCAAATTTCCCCAAAGATCCAAAGAAAAAGTCTCTTTTTCTAGTGTTAGACCGACTTTTGTCACAAAAAGTGATCATGGTGGTCCCCATGGAAGAGCAGGGGTTGGGGATTTATGCAAACCTTTTCACGGTGCCAAAACCAAATGTGGATGTCAGACCCATTCTAGATCTCAAAGATGTAAACCGGTTCCTGAAAATTCGCTCTTGTCGCATGGAATCAATCCAATCAGTAGTCTCCATGCTACAAGGAGGAGAACTTCTGGCATCAATCAATATCAAGGATGCATACCTGCATGTACCTATTTTCCCTGCTCACCAAAAGTTTCTGCGTTTTGAAGTAGAAAAACGTAATTTTCAGTTTGTATCCTTGCCTTTTGGTCTAGCTACTGCACCTCGGGTGTTTACAAAACTGCTGGCCCTTCCTCTTGCCAGATTGAGGTATAACAATAATAGCATACCTAGGTGACCTTGATAGACCAGTTGGTAGCCTGCTTGGATCAAAGTATGGCCACCACAGTCAACTCCCTGGAATGCCTAGGTTGGGTCCTCAACCGTGAGAAATCTTCTTTAAAGCCAGTAAGAAGATAAGAGTACTTTGGTCTGGTTATAGATACAGCCCAGAAGAGGGTGTTTTTACCCTAGGCAAAGATCAGCACCATAAAGGAGCTGGTTCAGGTGGTCAGGGCAAAGAAGGGTCCTTCCATTCGCCTTTGTATGAGGTTGTTGTCGAAGATGGTGGCTTCATTTGAAGCAGTTTCCTATGCTCAGCTTCATTCGAGACAGCTGCAAAACAGTACCCTATTGGCCTGAAACAAAAAGGTCCAAGCACTAGATTTTCTCATGCGTTTGTCGCCAAAAGTAACCAGATCCTCAGTTGGTGGAGGATATGTGAGAATCTGTAGAAGGGGAAATCCTTCTTACCAGTTACCTGGAAGGTGGTAACAACAGATGCCAGCCTTTCAAGTTGGGGAGCAGTCCTGGAAGAGGCGTCTGTCCAAGGGAAATGGTCCAGAACCGAAAAGACCTTGCCCATCAACATTCTAGAGATTGGGTCAGTGCATCTAGCCCTAAGGGCCTGGACATTCAGGTTGCAGAATTCTCCTGTCAGGATTCAATCCGACAATGCCACAGCAGTGGCTTATATCAATCACCAAGGGGGCACCAGAAGTCAGGCAGCTCAAGGAGAGGTAAACCATATCCTAACCTAGGCAGAAAAGCATGTGCCATGCATCTCACAATATTCATTCTAGGGGTAGAGAACTGGCAGGCAGACTACTTAAGCCCCAGCAGTTGTCCCCGGGGGAAAGGGTCCCCTCACCCCAACATCTTCCTGGCTATATGCCAAAGATGGAGGATCCTGGACGTAGATCTGTTTGCATCCAGGTTAGTTCAACAACAAAGTCGACAACTTTGTGTCAAGAACAAGGGTGTCAGGAACTTACCAGCAATAGACAGGTACAGCTGCGTGCACACAGGCGTCGGCGTGTGTCTTCTGCGCGTTCGCGTACGCGTTCGCGTGCGCGTTCGTTTACGCGTTAGTGTGCACGTTCGCGAGTGGCGTTCGTACGCGCGCTCGTCCACGTGGTCGTGCGTGGCGTGCGTGCGCTCCTTCCCGCCACTGAGCGTTTAAAGGACTCTCAAGTGCGCCGGTGCGGCGCTGTTTCGTCTCAGCTTCCGTGTGTCTGAATATCTGATCCTGAACCCGGTTACCTTTGAATACCTGATCCTGAACCTGATTACCTGCTACCGTTATCGACCCGGCTTGCTTGACTTCTCTGCCTTCTCCAATCCCGACCCGGCCTGCCTGACCTCGAAACCTCTTCTGCTTGTGATCCCGTTGCCGACCTCTGCCTGCTTACCGACACCTCTTCTGCCTTCCGTTACCATCAGTCTGCTTACCTTCTGACCCGGACCGTCTGACTCTTCTCCAGCCTGCTGCCAGTTCCAACCTTCGGTCTCTGAAGCTACTGCCTGCATTTCTCAGCTTCCAGCAACCCGCAGTCCACTCAGCCTTCAGAGGGATCTCCGCTCTTCTACCAGCTCCAGCGGCTCTATCCAGCAGGCCCTCCTACCCACTGTGCTCTCGAGACCGCTGTTCCCATTCCAGCGGCTCCTGAACCAGCGCTGTAAGAGAGGTCTCCTCCTACAAGTCGGGCTCCACATCTGGACTCTAACAGTACGAAACAGCCATGACTGAGCCCGCAGGAGAGACCTCTCCCATGAAGGAGATCTGCACGCACCTGTCGGCCCTTACCCAAGCGGTAAAATCGCTTCAAGATAGCTACGCCAGGCTTGAAGGACAGGTCCAGGACCTTACAGATACTGGTCACATGGCCTCTGCTCCTGCCTCCTTATCGGCACAGCCCGTCGCCTCACCATCCGTTGTCATGCTTCCACCTGAACCAAGGGTACCCATTCCGGAAAGGTTTTCTGGGGATCGAACCAAATTTCGGGCTTTTCGGAGCGCTTGTCAACTCTATTTTGCCCTACAACCACGGACTTTCTCCCTGGAAGCCACGAAGGTAGGATTTGTAATCTCCCTCCTACAAGGAGAACCGCAGACCTGGGCCCACCGTTTACTTGAAGGAGATTCACTCGCAACCTTCTCTCTGCAATCCTTCTTTGAGGCCATGGCTCAGCTTTACGAGGACCCCCAAAAGACTGCCACGGCTGAATCTGCTCTGGTTGCGCTCCAGCAGGGCCGCAGACCGGCTGAAGATTATGTCTCGGACTTTCGACGCTGGAGCGCAGACACGGAATGGAATGATGCGGCTTTAAGGCATCAATTTCGCATGGGGTTATCTGAAGGACTTAAGGACGAACTGGCTCGAGTCGGTATACCAGAAACCCTGGAGGCCCTGATCTCCTTGGCAATCCAGATTGATCGCCGTCTCAGGGAGCGAAGATCAGAGCGCTCCGCTCAGCAAGTCCGTCCAGTCTGGATGACAGCGAGAGCCCCAATGCCTGCTTCTCGCTATGTATCTCCGTCCAGCCCTATTCCGCCCTGCACGGCTCCTGACACCTCCGAGCCCATGCAATTAGGACTACTGCGCCCCGCTTTGCTTCCAGAAGAGCGTGCACGTCGCAGGCAGCAGAATCTCTGCCTCTACTGCGGTGGTTCGGGTCACTATGTCTCTAATTGCCCTGTCAAGACAAGTAAGTGTCTACCTTCTGCTTCTACCAGTCTCTCTGCATTGACTGCCAATTCAACCCACCTTGCTGTTCCTCTCTCACTACAGCTCCAAGGAAGGACGGTGACAGTCAACGCTATCATTGACTCCGGGGCATGCCGCTGCTTCATAGACTCCACCTTTGCGAGCCGACAGGGCATCCCGTTACGAGGCAAGGCTCATGAACTCTCAGTTTTTCTGGCCGATGGGTCTAGCATCAGTTCTGGAAAGGTAACTCAAGAGACTCTCCCTCTACCTGTCATTATCTCCTCTCAACACAAGGAATTCCTGACGTTGGATGTCATCTCCTCTCCAATGTTCCCAATCATTCTGGGCATACCCTGGCTCCAGGCCCACAACCCCTACATCAATTGGGTTACCAGAGAAGTCACATTCCCATCTTCCTATTGCTTGAAACACTGCCTAACAGATTCCACCAAGCCTTCCGCCACCCTTTTATGTGTAGACTCTGATCAAGACCTACTGCAGACTGTGCCCAAGCACTATCATGACTTTATTGATGTGTTCAGTAAAAAGGGAGCAGACACTCTGCCTCCTCATCGTCCCTATGATTGTCCGATCGAACTACTCCCTGGGGCCGAGATTCCTTTCGGACGCATATTCCCTTTATCAGAAAAGGAGCAGGGGGCACTGAAGACCTACTTGGACGAGAACCTAGAGAAGGGGTTCATCCGTCCTTCAACTTCCCCAGCAGGAGCTGGAATCTTTTTTGTCACTAAAAAAGATCAGTCCCTCCGTCCATGTGTGGACTATAGAGACTTAAACAAGATTACGGTTAAGAACCGCTACCCCTTACCCTTGATACCCGAACTCTTTCAGAGACTGAGATCCGCTAAAATATTCACCAAGTTGGATCTAAGGGGGGCGTATAACCTAGTTCGCATCCAGGCCGGGCATGAATGGAAAACAGCCTTCCGGACCCGATTCGGTCATTATGAATATTTAGTGATGCCCTTTGGGCTCTGCAACGCCCCGGCCACATTTCAACACCTAATCAATGACGTGTTTAAGGATTTCCTCGACGTGTTCGTGATTGTCTACCTGGACGACATTTTAATATTTTCCAACTCTCTTGATCAGCATCGAGAACACGTCCGTAAAGTCCTAGACCGCCTTCGCCAGCACCGACTCTACGCAAAGGCTGAGAAATGCGAATTTGAGTTACAGAGCATCCGATTCCTGGGACTAGTAATCTCTCCAACGGGTATCAGGATGGATCCCCAAAAGGTGTCTGCTGTACTAGATTGGCCAGCGCCTCTGGATAAGAAGGGTGTACAACGCTTCATCGGTTTTGCGAACTTTTATAGAAAGTTCATAAGAGACTTTTCAGCTATAATTGCGCCCATCACGCAACTGACCAGACAAAACTTCCGCTTCTGCTGGACTCAGGAGGCCCAGAGTGCTTTCGAAAGACTTAAAAAACTCTTCACGTCCGCCCCAATTCTCAGCCATCCGGACCCGTCTCTACCCTTCATCCTCGAGGTAGACGCCTCTGAAGTGGCCGTAGGAGCGGTCATCTCCCAACGTCAAGGCAACAAGGACCTAATGCATCCCGTGGGGTTCTTCTCCAGGAAACTCTCTTCCGCGGAGAAGAATTACGACGTAGGCGACCGAGAGTTGCTCGCCATTAAGGCCGCCTTGGAGGAGTGGAGATACCTATTGGAGGGCGCTGCTCACCCGGTACTAATATACACAGACCACAAGAACCTAGAATATCTACGGTCTGCCAAGCGACTGAGACCCCGACAAGCCCGCTGGGCCCTGTTCTTTTCACGTTTCTCCTTTCACATCACGTACCGACCCGGATCGAAGAACGTGAAACCGGATGCGCTGTCACGGATGTATGACAATCCTAAGGACTCATCTGTTCCTGACACCATTTTACCTGCCGGGAATTTTTTACTTTTACAGCCTGACCTCCTCTCTCTGATCAGAGAAGCATCCTCTGACTCCTCAAGACCCCCCGGAATCACCTTAATGTCCAGAGATGGCTTGTTCTGGAGGGGAAGTCAAATTTTTGTCCCCAAGAATGTCCGAGTTAAGGTGCTGTCCCTTCTTCATGACCACCCACTGGCAGGCCACTTTGGGGTCCGTAAGACCCTTGATCTGGTACAACGCACGTTCTGGTGGCCCAATTTGAAGGACTTTTGCGAAAAGTACATCAGCTCTTGCCCCGTCTGTATCCAGAACAAGACACCCAGGAACCGGGCTTGGGGACTGCTGAAACCCCTACCTGTACCCGACAGACCCTGGAGAATGATTAGTATGGACTTTATTGTCGAGCTTCCATGTTCTGAGGGATGTTCAACTATTTTTGTGGTTGTAGACCGGCTATCCAAAATGGCCCACTTCTCACCCTTAAAAGGCACCCCATCTGCCGTGGAGACTGCCCACGTGTTCATTAAGGAGATTGTGAGGCTACACGGGATTCCAGCGAATATAGTCTCCGACAGAGGAGTGCAGTTCACCTCACGCTTCTGGAGGGCCCTGTGCGAGATCCTGAAAATTGAGCTG
Source organism: Lithobates pipiens (assembly GCF_037356315.1). Classification (NCBI taxonomy): domain Eukaryota; kingdom Metazoa; phylum Chordata; class Amphibia; order Anura; family Ranidae; genus Lithobates; species Lithobates pipiens. The sequence continues at coordinate 573,296,854 of NW_027507758.1, forward strand.
GCACTGTCCTCGGCCTATCATCCCCAAACTAATGGGCAGACAGAAAGGACCAACCAGACTCTTGAGCAGTACATTAGGTGCTTCACATCATTCGTACAGAATGATTGGGTGTCCCTGCTGCCTTTGGCAGAATTTGCCTACAATAATGCTTGTCATTCGGCCACCGGTCAGTCCCCTTTTTTCGCCAATTATGGCTTTCATTTAACCTTTTTGCCTGATTTTCTTCCAGAAACCTCAGTTCCAGCGGTCCAGAAGACAGTGGATTTCCTCAGCCACAATAACCGGGTGTTGCAGGAAGCAGTGGCCAAGGCCCAGGCAGACAGTAAGAGAGCCTTTGACCGGAGAAGAAGAGGGGAGCTGATCCTACAACCTGGCGACCAGGTATGGCTTTCTACCAATAACATTAAAATGGCTTGTCCCTCCAGGAAACTTGCACCTAAATTTATGGGACCATTTCCGGTTAAGAGGAAAATTAATGAAGTTTCCTACGAGCTAACCCTGCCTGAGTCGCTTAGGATTCATCCTGTGTTCCATGTGTCACTGCTGAGACCTGCCACCCCTGATCCCTTTCCTGATAGAGGAACTAGACCTCCAGAACCCATCTTAGTGGATGGAAACGAGGAGTACGAGGTGGAGGCCATCCTCGATTGCAGAAGAAGACAGGGACGCATCCAATTTCTGATCAAATGGAAGGGATTTGGGCCAGAGAACAATTCCTGGGAACCAAACAGCAATATCCATGCCAGGCGGTTAATTCACGCATACTTGTCTGCCCATCCAGAAAAGAGGAACCTGTTGGGCATCCGGAGGCTGCCCCTTGGGAGGGGGCAATGTCAGGAACTTACCAGCAATAGACAGGTACAGCTGCGTGCACACAGGCGTCGGCGTGTGTCTTCTGCGCGTTCGCGTACGCGTTCGCGTGCGCGTTCGTTTACGCGTTAGTGTGCACGTTCGCGAGTGGCGTTCGTACGCGCGCTCGTCCACGTGGTCGTGCGTGGCGTGCGTGCGCTCCTTCCCGCCACTGAGCGTTTAAAGGACTCTCAAGTGCGCCGGTGCGGCGCTGTTTCGTCTCAGCTTCCGTGTGTCTGAATATCTGATCCTGAACCCGGTTACCTTTGAATACCTGATCCTGAACCTGATTACCTGCTACCGTTATCGACCCGGCTTGCTTGACTTCTCTGCCTTCTCCAATCCCGACCCGGCCTGCCTGACCTCGAAACCTCTTCTGCTTGTGATCCCGTTGCCGACCTCTGCCTGCTTACCGACACCTCTTCTGCCTTCCGTTACCATCAGTCTGCTTACCTTCTGACCCGGACCGTCTGACTCTTCTCCAGCCTGCTGCCAGTTCCAACCTTCGGTCTCTGAAGCTACTGCCTGCATTTCTCAGCTTCCAGCAACCCGCAGTCCACTCAGCCTTCAGAGGGATCTCCGCTCTTCTACCAGCTCCAGCGGCTCTATCCAGCAGGCCCTCCTACCCACTGTGCTCTCGAGACCGCTGTTCCCATTCCAGCGGCTCCTGAACCAGCGCTGTAAGAGAGGTCTCCTCCTACAAGTCGGGCTCCACATCTGGACTCTAACAAAGGGATCCACTTGCATGTGGGACAGATGCGTTGGTGACCCCGTGGGATCAGTTCTCACTGATTTATGCATTCCCTCCTATTCTGCTGCTACCTCGACTTCTTTGCAGGATCCAGCGGGAAAGGAAGTCAGTAGTTCTTGTGGCCCAGAAGATCTTGGTATGCAGAAATAGTAAAGATGGTGGTAGGGGCCCCATGGACCCTACCACAACGTCCAGACCTGCTATCGCAGGGACCAGTGTTCCATCCTACTTTACAAACGCTAAATTTAACGGTTTGGCTATTGAAACCCACACTTTGAAGAATCGTGGGCTTTCAGGCTCAGTGCTATCTACTTTGATTAATGCAAGGAAGCCAGCTTCCAGAGTCATTTATTATAGAGTCTGGAAGGCATATGTTTCTTGGTGTCAATCCAGAGGTTCGCATCCTAGGAAGTATGTCATAGGTAGAATTCTTGCCTTTCTGCAAATGGGGCTAGAGATGAAACTGGCCTTGAGTACTATCAAGGGCCAGGTCTCGGCCTTATCGGTATTTTTTTAACGTCCGCTTGCTTCGCATTCTTTGGTCTGAAGCTTTATACAGGGGGTAACATGGCTTAATCCACTGGTTAGAGCACCCCTGAACCCTTGGGACTTAAATTTAGTTCTGTTTGCATTACAGAAACAGCCATTTGAGCCGATACAACATATTTCCTTTTTCCTTTCTTGTAAAGAGCCATATTTAATCATTCACAAGGATAGAGTAGTATTGTGTCCTCATTCTAGCTTTCTGCCAAAGGTGGTTTCAGGTTTTCATCTAAACCTGGATATTGTTTTACCTTCACTTTTCCCAGAACTCTGTTCTATGGAAGAAAAGTCACTACATTCTTTGGATGTAGTGAGAGCAGTCAAAATTTATTTTGAAAGCGACTGCTCAGACTGTTTGTGTTGCCTGAAGGTCCTAGGAAAAGACCGGCAGCGTCAAAATCCACTATGGCCAAATGAAGTCAGCAAGTAATTATTCAAGCTTATGGCTTGAAGAGGAAGGTTCCACCTTTTCAAATCAAAGCACCCTCCACCAGGGCTGTTAGTGTTTCGTGGACAGTGTATCACCAAGCCTCCATGGCTCAAATCTGCAAGGCCGCAACCTGGTCTTCAGTCCATGCATTCACCAGATTCTATCAGGTGGATGTAAGAAGGCATGAGGATATCGCCTTTGGGTGCAGTGTACTGCAGGCGGCAGTATAGGTCCTCAGGTCTAATTGCACCCTACATTTGTTTGTGTCCCCTCCCCACAGATGGCATTGCTCTGAGACATCCCAGACAGTAATTACTGTGGCTCTGTGTCCCGTGATGTATGATAAGAAAATAGGATTTTTATAACAGCTTACCTGTAAAATCCTTTTCTTGGAGTACATCACGGGACACAGAGGTCCCTCCCCTCTTTCTGGTTACACGTATATTGCTTTGCTACAAAACTGAGGTACTCCTGGTAAGGGGAAGGGTTATATGGGGAATTTAACTTTCTGTCTAGGGTGTGCCCGTGTCCATCACCTGAAGGTGCCACATAACCCATACAGTAATTACTGTGGTTCTGTGTCCTGTGATGTACTCCAAGAAAAGGATTGTTATAAAAATCCTATTTTTGCACCATGTTACACTATTTAGGGTGTAACATGGTGCAAATGCCTACCCTCCGAAAGAAACAACTAGTCCAACAGTGTCAGAATGGAAATGTGAAATGAACGGAATATGTTTCATGGAAAAACAAATAGGAGAAGAAGGTTATGTAAAAAGCCAGATACCAGTGGTGTGGAAACAATGGGAAGAGTTTCGGTCCTCAAACGGAATGGTAGAATATCTATAACTTAAAAGGGGGAGGGAGGAGGAGGGAGAGGTAGGGGGAAAGGAAGGAGAAAAGAGAAATAATGATAGGAGGGGGAGAGGGGGGAGGAGAGATAGGAGATGAAGAGGAAAGCCTAAAAAAGAGAATTTTTTTTTTTTTGGCGATAACAAATGAGGAGTATAATGTTTGTGTTTTATGTATGATGTTGTAAATGGACTTGTATGTATGCATTATGGTTATTGTAAAAATAATAAAGAGAAGATTTGAAACAAATGCCTACCCTCCCTCTGCCCAACCCCTCTCACGCCCATGACTGTCTGCGGCGGTTCTTCTCTCCAGCAGCTGCCATCATTTTTACATTCTGTATGACTTTGCCGGTAGCAGCGTCATTCATTTAGAGAAATCCGTGAACAAAGGAACTGTAAATCCCATCTGTCACCATGGTAGATGGACTTGTAATTATCAATGGACTAGGAATGAGGTAATCATTGCACTCCATTGAATCTTCCTCCAGCTCTGCAACTGATAGCCTGTACAAGGTATGGGCAGAGAGCTGAAGGAAGGCTTTGCAGGACCCCGACATTGTACCTGCCATCCACAGATCTGTGTTATGAGACTCCTTTAACTACTTCCCACCTGGCCAATGTATAATACGGCCGGGTGGGAGCTCTCTACTTCTGACTAGACATTCCCGAACGTCCTTCAGAAGTAGGGGGATCGCACGGGCGCAGTGGCGCGATCCCGATGCGCTCGTGTCACCCGGACACTGTGCATCTTGGATCGGCAGGAGGGCTCTGTGATTGGCCCTCCTGATCACATGACGGTCGTGTCCAATCACGGCCGTCATGTGATGTACACAAACAGCCGGTTGCTAGGCAATCGGCTCTCCTCTCCTCACACGGAAGTCTTCACTGAGGAGAGCGGATCGCTGCAGCCGGCTGGTGATCAGTGAGTATGAGCTCTTTTTTACAGCTTTTTACTCACTGATCACCAGTCTAGTGAAAACACACATCCCCACACAGCATAAACACAATATCCCCACATATGTCCCCAAAACACACATGTCCCTAATAATAAAAACACATGTCCCCCACATATGTCCCACTAAAATCACATGTCCCAAAGATTATCTGCACACATTTACATGATCATTTGCGTACATATGTCCGTGATCACACAAACCAAACCAATTATTATACACTTAACCAAATTTTTTTTACCAAACACATGTCGATTTTATTGGATTTCTTTTGAAATAGAAGAAAATATTGTTTTTTTTCCCAAATTTCCACTCTTTTTTCGCTTATATCGCAAAAAATAAAAAACTGAGTCGTGAATAAATACCACCAAAATAAAGCTCTATTTGTGCAAACAAAATGATACAAATTTCATTTGGGTATAGCGTAGCATGACCGCGCAATTGTCATTGAAATTGCGAGAAAATTGGGCTGGAAAGGAAGGCGGCGAAAGTGCCCTGTATTGTAGTGGTTAATAAAATAAATGTGCAATGTGACATGTTAATGCACGACAATGCACACTAATGCATTTTGACATGCTATGATGCATTTCTATTGATTTGAATGGAAAACAAATCACATAGAAAAACACATAGTTGTGAAAATGCCTAAGGAGGGGGTTATTTGCCCTCCTTTGGATCACACTGAGCACGCAACATGTTTTTAGTTCATTAATTTTTGTCATTTGGTTGGTCTTTACCAAAACTGACTAGGTAAAGGCACCTAGGTATTAAAACCTTTGTCATGATTGTCTGTGAAGGTTCTCATTTTTCCAGGTCATGGTATATCCAGTAGTAGTCACATTTAACTGAAGTAGTTCTGTAATTGTGAAGACATTTTCTAGTTCCTTAACCACTTTCAGACCGGACCAATTTGCTGGTCAAAGACCAGACCACTTTTTGCGATTCGGCACTGCGTCGCTTTAACTGACAATTGCGCGGTCGTGCGACGTGGCTCCCAAACAAAATTGATGTCCTTTTTTTCCCACAAATCGAGCTTTCTTTTGGTGGTATTTGATCACCCCTGCGGTTTTTATTTTTTGCGCTATAAACAAAAATAGAGCGACAATTTTGAAAAAAACACATTATTTTTTACTTTTTGTTATAATAAATATCCCCCAAAAATATATAAAAAAACATTTTTTTCCCTCAGTTTAGGCCGATACGTATTCTTCTACATATTTTTGGTAAAAAAAAATCGCAATTAGCAATTATTGATTGGTTTGCGCAAAAGTTATAGCGTTTACAAAATAGGGATAGTTTTATAGCATTTTTATTAATAATTTTTTATTATTATTTTTTTACTAGTAATGGCGGCGATCAGCGATTTTTATTGTGACTGCAACATTGTGGGGGACCCATCAGACATTTTTGACACATTTTTGGGACCATTGTCATTTATACAGTAATCACTGCTATATAAATGCAGTGATTCCTGTGTAAATGACACTGGCAGTGAAGGGGTTAAGTGTTCCTAGGGGTGTGTTACTAACTGTGGGGGGGTTGGGCTTTCATTTAGTGAACACTGATCTCTGCTCCAATCACATGGAGCAGAGATCAGCGTCACTAGTTGCTAGGCAGAATGGAGAAATGTTGTTTACAACGGCACTTCTCCATTCGGCCGCTCCGTGAGACGATCGCGGGGATGCCCGCGGCGATCGAGTCCGCGGGTCCTGCGACCGGACTCACGGGGGTCCCGACCAGCTCCCGATGGCAGGGCGGCAAATTTAAAGGGACGTACATGTACGCCCATTTGCCTGCCCGTGCCATTCTGTCGACGTACATCGTCGTGCGCTGGTCGGCAACTGGTTAAAGTGGTTGAAAACTCCATTCATGAAATTTGACCTAAGCACATATATCTGTAGTGTTTACGTATCTCTAGCCAAAGATCTAAGTGCCATGTCTTTCTGCTGCTCCGTTCCTCTGTTATCAGCATGATAACTTCTGACAAGTTCTCGGACACACGAGATAACAGCAACTGAAAATGTATGTTGGGGAGGGAGCTTAGAGGTAGACTACAGCTCTGCATGTTCCTTTGTTCCTCTGCCTATGTGGAGGGAGGGGTGTGTGCCTTTCCTCCAATCAGCTCTCACGCAATGTATGCCAAGAATCCACACCCACAGCTGGAAGAGAAAGAAAGATTTCTTACACAATCTGTACTTTCCAGAGTGTAGAAATGGAAAGACAGGAGATATACATGTAAAACTTATGTATGAGTATTTGTATCATCTGAGGCTATTCACTTCACTGGGTATAGGAGAGGGTTTACATCCACTTTAAACCACTTCTTTCGTTCCAATGGGTGTCATGATAATACTCCAGAATTTTAACATCTCTACACAAGCGTTTTATTAATTTACACCTTCAGCCATGTAAATCGGAAAAATGAACACCTATGAAGTCTTCCTGGCACAGGAGAATAGGATAATGCAACAAGAACAGGGTTGTCCTACAATTTTCCCACCTCCCATCCTGTTCTTGGACAATGACATCTGCCTTTCCATATGTCCATATAAATCCTGGGATATTTTCCAGATACTCCTTAGAAATGAAGACACAGCTGGGTGAAATTACAAAACATCTTCAACATTATAGAACCAGTTGAATTTGGCCAACCAATAATAGATACTCACCGTACGTTCACATCTATACTCTTTTTGGTGCCTTTTGCAGAAACGCACTGTAGTCCACTGCAGTCCATTTAACATGGTTTCTTATGGATGTAGTTCACATCTGTGTGTTTTGCGGTGCTGCGTTTTTTTGAAAAGGGTCTGGGAATTTTTTGCCCTGCATTGCATTTTGAGTGTTATAGACTTCAATGGCGGTTACGTCAAAAGGTGATCCCGCCCCTTACCTATTTAAGAACTGTCAGCTGAAGAATTGGGCAGTTGGTTAGCCTTTGACGACTATAGAGCTTTTTTTTGTTTTCTTTTTGGGTCTGGTGGTGCAGAGGGTGGCGTGATTGACAATGATAAAAAAAAAAAAATTTAAGTGACACTTTTTTGGTGAATGAGTAGGAGTACAATGTACCCCACACTCATTCACATAGGAAGGGGCCAGGATCTGGAGACCCCCTTGTTAAAGGGCGTTTCCAGATTCTGATAAGCCCCTGCCTGCAGACCCCGACAACCGCAGCCCAGAGTTGTGGGGAATAGGCTCGTGTCCCCATCAACATAGGGACAAGGTGCTTTGGGGGTAGGGGGAAGCAGAGCCCCCTGCCCCAAAGCACCCCTCCTGTTGAGGGCATGCGGCCTGGTATGGTTCAGGAGGGGGCGCTCGCTCATCCCCTCCCTTTCCTTACCTGCTGGGCTGCATACTCGGATAAGGGTCTGGTATGGATTTGGGGGGTCCCACACCATTTTCTTTTTTTTTTTGGCGTTAGGTTTCCCTTCAAATCCATACCATATCCGAAGGGCCTGGTATGGAGCGGGAGGGACCCCACACTGTTTTTTTTTTCATTAATTATTTTGCTGCCAATTTTTTTTTTTTACATTCAGTTGTCAGTGGAAAAACCCGCTGACAGCTGATGACTCATTGGTTGTTAAGGACTAGACCTAGACTCGGGCAAAACCATATTGGTGTGTCCTTCTGGAGAGATTCCTTTATTGCCTATGGTATCATGGCAAAGGAAGTGAGCAAACATTTCACCAACACAATATGGACAGAAATACAGTATTATGTTTCTTTAGTGGAGTAGATAAAGATCAATTGAAAACTCATCTGATTTTATTGCTGTCCAGTCCAAATCCTTTCCAAATCCATACCTCCTACACCTAAAGCTAGAAAAAAAACTGCAAAGGGTAGCCAGCATAAAGATATAAGAACGATATAAGAAAATCCAGTTATCATCGCCAGTCCTATTAGTCTACCAAGACCATTAGTCCTCGTTCACATTGACTGCGGATTTGAAAGTGTGTGACTTCCCGGGAAGGCTGCAATAGGGGCCCAGGCTCCCCTAGATTTAGGTATGATGGAGGCTTTTCAGCCCCTCTCCTGTGGGGGGGAATGCCAGTCAGGTCCCCAATGGCTACTGGGCTAAGAAAAGCCCCAGAGTATAAAGCATAGACCTATAACACGGGCTGTGCTCCCACCGGGATCAGCAGGAGGGAAACCCCCCATGCATCACAACCATGCAAGTTCCCACCACCCTCCCTAACCCCCTACCCTTCTCCCTAGTTTCTATACCCAGATGTTGTGAAGCATTTTTCTACCCTAAAAACCCTCAGCTATGGGGCATTGTTGATTTAGTTGTATTCTATATGTTTAATAAAATAAAGATTATACAAAAAGAAAAAGAAAGTGTGTGACTTCATCTGAGTCGCATGTCAGCGGGACTTTGAAGATGTCTGTTCGATTTCATGCACAGATGTCTATTGAAGTCACAACCGAAATCGCTAATAGTATTGCATGTACTACGTTTTAAAATTGATGCGGCACTGCAAAATCGGCGTCACACCGATTTGAACAGTGCGATTCCTGGCAATAGGATGTGACTTGTCATGTGCATGACAAGTCACTCCAATAGGAACGGGGGGGGGGGGGGGGGGTTCGCTAGGACTAAGCCCCCCGCTTAGTCCTACAGTGAAATAACAAGATAACAAAGATGTTTTTTGACCCACGTGTGTGACACTGTCCTTTATTAGGATAGTGGCAATTCCATTTTTCATTTTATACAGTGAAGTAAACACATAGCTGCCCAACAATATTTATAGACATTTGGAGGGCTTGACAGCTCATCTAATCTGAACAGATTGCTAAAGAACGGAAGTCATATTATACATAAACAAGCCAGGTACAGAAAAACCTTTGATATATGCTACCAGATGGCCATAAAACATGAACACATTCCTCTGTAGTTACTACAAGAGGCCTTGGTGGGTTCATGGCACAGTGGTGAACCATAATTAGCTTCAGGCCTATTCTAGATGTATCTTTGAGTTTCAAGGTCAATCCGTTGTCATTAGGTACCAGAATAACATCTAGTGATATCAACAGGTTGGGTTTTAGTTTAGTTATGGAGAAGTAAGAACCGAACAGTTGAAAGAAAATCATATGGATATTATTTTTACTTATAATAAAAATGCTAAAATGCTACAACAAGTTGTGAGATTTTTCATGCTGTTTTCTGTGATGATCACCTGCCTGATTCAGGGTCCCTGTGTGGTCCTCAGACATTCTTTCTATGCTATCATGGAATAAAAACAGCTTTGCGCAGGGCTGCCCCCTCTCCCCGGCCCTGTTTGCACTTGCAATTGAGCCCTTGGCGGCTATGATTAGGGCCTCGGAGAGGGTGCGGGGACTGCGGGTGGGCGCGCTGGAGGAAAAAATTTAGTTGTACGCAGACGATGCCCTTTTATATCTCCAGGACGCGGATGACTCCTTGTTGGCGGCCCTGGAGATTTTTGACACTTTTGGGAGGTTTTCAGGCATACGGATCAACTGGTCAAAATCTAACATATTCCCGCTCGACCTGCAGGCCAGGGACAGCGGTTCTAATATCCCTCTTCGTTGGGTCGACCAGTTCCGGTATTTGGGTATCCAAGTTGGGAGGGAGTTGGCGAGCTTTGGGGAGCTGAATCTGCAGCCGGTTCTGGCTCAGCTTCGGACCCGGTGTGCTGCTTGGGCCTCCCTCCCTCTGAACCTGATGGGACGTATAAATTTGCTGAAGATGATCTTCCTCCCCAAGTTTTTGTACGTTTTTCGCCACAGCCCTATCTGGATACCCAATTCCTTCTTTGCGGAGATCGACAAATGCGTGGGCTCTTTTATTTGGAAAGGGGGGATGCCCCGGTTGGCTAGATCCACCTTGATGCTTCCTATCCGCTGTGGAGGGCTGGCATTACCGGACTATAGAGCGTACTTTTGGGCGGCGGTTTTGGTGACGGCTCGGTGGTGGCTTGCCCTCCCTAGGGGGAATGCGGCGGTATGCTTGGAAGCGGAGGTCGTGGGGTCGCGTCGGGAGCTGACTGGCCTGGTGTATGGGGCGCGACGGGCAAAGAGAGGGCTCCCGACGCCTACCAAAACTACCCTTAGGGCGTGGGCGGTGGCCAGGCGGGGGATGATTGTCCCACAGGACTGGTCTCCGCACTGCCCGCTCTGGGATAACTATAGTCTCCCTCATATGAGAATGGTACCAGACCCGCAGGTGTGGGCCAGGTATGGGATCGTGACCTTGGGCAATATATTTGTTGCTGGAGTCTGGCTCTCATACGCGGCCCTACAGGCTACATATCATTTACCGGCTTGGATGGCCTTTCGATACCTCCAGCTGCGCCATGCTGTCAGGGCCCAATTCCCGAATCCGATTCGGCAGCGTATGGACCCAATTGAGGAGCAGTTAGTGCAGGAGAAACTGGATAAGCCCCTGTCTGCTTTATACCTGACTTTATTACGGACAGACTCTGTGAAGGTACACAAATTATGGGATCTATGGAAGGCAGATCTACCTGGGCTGGATAGATCGGATTGGGAAGACTGTCTGGCTGATAGTGCAACTACCCTTATATCCTCCCGGGAAAGGCTGATACAGGTTAAATTTTTGCATAGGGTGTATTACACTCCCCAGAGGCTCCATCAGGTTTACCCCCAGCGGTCGAGGGACTGCCCCAGATGTAAACAGTCGATAGGCACATACCTGCATATGTTCTGGGGCTGTCCTAAGATCGCTGATTATTGGGCTCAAGTGTTTGACACCATTAACGGGCGTCTCCAGTTGGAGCTCCCCCTGTCGCCGGAGCTAGCCTTACTGGGGATCCAGGATGATGACCAAAGACCCAGATACACTAAACTGCTGTTGACGTATCTTCTGTTTTATGCTAAAAGGGAAATTGTGCTGAAGTGGAATGCCTCCTCCCCCCCTACGATCGGCATGTGGGAAAAATCTATTGCTGCGGTGCTTCCATTGTACAAACTTACCTATATGAATAGGAACTGCCCCCAGAAATTCCGTAAGGTTTGGGGGTTGTGGATGGATTAAGGGGTGGGGCTCACGGGGGGTGGTGGGATCCCTGGGTACTTTTCTGCCTCCTATGCTTCCCCAGTCTCACCTCATTGTAGGTGGTGGAATAATGGATGTCGGTGGGTGGCGTGGATTGGCCACGCCGGCACTTACAATATGGCTTGTTACCGGTTAAACTGTTACACGATGTCTTGTACTGATTGCCTTATGTTTACTTATAATGTTTTGGATGTGGTCCATGTTGGTCTACCATCTGTACTGTGTCTTAATTGATTGCAATAAAGGAACATTCTGGTTTGTAAAAACAGCTTTGCAATTTGAAACAAACATGTTGGTGTGCTTACACCATATCCTTTCCATGTTATGCTTCATGACCAGTCAAGAGATTTTGGAGTGCCCTCCTAAAGTAGAACTAAAGTGAAAAACTTTTTTGCATTTTGGTTAGAGTAATGCCGTGTACACACGACCGGACTTTTCAACGGACTAGGTCCGACAGTCTTCCCAACGGACTTTCGGCGGAGTTCCGGCGGACTTTCTGAATGAACGGACTTGGACACACACAATCACACCAAAGTCTGATGGATTCCAACCTGATGGCGTACGACCGGGCTAGAATAAGGAAGTTCATAGCCAGTAGCCAATAGCTACCCTAGCGTCGGTTTTTGTCCGTCGGATTAGCATACACACGAACGGATTTTGTGGGAAAATTTAAAACATGTTCTATTTCTAAAGTCCGCCGGATTTTTGGCAAACAGAGGTCCGATGGAGCCCACAGACGATCGAATTTTCCAAAGGACTCGTTCCGTCAACCCTTTGCTGTCAAAGAGTCCGGTCGTGTGTACACGGCATAAGGGATGGTTATAACTCCTGTCAGGTTTTTTTTTGGCCATTACTGTTCCATTAGGAAGATTTCCCTTCACTTCGTGTCCCATAGCCAAAGCAGGAAATCGCTCCAAAGTGAGGAAATCCCTGGTTGTCACCAGAACTAGTGTTCACGTTGGAAGAATTTTACTGTTCTAAAAACAACCCAAAATTTTGAATTTTCTTTCATTTTTGGTGATAACAATAACCAGAACAAATAGAGAGGGTGAATTTCCCTAACATGAGAACAGGCCTCAGTAAAAACATTGACCAGTGTTCTCATCCCTCTCCACGCTATCCAAAACGAAAGCTTTTTATTTTCCTTTAAAATAATAAACACATTATATTTACCTGCTCTGTGTAATGGTTTTGCACAGAGCAGCCCCGATTCTCCTCTTCTCAGGTCCCCTACCGGCGCTTCTGGCCCCTCCCCTTTACTGAGTGCCAGGGTTGCACCAATACCAGCTTTTTAAGACCAAGTACTTGCCGATGCTGATTACGATACTTTTTTAAAATGTCATGTGACAGTTTTCAAAGCACAGCACAATACAGACTAATGATATCTTCTTATGCAGTATTAATGGGCACTAATGGGGTGGCACTGATGAGGCAGCACCGAAGGACACTGATAGGTGGCACTAATATGCATCACTGATGGGCACTGTTAGGTGGTACTGATGGGGTGGCACTGATGAGGAGGCAGTACCGATAGGTGGCATTAATGGCCACTGAAAGGCAGCACTGATTGGCCTCACTGCAACTTATAAAATAAATAATAATAAATATTATAATATATTTTTTATGTTGTTTTTCCAAGAAAAATAGTTCCATCAGAATTAGCGACCCGTCAGAATCAGCGACCCGTCCGATTCGGTAATGGATATTGATGACATTTCATCCGAACACCACAATGCTCACCTTGGTGCACCCTGCACTTGGCACCGCCTTGTGACTGCAGGCTTACTTTGGCCAAGTTTGGGCATCGTGGTGTTCTGACGGAGCATCACTTTACCGAATCTGAGGGGTCGCCAATTCTGACTGTTTGGCAAATGTTCTGTATTCGCTCCGATACTAGTATCGCTTTTTGTGCAACCCCACCGAGTGCCCCCGGAGCAAGCAGCTTGCTCTGGGGGGGAATTGTGCGTGCTCGCTCCCAAAATGTCTTTTGGACACAGAGCGTGGCTCAGTCCCGCCTCTTGCTTCCTCCTCACTGGCTGTGATTGACAGCAGCGGCAGCCAATGTCTCCCGCTGCTGTGTCTCAGCCAATCGAGAGAGATTCCAGGGAGACCCTTGGCTCTTGTGCACATCGCTGGGTCAGGTTCGGGCTCAGGTGAGTATTAAGAGGGGCTGGGGGAGGTGCACCCCAAGGTGCACTTCTTTTGAACCACTTTTATTTATATTTTATCCATATAGTTTATTCCAGTTTGGTGTGCCAAAGTATACTCAACAGCTGACACATCAAGTCTATTTCTCCACTTCATTTCAGGTTCAATAAAGCAGAGAATCCTGTTAATTTTTTTAAAAACATTTATTTCCATACCCCCAAGAGTTAGAGTATAAATATCCAGAATTAAAGACTTATGCTCTAAAACATCAGTCAGATTTTAGTTGCTATCTTTGTCCCCCCTGGAGAGATTTCTCCACAAATGAGTGGCATTATTCTGAACAGGGACACCGGGCAATAAAAAGTTTTGGCTGGGGGATCACAATTTAGAAATTCTGGTAAAAACAAAGGACAGAAAATAAAGTGATGATATAGAACTTCTCTGCTTCTTATCCCCTTTCATTATTAGTATATTAAGGTTGTGTCCCTAGCATGGGATAAGAAGGGATGTCTTTTTTTTTTTAAACAAACTTTTAACCTGATTTTTTTTATATCTCTGTCCAAACCCAATACCCCTTGCTGCCCTTCTTTTCATCCCATGGAGAGAAAATTAAATATATGCTGAATGGCAGGTCTAGGCCTTCTCTTAACAGCTGCCAAGGTCGGAGTGTTACTCATAGCCAGCGTGGGATGCAAATGTAAGCTAGAGGGCTCTGATTCCATGCATGGGTGGGTCTGTTTTTGTTTTTTTGGTAGACCGTCACGTGCAGCTTGTTTTCACCGATTCCTCTCCATATACATATTGTGTCTCACTGAAGTGCTATTTCCTGTCTTTGAACCTTAAGGCACGACAGAAAATTAAAAACAGCTGCGAAGAGAGGGACATTAACCAATTGTGCTTCTCCACATTTGATAATCTATAAGCCTATACCAAGGTCTAGTTTATTATATGTAGGCATGTCAAAGGAGCTATCCTCTTGCACCCTCTGTTTGGACTTTGGCCAGTTCTAGGTCTGTTCATATGGGCATACTTACAGTGCCTTGAAAAAGTATTCACACCCTTGACATTTTCCAAATTTTGTCATGTTGTGGCGTGGATTGGTATTCAGCCCCCTTTACTCTGATACCCCGAACTAAAATCTAGTGGAACAAATTGCCTTCAGAAGTCACCTAATTTGTGAATAGAGTTCAGCTGTGTATAATTTAATCTCAGTGTTAATACAGCTGTTCTGTGAAGCCCTCTGGGGTTAGTTAGAGAACCTTAGTGAACAAAATGCATCATGAAGGCCAAGGAACACAGCATACATGTCAGGGATAAAGTTGTGGAGAAGTTTAAAGCAGGGTTAGGTTATAATTAAAACATCCCCAAGCTTTGAACATCTCACGGAGCACTGTTCAATCTATCATCTGAAAATGGAAAGAGTGTGGCACAAATGCAAACCTACCAAGACATGGCCGTCCACCTAAACTGACAGGCCGGGCAAGGAGAGCATTAATCAGAGAAGCAGCCAAGAGTAGTGATGGCCGAACGGTTCGCCCGGCGGTCGTTTCGCGGCGAATTTCCGACTTTCGCCGTCCGCGGGTTCGAACGCCTTTTTCCGTCGTTCGCCCCGGCGGACTTACGTGTTTAATGTATACAAGAACTTTAACCTTTCGTGACACGTTTATCATGTGTTACAGGACAACCAATTGAGACATGACAGCTCATGGACACTTGGACATTCCCCCTAACCTATAAATACACCCGATCCGGTGGCCATTTTACATTCTTTCTTCTGTCACTGTAGGGAAAGGATCCTGTGTGGAGTAGGGACAGAGAAAACGCTAGCTATTTGGTACACAAAAGTTCTTTTCAGGACTGGTATAGGTGTTAGGTCAGCAGCCTGAGTTTCTTTTGTCAGTTTAGATAAAGGGACAGAGCGCTGTATGCTGCTATTTTAGGGACAGCTCAGCCAGATTAGTCTTTCTTCATCATCATCATCATCATCATCATTAGCTGTTACTATCAGGTCCACAAAAGAGCTGTTCCAGCTAATCGTTCCAGCCTACTCTTTTTTGCCAATTTGTATAGGGACAGGCAGGAAGCAGTGTTGTCAGGCAGTGAGGATAATTTTAAAGACTTGCTGTTACTATTAGTTCCACAAAGGTTCTTTTCAGGACTGGTATCAGTGGTACGGTAATAGGCTTGTACACGTATAATATTCTTTCTTCCAAATATAGAAAGAATATTATACTTGACTGCTGCCCTTCTGCTGCAGTCTGCTAATCATTCACAACTCACTTGTTCCACAAAGCTCTTTATCAGGACTGGTAACTTGGTCTGTCTAGGGTGCTACGGTACATAGGCTTGGGTGCGGTACAGTCTGCTGTTCTGTAAGGACCGCTATCGGTCCACAATAGATAGGGTTGCCGTGCACTACTGCTGACCGCTGCCCTATACTGCAGCAGTCCTTCAGCGGTATAGGGACTGACGCACAGTCTGCTAAACACTAATACACAACCTGCTTGGTCCACAAAAGTTCTTATAAGGACTGGTAACTTGGTATAGGGTGCTACGGTACATAGGCCTGAGTGCGTTACAGTCTGCTGTTCTGTAAGGACCGCTATCGGTCCACAATACATAGGGTTGCCGTGCACTACTGCTGACCGCTGCCCTATACTGCAGCAGTCCTTCATTGGTATAGGGACTGACGTACAGTCTGCTAATCACTAACACACAACCTGCTTGGTCCACAAAAGTTCTTATAAGGACTGGTAACTTGGTATAGGGTGCTACGGTACATAGGCCTGAGTGCAGTACAGTCTGCTGTTCTGTAAGGACCGCTATCGGTCCACAATACATAGGGTTGCCGTGCACTACTGCTGACCGCTGCCCTATACTGCAGCAGTCCTTCAGCGGTATAGGGACTGACGCACAGTCTGCTAATCACTAACACACAACCTGCTTGGTCCACAAAAGTTCTTATAAGGACTGGTAACTTGGTATAGGGTGCTACGGTACATAGGCCTGAGTGCGTTACAGTCTGCTGTTCTGTAAGGACCGCTATCGGTCCACAATACATAGGGTTGCCGTGCACTACTGCTGACCGCTGCCCTATACTGCAGCAGTCCTTCAGCGGTATAGGGACTGACGCACAGTCTGCTAATCACTAACACACAACCTGCTTGGTCCACAAAAGTTCTTATAAGGACTGGTAACTTGGTATAGGGTGCTACGGTACATAGGCCTGAGTGCGTTACAGTCTGCTGTTCTGTAAGGACCGCTATCGGTCCACAATACATAGGGTTGCCGTGCACTACTGCTGACCGCTGCCCTATACTGCAGCAGTCCTTCAGCGGTATAGGGACTGACGCACAGTCTGCTAATCACTAACACACAACCTGCTTGGTCCACAAAAGTTCTTATAAGGACTGGTAACTTGGTATAGGGTGCTACGGTACATAGGCCTGAGTGCAGTACAGTCTGCTGTTCTGTAAGGACCGCTATCGGTCCACAATACATAGGGTTGACGTGCACTACTGCTGACCGCTGCCCTATACTGCAGCAGTCCTTCAGCGGTATAGGGACTGACGCACAGTCTGCTAATCACTAACACACAACCTGCTTGGTCCACAAAAGTTCTTATAAGGACTGGTAACTTGGTATAGGGTGCTACGGTACATAGGCCTGAGTGCGTTACAGTCTGCTGTTCTGTAAGGACCGCTATCGGTCCACAATACATAGGGTTGCCGTGCACTACTGCTGACCGCTGCCCTATACTGCAGCAGTCCTTCATTGGTATAGGGACTGACGTACAGTCTGCTAATCACTAACACACAACCTGCTTGGTCCACAAAAGTTCTTATAAGGACTGGTAACTTGGTATAGGGTGCTACGGTACATAGGCCTGAGTGCGTTACAGTCTGCTGTTCTGTAAGGACCGCTATCGGTCCACAATACATAGGGTTGCCGTGCACTACTGCTGACCGCTGCCCTATACTGCAGCAGTCCTTCATTGGTATAGGGACTGACGTACAGTCTGCTAATCACTAACACACAACCTGCTTGGTCCACAAAAGTTCTTATAAGGACTGGTAACTTGGTATAGGGTGCTACGGTACATAGGCCTGAGTGCAGTACAGTCTGCTGTTCTGTAAGGACCGCTATCGGTCCACAATACATAGGGTTGCCGTGCACTACTGCTGACCGCTGCCCTATACTGCAGCAGTCCTTCAGCGGTATAGGGACTGACGCACAGTCTGCTAATCACTAACACACAACCTGCTTGGTCCACAAAAGTTCTTATAAGGACTGGTAACTTGGTATAGGGTGCTACGGTACATAGGCCTGAGTGCGTTACAGTCTGCTGTTCTGTAAGGACCGCTATCGGTCCACAATACATAGGGTTGCCGTGCACTACTGCTGACCGCTGCCCTATACTGCAGCAGTCCTTCATTGGTATAGGGACTGACGTACAGTCTGCTAATCACTAACACACAACCTGCTTGGTCCACAAAAGTTCTTATAAGGACTGGTAACTTGGTATAGGGTGCTACGGTACATAGGCCTGAGTGCAGTACAGTCTGCTGTTCTGTAAGGACCGCTATCGGTCCACAATACATAGGGTTGACGTGCACTACTGCTGACCGCTGCCCTATACTGCAGCAGTCCTTCAGCGGTATAGGGACTGACGCACAGTCTGCTAATCACTAACACACAACCTGCTTGGTCCACAAAAGTTCTTATAAGGACTGGTAACTTGGTATAGGGTGCTACGGTACATAGGCCTGAGTGCGTTACAGTCTGCTGTTCTGTAAGGACCGCTATCGGTCCACAATACATAGGGTTGCCGTGCACTACTGCTGACCGCTGCCCTATACTGCAGCAGTCCTTCATTGGTATAGGGACTGACGTACAGTCTGCTAATCACTAACACACAACCTGCTTGGTCCACAAAAGTTCTTATAAGGACTGGTAACTTGGTATAGGGTGCTACGGTACATAGGCCTGAGTGCGTTACAGTCTGCTGTTCTGTAAGGACCGCTATCGGTCCACAATACATAGGGTTGCCGTGCACTACTGCTGACCGCTGCCCTATACTGCAGCAGTCCTTCATTGGTATAGGGACTGACGTACAGTCTGCTAATCACTAACACACAACCTGCTTGGTCCACAAAAGTTCTTATAAGGACTGGTAACTTGGTATAGGGTGCTACGGTACATAGGCCTGAGTGCAGTACAGTCTGCTGTTCTGTAAGGACCGCTATCGGTCCACAATACATAGGGTTGACGTGCACTACTGCTGACCGCTGCCCTATACTGCAGCAGTCCTTCAGCGGTATAGGGACTGACGCACAGTCTGCTAATCACTAACACACAACCTGCTTGGTCCACAAAAGTTCTTATAAGGACTGGTAACTTGGTATAGGGTGCTACGGTACATAGGCCTGAGTGCGTTACAGTCTGCTGTTCTGTAAGGACCGCTATCGGTCCACAATACATAGGGTTGCCGTGCACTACTGCTGACCGCTGCCCTATACTGCAGCAGTCCTTCAGCGGTATAGGGACTGACGCACAGTCTGCTAATCACTAACACACAACCTGCTTGGTCCACAAAAGTTCTTATAAGGACTGGTAACTTGGTATAGGGTGCTACGGTACATAGGCCTGAGTGCGTTACAGTCTGCTGTTCTGTAAGGACCGCTATCGGTCCACAATACATAGGGTTGCCGTGCACTACTGCTGACCGCTGCCCTATACTGCAGCAGTCCTTCAGCGGTATAGGGACTGACGCACAGTCTGCTAATCACTAACACACAACCTGCTTGGTCCACAAAAGTTCTTATAAGGACTGGTAACTTGGTATAGGGTGCTACGGTACATAGGCCTGAGTGCAGTACAGTCTGCTGTTCTGTAAGGACCGCTATCGGTCCACAATACATAGGGTTGACGTGCACTACTGCTGACCGCTGCCCTATACTGCAGCAGTCCTTCAGCGGTATAGGGACTGACGCACAGTCTGCTAATCACTAACACACAACCTGCTTGGTCCACAAAAGTTCTTATAAGGACTGGTAACTTGGTATAGGGTGCTACGGTACATAGGCCTGAGTGCGTTACAGTCTGCTGTTCTGTAAGGACCGCTATCGGTCCACAATACATAGGGTTGCCGTGCACTACTGCTGACCGCTGCCCTATACTGCAGCAGTCCTTCATTGGTATAGGGACTGACGTACAGTCTGCTAATCACTAACACACAACCTGCTTGGTCCACAAAAGTTCTTATAAGGACTGGTAACTTGGTATAGGGTGCTACGGTACATAGGCCTGAGTGCGTTACAGTCTGCTGTTCTGTAAGGACCGCTATCGGTCCACAATACATAGGGTTGCCGTGCACTACTGCTGACCGCTGCCCTATACTGCAGCAGTCCTTCATTGGTATAGGGACTGACGTACAGTCTGCTAATCACTAACACACAACCTGCTTGGTCCACAAAAGTTCTTATAAGGACTGGTAACTTGGTATAGGGTGCTACGGTACATAGGCCTGAGTGCAGTACAGTCTGCTGTTCTGTAAGGACCGCTATCGGTCCACAATACATAGGGTTGCCGTGCACTACTGCTGACCGCTGCCCTATACTGCAGCAGTCCTTCAGCGGTATAGGGACTGACGCACAGTCTGCTAATCACTAACACACAACCTGCTTGGTCCACAAAAGTTCTTATAAGGACTGGTAACTTGGTATAGGGTGCTACGGTACATAGGCCTGAGTGCGTTACAGTCTGCTGTTCTGTAAGGACCGCTATCGGTCCACAATACATAGGGTTGCCGTGCACTACTGCTGACCGCTGCCCTATACTGCAGCAGTCCTTCATTGGTATAGGGACTGACGTACAGTCTGCTAATCACTAACACACAACCTGCTTGGTCCACAAAAGTTCTTATAAGGACTGGTAACTTGGTATAGGGTGCTACGGTACATAGGCCTGAGTGCAGTACAGTCTGCTGTTCTGTAAGGACCGCTATCGGTCCACAATACATAGGGTTGACGTGCACTACTGCTGACCGCTGCCCTATACTGCAGCAGTCCTTCAGCGGTATAGGGACTGACGCACAGTCTGCTAATCACTAACACACAACCTGCTTGGTCCACAAAAGTTCTTATAAGGACTGGTAACTTGGTATAGGGTGCTACGGTACATAGGCCTGAGTGCGTTACAGTCTGCTGTTCTGTAAGGACCGCTATCGGTCCACAATACATAGGGTTGCCGTGCACTACTGCTGACCGCTGCCCTATACTGCAGCAGTCCTTCATTGGTATAGGGACTGACGTACAGTCTGCTAATCACTAACACACAACCTGCTTGGTCCACAAAAGTTCTTATAAGGACTGGTAACTTGGTATAGGGTGCTACGGTACATAGGCCTGAGTGCGTTACAGTCTGCTGTTCTGTAAGGACCGCTATCGGTCCACAATACATAGGGTTGCCGTGCACTACTGCTGACCGCTGCCCTATACTGCAGCAGTCCTTCATTGGTATAGGGACTGACGTACAGTCTGCTAATCACTAACACACAACCTGCTTGGTCCACAAAAGTTCTTATAAGGACTGGTAACTTGGTATAGGGTGCTACGGTACATAGGCCTGAGTGCAGTACAGTCTGCTGTTCTGTAAGGACCGCTATCGGTCCACAATACATAGGGTTGACGTGCACTACTGCTGACCGCTGCCCTATACTGCAGCAGTCCTTCAGCGGTATAGGGACTGACGTACAGTCTGCTAATCACTAACACACAACCTGCTTGGTCCACAAAAGTTCTTATAAGGACTGGTAACTTGGTATAGGGTGCTACGGTACATAGGCCTGAGTGCGTTACAGTCTGCTGTTCTGTAAGGACCGCTATCGGTCCACAATACATAGGGTTGCCGTGCACTACTGCTGACCGCTGCCCTATACTGCAGCAGTCCTTCATTGGTATAGGGACTGACGTACAGTCTGCTAATCACTAACACACAACCTGCTTGGTCCACAAAAGTTCTTATAAGGACTGGTAACTTGGTATAGGGTGCTACGGTACATAGGCCTGAGTGCGTTACAGTCTGCTGTTCTGTAAGGACCGCTATCGGTCCACAATACATAGGGTTGCCGTGCACTACTGCTGACCGCTGCCCTATACTGCAGCAGTCCTTCAGCGGTATAGGGACTAAGAGTTTTGTCACAGGGTGATTTAAAAAATGACAGGCAGAGGAAGAGGCAGGCCCTTCCGCAGGGGTGGTAGGGGTAGGGCAGGAGCAACAGCCTTGAGCCAAAGTGGGAAGTTGCAGAAGGTGCGTTCAATTACTTTAAAGGACGCACCAGACTTGGTTGAGTGGCTCACTCAGCCTTATTCTTCTGCACCCTCCTCATCCTCTCGATCTGCACCCTCTTCTTCACTCTCTGCTATGTGCACCCCCAAAGACACTACCACCAACAACACCACCACCACCACATACCTTCCGCTTGAGTGCAAATGGGGGCCTTCATGCTCCAGTGTTTTAATAGGGACCCCCGTATAAAAAGCATGAGGGTCAAGGACCAGTACTGGGTGGCAACGTACTTAGATCCCCGGTACAAACACAAAATGGCGGAAATGTTACCGCCGTCGCAGAGGGCTGTCAGAATGCAGCACTTCCAGGCCTTGCTTCGAGAAATGCTGCATTCTGCTTTTGCGTGCGCTGGCAGAGGAGCAATTCCCACTCCCAGAGAAGGATTTGCGGGTACCAATCCAACAGCGCCTGCAAGAAGAGGCCGGTTTGAAGATGTGTTGGTGACTTCGGATATGAGGTCATTCTTTCAGCCGACCCATCGACAGGTGTCATCCGGATCCAGCATCAGGGAACGCCTAGACCGTCAGGTGTCCGACTACATTGGGTTAACGGCCGATGTGGACGCTCTGAGGAGTGATGAACCCCTAGACTACTGGGTGGGCAGGCTTGACCTCTGGCCAGAGCTTGCCCAATTTGCAATCGAACTGTTGGCTTGCCCCTCATCCAGTGTCCTGTCCGAAAGGACGTTCAGCGCAGCAGGGGGGATTGTGACCGATAAGCGTACTCGCCTAGCTCACCACAGTGTTAACTACCTCACATTTCTAAAAATGAATGAGGCATGGATCTCGGAGGAATTCAACACATGTGATCAGTAGACCATGTATATGTCTATAAACAATTTTTGGAATCAAGCACACAGACCTTCTTAATTCATTTGGCTCACTTCCCTGACCCAAAAAAGCACACCGTACTATATGCCCCTACCCTCCTCTTTGAAGAGGTTGAGCGGTGTCATATTTCTACTGGGGCTGCTTATTATGAGGGGTTCCCACCATCCCTGTGCTGTGCTGACTTCCTCCTGGGTGTTCTTATTATGAGGGGCTCCCACCATCCCTGTGCTGTGCTGACTTCCTCCTGGGGGTTCTTATTATGAGGGGCTCCCACCATCCCTGTGCTGTGCTGACTTCCTCCTGGGGGTTCTTATTATGAGGGGATCACACCATCCCTGTGCTGTGCTGACTTCCTCCAGGGGCTGCTTACGGTGCTGCTGTCAGCGCTGTATGTCACGGAGCTGCTGTCAGCGCTGTATGTCACGGAGCTGCTGTCAGCGCTGTATGTCACGGAGCTGCTGTCAGCGCTGTATGTCACGGAGCTGCTGTCAGCGCTGTATGTCACGGAGCTGCTGTCAGCGCTGTATGTCACGGAGCTGCTGTCAGCGCTGTATGTCACGGAGCTGCTGTCAGCGCTGTATGTCACGGAGCTGCTGTCAGCGCTGTATGTCACGGTGCTGCTGTCAGCGCTGTATGTCACGGAGCTGCTGTCAGCGCTGTATGTCACGGAGCTGCTGTCAGCGCTGTATGTCACGGTGCTGCTGTCAGCGCTGTATGTCACGGAGCTGCTGTCAGCGCTGTATGTCACGGAGCTGCTGTCAGCGCTGTATGTCACGGAGCTGCTGTCAGCGCTGTATGTCACGGAGCTGCTGTCAGCGCTGTATGTCACGGAGCTGCTGTCAGCGCTGTATGTCACGGTGCTGCTGTCAGCGCTGTATGTCACGGAGCTGCTGTCAGCGCTGTATGTCACGGAGCTGCTGTCAGTGCTGTATGTCACGGAGCTGCTGTCAGCGCTGTATGTCACGGTGCTGCTGTCAGCGCTGTATGTCACGGAGCTGCTGTCAGCGCTGTATGTCACGGAGCTGCTGTCAGCGCTGTATGTCACGGTGCTGCTGTCAGCGCTGTATGTCACGGAGCTGCTGTCAGCGCTGTATGTCACGGAGCTGCTGTCAGCGCTGTATGTCACGGAGCTGCTGTCAGCGCTGTATGTCACGGAGCTGCTGTCAGCGCTGTATGTCACGGAGCTGCTGTCAGCGCTGTATGTCACGGTGCTGCTGTCAGCGCTGTATGTCACGGAGCTGCTGTCAGCGCTGTATGTCACGGAGCTGCTGTCAGTGCTGTATGTCACGGAGCTGCTGTCAGCGCTGTATGTCACGGAGCTGCTGTCAGCGCTGTATGTCACGGAGCTGCTGTCAGCGCTGTATGTCACGGTGCTGCTGTCAGCGCTGTATGTCACGGAGCTGCTGTCAGCGCTGTATGTCACGGAGCTGCTGTCAGTGCTGTATGTCACGGAGCTGCTGTCAGCGCTGTATGTCACGGAGCTGCTGTCAGCGCTGTATGTCACGGAGCTGCTGTCAGCGCTGTATGTCACGGTGCTGCTGTCAGCGCTGTATGTCACGGAGCTACTGTCAGCGCTGTATGTCACGGAGCTGCTGTCAGCGCTGTATGTCACGGAGCTGCTGTCAGCGCTGTATGTCACGGAGCTGCTGTCAGCGCTGTATGTCACGGAGCTGCTGTCAGTGCTGTATGTCACGGAGCTGCTGTCAGCGCTGTATGTCACGGAGCTGCTGTCAGCGCTGTATGTCACGGTGCTGCTGTCAGCGCTGTATGTCACGGAGCTGCTGTCAGCGCTGTATGTCACGGAGCTGCTGTCAGCGCTGTATGTCACGGAGCTGCTGTCAGCGCTGTATGTCACGGAGCTGCTGTCAGCGCTGTATGTCACGGAGCTGCTGTCAGCGCTGTATGTCACGGTGCTGCTGTCAGCGCTGTATGTCACGGAGCTGCTGTCAGCGCTGTATGTCACGGAGCTGCTGTCAGTGCTGTATGTCACGGAGCTGCTGTCAGCGCTGTATGTCACGGAGCTGCTGTCAGCGCTGTATGTCACGGAGCTGCTGTCAGCGCTGTATGTCACGGTGCTGCTGTCAGCGCTGTATGTCACGGAGCTGCTGTCAGCGCTGTATGTCACGGAGCTGCTGTCAGTGCTGTATGTCACGGAGCTGCTGTCAGCGCTGTATGTCACGGAGCTGCTGTCAGCGCTGTATGTCACGGAGCTGCTGTCAGCGCTGTATGTCACGGTGCTGCTGTCAGCGCTGTATGTCACGGAGCTACTGTCAGCGCTGTATGTCACGGAGCTGCTGTCAGCGCTGTATGTCACGGAGCTGCTGTCAGCGCTGTATGTCACGGAGCTGCTGTCAGCGCTGTATGTCACGGAGCTGCTGTCAGTGCTGTATGTCACGGAGCTGCTGTCAGCGCTGTATGTCACGGAGCTGCTGTCAGCGCTGTATGTCACGGAGCTGCTGTCAGCGCTGTATGTCACGGTGCTGCTGTCAGCGCTGTATGTCACGGAGCTACTGTCAGCGCTGTATGTCACGGAGCTGCTGTCAGCGCTGTATGTCACGGAGCTGCTGTCAGCGCTGTATGTCACGGAGCTGCTGTCAGCGCTGTATGTCACGGAGCTGCTGTCAGCGCTGTATGTCACGGTGCTGATGTCAGTGCTCTGTATTACGGTGCTGCTGTCAGTGCTCTGTATCTCCTGCACCCTCTTGTTTGCCTACCCTGGTCCCTGACCTTCCCTCTCCTCCATTGCCTTCATTAGCTCCATAGTCCTGAATTGTCAGAACAATTTCCCAAATAAAAAAAAAATGCTTGTAGTTATCGATCCCAAATTCACCTCATACATGTATTATGCTATTGTCCAGGTGGTGGGACTACGTGCTACCCCCTAATAATTACCCCGTGGCCGCAAATTCGACCT
This sequence comes from Lithobates pipiens, assembly GCF_037356315.1. Lineage (NCBI taxonomy): Eukaryota > Metazoa > Chordata > Amphibia > Anura > Ranidae > Lithobates > Lithobates pipiens. Next base: position 573,322,508 of record NW_027507758.1, read on the forward strand.
AAAGGTTTGCGAAATTCGCCTCCCATTGAAGTCAATGGAGCCCGCGGCGAACGGTCGTTTTCGCGAACGTTTGTGCCCGTTCGCGTTTCGCGTTCGCGAAACGTCCCGTCGGAAGTTCGTCCATCACTAGCCAAGAGGCCCATGGTAACTCTGAAGGAGCTGCAGAGATCTACAGCTCAGGTGGGAGAATCTGTCCACAGGACAAGTATTAGTCGTGCACTCCCTAAATCTGGCCTATCTGGCAAGAAGAAAGCCATAAGAAGTCCTGTTTGCAGTTTGAGAGAAGCCATGTGGGGGGCGCAGCAAACATGTGGAAGAAGTGGCTCTGGTCAGATGAGACCAAAATGGAACTTTTTGGCCTAAAAGCAAAACGTGTGGTGGAAAACTAATACTGGACATTACCCTGAACACACCATCCCCACAGTGAAACATGGTGGTGGAAGCATCATGTTGTGAGGTTTCTTTTCTTCAGCAGGGACAGGAAAGATGGTCAGAGTTGATAGGAAGATGGATGGAGCCAAATACAGGGCAATCTTAGAAGAAAACCTGTTATGTCACGTACACACGACCGGACTTTCCGGCAAACTAGGTCCAACGGTCTTCCCGACAGACTTTCGATGGAGTTCCGACTGACTTTCTGAATGAACAGACTTGGACACACACAATCACACCAAAGTCAGATGGATTTGAACGTGATGACGTACGACCGGACTAGAATAAGGAAGTTCGTAGCCAATAGCTGCCCTAGCATTGGTTTTTGTCCGTTAGACTAGCATACACACAAACAATTTTCTCGATAGGAACTGGTACCGGTGGAAAAATTTGAAACATGTTCTATTTCTAAAGTCCCCCAGATTTTTAGACAGCAAAGGTCCAATGAAGCTCACACACAATCGAATTGTCCGGCGGAATCATTTAGTCGACCTTCGCTGTTGAAAAGTCCGGTCGTGTGTACGAGGCATTAGAGTCTGCAAAAGACTTGAGACTGGGGCAGATGTTCACCTTCCAGCAGGACAACAACGCTAAACACACAGCCAGAATGGAATGGTTTAGATCAAAGCATATTCATGTGTTAGATTGGCCCAAAGTCCAGACCTAAATCCGTCCACCTAAACTGACAGGCCGGGCAAGGAGAGCATTAATCAGAGAAGCAGCCAAGAGGCCCATGGTAACTCTGAAGGAGCTGCAGAGATCTACAGCTCAGGTGGGAGAATCTGTCCACAGGACAAGTATTAGTCGTGCACTCCCTAAATCTGGCCTATCTGGCAAGAAGAAAGCCATAAGAAGTCCTGTTTGCAGTTTGAGAGAAGCCATGTGGGGGGCGCAGCAAACATGTGGAAGAAGTGGCTCTGGTCAGATGAGACCAAAATGGAACTTTTTGGCTTAAAAGCAAAACGTGTGGTGGAAAACTAATACTGGACATTACCCTGAACACACCATCCCCACAGTGAAACATGGTGGTGGAAGCATCATGTTGTGAGGTTTCTTTTCTTCAGCAGGGACAGGAAAGATGGTCAGAGTTGATAGGAAGATGGATGGAGCCAAATACAGGGCAATCTTAGAAGAAAACCTGTTATGTCACGTACACACGACCGGACTTTCCGGCAAACTAGGTCCAACGGTCTTCCCGACAGACTTTCGATGGAGTTCCGACTGACTTTCTGAATGAACAGACTTGGACACACACAATCACACCAAAGTCAGATGGATTTGAACGTGATGACGTACGACCGGACTAGAATAAGGAAGTTCGTAGCCAATAGCTGCCCTAGCATTGGTTTTTGTCCGTTAGACTAGCATACACACAAACAATTTTCTCGATAGGAACTGGTACCGGTGGAAAAATTTGAAACATGTTCTATTTCTAAAGTCCCCCAGATTTTTAGACAGCAAAGGTCCAATGAAGCTCACACACAATCGAATTGTCCGGCGGAATCATTTAGTCGACCTTCGCTGTTGAAAAGTCCGGTCGTGTGTACGAGGCATTAGAGTCTGCAAAAGACTTGAGACTGGGGCAGATGTTCACCTTCCAGCAGGACAACAACGCTAAACACACAGCCAGAATGGAATGGTTTAGATCAAAGCATATTCATGTGTTAGATTGGCCCAAAGTCCAGACCTAAATCCAATTGAGAATCTGTGGCAAGACTTGAAAATTGCTGTTCACAGACGCTCTCCGTCCAATCTGACAGAGCTTGTGCTATTTTGCAAGGAAGAATGGGGGCAAATGTCTCTTTCTAGATGTGCAAAACTGGTAGAGACATCCCAAAAAAGACTTGCAGCTGTAATTGCAGTGAAAGGAGGTTCTACAAAGTATTGACTCAGGGGGGCTGAATACAAATGCATGCTACAGTTTTCACATATTTATTTGTAAAAAATGTTGAAAGCTATTTATCATTTTTGCTTCCACTTCACAATTATGTGGTGCTTTGTGTTGGTCTATCACATGAAATCCCAATAAAATACATTTACGCTTTTGGTTGTAACATGACAAAATGTGGAACTGTGTAAATGTGTAAAGCCCCATAAACCCCATAAGCCCCATAAACACGATCAGAGATTCTGCCAGCAAAAGTCAAATGTGAGCTTTTAGTCAGAAATTCCGACCGTGTGGAAGCACCATCGGACTTTTGCTGGCAGAATTCCAGCCAGCAAAAGATTGAGAGCAGGTTCTCTATTTTTCGGTCGGAAAAAATTCCGAACGGAAATTCCGATCGTCTGTACAAATTTCCTACGCATGCTCGGAAACAATTTGACACAAGCTCGGAAGCATTAAACTTAATTTCCTCGGCACATCATAGTGTTGTACGTCACCGTGATGGTCGAAAGTTCCGAGAACTTTTGTGTGACTGTGTGTGTGCAAGCCAAGCTTGAGCGGAATTCCATCGGAAAAACCATCCACATTTTTCCAGATGAAAAATCGGCTCGTGTGTACACCCATGTGAGGGCCGTGTTTGCCTGCATGGGATGCACAGATGTTCCTTGCATTCACTTGCAGCGTTTTTCATGTCAATTGGGATGCAGTGGGTGCAAGAACATAACTGCTGCTCCCGATCTGGCATCCGTGTAGGTGCATGTCCACAAATGCAGATAGCATGAATTCAGAGATACGTACCCACACAGATGTCAGATTGGGAGCAACGGCTGTATCCATGAAGCCTCTGTGTCCCAATTGACATGAATGGGACTGCCCGCACGTGGATGCATGGAACACCTGTGCATCCTGTGTGGGCAAAGTATGATCCTCACATGGGTGTTTTAAATAAGGTCATGATTTGTCCAGTGCCTTATAAAGGCTACTTTTCTGTATATAATCTTATGCCAAAGTCATACCAATATGTTTTTTGCTCCATTATTGGGGGGGGGGGGGGGGGGGATGAAAGATTAAGGGCCCATTCAAACTAATGGGCTGCGCAATGAGCAAATTGTACTGTACTGTTTTGCCAAAAAATAAAAAATAATTGTACTTAATGTGTTGGCAGCCTTGTTAGTGTGTTTTTTATTTTATTTTTTTTAATTATTTTTACAATTTAACGTTTCAAATATTTATAAAAAATCTTTATTTTATTTTTTATTTTTTTAACAGCCCTGTTAGGGGGTGGCTTTAGTGAGATATCAGGGGTCTTAATAGACCCCTGACATCTCCCTTTTGAGACAGAGAAAGGGACTAAGGACAGAGATTCCCCAGTCCCTTTCTCTGCAGCCTCATCTGCACTGAAGATGAATGGACAGGAGACAGCGTCTCCCGTTCATTCATAAACTGAAGCATTGTAAACACAGTTATAAATGGACAAAGTCACTGACTCTGTTCATTCGGAAAAAGAAGGAGCCCGAAAATTACATATTTACCCGCTCCTTCCTCCGCTCTCCATCCTGACAGATTGAGGACAGAGGGAGCAGAGGAGCACGGAGGGGAACCGGAGGAGCACAGAGGGGAATCGGAGGAGCACGGAGGGAGACAGAAGAACAGAGGGTAACAGGAGCACGGAGGGGGACTGGAGGAGAACGGTGGGGGACAGGAGAACGGAGGGGGATCGGAGAAGCACGGAGGGGATCAGTAGCACAGAGGGGACCAGGAGCACAGAGGGGGACAGGAGCACAGAGGGGACCAGGAGCACAGAGGGGGACAGGAGCACAGAGGGGAACAGGAGCACAAAGGGGTTCAGGAGTACAGAGGGGGACCGGAGGAGCACGAAGGGGGACAGGATAACGGAGGGGGACCAGAGGAGCATGGAGGGGAACTGGAGCACAGAGGGGGGCCAGAGGAGCATGGAGGGAAACAAGAGAACGGAGGGGGACAGTAGAACAGAGGGGGGCCAGAGGAGCATGGAGGGGGACTGGAGCAGGAAATGGGGGCCAATCAGGGATGATCTGTTCGGCGGTGGGGGGAGTTACAATCACCGATCTCCCATTATAGATTTCAATAAAGCAGCTGAAAGCCGCGGGGAGGGAGAGGAGGAGAAGCGGCTGTCAGGCTTTATTGAAATCTATACCAGGAGATCAGTGATTGTAAGGCCGCGTACACACGCGCGGACTGTTCGCCCAACTTTGTCCGTCCAACAGTTTCGGCAAACAGTCCGCTCAAACTTAGCATGGACGGACATGGCCACACACGACGGACGAACAGTTTGCTGAAACCGTGCGCGATGACGTGAACGGCACGTACGACGGGACGAAAAATACGACGTCCTATACACTGCATTATAGCTTTCGGCGTGAAAATCCTTTCTGAGCATGCGCGAGACTTAGTTGGCCGAACAAGCCTACACACGAGCGAACAGTCCGCTAAAACCTTGTTTCAGCGGACAGTTTTTCGGAATTTCCGTAAGACCTTGTTCGTCCAACTGTCCGCTGAAACTGTCCGCTGAAGCCCCACACACGAGCGGACTGTCCGCCCAAACACTGTTCAGCGGACAAGGTTGGGCGAACAGTCCGCGCGTGTGTACGCGGCCTTACTCTCCCACCGCTGAACCGATCACCCCTGAATGCCCAGGCATCGAGTCAAGCATCAAAACATTTGCCCGAGTACAAGTACCCAGGCAAATGTTTGGTATCAGCACCGATACCGATACTAGTATCGGTATCGATGCAACCCTAGTCATAATGAATAAGTTATCTTACAAATTAACTCTGATAAAATGTAACAACTACCCTTGCAGCGGGGCTCCCCCATACTGCAAAGTTTAAATGTTAATTTTTGTCTAGGGTACCTTACAAAAGCAGTTTTACGTGTTAGGCGGCTGGCCAGGATGTAGTAAAAACAGACATCTGAGATGCATTTTTACCACCCTTCAACCACTCACCTAAAAGTAACATACATGGCTATAAACATGCACGGGCATGATGTTTTGCTTTGTAGCTGCAGAAAATTTAAAGGAGTTGTAAATGATCATTAAAAAAAAATAAAAAAATAAACATGTTATACTTACCTGCTCTGTGCAATAGTATCCCCTACCAGTGCTGTCAGATCCTCCTCTTCTCTGCACACCCCTATAGGAAGCCACTTCGTATGGTGGCGCACCAGTGGGGGCTCTCTCCTGAGCCAGGCTGTGTGCATCTATAGACATGCACAGCTCAGCCCCCCCCCCCCGATCACTCCTCACAGGATTTGATCGACAGCAGTGGGAGCTAATGGCTTGCTATGTCCTATGAGGAGAGAGAGGAGAGCACTGCTGCAGACGGGCACAGTGATGGATTGAACTAAGACTCAGGTAAGTAAAAGGTGGTGAGGGGCAATTAGGGTTGCCACTTTTTCTTCAAGCCAAACCCGAACACTTTAGGGGCGCACAGGAATTTTTTTTTTTTATAGCATACTCTATAGGATTGTAAAAGACCTGGGGCACCTTTGGGCACTCCAAAGAGAATAGTAATGTGGCATGCATAGTGCCCCCTCACCCTCCTATCAGGCACTGTTCTGAGCTACATTCCTGTCTGAATATTGTATCCGGTTTCAGGTGGACTGAAACCCTGACACATGATTCAAAACCCAAACTGTCTGGGTGAATCCCAGACAGATGGCAACCCTAGGTGCCATACAATTGCTGGGACATTTTTTACCTTAAGGCAGGGAATGCATTAAGGTAAGAAATGCCCTGCAACCTGTGAGACCCAGAGCAGCCAACACTGATCAAACCCCACTCCACCCAGAGAAGCCAAAAATGAAATTTCCCTGAACCTCTTTCTAGCATCTTATTCTAGGAGGATGCTACATTTACAACTATTTTAACAGTCTATTAGACCCTTAATGTGACCCCTGCACTCTGCTAAAGTCAACTGAGCCAGGGTTGAGCTCTTAATCCAGAAGTAAGGGCTTTTGGGTCCTTACCTTACAGGGAAGATCAGCAAATAAATATTCTCAGGTCTCCCACCACTCTCTGTCTTGACACTTGACATGAAGGTCCCAGGCGCTCAGGAGAACAGGTGAGCCCAGAAGACATGGCTGCAAGAAGAATGCCTGGATGGAAAGTATAGCCACTCAACAAATAGGACATACAGTAAATGCAGAATGTTCATGTTTGACTACAATTAAAAATATGATTATTTTTCATGAAAACATACCAATACGTACAGCAGAATGCATCACAGAGCAGTAACTAATAATAAACATCCAAGCTTACTGAAGAGCCCAGATTCTTACTCATTGCCCTGAGGTTCCAAATGGATTGAATGGAGCCTGTCCATAAATCTAAAGACCTCACACATCTGCTGGGCCCGAAGCATTGAATCCTCCCAGAGAGAGTTCTGGTCCAGCTCTGAAAACGGCAGTTAAATAGCCGTGAAAACTAAGTAATACCATAAAACAGACATTAAAAACCTCAATCTTTCCGAGTGTAGAATACATTAATACCCCCATGTGTCTCATTGTGGCACATCTTGTAAAGAAATTGAAGATTGGGCAACTGATCTTACAAAAGTTTGCAGCCGGAGGGCATAAAGGTTTCCAATAGACAGTAGGGCTAGTACTTTCTGATAGGAGGAACGTGAGAGGTTCCTGTAAGATTTTAATGAAAATAATGACATGTAAGGTATGATGGCAAACCATTAAGATTGCAGGTATTTATATATAGCAGAGTTTAACTCTCCAAATGTTAATGACATAAATATTATATAAGGCTAAGTTATAGTTTTTATCATTTGTATTCCTATTATTAGTATTACTTTGCTATCTTGAGAAATTACCAAATAAATAGGTGATGATAATGTATAAAGAATAAATAATAGAGATGTAAAAATCACTGTGGACCATAGGGAATCCAAAGGTGCAAGAGTCAAAATGGTCTTGAGGCCTTCAGCTGTCAAATGCCAGAGTCTCTATTACCCACTGAAGTTATGGTATTTGACGGTTGAATGCTAGGGGGTAGAACTTTCATTTGATCAAAAATCGAGGCCCCGTGTTCAGTCTTGGACAAGAAACCATGAGGCTCCACTGGGGTTGATCTGAGGTCTAACACCGTTACTTGCAGGCACCACAAATTGCTACCCCTCAGCATCATTGTCACCTTGTATTTGCTCAGATCAGGGTCACTTTAAAGTAAGCCATTGATTTCCTGTCAACGTGATCTTAAAGGTGCAGACTAGGTCTGCGATCCCAATCCTGGCCTGACATGGATAACAAGCATGTGGCAAGTGAAGATTTAACTCTTGTCCATCTTGCTTGTTTCAGTTCAGTAACTCACCAACATTAGCATGACCACTTAAAGGGGTTGTAAAGGTTCGTTTTTTATTTTCTAAATAGGTTCCTCTAAGCTAGTGCATTGTTGGTTCACTTACCTTTTCCTTCGATTTCCCTTATAAATGTTTTTTTTATTTGTTTTCTTTGTCTGAATTTCTCACTTCCTGTTCCTCCTCAGTAAGCTGTTCAGTAAGCTGTTCTGGCTGACTAACCACCAGCTCGGATGATGGTGAGAAGTTTACTGAGGAGAAACAGGAAGTGAGATATTCAGACAAAGAAAAAAAACATTTAGAAGGGAAGTCGAAGGAAAAGGTAAGTAAACCAACAATGCACTAGCTTAGAGGAACCTATGTAGAAAATAAAAAATGAACCTTTACAACCCCTTTAACACTATGAACTTCACAGTGATAAGCATTCTGTTTCTAACCCCACAGATAACCTGACAGCCTCAGTCTCACCTGGCAGGTTCTTATGGAAACCACCAAAAGTACTTTGACAGTATGGTCAACCTATCGATCTTTCAGTGTTTTGGAACTGTTGTCATAGAGTTCTTCTTTAAAGTGTATGCCCAGCCCAAACTTTTTTTTTCCCGTTTTGGATAGCATCGATAAGGATTAGGACCTCTGTCATGTTTTTACTGCTCTCTGTGGCTCCATTGCTTTGCTCCATGCTTTTCTTTAGTAGAGTAGTGGAGAGCTAGAATCACTGCCAGAATTGTATTTCTTTCATAGTCTCTGATGCAGTATTTTCCCGCCTATCTGGTGAAACTAGTTCTAGCAAAGCAATAAGGGCTTGTTTACATGTGCGATCATCACTGCCTTGCAAGTGAAAAGCAGACTGTGGTGGATTGCTTTTCAGAGATGTAGCGCCTTCTTAGTTGGGTTGCTAGATAGATTTAGTTTTTGGCTCCTTCTATATTCAAGGGAGCAGAGATTCTTTGGCATGGTCTGCTCTGGGCTTTACAGGCTGGGATTTTCTTCCCCCTGCCTCTGGAAGAAGTTTCTAGAGCTTAGGGATGGAAAATTCAATCAGTCAGCTTAAATATTGATCAGGGCCTAGCCAGTCCCTGAGGAGGTGTGCCCAGATGGTGGTTGGGAAGCTGATAAATAGTCTGGTGCTCTGGAGGGTATTGTCTTTCCCCAGCAAGGAGAGTTGCCAGCCTCAGGGGACTGTACCCCTAAGGCAGCTCATGAACTTGTTGTTCTGCGAGGTCTCACTAGAATGGTTCACATTTGGCAGTGGTACCACCTGCCAAACACAACCACTGGTATATATTTTTCCACATCGCGACCACAGCAGGCTGTTAACTTGCGGCTTAACTGCCTCTTTTTTAACATTGCCCACCTGTGTAAATAAGGTCTAAGTCAGGAGAAATCTCTCTAACAGAACCCTGAATAGCAATAAAAACACAACAGAAGATCTTATCTTTCCTCAGTCTCTCCAAAACGTGAAAAAAAAAATTGGCTTGACGTTCAATTTAAAAGAAAATTGCACTCACAGAATTATCGGGGCTGCCATTGATGACCTCCTTATAAAAATACTGGATTCCTGGCTGTCTCTTACGTCAACACTTTCTGGGTCACTGACCCAGAACAAACATGCAGCCAATAAAGCCCGAAGGATCCCGACCTTAAAATATTGAAGACTGGAGATTAACATGACAGCCAAGCAGGTAGTATTTTCCAAAGAGGTCCGCAATATTTTACTCCCAGGACAGGTCACTTTTAATAAGTTACAGAACAGACGGGGTTCTCGCTCATTCTACTGCTCAGAAAACTCAGTTCGGCATGGCCGGTATTAGAATATTTTTGGAAATATCTAACCTTTTTTTACTTTTTTTTTCTCATCCCCCTGCTGATTATAACATCAAAATGGGAAGAAGGGAACTGCTGACAAGCCAGCTTTCAGGCTCATGCAGAAGATGGATGTGAGTCACTTGATGATTGCACAATGGCTGTACAGAGCTTTGTGCCATGCAGTCGGATTTCAGCAATACAGATTGCTGACTCGTCGCAGATGGGCACATAGCGTGTTAGTCAGGGTGCGGCAAAGTGCTGATTTCCTCTTACATCTGGCTCCGAGTAACCCTTCCTTGTGTCTTTTATTTTTGTTCATTTGCTACAGATTTCTTTTGCAAATCTCCAGATGGGGTTGGGTAATAGTAATTTTATGCATTGCATTTACCTCAATTTTCACCATCCAGGTGTCACATTTGGAAGCTGGAACGTTTCTCCTCACAGCGTACCTCCAGTGACTGACTGACTGTACAGCAGTGCTCCAGAGCCAAAGCATGCCAGATGCCAACTTCTACACCCATAAATCCTAGAATGAGAGAACAGAGCAATGGTTGATCTATTTCTACAAGTGACCATGCATCTGCTATGAGGCCCAGAACTACAGAGGGGTCAGAGCTGGCCGCACAGTCATTTATGTAGTTAGCATTAGTATATTGAAATTACATTTGGATGAAGGCAATTTATGTATAGTTCAGGAACCTCTAAACCCTTTCTGTACTTATAGTGTGTAGTGGGTGGCACAGTGGTGTAGTGGGTAGCACTCTCACCTAGCAGTAAAAAAGGCTTGCTGGTTCGAATCCCAACCAGGACTCTACCTGCCTGGAGTTTGCATGTTCTCCCTGTGCCTTCATGGGTTTCCTCTGGGTACTCTGGTTTCTTCCCACACTCCAAAGACATGCAGGTAGGTTTATTGGCTTCTGTCCAAAATTGGCCCTAGTATATGAATGGGGACCTTGGATTGTGGGCTCCTTGAGGGTAGAGACCGATGTGAGTGTGCAATGTATAGGGATAGGGACGGTTGTAAACATTTGCTCAGGTTGAACTGGATGGACTGGTGTCTTTATTCAACCTTACTAACTATGTAGCGGCCAGAGGAAATTCATGATAAAATATTCATTAGACTGCCTGTTTCTTTCTGCAATCTCTGAATGTCTCTTGTAGCATGTCCGCTGTTTCTTAATGTCTCCTTTGTCATGTCCATTGTTCTAGGCTCCTGTAGAATATCCACAGTCTCTGACTGTCTCCTGTAGCAAATCTGCAGTCTCTGACCATCTTCTGCAACATGTCTACTGTCTTCTGTAGCATATCTATGGTCTTTGTTTCCTTTAGCGTCTCTGACTGTCTCCTTTAGCTTGTCCACGGTCAATGCCTCCTGTAGCACAGGGCTTAAATTTCAAGTCCCGAGCTACTAGCCAGGTCTCAAGGTTTACATGCCACCAGTTGCCCCCCCCAACCCCCAACCCTGCCCTGCCCCTAATTCTGCCCATAAACACTTCTTCATAAATGATCTCATGAATTGACACTTAAATGTTTTATGCAGAATTAAGTTTTAAAAATAATTATTTACAACAACTTTATCCAGGCCCAACAATGCATCCTACCTGTGTCCATCAATGCTGCTTCACCTGTGCCCAACAATGCAGCCTCACCTTTGTCCATCAATGCAGCCTGGCCATTCCCACCATTGCAGCCTGGCCGTGTCCACCAATGCAGCCTGGCGTGTCCACCAATGCAGCCTGGCCGTGTCCACCAATACAGCCTGCCCGTATCCACCAATGCAGCCTGGCCGTGTCCACCAATGCAGCCTGGCTGTGTCCACCAATGCAGCCTGGCCATATCCACCAATGCAGCCTGGCCGCGTCCACCAATGCAACCTGCCCGTATCCACCAATACAGCTTGGCCGTGTCCACCAATGCAGCCTGCCCGTGTCCACCAATGCAGCCTGGCCGTGTCCACCAATGCAGCCTGGCCATATCCACCAATGCAGCCTGCTCATGCCCTCCAAAGAAGTCTGCCCATTTAGTGTTGGAGATCCCATTAAATGTATATACAGTGTATACTGTATATACATATTTTTTTTTTCTGTATTTCTAGGCCAAAAAAAAAGCTGCCACTTTTCTTCCAGTCCTTTCAAAACTGTGAATGCGTAAATCTTTAAGTGTTAAGGTTTGAGTTTTATTTTTGGAAATAATACAAAGCAGAGAGCACTTCATTGTTTTTTGCCCCGAGTGTTGTTCACAAGACAGAGAAAGTGATTTATTTGCTTCATATGTTTTACATTTGGGAGATCCTCTTACTCTGTTGACTGTATAATTATTACCCTGGTGTGTCTCCAGGCTGTGTTCATTTCTCTGCCACACACAAGATGAAAGGCACCACTCTTGCGTCTTCCTCTGCCTTTTTTCTTTTTTTAATGAGACAAACACTGATCTGGGATAGATAGACCACTCTGTGCATTTTTTCCACTCTCTTTTCATATCCTTATCGTTTTTTTCTTTTCCGTGGTAGTGTAATTCTTCCATGAATCTCACATTTTTCATTCTTTTTGTGTCATATTTTCCTGATCACATAAAATAAATATTTTTATATGTTCAGTTTATAAGCAGACAGTGAAAACGGCTACCTTGGTGCTACCACTAGGTTCACCTTAAGCGGTCACTCCACCTAAAGGTAATGTTGTAGATATAGGTGGATCCTGGTGGACTGAGTCATCAGGTTGGCTTTTTATTAGGAATGAATTAAATAAAAAGATTTTGTTTAACTTAAATGTTTGCACAAATTGGGACATTTTGGTAGAATGCCGTAGAGTCAATGGGGAAGGTTTAATTTTGCACAAATTGGGGCATTTTGGTAAATAGCAGCAAAGTCAATACAGAAAGTTTATTTAGGGTCACCTAAACGACCCACCCAACGACAAAAGTGAGAAATACAGCAATTCCAGACTTAGGGTGAAATCAATTGATCCCTAACAATTGGCCAAGGCAACTATACCTGGAAGGTAAATTTAGGAGAAACACTGCCTAGACTTCAGGGTGCTAAATATGCATAGCATATACAGTAAACTTCTGCTATCTATGCACATTTCTCCATGTTTTATCCTTTTAAGGGCCCTGCTACTACAGAAAAAAAACTATTCATTATGCCAGAAATACGCTCTACTTCTAATTTCCTGTTTTGAGTGGACAACAGACAGAATTTTGTTGACTGAAATTACAAGACTTGGCGTCAGCCCTGCCCACTCTTGCTAAATTGTTGAATCTGCCCCTCTCACCTAATCTACACAAAATAGAGAGTGGTTGTTCTGCAATCCAAAATAAGAACTGGGAAGACGGGTGTCAGGAAAGAAAATCTTGATTCCTCCATCAACACACAGTCAGTGTTGATTAGGTAATGCCTCCGGCAGCGCTATTTTGTTCAGCAAGGGACGGGGCCCGGGGAGCCTTCCTGGCTTGCAGAGCACAATGTTTACTGCTAGTGCTTAAAGCCACCAGCAATAATCATACGTTGAACAACATACACTTGTTTCAGCCAACAAGGTCACATCCAACATTTCTCATTGGAAAGTCCAATCGTGTGTACGGGGCATAACTGTGTTAATAGGGGAATCGAGTGATGCATTGCAGTGGAAGGAAAGAAAATCAGATCATCTATGGGCTGTCAAACACAGAGCTTAACCATATCCCTATATTTATGAACAAAGTCGTGTAATTGCCATGCCATTTGTAATACATAGCCCAATGCCTAAGTCAGGAACTTTAGCTGGCTGGTGTTTCTTCTCCCTTTAGCAGCCCCTGTTTCCTTAAGGCAAGCAGGCCTACCAGAATAGGTCTTAGAACACAATGCTATATAGTTCCTGACTAAACGACACTGGGGTTGAGCATCTGAGAAAAGGAATGGTACTTGAAGTACCAAGGCTGGTCAAACAGTAGACATTGGCTGGTAATGGAATCCTGGAGCAGTTCCACCAGGGACGGACTGACAACTTATGGGGGCCCCTGGGCAATAGGAGATTATGGGGCCCCCAGGCAATCAGACATTATTGGGCTACACAGTATACACATACACACACACACAGTATACAATCACACAGTATACACAGACATGTTTCTATTGGCTGAGAAGGTACTGGAGAGGTGGGGCAGCTATAATCCCCGAATTTTTAGACCAAAAGGATGTCGGTAAGGGACATTTCAGAGACAGATGTAAAAAAAAACACAGATTTTTACATACTTTCCCTGGTTTTACTGAGGCTGGAAACCCTGATGGGGCCCCCTAGTTGCATGGGGCCCCCTAGTGGCATGGGGCCCTCGGGCAGTGCCCGAGTAGCCCAATGGTCAGTCCGCCCCTGAGTTCCACAGTTCAGCAGGTAATGAGCAAGCATGGTTCACAAACAGTTCCAGGGCAGGAAGCAAGGAAGTGTAATCTAATAGAGAGTTCCAGTGTCAGGGTAGGGGGTGAGCTAGTGTTACCCAGTTATCAATCGAAGGTCAAGTCCAGGCAAGGTACAATCGAGGTACAAGGCAAAGGTCATCAACAAGGGAATTCAAGATAATTGTAGATATGGGCCAGGCAAGAAAACAGATAGGGAACTGAAAAGCTGATGCTATCACAAGTACAGCCTGATGATGTTTAAATAAAGCACCTCCTAAACCGAGGACCAATCCAACTAGGGGGTGTGTAAACCGCAACTGATAGGAGAAGTTAGAAGGCTACCTAACACCACCGCTTATGTGGTGATCACATAGCTTTGTTGATAAACAAAGATATAGGGTTAGTGTTAGGATTGAGAAATAAAGCCATTGGGTTTATAGGGTTTATTAACAAAGCCATTAATCACAGTGCCAGCTCTGAAAGTGGTCGCATGGCTTTGTTAGCATATTTTGCCCATGCAATCCACATGACTAAATTGAAGGCTAATTTTAACAAAATTTCAGTTTCAGCAAAATTACTTCACTCATCCTTACTTCTTATAGTTTCATAGTTTCATAGTTAGTAAGGTTGAATAAAGACACTAGTCCATCCAGTTCAACCTGAGTGAGTGTCTACAATTGTCCCTGTACTTTGTACACTCACATTGGTCCCTGCCCTCAAGGAGCCCACAATCCAAGGTCCCCATTCATATACTAGGGCCAATTTTGGACCGAAGCCAATTAACCTACCTGCATGTCTTTGGATTGTGGGAGGAAACTGGAGTACCCGGAGGAAACCCACGCAGGCACAGGGAGAACATGCAAACTCCAGGCAGGTAGTGTCGTGGTTGGGATTTGAACCAATGACCCTTCTTACTGCTAGGTGAGAGTGCTAACCACTACACCACTGTGCCGCCCCTAATATATCCTTTATATGTCGGGATACTCTAAAGCCTCGTACACACGGATGAGATGGGAAATGTTCGATGACAGGCTGTTGGTGGAAAATCCAACCATTTGTACGCTCCATCGAACAACTGTTGTCGGATTTTCCGCGGACAAATGTTGGATGGCAGGTTTATAAATTTTCCATGGACATATGTGTGTTGTCGGATTTTCCGAGTGTGTGTACACAAGTCCGTCGGACAAAAAGTCGAAAGTACAAGCACGCATACTCAGAAGCAAGGACGAGCCAGAAGCGGTCGGTCTTGTAAACTAGCGTTTGTAATGGAGAATTAAAATTTGTGACGTGCCAAATTATGAAATCTCAAAATGCAGCGCACATTCCCTTCTTCTTTAATGGGATAATAATGAAGCTGTTTTGCTGGGGATACTGATGGAGTTATTGCAAACGAAATTTCAAAGGCTTTTTTTTTCTAGTGATATTAATATTATTATGCTTTTTTTTTTTATTTAGGCAAGTTACCACAACACCATTATCCCGTAGATTTTAAGATCAAAGATACAACTACGTTGGTGTCCCTTGTCAATTTTACATTCTATTTTTTTAAATGTAACTGCCGACTCCCAAACTGTCATTTGAAGTAATACACATAGCTAAGTATTATTCTACAATTTTTTTTTATTGTTCATTAAAAAAAGAAAACAAATAAAATTAGACATGCTATCTGCCAATAGAAATTAACCAAAAAGTGCATTTTATGCATCCAAAAATATAGAAAATATACCAAATCAAATCATTATTCAACCAAAAAAATAATGTCAAAGCAATAACTCCAAGGCCAATAATAAATAACACGTTATCTCCTCCGATTCCGCAACATGTCTGGTTGATGAACGAACTTCTATTAACATGAAATTAGCAGAAGGAGCCCAAAGAGTAGTGCTAAAGAGCTGAAACACAACATAGTACGTCATCACATTCGTAATTGTTGGCCAACAATGGTGTGGCTGTGTGTATGCAAGACAAGTTTGGGCCAACGCCCTTCGGACAAAATTCCACGGTTTTGTTGGCCAATTGGATCATGTGTATGAGGCTTTACAGTGAGTTCTCACATGCTCAATTCCCAGCTCTGTTACTGCACACCTGAGAGTTGTAGATGTTGCTGCCCACCCTTGTGTGTTCCATCAAATCTTGTTACATTCTTCATAATATAAAAAAAATAAAAAAATACAGTAAGGGTGGTGCAAGTCTCTCATAATGGGCACAGCAGGTGTTAAGACCTGGAAATTAGTACAGGGATGATGCAAACCCCTTATAATGGGCACAGTAGGTATGCAGACCTGGGAACTCAACACAGAGATTATGGAAACCTCTCATAATGGGCACAGCAGGTTTAAGGACTCGGGAGCTCGGCACAGGTATGGTGGGAACCCCTAATAATGGGCACAGCAGGTATGTAGACTTTTGAACTCAGCTGAAGGATGGAGGGAACCCCTCATAATGGGCAAAGCAGGTCTGCAGACATGGCGACTTAGCACAGGAATGGTTCAGATACCTCATAATGAGCAGGACAGAAGAAAATGTCAGCGGGTTTAGCTCATAAGTATCTACCAAAAACTGGAATATGTGTTCTGAGTGAACTAATCCTTTAGGATTGATTGATGGTTTTTGTAGAATTGCAAACTGCAAAAAAAGAACATACAATCCAAACTCCTTAATAACTGCAGAACATAATACGTTATTGTATAACACACACAAGTGATGCACCACACGCTGCTGGAGAAGTGTTTGTACAGACGGACCAGCAGACTTGGATAGATTTCATATTTAATTTATTACTTAAACAGAACAGTTAAGTCCCCGGGATTACTAGTTTTCCACTGAAATTCATCGTGTTCAGTTCAGCCACATCCTGTGTAGGTCAGGGGTCAGGTAAGTAATATGGACCTCTCATGTTTCAAGACACACAGGTTGAAGTGTTAAAGCTTAGAAAGCTGTTAAGTTTAACTTACCCGTTGTCAGTGTTTGGAGTTAAACTACATAAGCCCTAAAACACTAAAGCTTATTGCATGCAATACTTTTATTCCAATGCGGTATTTTCTACTTACTGTATATTCCAAGCAGGATGCCCAGTGTCTCTCAACAAGGGGGGCACTGGAGTGTATCTCCAGTGCCACCCAGTCTAAAAAAAAAATGAAATGTTACTTGTCAACGGTAAACTTGAGCCTGGGACAATGAACACAACCACCTTGATTAAATTAACCTAACATCAGAAGCCCCCCCCCTCACATCAGAGGTTCCCTCACCACATCAGAAGCCCCCCTTTACATCAGAGGTTCCCTCATCACATAAGATTCCTCCCATCACCTCAGACGTCCCCCCTTTACATCAGAGGTTCCCTCATCACATAAGTGTCCTCCCATCACCTCAGACGTCCCCCCTTTACATCAGAGGTCCCCTCACCACATCAGAAGCCCCCCTTTACATCAGGGGTTCCCTCATCACATAAGATTCCTCCCATCACCTCAGACGTCCCCCCTTTACATCAGAGGTTCCCTCATCACATAAGTGTCCTCCCATCACCTCAGACGTCCCCCCTTTACATCAGAGGTCCCCTCACCACATCAGAAGCCCCCCTTTACATCAGGGGTTCCCTCATCACATAAGTGTCCTCCCATCACCTCAGACGTCCCCCCTTTACATCAGAGGCCCCCTCATCACATCAGAAGCCCCCCTTTACATCAGAGGCCCCCTCATCACATCAGAAGCCCCCCTTTACATCAGAGGTCCCCTCATCACATCAGAAGCCCCCCTTTACATCCGAGGTTCCCTCATCACATAAGATTCCTCCCATCACCTCAGACATCCCCCCTTTACATCAGAGGTTCCCTCATCACATAAGTGTCCTCCCATTACCTCAGACGTCCCCCCTTTACATCAGAGGTCCCCTCACCACATCAGAAGCCCCCCTTTACATCAGAGGTTCCCTCATCACATAAGTGTCCTCCCATCACCTCAGACATCCCCCCTTTACATCAGAGGCCCCCTCATCACATCAGAAGCCCCCCTTTACATCAGAGGTTCCCCCATCACATAAAAGTCCTCCCATCACATCAGAACCCTGCCCCCCCTTCATGTCATCATTCAGCATGTTAACAGTCCCTTTTACCTTGACAGCTAGGTTGTCCTGAGAATATTTATATCAATTTAAGCGTGCTTATCCTCTACTAAACACAGTGAAATACATACTGTACATGTGCATATAATCAGAAAAGCAAAGAAAAAAATCTAATCAAAACAAAACTCTTACTAGTAGCTAGATAAATAATGTGGCAATGCATAAATTAACCGCTTGCCGACCGGCGCACACAGATATACGTCGGCAGAGTGGCACAGGCAGGCAAATGGGCGTACAGGTATGTCCCTTTAAATTTGCCACCTAGGGGGTGTGCGCACGCCAGTGGCAGCGTACACAGCGTGCCGTGGGGCCCGGGAACTCAATGTTTGCCAGCGGCCCAAAATTGCGGTGTGAAGAGGTAGAACGGGGAGATGCCTATATAAACAAGGTATTTTCCCGTTCTGCCTAGTGGCAAGACAGGGATCTACTGCTCCCTGTCATCGGGAGCAGTGATCTCTGTCATGTCCAATGTAGCCCACCCCCCCCACAGTTAGAATCACTCCCTAGGACATACTTAACCCCTTGATCGTCCCCTAGTGTTAACCCCTTCCCTGACAGAGTCATTTACACAGTAATCAGTGCATTTTTATAGCACTGATCGCTGTATAAATGACAATGGTCCCAAAATAGTGTCAAAAGTGTCCGATCTGTCCGCCATAATGTCGCAGACAGGATAAAAATCGTAGATCGCAGCCATTACTAATAAAAAAAAAAAATATAATAAAAATGCCATAAAACTATCCCCTATTTCAGTGTTTCAAAAAGTCCTCAAGGCGCACCAGCAGGTCATGTTTTCAGGATTTCCCTCAGATGAAATGGCTGTGGTAATTACTAAGGCAGTTAAACTGATTAAATCACCTGTGCAAAATAATGGAAAGCCTGAAAACATGACCTGTTGGGACGCCTCGAGGACTGGAGTTGAGAAACACTGCTCTATTTTGTAGACGGTATAACTTTTGCGCAAACCAATCAATATACGCTTATTGCAATTTTTTTTAACCAAAAATATGTAGAAGAATACATATCGGCCTAAACTGAGGAAAAAATATTTTTTTATATATTTTTGGGGGATATTTATTATAGCAAAAAGTAAAAAATATATATATTTTTTTTCAAAATTGTTTCTCTTTTTTTGTTTATAGCGCAAAAAATAAAAATCGCAGAGTTGATCAAATACCACGAAAAGAAAGCTCTATTTGTGGGGAAAAAAGGACATCAATTTTGTTTGGGTATAACGTCGCACGACCGCGCAATTGTCAGCTAAAGCGATGCAGTGCCAAATGGCAAAAGGTGCTCTGCTCAGGAAGGGGGTACAATCTTTCGGGGCTGAAGTGGTTAACCACTTCAATACCGGGCACTTGAACACCTTCCTGCCCAGACCAATTTTGAGCTTTCAGCGCTGTCGCACTTTGAATGACAATTGCACGGTCATGCTACACTGTACCCAAATGAAATTTTTATCATTTTGTTCCCACAAATAGAGCTTTCTTTTGGTTGTATTTGATCACCTCTATGGTTTTTATTTTTTGCTAAACAAATAAAAAAAGACCGATTTTTTTTTTTTTAAATATGTTTTTTTGGTTTCAGTTTCAAAACTTTGTAAATAAGTACGTTTTCTCCTTCATTGATGGGCACTGATGGGGCTGCACTGACGGGCACTGATAATTCAGCACTGATGGGCACCGGTGAGGTGCCACCAATGAAGTGGCACTGATGAGGTGGCATTGATGGGCACTGATGTGGCACTGATAGGCGGCACTGATGGGCACTGATAGGTGGCACTGATGGGCAACACGGATGGGTACTGATAGGTGGCACAAAATTGCCACTGATATCTGGCATGGATTGGCATGGGTGGGCACTGATAGGCGGCATGGATGGGCACTGATAGGCGGCACGGATGGGCACTGATAGGCGGCACGGATGGGCACTGATAGGCGGCACGGATGGGCACTGATAGGTGTCACAGATGAGCACTGATAGGCGGCATTGTATTGTATTATATTGTACTGATGGATGCCAATCAGTGCCAAACAATAATGCATGCCCATCAGTGATGCCCATTGTGGGCACTGATTGGCATCCATTGTGGGCACTGATTGGCATCCATTGTGGGCACTGACTGGCATCCCAGGGGGTCTAGGGTTGCATACCTGGTGCTGGGCATCCCTGGTGGTCTGGTGGCATCCCTGGTGGTCCAGTGTGGGCATCCTCAGGGGGGCTGTGCTGATAATCGATCAGCACAGACCCTCCCTGTCAGAGGAGCAGCCGATCGGCTCTTCTCTACTCGCGTCTGACAGACGCGAGTGAGGAAAACCTGATCAACAGCTCTTCCTATTTACACTGTGATCAGCCGTGATTGGACACGGCTGATCATGTGGTAAAGAGTCTCCATCGGAGACTCTTTACCGAGATCGTAGTTGCCAGGTGTCAGACTGACACCCCGCAGCAACGATCGCCGCGATCATATGACGCCGGGTCAGGATTTTGAAACCACTTTGCCGCTGTCATTCTGCTATTGGGCGGGTGGCAAGTGGTTAATTAACAAGAAAATTCATATATCTGCAAAGATAAAGAAGCCGAAAAAATCCAAACAAATGTGCGTGGGTGCTTCTCTCCACTTTACTGCTCCTCTAATACAGAACCCAGCTGCGGCTCTCATGTGGGGAGGGATCACACAGAAAGGGGTTTATAGTGTATATCATGTTTATTTAAAATCAGTAAAAATCTGTTAAAAGATAAAAATATACACTCACATTTTAGGGTGCCCAATCATCTGCCGGTGGTATGTGTAAAAACTGGCACTGTCGGTGGGAGCTGGCGTGCTGACATCCACTCTTCGGAGACCGGAGAGGAAGAGTTTTGTTTTGATTAGAATTTTTTTCCTGATTATATGCACATGTATGTGTTTCACAGATTTAAGGTGTTTAGTAGAGCATTAGTGCGCTTAAGTTTATATAAATAGACTGTTCAATGCGTATACATTGAGAAGGCACAGCTACCCATAAGTATATTTTTCTAAACCATTATGCAGGTAATCTATCATCATTAATGTCCTTGTCTGGTGGAGGCCAACACTCATCTCAGCATTCCAGGTCCTCCTTCACCATCTTCTCATCTGATGTCACCAAGAGCCCCGCTGTCTTTTCTGGGTTCTTTGAGCTGCCTCCCAGATGGCGTGTCACGGCACATACACTATATTACCCAAAGTATTCAGAAGCCTGCCTTTACCCGCACATGAACTTTAATGGCTTATTCCGCGTACACGCGGTCGGAATTTCTGACAACAAATGTTCGATGGGACAGTGTTGTTGGAAATTCCGACCGTGTGTAGGCTCCATTGGACTGGCGGAATTTCCGACAACAAAAATTTGAGAGCTGGATCTCAAACTTTCCGACAACAAAATCCGTTCTCTGTAAATTCCGATCGTGTGTACACAATTCCGACGCACAAAATTCCACGCATGCTCGGAATCAAGCACAAGAGCCACACTGGATATTGAACTTAATTTTTCTCGGCTTGTCGTACGTGTCGTACGTGTTGTACGTCACCGCGTTCTTGACGTTCGGAATTTCCGACAACATTTGTGTGACCCTGTGTATGCAAGACAAGTTTGAGCCAACATCCGTCGGAAATAAATCCACGGGTTTGTTGTTGTTATGTCCGATCGTGTGTATGCAGAATAAGTCTCTAGGGTTCAATATTGAGTTACATAGTAGGTAAGGGTGAAAAAAGACACAAGTCCATCAAGTCCAACTTATGTGTGTGATTATATGTCAGTATTAAGGCCCGTACACAGGATCAGACTTTTTGACAACAAACATGCAAATTAGCTGTTTTAAGGCAACATCCGATCACGTGTACGCTCCTTCAGATAAACTTTTTCGGTTTTCTTTGGACAAATGTTGGCTGTGCAAACAGACAAACTTTTCGACAACATAAGCCCGATGGAGCAAAGTCCAATCGTGTGTACAGAAAACCATCAGACTTTACAAACACACATGCTCAGAACCAATGCAAAAGATCAGACAACAATACAGAAGTTGACCAAAGGTGACGGTAAAGAGCAGAAAAGCCACGTGACTTGGTGAAAGTTGGCTGAAAAAGTCAGATTGTGTGTATGCTTAACAAGTTCACGGCCAACACCCTTTGTACAGAAATCCACGGGAAAATTTGTTTAAAGTCTGATCGTGTGTATGAGGCTTTACATTGTATATCCCTGTATGTTCCAGTCTTTCAGGTGCTTATCTAATAGTTTTTTTTAAACTATCGATGCTCCCTGCTGAGACCACCGCCTGTGAGGAGTTGGTATGGGTGTCTGCAGGTAGGGGCAAGGGAGGTCAAGTGCCCCCCCCCCCCCCCCCCGGAATTGAGGATCAGATCTTAAATTCAGCACAGTTGCGTCACTATCAGGGCTTCCTGCCTGCTCCGTTCCTTCCCTATTTAACATAACTGAGGGACAATCACAGGAGAGGAGAACATCATGGGACATGTAGTCCCAAAGATTGGCAGCCCCATTTTCCACAGGGAGGAGGCTACAGCTTGATCAAGAGAGAGATTGAGAGACTGCAGCCTGGAAAGAAAGCTGAGGAAGAGAGTGCTGCAGGACAAAGAATAAGGAATGTGCCGGGCGGAAGCCAGAGAGACCAGGGTACAGACATGCTACACTACTGACCAGAGTCACCCCTGGGGGACCCAGAGTGATCGATAGTCCAGCCGGAGGGATCACTGCTGTAGTTTTGCTGAGTCTGGTAAGAGGGGGTGTTGGTCATTAGCCATTACTTATCCTAGGGACTGTACTATGTCTGCAGTCTCTGACCATGATAATGTGATAATGACATTGTCAAAAAGGGGTGGTGCATGGGTGACCCTATAATTATGCTCTCCTCCTAAAAAAAGTTCTGTGGACTCCCATGGGAGTTGGCCCAACCTACAGCTTCAACTCTTCTGGGAAGTTTGTCCACAAGGTTGAGGAGTATGTTTATGGGAATGACTGACCATTCTTCCAGAAGCATATTTGTGAGGTCAGGCACCGATGTTGGATGAGAAGGCCTGGCTCACAGTCTCCACTCTAATTCATCCCAAAGGTGTTGTAACAGGTTGAGGTCAGGACTTTGTACAGGCTAGTCAAGTTCCTCCAACCCAAACTCACTCATCCATGTCTTTATGGACCTTGCTTTGTGCACTGGTGCGCAGTCATGTTGGAACAGGAATAAAAAAAAATATATATTAATAAAATTGAAGAAATATTATGAATTCTTTTTTATAGCCCTCCCTTATTCTATCCAAAATGAAAAAAAAAGCTTTGCCTGCAGTACTACTTGAAGTTACAATGCCAACTGCAAAGTCGTTATCTTTGAATCTTGGTTCCAGTGTCTCCTCTTGAGCTGGCTAGTTAATATCTACATGCTCTAGAAAATGTAAACAAGAAATGGTATCAGAACTCTTAAAAGGCTCAGTTCAGTTATGTGAAAAGAGCAGTTTTTTCATTATTAATCCATTTATTATGATGGGTTTACTTTACTCAGCATAGGTGACGGAACCACTTACAGCTACGTCCTTCTATACCATAATGGAGGGCCTGGCAGGCTCTGTGGTAGTGACTCAGCTCTTGCGGCAGGAAGAAGGGGATTTCACTGATCCTACTGGAAAACCGTCCAAAATAAGGTTGGCAAAATAATAAGCCGAGGCTTTTCTTTCCAATTTTCAGATAATTTCTGCTTAAAGGGGAATCCCAGCATGCACCACTCTATTTTTTACATTACGCAAATAACATCACAGTACTGTTTTCTCTTGTACATGTTGTTAAAATGGACCTGCACCCCAATCTATGACTTGACATGATTTTCCTACTGCCCCCCAAACCCCCCACCCCATCCTTTCATCCTTAAAACACACACAGCTGAATATTACATTTTTTGGGGGGGTTGAGTAACTTTTTAGCAGGTCTTGGCCCAGCACTTCTGGGTTTCTCCCGAAGGCGACAATGATGTTCCTCCTCAAAGACTTCAGGTATACCGATGTAAAGCATCCCAGGAGGCTTTGGATCAACCTCCTCCAAACTGTGCATGCGCCTGGGCAATTTCTTCATGTCTTTATGGACCTTGCTTTATACACTGGTCCAAATCATTTGGTGGAGGTGGGATTATGGTGTGGGGTTAGTTCCAGCGAAGGAACTCTTAAGGTGTCAGCATACCAAGACATTTTGGACCATTTCAAGCTCCCAACTTTGTGAGAACAATTTGGGGATGGCCCCTTCCTGTTCCAAGATGACTGCACACCAATGCACAAAGCAAGGCCCATAAAGACATGGATGAGCAAGTTTGGGGTAGAGGAACTTGACTGACCTGCACAGAGTTCTGACCTCAACCTGATCTCAACCAGTTCTGACCTCGACACCTTTGGGATGAATTAGAGCAGAGACTGTGAGCTAGGTCTTGTCGTCCAACATCAGTTCCTGACCTCACTTCCACACTTCTGGAAGAACGGTCAAACATTCCCATAGACACACTCCTAAACCTTGTGGACAGCCTTCAAAGAAGAGATGAAGCTGTTATAGCTGCAAAGGGTGGCCCAACTCATTATTGAACCCTACGGACTAAGACTGGGATGCCATTAAAGTTCATGTGCATGTAAAGGCAGGCGCCCCAATACTTTTGACAATATAGTGTATATACCAGGGGTGTCCAACCTTTTGAACGTTCTTGGTCACAATGGAAGAAGAGGAATTGTCTTGGGCCACACATAAAATACACTAACAATAAGGATAGCTGATGAGCAGAAAAAGTCTGGCAGATCACAAGTTAACAATCACTGATATAGCTAATGTACCTATATGAGTAATAAAACTTAATTTATTTTTATTTTTTATATTTTTTATTATAAAAGTAAATATTTGATTAACGCACCAAAATCTGTTTGGATGGATGTAGTAGCAATTCTCAATGAATTATCAAGGTCCTCATCAGATATTTTGGTTCTAATTTTGCCCTTCGTGTGCTTCATCCTTGAAGATAGTTCCTCCCAAATATACAGTAGGTGCTGCCGAAAACCGATGGCATGAATAAGGTGTGATTGTGAAGTAGAAGATATTTCTCTGGGAAGATAAAACGTCTAAAAATACAGTAAAGAGACACTGTCGATTTCACTGTCAAGTTCCTTGCAAGTCTGGAGCTGCATTTTCTGCAATTGGAGTTGGAGATTTGGTCAGGATCAATGGCGACCTCAATACTGAGAAATATAGGCAGATACTTAACCATCATGTCATACCATCAGCGAGGTGTGTGATTGGCCCCAAATGTATTCTGCAGCAGAACGACGACCCCAAACATGCAACCAATGTCATTAGGAACTATCTTCAGCATAAAGAAGAACAAGGACTGCTGGAAGTGATGGTTTGGTCCCCACAGAGCCCTAATCCCAGTCTGGGTTTACATGATGAGAAGGATTTAAGGCAGCCTACATCTACAGAAGATCTGTGGTTAGTTCTCCAAGATGTTTGGAGCAACCTACCTGCCGAGCTCCTTCAAAAACTGCGTGCAAATGTACCTAGAAGAATTGATGCTGTTTTGAAGACAAAGGGTGGTCACACAAAATTTTGATTTGATTTGGATTTCTCTTCTGTTCATTTTCTTTCCATTTTATTAATTGATAAAGATAAACTATTAACACTTCTATTTTTGAAATCAGTCTTCATGAAAAATCATGTATTCACACATCAAAACTTTTGCACAGCACTGTGTGGTACATGGGTGGCAAGTGGTTAAAGCTTATATTAGATCTAGCGATTGAATTTACATCTGCTTCAAGTTCTGCCCATTGCTGTTATTATAAATGGCTGCAGGGTTTATCTGAAACATGCGTTCCGCTAATAGTGGTGCACAGAATGTTATTACCGGGATTATGGGATTGTGTACTTTTCTCGAGTGCACCTGTAGCCTTTCAAGAGCCTTCAGAGTTCAGAGAGAAGGCTGTGTTGGCGCTGAAATTTGCAAACTGTTGCATTCCACCTGATCTTGTGACTGCTCACACAAAGCCCCTTGTGTAGCACGGATGGGGCTCGTGAGTCAACCATGGAGAAGTATTTTCCAAAGTCAGGCGAAGGGCCGCACTGAGCACAGGCTGTATGCTGGCAGGACCTTCCCTGGCCACCTCAAAGCTGGAACACACCCTTCCCTGCTTCTCCACACATTGCATGTGTCTGTGGTCCACCCAGCTGCACGGCCAAGCCAAACAGGCTGATTTTCTGATGTAGGTAAGCAAGAACTCTGTCACCCGCTCTTCAAATGAGAAAAACATGCCCGTGGTAGCAGTTTATATATAGAGGATGAGTGCCATCCCATGAAAAACTGTCTGCTCCAAAGCTGGCCATACACAAGGCAATCCTTTAACAATGTAAAAAATCACAAAAACATGTGATGGGATCAAGGCAACCCATCACCACAGTTTTAATTAATTAATATATTACAGTGGTCTCCAAATTGTGGCCCTGGGGCCAGATGCGGCCCATTGCTTGCCTTTTTCTGGCCTTTGAGGCACTATTCCACCAACTGGCATTAACAATGGGGCATTATTTCTCCCACTAACATCAACTATGCGTCTCTATTACTCTGATTGACACCAATGATGGAGCACTATTCCTCTCTCTGACATCAATGATGGGGTATTGTTACCAATGCCAGGACATTTTATACTCCTGCTGGCCACAGCCACCCCCTGTAAAGTCTGAAGGATAATAACTGGCCCTATGTTTGGAAAGTCCGGAGACCCCTGATATATTGCATTCTGCCACACTCAGGGGGCTCTCTGGGTGGGGACTGGGGGGTCTGAGACTCAGCCCTAACCTCTGCAGGCATGGGCTGGCTTTCACCCATTGGTCTAATTTATTTTATGACTTAACTCTTCCTTCAGATGTCCACTACATTGTGAAGATTTTCTCCAATTATAGACTAGGACTGTTGTTGCTATACTACATATAAAGATAAATAGAGTCAAACTATGTAGGCACATTTGCTGAAGTGTTCTAGTCAGGTTAACAATACATTCCAAAATTGTTATATTTTAGTGAATTTCCAAGCATTGAATGCCTTTGTGTTGGTTGTGTAAAACAGTCATATCCAAACTGCGGCCCTTTGCTTGCCTTTATATGGCCCTTGAGGCATTATTCCTGCCACTGATACCAACAATTGGGCATATTTCCTGCCACTGACAACAACAATGGGGCACTAGTCCTCCCACTGACACCAATGATGGGGCACTATTCCTCCCACTGACACCAATGACGGGGTGCTTTCCCTCCCACTGACACCAACAATGGGTCACTATTCCTCCCATTGACACCAACGATGGGACACTGTTCCCCCCACTGACACCAACAATGGGGCACTATTCCTCCCACTGACACCAATTAAGAGGGGGTCTATTCCTATCACTAATACCCATTATGTGGCACAATTCTTCCTCCTACTGACTAAAGGCACTATGTATTTTTTTTTACTCCCACTGACCACAGTCTGGCCTCCCTAAAGTATAAAGGACTGTAAACTGCCCCTTTCTTTTGAAAGTTTGAAGACCTAGGGTGTAGAATTTAAAATGGACAAAAGTACAATCTAAACAAGAAAATTAAACTTTGAGATCCATGTGGCGTATATCCTATCCTATTAATAAGCAGTTATGCTTACATCCAGATATTTCTGTAATACAACAGTCTACCCCACTCTTTTCTTTTTGTAATCTGGTAATCCTGGAACATGTCTTCCAGTAATCCTTGAACATGCCTGCTGAAGATGCTGGAACACACCTGCTGGTAATTTTGGAACACAATTCTGGTGATGCTAGAATATTTCTGCTGATGATAGAACATAATGATTGTAATCCTGAAACACATTGCTGGTGATGCTGGAGCACACTGCTGTTGATCATGGAACATGCAGCTGGTGATCCTGGAACACAATGTTGGTGATGCTGTAACACATTTCTGGTGATCCCGAAACATGCTTGCAATAGTATGCAAGCTCTTGGAGGGGATGATAAGGGACTATATACAAGATTTTAGTAGCAAGAACAGTATCATTAGCAGTATTCAGCATGGATTCATGAAGACTCATTCTTGCCAAACCAATCTATTAACCTTCTATGAGGAGGTGGGTTGCCATCTAGATAAAGGAAGGCCGGTAGACGTGTTGTATCTGGATTTCACAAAAGCATTTGGCACAGTTCCCCATAAACGTTTACTGTACAAAATAAGCTCCGTTGGCATGGACCATAGGATGAGTACATGGATTGAAAACTGGCTACAAGGGTGAGTTCAGAGGATGGTGATAAATGGGGAGTACTCGGAATGGTCAGGGGTGGGTAGAGGGGTCCCCCAGGGTTCTGTGCTGGGACCAATCCTGTTTAATTTGTTGATAAACGACCTGGAGGATGGGGTAATGGGAGGATGGGGTAAACAGTTCAATCTCCACAGGATGTTGAAACCTTGCAAAAAGATCTGAATGAATTGATAGGGTGGGCAACTACATGGCAAATGAGGTTTAATGTAGAAAAATGTAAAATAATGCATTTGGGTGGCAAAAATATGAATGTAATCTATACACTGGGAGAGAACCTCTGGGGGAATCTAGGATGGAAAAGGACCTGGGGGTCCTAGTAAATGATAGGCTCAGCAATGGCATGCAATGTCAAGCTGCTGCTAATGCCGCGTACACACGATCGGAATTCTCGTCGGAAGAAGCTCTGATGGTTTTCCCGACGGAATTCCGACGGAATTCCACTCAAGCTGTCTTGCCTACACACGGTCACACCAAATTCCAATAGTTTAGAACGCGGTGACGTACAACACGTACAACAGAACTAGAAAAGGGAAGTTCAATAGCCAGTAGCCAATAGCTTCTGTCTCATAGTTGAATGTGAGCATGCGTGATTTTTGGCGTGTCGGAATTGCATACACACGATCGGAAATTACTGATAGAAAGTTTTTCCGTCGGGAAAATTGAGAACATGCTATCAATTTTTGGCTGGCGGAAATTCGGACAGCTAAATTCCGATGGAGCATACACACGGTCGCATTTTCTAATGAAATGCTCTCATTAGTCTTTTTTTGTCCGGAATTCCGACCGTGTGTACGCGGCATAACAAAGCAAACATAATTTTGGCATGCATTAAAAATCAACTCCAGAGATAAAACAACAAATCTCCCGCTCTTCAAGATTTTGGTCTGGCTGCACCTAGAGTATATCGTCCAGTTCTGGGCACCAGTCCTCAGGAAGGATGTACTGGAAATGGATCGAGTACAAAGAAGTGCAACAAACTAATAAAGGGTCTGGAGGACATTAGTTATGAGAAAAGGTTGTGAGCACTGAATTTATTCTCTCTGGAGAAGAGACGCTTGAGAGGGGATATGATTTCAATTTACAAATCCCGTACTGGTGACCCCACAATAGGGATAAAACTTTTTTGCAGAAGGGAGTTTAACAAGACATGTGGCCACTCATTAAAATTAGAAGAAAAAGGGTTTAACCTTAAACTATGTAGCGGGTTCTTTACTGTAAGAGCGGCAAGGATGTGGAATTCCCTTCTACAGGCGGTGGTCTCAGCAGGTGGCATCAATCGTTTCAAAAAAACTATTAGATAAGCACCTGAACGACCATAACATATACAATGTAACACTGACATATAATCACACACATAGGTTGGACTTGATGGACTTGTGTCTTCTTTCAACCTCACCTACTATGTAACTATGTAATGCTGCCGCAGTGCTAAGAATTTATTCACAGCCAGCAATCAGATTCCATTCTGCTGCAGTGCAATATCAATATCTCATGTAGCTGGTGGGCCGAGCGGGGATTCGAATGCAGAGATTTCACCACCAAGGTATGCAAGTGAAGCTGTAGAAGAAGCTTGTGGATGATTTAGCCTGTCAACACCTATCCAAACCTACAAACAGGACTTCTGGGTAAGAAGGAACCTTTCATTTCCATTTTGTATAAAATGTCGGTAAATCTCAGCACACAGTGGATAAACACTTATCCTGT
The DNA here is from genome assembly GCF_037356315.1 of Lithobates pipiens. Classification (NCBI taxonomy): domain Eukaryota; kingdom Metazoa; phylum Chordata; class Amphibia; order Anura; family Ranidae; genus Lithobates; species Lithobates pipiens. The sequence continues at coordinate 573,352,504 of NW_027507758.1, forward strand.
TCTCACAATGTTTATTTTCTGGAAATAAAGCACACATAAAGAATTATTGTTCCCAAGCAGTGAATCGTAAAGATACGACCTGACAGATTTTCCATGTTTGGCTCTCTTGGTGTGTGGGTGCCATGATATGTTCCGCCAGCTGACGCAGCTTCAGAAACATGCTGAAAAAAAAAAACTCTTCTAGTTTGTAGTCTGAACAGGAAAAAAAGAGTCTAACAATAATGGAAATGTTTTTATAGGAAAGTCACCCTAAAAAATTCAAACTGACATACAAAATTAAAAGCAGGCACCAAGATGTGTTAGTACTAACGGTAGCCAAACCTGGAGAGTTATGGAAAAAGCCTATTCCTCTAGAGCTGAAAGTTGATATTACAATCATGCTAGACAGCCCTTGCACCATAAAACAATTAGTGAATATAATGAATGCTACCACAAATGATATAAATCAAATGCTCAGTCCATAATAATGTAACATCTGTGTACAATATTCCACAATAAAGAGTGAAGATAACACTTATGTCTTGACACCAGAAATCACCCCTTGGCGTGCTGTATCACCACGTGCTTGTATGAATCAATCCACACTCACCAGATAGTATTGATCTTCTTGTTATACAGTACTACAAGAAAAGTCAGCCATGCTTTGTGGTCACTCAAGGATCAGATTGTACCACTGGATGGATGCCTGGGGTGGGTGTCCTTTCCTAGTTGACAAACGGATCAGTATTCCAATGGCTCAGATGGCAGGAACCAAAAAGTTAAACAGAGAGAAGAGGGATCCTCTCATAGTCTGTAAAACTTCTGATTTATTGGTAAAAAACAATCGCAAACAGAGGCTGATGCCAAAAATCATACAGAATGATGTATACCTGATCTACCCAGTCTCTCAGGAAACTGCCAAACAGTTTGTGTGCATTCCACCTGGCCCACAAATGATGCACCCGGGAGTTTCTCTTAACGCGTTTCGTCACCACGTGGAAGTTGATATTTGCATATTGAGCCCACCAACTCAGGGGCTCTTGGGAAACTTTGCACGACAGGACAGGAATTCTTCTTTTTAAAATGGAACTTTGGGCAAATACTTTGCATAATGTATATGATGCAGTCTGTTTTACCTGTTTTTGTTTTCTTGAATCCCTCCTTGTAACATCATTTTAACATCATTTTTTTACCATTTGATCCTGCCAATTGATCTCTTTTTTGTCTACTTCCTGTGGCAGGTCAAGCTGTACAGCAAAAGTGGCAGGTGACAAGGTTAGGAAAAACCATATAATACTGCTCGGGGTGCTTATGAGGTTACCTTTTATTTATGTAGTGTATATCTTTTTTCAAAATCTTTCAGAATGAATTACGACACATTACATGCAGCTAGAGAGATCAGAGGTCAAGGTTGGCTTGTTTTTCTGCTTAAGAACACATAGATAATTAGCAAATAATTGAATGTCCAATTTTCTATAGTCTGGGAACCAGTGTCGGGACAAGGTAATCTAGAGACCAGGGCGACCATGCCAAATTGCGCCCCCCCCCCCCCCATATGTATGAGCATTATGTGTAAGCAAAAAAAACCTCCCTTCCAAAAAAAATTTATACTAATAAGCATGCTCAATTCATAAGGAAGAATTCCCCCTCCTCTCAGTAAAAATCCACCCCCCTCCAGAAATTGCCCCTCCGAGCAGAAATCTTTGCCCCCTATTACCCCAGCTCAAATTCTCTCTACCCATATGGCTCTAGCACAAATCCCCCCCCACAAAAAAGTCCCCCCTCCTAGCACATATCCCCTAACCCTCAAATTACCCATCTAAGCACAAATCCTCTACCCCACTCCAAATCCCCCCTTCCAGCACAAAGTCCCCTCCCCAATCTGGCACAAATTCCCCCCAGCACAGATACCCCCAACCACTCCTACTAACACAAATCCTCTTCCCCTATCCCCCCTCCATACACAAATCCCCCCAGATCACCATTCCTAGCACACCTCCCCATTTTTGCCCCCCTAGGACATTTCTTACCCGCTTCCTCGCCCCCAAATTCCACTTCTCCACACAAATCCCGCCCCCATCTTCTTGTGGTGCCTCCCCACTTCACATGATATCACAGTGTCCAGGGCAACCGCCCCTCCTGCCCACCCCTTGTCCCGGCCCTGCTGGGAACAGGAGCATTTTAAAGGGCATCCAAACTTAAGCTTTGTAACCTGATTGGGGTGACTCATGAGCAAATTACAAAGTATCAACATTGAGTATCCTTTAAAGTTGACCTTCCATGGCAAACGGAAGGTCCATTTTTTGGCCAGCTTCTAACCCTTACTTTCAAAAGCCACTTGTAAACAACTGGTTTAATCCCCCCCCAAAAAAACCTAAGCCCTGGCCTATGGCACTTCTAGGAGGCACAGGTGATGCTGCCGCACTTCCCGGCAGAGCTGGAAGCTTGGAATCCCAAGGGGATGCTCTTTAACACATTGCAAATGTGCAGTCTTGTGGGATTTTGAGCTCATAGCTCTGCCAGAAGGCACAGTGACATCACCCATTCCTCCCAGAAGTGTCTGGGGCTGGGGCCAATTCATATAAAATGTAATGTTCATTGACAGTGGCACAGGTGCACTTTAACCGCGTGCTTACTGGGCACTTAAAGACCCTTCCTGCCCAGGTCAGCTTACACCTTTTAGTGCTGTCACACTTTGAATGACAATTGCGCAGTCATGCTACACTGTACCCATATGACATTTTTAGCATTTTGTTCACACAAATATAAAAGCACTCACACAAAAAAAGCAGGCCTTCTGTTTACTATCCCAAATAGCAAGGATAACTTGCCACACATTTCTGTCAGTGTTGAATTGTAAGTCTGTTAACTTGCTGCACATTTTCACTGGCAAGTTGTACACTTGCAGTAAAAGTTGACACTTCTCCAGTTTGTAACAAATTTGCGTGGCAAGTCTCTAGCAAGAGTAAAGTTGCAGTGGTGAGTCTACAGCAAGAGCTCTGCAAGATTACAGCATGACAATTAAGCCACAGTGACCCCTGTGGTGGGAGGACTACTGTACAACATAACTGAACCAGAACTTACAGCAGACTTGCAGAATGTTTCCAAAGAAATTGTGCAACAAACTTGTGAAGCCTGGCAAGTCTAGCAATAGCTTAGCAAGTCATTTTCAAACTTGAAGCACAATTGCTTGCTATCTGGTATGGAAATTCCTCTTTAAATCCTGAGGCTGACTCGGCAGAGTTTGCTTTATTGCAGTATGGTAGAGAGGGGATTAGTGCGCTCAGCATTTGGATTAGTAAGTAGTAATTTGCAGTGTATAGTTACCAATGCTTTCTGGACCACAATTGCTGTTTACAATAAATGCAGATGACTATTATTTAGAAGTGTATGAAGCCACTACTTATAGGTCATACTTACAGCCATAGCCACAGTCCCTGTCCCTTCTTTATTGAAGGAATTAGCTTTCTCTCAGCTTTATGTGTGGTCTGACAATTACACCAAGCCTCCTCAGAGATCTGACACTGCATGTTCTCCTGTGAATCTCCATATCCTGCTCTTCATGGAAGGCTTAGCCTAAGTCAAGTTCACAGAGGGGACCATGCATCTCCACCCACAACCACACAGATATTGAAAGAATTGATTTATTTGATTTCTTCCCTTAAGGACTAACTCCACTTTTCTTGAGAAAAAACAAGCACTCCCCTCTGGGTGATCTATGTACATTGCAAGGATCTTAACAAACTTTGTTGCAGATTCCTACAGTTTTTTATTCTATAAGAAATAGCCGTTTGTTTCTCTGTGTCCGTGTTCAGAGTGAATCTGTATGGGAGTGGTTTTATTATTATCAGTCAGCTGCTGCGCCTACAGGGCTCCTATGTTGAAAGTGTCAGGGTCTGCATCCCTTTAGACACGCTTTTCCTTTGAAGCCCCATACACACTATCAGATTTTCTGCAGATTTTTTTCCTTCAGATTTACCAAAGCCATGTAGTGCAAGGGCCTGCCTGATTGCATACAAATTGAAACTCCTAAGGTTTTGACCTCATATTATATGGTTTTGGTGAATCTGAAGGAAAAATTCAGCAGAAAATTTGATAGTGTGTATGGTGCTTGAGAGTATCTCGCCAAAAAAAAATGAAATTTTTGTTACAGGGGATGCCCAAAATCTAGTTTGTATCTTAGTGTAGAATTCAGTAATCAGTAAGCCAATCGCACAAGCAGGAAATTACATATCTGAGGGGTACTCTGTACACCATCTGTGTACAGAACGTTTCTAGGTTACCATATTGCATTTTACAGAAAATTACAGAGCTGCAAATTGAAAAGGAAATATAATTTTTAATAACATTCCATTATAACATGACTTGTGTCACAACTGTATATGCTATATTAAAATTTTTTTATTTACTAATTTTTCCCCCCCGTGAAAGTGGAGTTACCCTTTAAATAGAGACAATTAAATTAGTAAAATGTTATGGTGGCCAAATGCACTTCGATTTTATTTTCCAATCCCTGTGTAATTCGATGAAAATGATCAAATCTGGAAATAATTGAATAGTCATAATAGCCATTGATGGAAATTTCCGAGTGTGAACTTTTCTCCGTCTGCTCGCTCTGCATTACATGTTTATTTTGCTTACATGAATTTTTCTTGACTTTGCTAAAAAATGATTTAAAGGAATCCCAAAACCTCAAGCCCTTCTTACATGCGCAGCGACTTGGAAAGTTTGTAGAGTGTGGGCGGCAGTGTTTTTCAGATTCTGTAGATCCGAGGCCTCGGCCAAGACAAATCTGCTGCTGGGATTCAGGTTGCAGTCTTGCAGGTGGGAGCACCTTTCTCAGAATGTTTTCTCCGACTCGTTTCCTCACCGCAACATCTGCTTTGTGATTCTAAAGGGTAACTCCAACCATACAGCTCAGTGCATAGATGAGACACATGCGTCTGAACTGTTTTGCTTGTCCAAAGACACACATGCTTTGGTGTTCCATCTGTCACTGCTGGATACAGCAGTACCCCTTGAAATTGGCCACATTTTGTCATGTTACAACCCAAAAAAGTAAATGCTTTTTATTGGGATTTTATGTGATAGACCAACACAAAGTGGCACATAATTGTGAAGTGGAAGGAAAATGATAAATGTTTTTCAAAATGTTTTACAAATAAAAATGTGAAAATGTGGCGTGCATTTGTATGCAGCCCCCACCCGAGTGAATACTATGTAGAACTGCCTTTCACTGTGTGACGGGAGTCACTTTCGGCGGGGGGGCTGTGGAACCCAGCATCCCTTGGGGAGGTTGTGAAACCCTTGTTTCAGCTCCCCATAGTCCTCTTATGTCTAAGTCACCCTTTGTCTCTAATAGGGGCTCAGAGTGGCCGAGAACCCCAGTCTGATCTGAACTAATTAGACTCATGCTGCGTACACACGACCGGGCTTTTCGACGGACTAGGTCCGACGGTCTTCCCGACAGACTTTCGGCAGAGGTCCCACGGACATTCTGAATGACCGGACTTGGCCACACATGACCGGACTAAGTCCGTTTGTTTTGAACGTGATGATGTAAACGGGACTAAACAAGGAAGTTCAATAGCCAGTAGCCAATAGCTGCCCTTGCGTCGTATTTGGTCTGTCGGACTAGCACACAGACAAAAGTTTTTCCCAATTTTTAGTCCGTCGGACTTGAATCCATCGGATAGATTTGAAACATGTTCTATTTCTAGGTCCGTTTGATTTTTTTAATAAAAAGCGGTCGGACTAGCCCACACGTGACTAGCCCACACAGGATACGATAATCGGAAAGTAAACTTTCGTACGACGAATGATCTGCCAATTTTTGGATCTTTAGTGCGGTGCTTTCGACAGCCGATACAGATTTTTCGTCAGACAAAAGCTGGATGTGCAGACTATAAAATTTTTGTCAGATGTGAACAACAACGTCCGATTTTCGTTTAATCAATACGGTTTTCATCCAAAAAAAATCATAAGAGCAAGACTGCGCATGCTCAGAAACAAAAGAATACATACAAAACAATTTAACACATTATGCCACTTCTGAAGTTGAATTCTGTCGTACGAGAATTTTTGTATGGTGAGTAACCTCTTCACTTTCAACATGAGACTAGCATGCCACAAAAAAATGGAACGGTCGTCCAAAAATCTGATCATGTGCACGAGGCTTCAGTCTCCTCTCCCTCCCCCCAAGTGATCAGTCTCCGACATTTTCTTTGTAGCAAGTCGCATAGTGTGATGCTGCAGCAGGAGCTGACCTGTGTCAGACATTGGTAAACACAATTAGACCCCTTTCACACCACACCGCCGGATTTGCGGTGGATTTGCGGCACATTTCGGCCGCTAGCGGGGCGCTTTTACCCCCCGCTAGTGGCCGTGAAAGGGTTAAAACCGCCGGCAATACGCCGCAATAGCGGCGTTTTGCCGGCGGTGATGCAGCGCTGCCCCATTGATTTCAATGGGGAGCAGTGGTGGAGGAGCGGTAAACACACGGCTCCTTCACCGCTCCAAAGAAGCTGCTGGCAGGACTTTTTCCTGACGTCCTGCCAGCGCACCGCTGTAGTGTGAAAGCCCTCAGGGCTTTCACACTACACACAATGGTGCAGCTTCTTTAGGGCGGATTGCAGGCGCTATTTCTAACGCTATAGCGCCTGCAAAACGCCCTGGTGTGAAAGGGGTGTTAACCACTTGCCGGTGCAGCTCTCGTTCTGGGTGGACATCATATAATGGCGCCCAGAACGCCCACTCTCGCGAACGCGGTGCGACCATAATCTCTGTAAAGACCTGTGGCTGCGGCTCTTTAACCATGTGATCAGCTGTGTCCAATCAGAGCCAGTCACATGTAAACACGGAGATGCCAGTAATCGGCTCTCCTCGCCTCACGCTGCCAGAGTGTGAGGCGAGTAGAGCCGATCAGCGGCATCTTCTCACAGAGGACATCTAGGCAGGTTACAATAAAGCGCCCACAGTGCCAGAAGTGAATACATACCAGTTCCAGCACTGTCTCCACCAGTGCCAGCAAACAGTGCCCACAAGTATAAGCAATTAGTACCCATTAGTGATGCCAGTAAGTGCTGGCTATCACTGCTGCCCACACCACTGCTGCCCATCAATACCTATCACTGCTGCCCGTCAGTGCCGTCTATCCGTCTCACCTATCTGTGCCCATAAGTGGCACCCACCAGTGCCACCTATCATGATCCGGAATATCTGGAAGTGGATATGATCTGGAATATCTGGAAGTGGATATAATCCGGAATATCTCGAAGTGGATATGATCCGGAATATCTGGAAGTGGATATGATCCGGAATATCTGGAAGTAGATATAATCCGGAATATCTGGAAGTGGATATGATCCGGAATATCTGGAAGTGGATATAATCCGGAATATCTCGAAGTGGATATGATCCGGAATATCTGGAAGTGGATATAATCCGGAATATCTGGAAGTGGATATAATCCGGAATATCTGGAAGTGGATATAATCAAGAATATCTGGAAGTGGATATAATCCGGAATATCTGGAAGTGGATATGATCCGGAATATCTGGAATTGGATATGATCCAGAATATCTAAAAGTGGATATGATCTGGAATATCTGGAAGTGTTACATCCACACATTACTTAGCATCCATGCACTATAACCCCTTTCACACTGAGGCGGTTTTTGGGCATTTTAGCGCTAGAAATAGCGGCTGTAAAGCATCTGAAAACCGGCTCCCATTAATTTCAGTGTGACTTTTTGGGGTGGTGCGCTTGCGGGACGTTAGGAAAAGTCCAGCAAGCAGCATCTTTGGGGCGGTTTGAGAGCGCTGTATTAAGCGATCCTAAAACACCCTGCCCATTGAAATGAATGAGCCTGAAAAGTGCTTTGGAAGCGCCACAACTTTTGGGTTAAAAGCACCCAGCTAGCGGCCGAAAAGTGCCGCTTAAACAGCGTTAAAGTGCTGCTAAAACGAGCGTCACTTTTTTTTTTTTTTTTTAACAGGTAAGTTTTTATTTATCACCATTAAATGAATTATACAAACATTAGTACAATACAACCGTGCATCGTACAACACAACATAACACAGTGTTCAGTATCCAGTCGGTTAATCAAACTTTACAAATCAGCTGATAAGGGTCAGTAGGTAAATGGGAGGAAAGATGGTGAAAGGAAAAGTGAAGGGGAGGAAGAAGTGGGGGGGGGGGGGGGGGAAGAGGGGGGAAGAGTCCAGAGGCCAAGCCTCCAGATACAGCTCATAGAATAGACAAACCACATCAATTCCGCATTCCACTCATAGCACTCGGTAATAGTCAATTAGATACAAGAGAACGTCCCAGATCCTACAACCATCCATCCCACGGTTGACCCGACTACACTCCCACCCAAGGTCCCCAAATCTTGTCAAATTTAGACGGGCACTTCCGACTCATGTAAGTCAACTTATATAGTGAAAGAGCGGAGTCAATCAACCCTTTCCATTGAGAAATCCCAGGGGGGTCCGCCTTCTTCCAGTTAAGAAGAATAGTCTTCCTGGCATAAAATGCCGCATAAAATACAAACAGTTGCCTATGCGTGCCCACCACCACTCTATCACACACCCCCAACAGCAGGACCACAGGGTCCATCCCCACCGAGAGGCCCCCCACCGAATTCAGAACCCCCACCACCTCCCTCCAGAAGGTCCGAATAACTGGACATTCCCACACTACATGCATAAATGTCCCCACCTCCACACCACATTTCGGACATCTATCGGAGCTTAGTGGGTATATTCTCGAAAGTCTCTGTGGAGTGTAGTAAGCCCTATGTATAAATTTCAGCTGAATAAATCTATCACGTGCAGAGATCATCCGGGGGATATAGTTCTGGATGCCTTCCTGCCAGTCCTCCTCATTCAGTGAAGGAAGATCAGACCTCCATTTGCGAAAAAGCGCAGACTCTGCTACGGGTTCCGAAGCGGAGAGCCTGAGGTACAAGGAGGAGAGGACACGATCAGCATATTTGGAGATAAGGAACTTTTCAATCTGGTGCGAGCAGACCGAAATTGGGGCAGGGAATTGGGCCCGCGCCGCATGGCGCAGTTGCAGGTATCGAAAAAACATCTTATTCGGCAACCCGAAGTCCCTCTTAAGGGTATCAAAGTTTAGGAGGACCCCCCTAGGCATAATCTGCTGTATAGTTGTGATGCCATATTTGGCCCACAGGGCAGGGTCCGGGACAGAGTTGAAATGGCGCAGCTGCGGGTTGCCCCACAACGGCGTATGGGGTGAGACTTCCAAAGGGTCGTTAAGCTTCCTCGACACCTGCATCCACACATGCACCGTCGTCGCCATGTTCGACGTGACCGTAGGGTGAGCTTTAGGGCCCCTAAATACCAAATTACTAAGCGCAGCATAAGACCCCAGAATGGCCGCCTCTAGATTAACCGACGGATTGGACCTCGATTGCACAAACCACCACCTCACTGTCACCAGCACCGCCGCCCAGTAGTATTGTTTCAGGCATGGCAAGGCCAGTCCCCCAGCCGAAAGAGGCAGCTGAAGGGCCCGCCTCCCCACCCTGGGTACCGCTCCAGCCCAAATAAACGTGGTGATCACCCGATCCGCCCTGAGGAAAAAGGAATTCGGGATCGGGGTAGGGGTGTTTCGAAAGACATACAAAAACTTTGGCAAAAAGGTCATCTTCAGGAGGTTGATTCTACCCACCGGTGATAAGGGCAAAGACTTCCACCCTTGGCACTTGACAGTCAGGTCATCTAAGATAGGGTACACGTTGTCAATTAGGTATTGCTTGGGATCTCCTTTCACTAGAATCCCCAAGTAACGAAACCCCTGCACAAATTTCAGTGGCGTTGGCGTGACTGCATCACGGGGGTCTTGAGATAGTGAGAACAACAGGGATTTATCCCAGTTAATCCTAACTCCCGAGTAGGAAGCAAATTCCTCCATAATACACAGGGCCCTCTGTAAGGAAGCAGATGCATCAGGTAGGTAAAGCAGTGCGTCGTCCGCATAAAGCGAAATTTTCTCACTAAGGGGGCCCACCCGCAGTCCCACAAACTCCTCCGACGCCCTTAAAAGTATGGCGAGGGGCTCTATAGCCAGCGCAAAGAGGCCAGGGGACAGAGGGCACCCCTGCCTCGTGCCTCTACCCAACACAAATTCCTCCGACACCGCACCATTGGTGCGAACTCTGGCCACGGGGCGGTTATAAAGCAGCCGAATCCAGGAGATAAATTTGGGGCCAAAGTGGAAGCGCTCCAAAACTCCCCAGAGAAATTGCCATTCTACAGAGTCGAACGCTTTTTCCGCGTCTAGCGACGCCACTACTCCTTGTCCCCGACCCACCTTAGCCCTAGAAATGTGGGTATAAAGGCGTCTAATGTTAATGTCAGTGCCCTTGCCCGGCATAAAGCCCGTTTGGTCCCCATGAACCAGGGTCAAGATGACGGAGTTAAGCCGATTTGCCAAAATCTTTGTCACTATTTTTGCGTCAACATTAAGGAGAGAAATTGGGCGATAGGAGGAGCAATACTCAGGGTCCTTATTCGGTTTAGGGATAACAACTATCACCGCCTCGGACATAGTGGGCGGCAGGTTCCCCTCTGTCATCATGGTACGGAGTAGGGCGTGAAAGCGCGGCGCCAGTGTGTCAGCGTGCATTTTATAAAACTCTGCAGGTAGGCCATCTGAGCCCGGAGTTTTCGAACCCTTGAGGGAGGCAATAGCCGCCTGAACCTCTTCAAGAGAGATCGGGGCCTCCAGGCGGGTACGGTCACCATCAGAGAGCTGCGGAAAATCCACCCGGTCTAAAAATTGACCAAGGGCTGCCAGAGTAAAAACCTCCCTAGGAGCATAAAGGGCCTTGTAATATTGTACAAATCGAGCGTTAATTTGAGAAGGGTCTGAGAGCACCTCATCCTGTTCCCCTCTAATCCTAGCGATATGTGCCACAGAAGCCCTCTCTCTAGCCAGCCAGGCCAAAAGTTTACCCGTTTTTTCCCCCTGTTCAAAAATACGTTGTGATTGGGCCAGCAAAATCTTTCTACTACCCTCCGTCCTGAGCAAAGCGATCTCTCTGTGTATCGACTGCAAGGCAGTGTATGAGTCTCCGCCACCCCCCAGCGTATAAGCTTTCTCAAGCTCCTGCGCCTTCTTCTCCGCCTCCGCCAGTGCCAACCTAGAATGTTTCCGGGCCTTGGAAATGGCAGACTGATATTGACCTCTGGCGTAGGCCTTAAAAGCGTCCCATAGCACCGAGGACGTCGCGGTGCCGGCATTTACCCCCCAGTAGGCTCCCAACTCCCCCTCCACCTCCGGGGCTACCCGCTCGTCCGACACCCAATAACCAGAAAGTCGCCACATGGCTGGTCCCCGAGTAGGGCCCACCTCAAGCCGCAGCAGCATGGGAGCGTGGTCTGATATACCCCTAGGTAAGATTTCCACATTGACCGTGCGGGGAAGTAACAAAGCGTCTGCCAACATCAGGTCAATCCTTGAAAAAGAAGCATAAGTGGCAGAGTGACACGTGTATTGTTTATCATTAGGATGCTTCCACCGCCAGATATCAGTGAGCCCGTAGAGATCCATCCAGGTCAAAAGCGGGGAGCTCTGACCCGCCCCCCCCCGAAACCTATCCAGAGAGGGGTTCGGGGTCATATTAAGGTCACCCGCCAACAATATTGCAGCCCCTGGGTACAATGCCATGATAGGGGTCAACTTGTTGAGGAGCTCCATGGTAGCCGGCGGTGGAACATAGACACCCATCACCAGCATCTCCAATCCATTACACATGGCATGGATCACCACATACCTGCCACCCGGGTCTAAGTGGAGATCTAGAAGGTTAAACTGAAGAGATCTGTGCACCAGAACACTGACCCCCCTGGCATACACCGAGTAGGTAGAGTGATAATATGCCCCAACCCAGGGTTTCTTGAGGGCCAGCGTCTTCCCACCCGTCAGATGAGTCTCCTGTAATATGCAGATCTGCGGGGAGTACTGCTTAAGAAATGTGAATACCAGGGAACGTTTGAGCCTCGAGTTGAGGCCTCGCACGTTCCAGGACAGAATGGTTAGAGGAGCCATAGAGTCATCTCACAGAAAAAGACGCGGCCCCCCGGAAACCACCACCTCAGACCCAGGAGACCACCCGATATTCCTCCAGTCCAAACCCCCCCCCCCCCCCCCAGAGACCCCCACCCCCCACAGTAGTAGATAGAAATTCCCAAAACTCCCCCCCTGACCTCCCAGACCCATAGCAAAAATCTGACCTCAGCACTTCACATAGAGACAAAGAGTAATGCATATAAATGAATTTCCTGAACACCGTGTCCAAAACCCCCCCCCCCCACCCCCCACCCCGACACCACCCCCCAAACTTCGGTGTGTCCTAACCCCAAACCAAACCGTCCTGGCAATAGCCATGGGGATGCATGAAAAGATGAGCACCATGTGTGCAACCGTCCGAGCACCGCAAGTCCGGCCCAGACCATCTGTCGGATAAAAGGGCCCTGCAGAGGCATGTTTATCTAAGTTCACCCGGCATGAGCCGGGGGCAGAGTCTTGAAAGAAAAGAACTGTTGCATAACCAAGGAAATAAGTAATGCGCCACCAACAAATAAAAGTCATAGTCAGAGTAAGCTCAGGCACAGTAGAAACAGTAGGCAGTCTATCGGGAAGTAGCGTAGTAGTACACCGCCATTGTCACAAAGCGGAGCTCAAGCCAGCTCATGTCCAACTAGACCGGCTGGGGCGCCGCGTAAATTGAAGGTAGGGTACAGGTAGAAATCAAACAAACAGCACCCCAGGGGCAGCTCACCGATCATCTCTGTTCCTCGGCAAGGTTTCCAACCAGGTCGCAGCATCATCCGGCGATGTGAAGAAGCGAATCGTTTCACCATCTTGGACACGCAGTCGGGCCGGGAACAACATACTGTACTTGATTCGTCTATTGCGGAGGTTGAGCTTAACCTGGTCAAATGAGCGACGTAGCTTCTGAGTATCGATAGAATAGTCCGGGAAAATCATCAGTCGCGCCCCCTCATATGTAAGGGCCTCCACCTTGCGTGCCTCCCGTAGCACCAGATCTCGGTCTCGAAAGTGGAGTAGGCGAAGGATGAAGGTGCGTGGAGGAGCCCCCGGAATTGGCCGGGCGGCAGGCATTCTATGTGCCCTCTCCACCGTGAAGAAACTTGAAAAGGGTGCCTGGGGTAGGAGTGTACGAAGTAAATTTTCTGTGAAGGTGTGGGGGTCTGCTCCTTCCGCCCCCTCAGGCAGTCCCACAATGCGAAGGTTATTCCTTCGATTCCTGTTCTCGGAATCTTCTGCCCTGCTTTCCAGTATCTTCACCCTGGTCTGCAGCGTTCGGAGTGTCCCGGAGTGGTCTCGCAGCACATCCTCAGAGTCCCCCACCCGCCGCTCCGCTTCAGTCAGCCGGGCGCGGAACGAATCCATATCTCTGCGGATAAGGCTTATATCAAGCTGCACCGATTCGATCTTGCCCGTCAGGGTGGATTGGCAGGTGGTGATAGCCTGCATCAGCGCCGTAAAATTCGACTGTTCTGAGAGCGCCGGGTCCGAATCTTCCGGCGGAGACGCCATGCTGGCCGCAGGCTTCGGGTCCGGGGATAGGCCGGAACTGGGCCTCGGCTTTGATTTGGCCGATGCAGGGGTCCTACGGCAACCGGAATTGCCCCTACCTTTGGTCATTCCCTCCCGGGACCGTACGCACCGGAATAGGCTGCTCCACGATCGGCGGCTGCAGGGCTAAGGGTCGTTTGCAACGGATGAGCGGCCGGAGCTCTCAGCAAGTGCGTCCGCTCAGTCGGCCATCTTGGACACGCCCCCAAACGAGCGTCACTTTAACGCTAACACAGCCATGGCCCCAGTGCGAAAGAGGTCTTAAAGAGAAGCTTTAGCCAATTTTGCAAAAATTTAAAATGAGCCGTTTCAAAAACTGTCACCTGTCCAAGGATCCAGCGCCGTCCTCACCTGAGCTGTATTTTTACCGGTCTTTGGGTCCCAGGCGCTGGCATGTTAGCTTTCGGCTGTGACTTCTTGCGGCTTCACAGGTGGCTTCTGAATGGTCCTGCAGCCCTCTGGAACCTGTGTCCCGTCACAGAAGGTTGCAGGCAGGGGAAGGGGAGGAGAACTTCCAGTGTGCCCGCTGCAGCAATCTGACCGGAAGTCGACCTGTCAAAACCAGCTACCTGTCCCGAAAAAAAGAATGTAGAAGAGGAGAGGAGAGAGGCGGAGGAGGAAGAGTGGAACTTCACCTTTTGGGAGAAATTCCGCTTTAAAGAGGAAGTAAACCCAAAGGCGTAATTTGTACCTACAGGTAAGCCTATAATAAGACTTACCTATAGGCAGTGTCGGGACAGGGCCATCCAGTGCCCAGGCCCAGGTAAGCCTATAATAAGGCTTACTTATAGGCAGTGCCGGGACAAGGCCATCCAGTGCCCAGGCCCAGGTAAGCCTATAATAAGGCTTACCTATAGGTAGTGCCAGGACAAGGCCATCCAGTGCCCAGGCCAAAGATGCCAAACTGTACTGCTCCCCATGCTTGGAGTTAGGGTCAGGGCACCCACATCCCTGCAATAAACCATTGTGCCCAGGGCAGCCGTCCCTCCTGACCTCCCCTTGTCCCGGCCCTGCGTATAGGTACTGTAAATATCTCTGAAACTTACACCGTTTAATAGATATTTACATTACATGTAGCCAATGACATCATCTGTGCATGTGTTCTGAAGGAACGGCCACCCGCGATGTTCCTTTATATACGTGTGCCGTGAATGATGGCTCCCCCCCGCGCATGCACGGGAGTGACACAGCTGGAGTTCTCTGACCTCGAAGGAAGACCGGGGAAGATGGACGCTGCCTCCAGCGATTACATCGCAAAGCTGGAGGGCTTTATTTTGAGGTAAGTTTCACTTAATGTGCTAGTATGCACACCTTGCCTCTACCTTGCAGGTCTGAAAAAAACAAAAAAACAACCAGCAATTTACAACCGCTTTAACGTGAAAAATTTATCTGATCCTAGGCCCACTTTAATGCTTAAACTGCTGGATTTTACTTATCAGTGTCAAGATACTGGCACTGTATACCAGTCCTGCAGAGAATGCAGCGATACTCATCTCCAAGTACCAATTATTTCACAGAATCAATACTTTCACTGGAAATTAAAAATGGTAAAAAATCTGTCCTTCCCTCTGAATGGCTCTGCGGAGATTTTTCAGTTGGTGATAAGGTTTTGCTGAACATCTGGAAGGAAGATCAGCTGTAAAAGTGTCATAGTGCCACCTCTACAAGTCCGCAGAGCGGATCTAATAGGAAACACGTGTCTCACCCACCAGCCTGCCAGACCCATTCCGAGCAAATTTTACCACCTCATTTAGCACAAGCTTCCAGAACAGCAGCTGTGACCAAACCTAAGCCCAGCCGCCTGCCAACACCCATCCAGGATCTGCAAAGGCCCATAGGAGAATGTTTTATTTCCAAAGTAGATGTGTTCTGAACTATTATTAATATTGTGCGCAAAATGTATCTATTTGCAGCAGGGAGTTAGGCATGTAGTTCTCACTGTTCACCCATAGATGCCCCCACCTGTTTTTAGACCTCCGGAAGATTTACCCTTCCTTCATGACCAGGCCATTTTTTGCAATTCGGCACTGTTATTTTAACTGACAATTGCGCGGTCGTGTGACTCTGTACCCAAATAAAATTGATGTCCTTTTTTTCCCCACAAGTAGAGCTTTCTTTTGGTGGTATTTGATCACCTCTGCAGTTTTTTTTATTTCTTTTTTTGCACTATAAACAAAAAAGAGATCAACAGTTAAAAAAAAAAAAAAACATTTTCTATTCTCTGCTATAAAACATATCCAATAAAAAGATGTAAAAAAATCGAATTTCTTCATCAATTTAGTCCAATATGTATTCTGCTACATATTTTTGGTAAAAAAAAATCTCAATAAGCGTATATTGATTGGTTTGTGCAAAAGTTTTAGGGTCTACAAACTATGGGATATATACAGTTGTGCTCATAAGTTTACATACCCTGGCAGAATTCATGATTTCTTGGCCATTTTTAAACCCTAAGCCTATTTCTGACATTTGGTGTTTACAAGTTAAAATCCCTATTTTTTGCTAGAAAATTACTTAGAACCCCCAAACATTATATATATATATATATATATATATATATATATATATATATATATATATATATATATATATATATATTTTAGCAGAGAATCTGGAGAATAAAATGGCGTTTGTTGCAATATTTTATGTCATGCGGTATTTGTGCAGCAG
This sequence comes from Lithobates pipiens, assembly GCF_037356315.1. Classification (NCBI taxonomy): domain Eukaryota; kingdom Metazoa; phylum Chordata; class Amphibia; order Anura; family Ranidae; genus Lithobates; species Lithobates pipiens. The sequence goes on from NW_027507758.1 coordinate 573,368,790, forward strand.
TGTTTTAAATGCAATTTTTTGGGGAAAAGGGACACTTTGATGAATTAAAAAACAAACAAAACGGTAAAGTTATCCCAATTTTTGTGTATAATGATGATGTTACACCGAGTAAATAGATACCAAACATGTCAAGCTTTATAATTGCACGCACTCGTGGAATGGCGCCAAACTTTGGTACCTAAAAATCTCCATAGGCGACACTAGAGTTACAGAGGAGGTCTAATGCTAGAATTATTGCTCCAGCTCTGACGATCGTGGTGATACCTCACATGTGTGATTTGAACACCATATGCATTTTCTTTGCTGTGCAAGCTCGCGGTGACGGGGGCGGTTTGAAAAAAAAAAAATTCCTTATTTATTTTATTTATTTTTATATTATTAAATTGTGTTTTTTTTTTTTTTATATTTGCTTACTTTTCTTGCTGTCATAAGGAATGTAAACATCCCTTGTGACAGTAATAGGTGGTGACAGGTACTCTTTATGGAGGGATCAGGGGTCTAAAAGACCCCAAATCCCTCCTTTGCACTTCAAAGTATTCAGATCACCAAAAACGGAGTATCAGAATACTGTATATTTTTTAAAATCCGGCGCCATTGGCAGCCGAGTAAACAGGAAGTGACCTTGTGACGTTGCTTCCGTGTTTACATCAAGGAGACTGGAACAAAGCCATTTCCGGCTTCGTTCCACTCTGTCACTAGTCACCGGAAGAGCTGGATCGTCGATTGGCTCTCCCATGCCCCCGGGAGGCCCAGGAAGAGATTGGCGGGAGGTGGCAGGAGGGGGGGACATCCCATCCCGCTCCTCTGGGATAACAACAGAGCGGCTTTTAGCTTTTGGTTCATATTGGGGGACCCCAAAACACCCTCCCCATGTTGAGGGCATGTGGCCTGGTACAGTTCAGGAGCAGGGGGTGCTCTCTCATCCCCCCTTCTCCTGAGGCCTGCCAGGTGCTCGTATAAGGGTCTGGTATGGATTTGGGTGGGGACATACTTTTTATTTTATTTTTTTGGTGTGGGGTTCCCCTTAAAGACCTGAGGGGCCTGGTATGGATTTGGGGGGGGGGTGTCATTTTTTTTTATGTCGCAGGGTTTCCCTTAACCACTTCTCTGCCTGCACACCACTAGCTAAGCTACCTAATCTCTCTTCATTCATTACACTAAACGGTTGCCGTGTAAGCAGCAGCCTTATACAGTGTAGGGCATGGACTTAGCCCCCTGAGTCATGATTGCCCAAAGGCACCCTGCCTTTGCCCTATTATGGCTTTCTCAGCAAGGCGTGCTGTGATTGGTCAAAGCATGCAGGTCAGGTGCATGCTTTGGCCAATCATCATACAGCAATGCACTGTGATCCCGCACTGCATTATGGGGCGTTCCTCCATGCTTGAATTTCCACGGCCCATATGTTCGGTTTATTTTAGAACAAACAAACAAACACCCAATGTTCGAGTCAAACTTACGTTTCACTCGAACCATGGGCTCTTCCCTATTCCACAGCTGTTTACCTCTGCATCCCCTATCCCCATCTCACTTCCTCCCCTCTTCAGCTCTGCCCCTTATTAAAAGATCCACCATTTTCCACATGTCCAACTTTTGCTGCTGTGTTAAGCTGAAACACCCAGCCGGCTCCAGTATCTTCCCTCACACTATAGTTCACCCCGTCTTTCTCACTTGCAGAGATCATCCAATGGGGGTGTTGGCATCCGCACTGCACCCTGAACGCCTGCACCTCTCTTGTCCCCATCCTACTCTCAGTGGGAGCTGCTCAGGATAACAGATCTGTGGGAGTTGTTGGGAAACAAACTGTCACTTGTAAACACATAAGCTGGACTACTGGATTATGTAGAGCCACAATTCTTTTTTTCAGATGCTCAGAGAGTTCTTTGCCATGAGGTGTCATGTTGAACTTCTAGTGACCAGTATGAGAGAGTGAGAGTGATAACACCAAATTTAACACTCCTGCTCCCCATTTACACCTGAGACCTTGTAACACTAATGAGTCACATGACACCGGGAAGGGAAAATGGCTAATTGGGCCCAATTTGGACATTTTCACTTAGGGGTGTACTTACTTTTGTTGCCAGCGGTTTAGACATTAATGGCTGTGTGTTGAGTTATTTTGAGGGGACAGGAAATTTACACTGTTATACAAGCTGTACACTCACTACTTTACATTGTAGCAAAGTGTCATTTCTTCAGTGTTGTCACATGAAAAGATATAATATAATATTTACAAACATATGAGGGGTGTACTCACTTTTGTGAGATTGTAGTTGTAATATAATAGAAAACACACTCCTAGTATACACAGGCACAGTTCCGAATGCCCAATGACAGGAATAACCGGGCGGTTATTGGAATTATTGACATTCCTGCAGACTTACACAATCTATACTATGTAAACAAGCTCTCCGCTGTTTGGATGTAATTCATGTTGGGTACAGAAATAGAACGCACACATCAGGAAACTATAATGTCTAAACCTTTACTTTAGTCCATAAAAACATCACATTACTCTGGTCGTAATTCACAGATGTCTCCCCAGGAGGAACCCTAAAGTGGAACTCCAGGCAAAAGAGAGGTGCCAAATAGCAAAGGAATGCTGGGAAATCCCTCCAACAGTCCACAGATAAAAACACATTGGTAGTAAACTAGGAAGAGACTAGAATGTCAGACAGTGTTTTTATTTCTGCCTGGGCATTCCTTATCTGGGAACAACTGTACCCCGCTCTTCTTCCTTATGGGGTCACAAACAGAAATGAAAACTTGACAGAAATTATAATTCCTTATTACAGTTATAGTTAGTAAGGTTGAACACCAGTCCATCCAGTTCAACCTGAGTGTCTACAATCGTCCCTATCCCTGTACATTGCAAACTCACATCAGTCCCTACCCTCAAGGAGCCCACAATCCCGTAGGAATAAACTCTGAAGGTTTTTGCGACGGAGTTCCACTAAAATTGTCTTGCATACACACGATCACACCAAAGTCCTATTGTTAAGAATGCGGTGACGTACAGCACATACGATGAGACTGGAAAACGGCAGTTTAATAGCCAGTAGCCAATAGATTCCATCTCGTACTTGCTTCAGAGCATGTGTCATTTTTGGTCGGAACAGCATACAGACGAGTGGTTTTCCCGATAGGAATTGGTTCCGTCGGAAAGATTTAGAACATGTTCTATTTCTAGGTCCGTCAGAATTTTTGACGTAAAACGTCTGATGGGGCCCACACACGATCAGAATATACGATGAAAAGCTCCTGTCTGACTTTTTGTTTCGGACATTCCACTCTTATGTACTCAGCATTAGGCTTTAAATATACTGTTAGGCTAGGCCAAAACTGTTTTGTTTTTTTTCCTAGTTTTTGATACAAGGCTCTGTTAGAGAGATTTTCCCTTATTTAATGTCATTGACAGGAAGGGAGAGAACATGTACTATATTCCTTTTTCTGTTTTCTATTTTCTTTTTTTCTCCTTTTTTTGCTTAATACAATTGGATGTGGTGCCACGCTCTGCAGTATATGTCTCAAATCACTTTTACATCATACACTATATTATCAAAAGTATTGGTTCGCCTGCCTTTTTACACACATGAACTTTAATGGCATCCCAGTCTTAGTCCGTAGGGTTCACTATTGAGTTGGCCCGCCCTTTGTAGCTATAACAGCTTCAACTGTTCTGGGAAGGCCTGGCTCACATTCTATGCTCTAATTCATCACAAAGGTGTTCTGTCAGGTCGAGGTAAAGACTCTGTGCAGGCCAGTCAAGTTCTTTAACCCCAAACTTGCTCATCCATGTCTTTCTGGACCTTGCTTTGTGCACTGGTCCAAATCATTTGATGGAGAGGGGATTTTGGTGTATGGTTATTTTTCAAGAATTAAGCTTGGGGGGAGTCCTGAGTCTGGACTGTCCAGCACCCTGTCCCCCTTCTACTTCATGTCCAGCAACTCAGGGACATCCTGCAAGGCTAGCCTGCCAACCATAGCTGCCCGTGCTTCAGGCTGGAATGGAGGTGTCAGTGTAGAGAGGAGGGAGGGCTGTGTCCTGTCTTACCAATTTGTGAATAAAAAGCTTCACTCTGGCCATGCGTTCCACCGAATTGCCGATGTCACTTCTGGTTTATCACTGGTACAAGGAACAAGGAACCCAGAAGTGATGTCGCAACTCAGAGAGAAAGCACCACCCATGTCCTAGGGTGGTGCTAATCAAAATCAAAACCCCCATATTAATACTACGGGGCGGAAGTATTCCCGCACAATCCATTGCACCACAAGGCAGGTCAAAACCCTGCAAATAAAGCATCTCGTATGCAATCATATGATTGCATAGACATCGCGCTTCCCATAGTGCACTATGTCTGATGCTCAAACACAGCGCACTTAAAGTGAAAGTAAACTCCCCTATCGTTTTCAGCCAAGGAAGCTGCCATCTTTGCCTCTGTTTAATCTTCAACTGCTATGGTGCTGCACATGTGATTCGTTATGACACCAGCCATTGGATGGTTTGATAGTTTGGCTGAGAGCACAGCCAATGTGCAGTTAGCATTCCTGGTATGCCTTTTTTTTTAACTGTTTAAATCGATGGGTTTACTTCCACTTTAAAAAATGCCAGGGTTTGCTGTGTCTGCGGTTTTGGTCTCTGGAGGTCCCCAAGGTGTTGTGTTGCAGCTGGGAGTCTTTTAGTATGAAGGGCAGACACAGGTTCTGGTTTGTTGTACTATTTTGGGCCTTCAAAAACCTTTGCCCTTGGTTTAGAATTAATATTATTAATTGTGTTTTTTTAAAGTGTTTTTTGCATTTATTGGTGTTTAAAGTTTTTTTTTTCACGTTCTTTAATAAAAGGCTTCTGTGTTCATTAATACCCAAACTGACTGTACTGTGTTTTAATTTGAAAAGGTTAAGGGGACCATAGAAAGTGTGGATCCAGTCTAGTGCCTTCAATTTACCCATACCTAGGAACCTACCAATGGTAGTGAGTCTGAGATTGGTGGCAAGCCAAAATTGAATGAATGGAATAAACATATAGCTTTAGGCTAAATATGAGGCTAAAAGTGCAGTGGTTTGAGAGTGAGAGGCAAGTAATGCTGTCCACTGAACAATCAGCACTGACTTGACAATACAGAGGCAAAAAAGAGTTTTCCTGATGTTTCTTGGGCTACAATCATGCAAATGTTATATAACATGGACGACATGCCTGGTTCATTGGATAGTGCAGAGGGAACCACTGATCATCATCTGTAAATACGTTTTCTGAACATGTAACCAAAGTGCCCACGATTCAAGGTAGTACAAGAGCCTTGCTTCTCACCCAGCATCCAATCTGAGCACTGCTTTGCTCTTAATAAGTGACACTTCATTATATGTGAATACCATACAGCCACCAATAACAACCAAAGTTTGATGTACCCATATTATAATACCTTCCTTCCTCCTTTCACTGAGTATGGTTAGAGAGGCTGGCAGTCTTCTGTAAACATCACAACACCCTGCCTGATCTTTTTTCCGAAAGCTGAACGTTTTATGAAATAAGCATGTTAATGCTCCTCCCTGCTGTCTGCTGGATACTCCAGACTTTAGCTGTACAATCTGCTGATCAGTTGTTTGATTTGTAATCAAGCTACTGACCAGCAGATTGCACATCTAATCTCTCCACCACCAAGGGAGCAAGTTTATAGAGAATTGGAAATAATTAATTTCAACATAAGAGAGGCCATGCTACAAGTATGGGTGAAAAAGGTAAGGCTGGCATTCAGCTTTAAGTAAGGGTGGCATTTACACCAGCCAGAGTCTCCAGACAAGATCCAAAATGTTCTCTGGTATGGCTATACCCTAGTCTTCTGTACTAAAATTGTTGTCATTGGAAGCGAGGTGAAAGGTCTCTAAAGAAAAAAAAAAAAAAAAAAAAAGTCCCAGTAACCAGTTAAAAGAGATAGGGGTTATAATCTTCCCCCACTCCATGTAAAACTAAAACAAGCGTTTTGGCTGCACATACTCTTTAAGAATAAAATATACCTGTGTATATTGGTTTACAGGGTAGAATGACATTAAATTAGAGGCAATCAACACTTTTTTGTGATTATACAGTTGTCAGGTGCTGGGCTCAGACCTTCCTTCTCTGAGCTGGCCACTCAGCTGTCGGCTAATTGCCAGCTCCTATTTCTCCACAGTTACTCAGCTGTTGATGATATCCTGCTCATCAATCCTGCCTACTTAAGCCGTCCTCTGCATTCATCTCGGTCAACATCACAGTTTTAACAGCAGTTTTAACAGCATTCCTGTTAAAAAGACTTGCTTTGCTGACATCACTTCTGGCTCCAGATCCTACTTGCTGTTCCACTACATTGATCCCTGACTTCTGGCTTGGCTGACTATCCGTTCCAGTTACTGAACTTTGGCTATGTTTTGACTACATTTGTTCTTTTTTCTTTTATTTTTAAACAAGTGTGATTTAACTGTACTTCTGTCTCTGTCTGATTTCATGGTTTCTGACAACAGTCCTATCATTTAAACAAAACTATACATTAAAGATAAGTGGCAACTATAGATGAAAGAATGGTGGGGGGGTTTAGACCCAAAAGAATGGATGGCTGAGGGCTATTCAATAGGTTTGTCAGCTCTTCGGGTAAAAGTAAAACAAAACCAAAATAAAAACTGCATGTACGTACATGTGGCCAAAGAAACACAACTCAAAAGTATTGTAGCATAGAAGGAAAAAAATATATATTCATTAAGTAAGTGAGTGATATTTTATTTATTCTTTTGGCGTGGTCACAGTAACAGTGATGTTTTGGCACATTGAAATGTTTCCAAGGTTAAAATTCAAGGAACGGCCAGTTCCAAAAATGCTGCCAGGAATACATTAGTGCCATTAAAGTAAACAGCATTATTGATTATACTTAAAGCACTACTCCAGGATCCTTGCAGGAAGATACAGACCGTTTCTCCAACCCTCCCGTCATATATCCGTTTTATATTCCAAAAAGTGGGCCAAGTACTCCACAATTTCCTTCAACATAGCACTCATATGCCGACTACAGCCTCTTCCTTCCTATTACCGATATGTCGACCAAGGAAAGACGGCATTTATTTGTTCAAACACACAAATGTGGGAGTCCATTGTCAATCAGTGAGATTTACTGGACAGATATCCAACCATCTATTTCTTTTTGTAGCACCCACAGCCTGTTTATGCCATTATTCCTCTTAGTCTAATAACGGTTGAGCCGGAGAGAACTCCTGGTAGCCCAGGGACCCTGCAGGACAACTGATCAGACTCTGGAGAGATCCAAAGAGTTCCCAGAAAACCCATGACTGTACCATTGTCATGGGGTAAAACTGTTATCATAAGGGAGACTAAATCTCTCTAATGCCCCCAGATAGCAGTAAAACCCAACAGGGGCTATAACCCTTCCCAACCCTATCCAAAACGAAAATAAAAGTTTTGACTTGACATATCCAATATGCCTATTTGTGCAAAATAAAACAAAAGCAGAAAAGAAAGAAAAAAAAGAAACTGCTTATTTGCCTTAACGTACAAGAAGAGAATAATATTTTCATTGGGCAATTGAGTGACATTATTTTATTTATTAATTTGGCGCGGTCACAATAACAATGTTGTTTTGGTATATTGTGATTTTTCCAACTATTTTTCAAGGAACGGCCAGTTCCAAAAATGGTGCCAGGAATACATTAGTGCCATTAAAATAGACTTTATTATTAATTATACTAAAAGCCCAACTCCAGGATTCATGCAGGAACCTGCAGACCATTTCATTAACCATCCAGTCTTATTTGCCCGCTGGTTTTTATAGTCGAAAAAGTGTCAAGTACCTCAAATCGTCCTTCAAGTAGCAACCATGTGACAACTGCAGCCTCTTCTTCCCTATTGCCATTCGTGTTAGCTTTGATGTCACATTTTGATTTAGTTTTAGTCATAGTCTTTTGACTAAAATTTAATTTTAGTTGTAGTAGTATTTTAGTAATTTCAATTGTTTTAGTTTTAGTCGTATTTTAGTCAACTAAAATCTCCAATACATAAATAAACATAGTAATATCTCCAAATTCAGATATTATTTCAGTACCCAAAACTTTTGAAACATTAAAGGGAATATATATTGGTACTTGTACCACCAGGTTGCTTAATATAGCTTCTTCTTTTGTAATTTTTTTATATTTTATCTTTTTTTTTCTGTTTACTTATATTAGTTTGTAATTACTTTGAAAATAATAAAAATTACATAAAAATAAATAAAAAAAGATCTAACTGGATTAGTTAAATTGTAATGCATTTATTTCTCTAGAATTGCCAAACTCATTATACACTCTCGGAGTAAAAATCTAATAACATGTTATTAGTTTTGGCATTAAGGTTTGAACATGAACTACAGACACAGATTTAGCCATTGTAATATAAAAGGTCTTTATAAATAAAACAAAGTTTTATAAACAAACAAAAATATAGTTGTTTGACAAACTGAAGGGCAACTTTAAAATATATATGTATATATAAAAAAATTTATTTTATATATAAAATGTATATATATAAAAAAAGTAAACTCTATTGGCTATAATTGCTATTGCACGTATTATCTGATTATATCACCAACATTAAATATTAAGAAAAAAATAGGAAAAGCCTTTTTCTTATTTTCTTTTTTTTTTTCTTTCAGCAGTTTAGTAGCTGCCCCCTACTTATTCCTATGTAGTAGTACAATCGTGCAATACATGTTTAAACTTTAATGTGCTATTATTATAGGCTGTGGAGGGAATTGTGTTGCTGATTTAGAAAAGGCCAGCAGAGCAGCATTCATTTTGAAGTGAAATTTGCATTTAGTTTTAGTCATAGTCTTTTGACAAAAATGCCATTTTAGTTTTAGTCATATTTTAGTCGTCTGAATTGGCTCGGTTTTGGTCAAACAGTGGGAGTTACTGGGAGTGATCAGCTTATCTACTGTTTTCATAAATGTTCACAGTAGCTTGTGCAGTATGCTTCAGGAGGTAAGGAGGTGTGTCGTTGACTGGGAACCTCAGGGAGAGGTTGGGTTTTTATTTAACCACTTCCCGCTGGGAGGGTTTACATGGATGGCCTTCCGTTTCAGTGGTTATACCAGGATGATATCTACACCTTCAGGCATCATCCCGGTGTGTATCTTTTCAGCTGGCGATTCTCTTCCAGGCAGAAGTGATCTGAGTGGCTTATTAGCCACTCGATCACTTCTGCAGGTGGCAGAATGGGGTCCCACCTCCTTCCCGCTGCCACCTCTTCCAGGCTCTCCAGTCCCATTGTGGAGGCAGGGAACGATGTGGCTGGTGGTGATAGTGGCCCTGTTCAGAGAGAGAGGAACTGATGTTGTTCCCCTCTCTTTGTAACCCTGGAAACCAGGAGCAAGGAGCAGTTTGCCACTTACGGTTCCGCCCCTTTGTTTACCTGGCCAGCAACAGCTAGGTAAGTAGCCGATCAGACTGATTTGTGTCTGATCGGCTACATGGCAGACCAGAGGAGAGATTTGGTGTCTAATCTAATAGACTCCAAATCTCCATTAAGAGGACCTGTCACGATACATGCTATCACAAGGGATGTTGTTTATCCCTTGTGATAGCAATAAGGTTAGTACAAAAAAAAGTGTAAAAAAAAAAAAAAAACTTTTGTAAAAAAAAAAAAAAAAAGAAAATAATAATAAAAAAAGTAAGTGCCCCCGCCCCACCGTGCCTACGTGCAAATGCGACCGCATACGCCACTCCCATGCGCATATGTAAATGGCGATCGAATCAAACATGTGAGTTATTGTCGTGAACAAGAGAAATAATTCAAGCACCAAACCTCCTGTGCAACTCTAAACGGGTAACCTGTAAAGGCATTTAAAGCGTCGCCTATGGAGAATTTTGTAGTTTGCCCCATTCCAGTTTTAAAGCGTGACATGTTAGGTATCTATTTACTCAGCGTAACATACTTTTTCATATTATGAAAAAAAGTTGGGCTAACTTTAGTATTTTTTATTTTTTATTTTTTTATTCATGAAAGTGTTTTTTTTTCCAAAAAAATTGCGTTTGAAAAAACGCTGTGCAAATACAGTGTGACATTAAAAAAACACCTACCATTTCCATAGGGAGGACAATTCCCTGCTAAATTCTCTGCTAAAAAAAATATATATATAATCTTTGGGGGTTCTAAGTAATTTTCTAAGAGTGAAGTGTCAGAAATGGCCCGGATGGCAAGTGGTTCAGCAGGACTGGGAGGGCAGTTGCAGGAGAATGTGGACTTAACAGAGTAAGTATTAAAGGGAGCTGAGAATTTAAGCAGTGGTTAAGGGAAATCATTATTGGTACAGAACTGCATGGATCTGCTCTGTGCACTGTGTCTGAATTAAGCTGTCTGATGATGGCTCAGTTCATAGCCATATACAGGCACACTGACGGGGTGGGAGGGGGGATTTCTTCTGTGACACTGAGGAAATAGGTGTTCACCACTTCAATGGTTCTCATTAGACCAAGAGAATTAAAAGACCTTGCTACATAAAGCATCCTTACAAGAATTTATCTTACTACGGTGTGCAGCCATTTCCTCTGTCTATACATATGATGATATCCACTTTGAAGATCCAGGGTGGAAAATAATTGACCTCCTCTGACTTCTGAAAATACTCTCTCAATATGTGGCAAGAGGGTGACTATCAATAAAAACATCATGGTTTGGTTAGTGAAGGTCAACATGCAATCTAATGCTTCCTGATTTCTTCATTGTCACCACAGTAGGAAATGCCCATTCATATACATCGTTTTTTTTTTTTCAATCAAATCTTGTTCTTGTCGTTTCTTGAATTCTTGGGAAACTTTCCTCTCCTTTCCAGACTGACCTTCTTGCTCCTGCCCTCTTTTCTCACATCTAAGTACATTCTTTCTACACTTAACCTGGACATTCTGGGGGCTATCCACTCTCCATTGGGAATACTGGCTTGGCCCGATCCAGATTGCGGTCCCCCACGACCCCCAGTACCTCCCAGGGGTGTTATTAGTAGATCTTCTGAGGTATGATGCCAGATTGCAGTTTTATCACCTATTGCCGAAAATCCCAAATAGTGCCCTCTCCTGAGTATGTCCTCTCCTTTTAGTTCAGGTCCCCACTCTAATTGTCTCTAGACTATATGCCTACTTTAGCCTGCTCCCACTGAGGCCTATCCTCTTGTGTCATATGTATTTGCCTTGTTTCCCTGGACAATTGTTACCAAATGTGTTTTTTATGGATTAAGATCTGCTGATGGCCTGCATTTGGCATACCGTAGCTATATATCTCTATTATGACCTTTATCTCTGTATCGCACTTTGACAAACTACAGAGAAGGGTATGCACCTCAATTTCTGACAGGTTGGTTTCACATATGATCGAGTTTTAATTTTGTACACAGTCTAATAAGATGTCGGTAAGTAGTGAAACTTTGGCCACTAGTAGCATCGGGGTAACTGGAGATCTGGTGATAAGACCATTAACTAAAGGTTAAAACAAAGTATTTTATTTAAAACATAGTTACTTTTTTATGATGCACAGTGCTCTGGCAAACTAAATGTTGTTCAGTTAGCATTTATATCTACTTTGGGCATTTCAAAAAATATCAAATACTAGCAATCACACCCCACCTGTGCCCATTATGGACACATCATTTACGAGTTTGTTATTCTAGCGAAATGTAGGGTTAAAGTGTACCTTTAACCTTATTTTTGTTGATAGCACTTCAGCCTCACATGAAGTCAGCCAGGAAACAGGAATATTTAGTCTGACGCATGTAATATTGTACATGGCAGTTACACCCCTGGGTAACGAAGTGTTGAGCAATAAGTCAGAAGAGACGTAGGAAGTCAATGTTTGAGGAATTCTTGGTCTGTGTGTTTTCAGATGAACATTTCATGTATGAGCGCAGAGTCTGGCAGAGGAGACGCTACCTCACTATATACTGTAAACTGATTCTCTTACCAAAAAAAAAATATATATCATAACGCTGCATCATGAAAATCATTGTATATTTTGTTTTTGCATGCTCTCTGCAAATTCTCCCGAACTAGAGAATGACGGATCTGAAGATCTTTCACGTGCCATTCAAAGCTCTTTTTAATGTTAGATACTAGTACAGGTTAATACATCTGTTAGGTATTTATTAATTTTTCCATCAGTTCCTGTCCGCATGAGACTCTAGGATAAGAAATGAGAGGCTGTGGTTAGGGTTTTGGGATGGATTAAAGTTAGGACTAGGTTTAAGGGTTGAGTTAAGGTTGGGATTTGGTTTTTAGGTAAGCGGTAAAGCCACATTTTTAAAAAAATTGCTAACCTCCTAAATCTAAACATTTTGACACAAAATTCTTATTGAGGTCAATAGAAATCCAATCAAGGCAACAAAAATGGTTCATTACAGAGCACAAAATGAGCTAAACCTGTGCAGACTAGTTTGGGAAACTCCTGGCAGCAGATGATAGGACAGGGTCAAAAACAGCCTGTGAGACTTTTACCAATTCTGCAATTGGCAGAAACAGCCTTTGGCACAGTCTTTTTTTTTCAAATTTGGAAATCCAAAGCACCAACAGTACACTAAAATTCAGACTCTGAGTTGGACATGCAAATCTACTCTTCAAATTTATATTTAATTTCATGAAATTCTTTTCAAATTTAATATCATCTGAAATTCTGGATCAACTCTAGTAGAGGCCAAAGTTAGGTTTAAGTGTTACATTGATCTTAGAATTAAATAAAAAATGTTGGGTTTATGTTTGGGTGAGATTTATAAGTTAGGTTGTGGTTAAAGCTAGGGAATGGTTTAGGGTTGGGGTTTGGTTTAAGAATTAGGTTGAGACTGGGGTTAGGGTTTTAGATTGGAGGGAGATAGTGGTTAAATGTATGGGTTAGGTTGAGGCTGGGGTTGTATTTTTGGGTTATGTTTATGGGTTAGGTTAGGGTTAGCATTTTATTTAGGAGCTAGATAAGGGTTGGGATTAGGTTTAAGAGTAAGTTTGAGATTTGAATTAGATTTATAGGTCAGGTATAGACTGAGGTTAGGTTTGGGACTAGGTTTAGGGATTAGGCTGAAATTAAGAGTGAGTTTTATGAGTTTGGAATAATTTAATCCACTGTACATACAAATGTATCTTCAAAAAAGTATATGTAATAGTTGAATCATCTCATAACATACAACCGTCCCCTAATATCTGTTCCCAGGACCTCGCACAGAAGAAAAAGGAAAAAAATGAAGGCACACTGAATGATTTATATATTTGAGGTTTAGACATCTGTCTGTATGTTGTTCCTTTCCCACAGGCCTACAAACATTAGAGAACAAAGTGAGAATTTGCCCTTTTCCCAAAGAATGTCAAAATTCACCACTAAAGAGGTTGTGTAACGTGGTCATCCTAAAAATCGCACGTGATTTTTTTCTCAGGACTTTGCTGGAGGCTGAGTTCTCTAACCACACAAGATTAAATAGGAGTGCTGTACAAGAGAATTTGAGCAGATCAGGAGGGTGAGTGCTGAACCTAAAACTATTTCCATGCACTGTATCGTAAAGGGAAACTATTTTAAGTAGTTATTCAAAGAACGTTTAGTTTAAACTGATGCTTACGATGCTTACATGAGATGCCTGATTGATGCTTCTGCTTTTCATCTAGGCATAGTTGTAGTTCACAAGGCCAACCCACTACCTAAAGTGTTAGTCCACCCAATGAGCGGGGTCAGGCCATCTTATTATACAACCTGGATACTCCAACACTGGGAACTCCTTGCTGTGTTTTCTGACACTGTTGTTATGCTTGTTGGAATTTAGGGTATTCCCACTCACCTTTGTGTTTTCCAGCTCCTCCTGTTCCATTCTCTATGATATAAAATAAATAAAACACCTGGCGGACCGAGTGGGAGTTGGAAACCTAAGAGAACCGCTAAGAGGTAGCAGGAACTTTCAGGTGTCTTAACTTTTCAGTATTAGGGCTGAACTTGGGTTTGGTCCAGACCCATATTCGGCTGAACCTGGATGAAAATTATCAGTGTTAATATTATAGACCTAATATGGTGGTGGTTCTTCCCTATGCAGCATCTACCAAATGCAAAATATCAGTTTTGGGTGGATGGATCCTTTAAAGATACTTCTTTGAATCTCATTTTTATATGGGAGTTTAAGGCATTTGTCATAAATAGAACATAAATGACAGCTGGATGATTTATTTTTACATAATGTTAATACAAGTGTGGTTAATTGCCAGAGCATGAAATTACTAATTGAATTAACAACACTTTAAAATGCCATAACAGCACTAGGTAACCGTTCAACTGAATGCCACAGCAGATGACTGCTAACTTTAATAAAACATTTTTTTTACTTTTTTTCCCTTGACTTCTCATCCTCCATGTTTTCTCGTTGACCCATGATGCCACCCCATCAGTTTGGTGGCCAAAAGGAAGTTGTGTAGAGTGGAAAGACTGGCCCAGGACAGCAAACAGGAACCTGTGAGAGCTACTTGTGTTCCAAGTTTTGGGGGTTCCAGGAATGGGAGCTGTTCTAGGTAAGACCCCCCCCCCCCCCCCCACACACAGACTTCCTTTAAGGATTTTCAATGAACATCTAAAGCTCCATACACACTATCAGTTTTTCTGCTGAGTTTTTCCTTCAGATTTACCAAAACCATATAAAATGAGGTCAAACCTTAGGAGTTTCAATTTGTATGCAATCAGGCAGGCCCTTACATGGTTTTGGTAAAACATGAAGGAAAAACTCAGCAGAAAAACTGATAGTGTGTTTGGGGCTTAACCTGCATCTTATGAATTATTGCATTATTAACAGAGATTTGTAACTACTAGCTGAACATCTCTGTTGTAAGAATTCCACAAATAGACACCATCAGTTATTTTCTTAAATTTTTATTTAGAGCAAATGTACATTTATTTTATGTGAATAATTCTGATATCCCTTACACTTATAAATCAGACTGTACCCTGCAACAATTAGATACGCAATCTTTGTGCAATCCAGTTGCACAATTATTATAAAAATACAAACATGAACAATTGTACTTAAACAGTCAATCCACCCAAACATAATATTTTAGATTTAAAATAAGACTGGTTGAGTGACTATGTAGCTTCTTATATATTGTATGTCTCAGAGACTTTAGTGATCCGAGCTCCCAATTATGGTACTTTGCTCTGATCCATCACATCTTGTAGTTTTCAGTGTTCCAACTGGGAGAATGAGACCCCTGCCTGATGGACTCAGCGCAGAACATACCTGGGATCAGAAATACTGACCAAGATCTCATTTACAGCAATTATCTCATTATAATTTCTGCTCCACCAGGTCAACTGTCTTACCAGTTTGCCACCACCACCACCTTACCCCAGTCAACTGGTTATTCACCTAGAACCAATGACAGTGGGTAAACTGTCCTCCTTCTCTGCTAATAGTTCAGTTCTAGGTATAGGGAGACAGAATTGGTTACTCTAAGTGCAATAACGAAAATGCTCAGACTTTGCAAGGACTGTAGGGGATGATCCTAACAGCCCTGCAACCCTATACTACAGCATATGTTAGCTATTCAGAAATTCACCATGGAACGTGTCAAAATAAATGACCAGATTGTTGAAATGTCCTCAACATGTTTTATGGCAAGGATAAAATTAACGGAAATGCAAAAATACGTAAGAGGAATGAAAGGGAAAGTGCAAATTAAGCTGGGAGGGTAGCTAAACTGTTATGAACCCTGATGGGACCCCATTCCTCACATATCCTTATTATCTATATTAGCTACCATATACACAAACTCACCACACTAAATGACAGTCTCCTCTAACACATCGTAATGCTTCCTCTGGTGCAGCGAATGGGAAATTGGGAAATTTTAATCAGGCTTGATGATCCCCCACCTCAAAGCTATGGACCCAATAGTACTTTCTCAGCTGACCCAACAAATACAGTTCCAGAATGTTCTCTAGGTACTTTCCTTATGAACAGGAGTATATGTAAAGATTACTGAATTAATGCATAGAGTATTGAATAAATCTATCAGTGCAGTAGAAACCTAAGTTGATGGGTTCTGAAAGGGACATGGACATCTCAAGTGTAAGCTTGGTGTAGGATGTATTGATACATCAGTCAGTGATTTCTTTGTTCTCCACATTACTATTTCTTAAAGTAGAACTAGACCTTCCTATCCTTTTCAGCCAAGAAAGCTTAGTCTCTGTTTGACCTGCAACTGCCATAATGCTGCACATGTGATCAGTTATAACACCAGCCATTTGATGGTTTGACAGTTTGGTTGAGAGCACAAACAAATTTGACAGTTAGTATTCCCAGCATGCCAGGAATGTAACCGTTTTTAGAAACCATTGAATTGATGAATTTAGCTCCACTTTGAAGTGTAACTATACAGACTGAGAAATTTACTATTTTTGGGGGACTGTCAAGGCACTTGAATTACAAAAATATATATGAGAAGTGAAATGCATAAAAACAGAATTTATTAGTACATCAACATATAAAAAGAAGAGACATGGCTAACTAGGCTACTATTATACCAACTGTTTAATGTATGAAAATATGATGAATCTTCCTCCAACCGGAGGGTGGTACTGTTTGGCGCCCCCCAAAAGAAAATTAGCACTGGCCGCCACTGCACCTATGCATTTTTAGTGCATTTTCAGTTTTGCAGAAACACGCTACAGTCCATTTAACATGGTTTCCTATGGGTCACATTCACATCTGTTCATTTTATGGAAAGGGCCGGGGACCAGCAGGCTGTGTTTTTGGTTCCATAGACTTCAATGGATCAAAAATGTGCATTGAGAAATGCAAAATGCACCCAGAATATGCATCGACTTCAACCTGCATAGGTGCGAACCGTGCCTTAGTGTATATAAATCTGCTAGTACATCTAAAACTCTCCAGATTAACAATGCTGCTGTCTGCTGTGCCCCCTGTGCTCCTTCATCCAGAACTCTAATACAGTAGGTGTGTTACAGGCCAGATCACCAGGTGAAAACAGAGGGGGGGAAAAGCCTAAAAAAATAATGCAGCTGCCACATCTAATGATTGGGAAGCGGCAATATATAACATTTTTGGTTTTGTGTTTATTACTGCTTTAAAGCAACAAATTCTTCCCAGTTTACTGTTGCTTATCACTAGCTGATAACTGTAAAAAAAAAATCAGCATTTTGAATCAGAAAAAATAAATGCTATCTCTCAATGCTGTCTCTCAATGCTGTCATACTGTATGTCAACCCAATGTATTGTTTAAAGTCAGGCAGTCACCAAACCAAAATTTATCAACCAACCACTCAGGTATAATCACTGAACGTGCAGCTTACCGGTGAATTCTGTTGTGTACAAATCTTGTTATTTATGACACACAGGTGCTTAGAAAACATTCATTTTTTGGAAGTTGATATCTTTTGCCCTCTTTCTGCCTACAACGGTGACCTGTTTGTGTTCACATTTCCCAAACACAGCCGCACTTGCATCACAGAAATGAATAACTGACAGCCGGTGAACAGCTTTGGCCACTGACATCTTACACAAGTTGGTTGCACCCACACTGCCAGCAAGAAAGGAGATCTCTACATGTTTGGTCCTTACATACAGTGCCTTGAAATGTATTCATACGCCTTGAAATTTTCCACATTTTGTCATGTCACAACCAAAAATGTAAATGTATTTTATTGGGATTGTATGTGATAGACCAACACAAAGTGGCACATAATTGTGAAGTGGAAGGAAAATGATAAATGGTTTTCAATTATTTTTTTATAAATAAATAAATATCTGAAAAGTGTGGCGTGCATTTTTATACAACCCACTTTACTCTGATACCCCTAACTAAAATCTAGTGGAACCAGTTGCCTTCAGAAATCACCTAATTATCAAATAGAGTCCACCTGTGTGTAATTTAATCTCAATATAAGTACAGCTGTTTAGTGAAGCCCTCAGAGGTTTATTAGAGAACCTTAGTGATCAAACAGCATGAAGACCAAGGAACACACCAGACAGGTCAGGCATAAAGTTGTGGAGAAGTTTAAAGCAGGGATAGGTTATAAAAAAATATAATCTCAAGCTTTGAACAACACATGAAGCATCATCCAAAAATGGAAAGAGTATGGCACAACTGCAAACCTACCAAGACATGACCGTCCACCTAAACTGACAGGCCGGGCAAGGAGAGCATTAATCAGAGAAGCAGCCAAGAGGCCCATGGTAACTCTGGAAGAGCTGCAGAGATACACAGCTCAGGTGGGAGAATCTGTCCACAGGACAACTATTCCACTAACTCCACAAATCTGGCCTTTAAGGAAGAGTGGCAAGAAGGAATCCATTGTTGAAAAAAAGCCATAAGATGTCCCGTTTGCAGTTTGCAAGAAGCCATGTGGGTGACACAGCAAATATGTGAAAGAAGGTGCTCTGGTCAGATGAGACCAAAACCGACCTTTTTTGGCCTAAAAGCAAAGCACTATGTGTGGCAGAAAGCTTACACTGCACATCACCCTGAGCATACCATCCCCACTGTGAATGGTGGTGGCGGCATCATGTTGTAGGGATGCATTTCATCAGCAGGGACAGGGAAGTTGGTCAGAGTTGATGGGGAGATGGATGGAGCCAAATACAGGGCAATCTTATGCCCCGTACACACGAGAGGGATTAAGTCTGACAGACCTCCAAAGGAGTTCCGCCGGAGTTCCGACGGAGTTCTGGCGGACTTTTCGACCGAACGGACTTGACCACACACCATCACACCAAACTCCGACGGAGTCGAACGTGATGACGTACGACTGGATTCGACGTAGGAAGTTCATAGACAGTAGCCAATAGCTGCCCTAGCGTCGGTTTTAGTCCGTCGGAGTAGCACACACACGAGCGAATTATTCGAAGGGGACCGGGTCCGGCGGAGTTCCGTCGGGAAAATTTGAAGCATGCTTCATTTCTAAAGTCCGTCAGACTTTAGCGAAGCTAAAGTCCGTTGCAGCCCACACACGATCGGATAGTCTGACGGACTCAGTCCGTCGGAGTTTGGATGTCGAAAAATCCGCTCGTGTGTACGGGGCATTAGAAGAAAACACATTAGAGTCTGCAAAAGACTTGAAACTGGGGTGGAGGTTCACCTTCCAGCAGGACAATGACCCTAAACATACCGCCAGAGCTACAATGGAATGATTTAGATCAGAGCATATTCATGTGTTAGAATGGCCCAGTCAAAGTCCAGATCTAAATCCAATTGAGAATCTGTGGCAAGACTTGAAAAATTGCTGTTCACAGACTCTCCTCATCCAATCTGACAGAGCTTGAGCTTTTTTGCAAAGAAGAATGGGCAAAAAATTAACTTTCTAGATGTGCCAAGCTGGTAGAGACATCCCCAAAATACTTTCAGCTGTAATTGCAGCGAAATGTGGTTCTACAAAGTATTGACTCAGGGGGGCTGAATACAAATGCACACCACACTTTTCACATATTTATTTAAAAAAAAAATTGAAAATCATTTATCATTTTCCTACCACTTTACAATTATGGGCCACTTTCAGTTGGTCATTCACATAAAATCCAAATAAAATACATTTACGTTTTTGGTTGTAACATGACAAAATGTGGAACATTTCAAGGGGTATGAATACTTTTTCAAGGCACTATATTACTTAGCTTTTGTGGCCAAAGCAGGGAGAATGTGGAGTGCAGCAAGCTGTAAAGTCAGGACTAACAGTTGCAACAGAATTTATTCAAACCAACTACACTGCATTCAGATCCCTCACTCTCTACATTTGATCAAAACAAAATGTAAAGCCATTGTAAATGGTTACATCTACCCAGTGAAGTGACTGGCCTCATGTGATATACACCGATGAAACAAATCCTCCTTCATAATTTGTACCTGCAGTCTTCTCTTGCAAAGAGCAGCAGGGGCGCACCGGTTCCCCTACTGCGTGCCACTCCGCATAGATTGTGAACCCTGCCTTAGGGAACTCTGGATATGTGAGTATGAAGTGGTCAGGGGTTGCTTTTACAGTCACTTTTAATGAGCACGGTATCAGGTTCTCTTTACATTTTAGCTGTGGTATGTTCTAAATTTTGAGACCAATTGCAGATTTTCTAACTTCATTTGTAACCCACACAGTATCCTGATACTTATTTATTCAGATAAATTCTACCCAAACGTAATACAATTTTTTAAGCATTTATGCTCTGGTGAAGAAAGCAGCTTCTCAAAGAAATGAACATGAAAAAAACAAAACTGTCACGAAAGGAACACCTGATCTTCTTGCTCGTTCCAGATGGTGTGTATTTTTTTCAAGCTGGGGGGCTAGCATGACAAACAGGCATCTGCCATTTTATAAAGAAGGTCATCAGTAGTACTTATAATTTATTTGTATCGTGACAGATTTCCTTTGAATTTGATCTTTCCACCACCTATTTCTGCATGACGTTGGTACATTGCTTTCACCCACAGAGGTCTATCTTCTATGCATAAAAATTGTTTGTCCAAACAATACAAAGCCAAGGATTACTAGTATAAAGATATAAATGATAAGCAATAGGCACAGGCATCTATGAACTGTTACAAAAATACGAGCAGTGTTATTATTTTCTAAGCCCAGGTGCCTTGCCCAATGCTACACTACGAAATCCCTGACACCCAAATACAGGCCGTGAAAATTAATAACTAGAATGGACAATGTCTTTTCAAAACAATGCCTCCAATCTACTAACTCCTTCCAGTAACAAGTATGATCCACTATATTAACAAATTCATTTGGATCTGCCTCCAAATGAGTTGAGGGGATTCCACTGAAAGGTACTGTTAATACTACAGAATACAAGACATTTTTGACAATTGCGCGCTCCCAACTTTGTGGTAACAGTTTGAAAAAGGCACTCTTCTCCTCCTACCTTTGTGTGCAAAACCAGCTCCATAAAGACATGATTTAATGCTTTGGTGTCGTGGAACCCAAGAAGCCTACATAGAGCCCTGACCTCAACCCTAATGAACACCAATGGGACGAATTGGAATGCTGATTGTGAGCCAGATCTTCTTGTCCTGCAACACTACCTGACCTCACAAATACTCTTTAAGCTATTAAGGAACCCATTCCCTATGTAGGAACCTGAGAAGCCTGCATAGAGCCTTGATCTCAACCCTATCTAACACCTTTGGGATAAATTGGAATGCCAATTATGAGCCAGATCTTCTTGTACTACATCAGTGAACCTTACAAATTTCCCCAGACACATTCTAAAATGTTGTGGAAATGTTTCCAAGAAGAGTGGACAGCCGCAGACAGGGGCAACATGGTTTTGGAATTTGATGCCCAACAAGCTCATGTACATTTAATAGGTGTCCACAATTCTTTTTAGTGTATAATACAATCTGGAAAATGCATTTTAATAATCGAAGCAAGTGTACTGAGTAAGCCAAAATAAGTGGGAGTGCAAAAACCACCAATAAGACTCAGATAAAAGAAAATTAAATGTTTATAAATGACTTCTATTGCATTAAAATGTTGACAATATTTTGTTCACTGTATGGAAAAGGTGACTTAATGAAGAACATGATGGTATATGATTTACATAGTTACAGTTTCTTGAAGATCTAAAATTCCGACCAGCGATTTATGTCCATTTGTTACTCAGTACGATTATTTCATTGTTTACAGATGGCCAATGGCCTTAATTTCCAGTCAGCTTGGTTGTACATTAAAAAGCCTTATTTAGCCAATAAGAAATCTGCTTCCAATTTTACATTCAATTTGAGATGACAGATTGTCCTTTTTGTCCTGGAGGTCCTGGCAATCCACGAGGTCCTGGAAGGCCAGCTTCTCCTTTCGATCCCTTTGGTCCTGGAAATCTTATTCCAGTGGGTCCTGGAAGTCCCGGTAGTCCAGGGAGACCTGGAGGTCCTTTGTCACCTGGAAGACCTTCTGGTCCAGGGGACCCAGCATCACCTTTTGTTCCTTTTTGGCCTTTTGGACCTGGTGGGCCCATACTGCCCTTTTCCCCCTTAACACCAGAACTGCCTTTAATTCCAATAGAACCTTTTTCTCCAACAGGTCCAGGGTCGCCAGCTAAACCCCTCGGTCCTTGAGGTCCTGGAACGCCTAGTTCACCTGTGTCACCTTTGTCTCCCTTCAAACCTATAGGCCCTTTGGTACCTACATCACCTTTATATCCTCTTGGACCTGGTGGACCTGGTAAACCTGTTAAAAAGAGGATAAAATGTGTTAGATAAACTTAATTTCTAACATGTGTTATACTTTTATTTTGAGAAAACACCAACTTGTTGCCCCTTCTGACAGCAACATTGGCTTTTACAGACATAATATATGAGCACATATTCCCTTTAAAATTTACTATATGTTTAAAAGGTATAAAAGAGAAGGTAAGGCAGGTTATGGGACTTCAAATATACCCCTAGCATCACTTATGTATGATTAAACAGAACATAAGTTAATAAAAGACACAAAAGTCACTCCACTATTGTATATGTCAAATGTATACTCAATTCCAAACTTACTTTTCTGCTTAATGTATGTGTAAAAGGTGGAAATACAATGGGCTCCTCCACCCTTTCTGATAAATAGCCCAAAATACAAAGTCCATCATCCACTTACTTTTTACCAAAATTGCCCACTGAGCCATGGTTTAGGCAAAGGATCTATGAGAGGTAGAGGCACGGGTTGGCTTCTGAAGCAGAAGCAGCTGAAAGTTTCCTTTATTCAGATTCAGCCCTTAGTCAAAGCTCAGACCTGAAAGTATACTTTAAGCATTCTGTGGTGGAACCCGAAATAAGACCAGTCTTGGTAAAACTTAAGTAGTTGAAGGGCCTTACTTTTATTTTTAACCTACCCAATAGCATGAGGGCATGTGAACTTTAATTATAGTTTTAGGTATTAAACAGTATTCCACCTTTCCGCTTGGTTAAATTGTATTTTATTGTATTGTTATATTAAAACTTAAAGTGTTTCTAAACTCAAAAACAAAAAAAATATATAAATTGCAGCCTAGCAGTCCATAGATATGGTGGCTGAATTCATGTTCTTTTTTTCAGGCTAAATACTTATTCTGCAAGTAATAAAAAATGGCTGTTGACCTGCCAGCTGTTTTGTGTACTTGTAACTTCCTGTGCAATAAACTGTCATTTTAAAGGAGTTGTAAAGACAGAAGGTTTTTTATCTTAATGCATTCTATACATTAAGATAAAAAGCTTTTGCGTGCAACAGCCCCCCGCAGCCCCCCTAATACTTTCCTGAGCCTGATCTTCCTCTAGTGATGTGCACGAGTGCCTCGGCCATCTGGGACTCTCCCTACTGACTGGCTGAGACACAGCAGTGGTGCCATTGGCTTCCGCAGCTGTCATTTGAAAGTCAGTTAGCCAATCAGGACAGAGAGGGGCTATAGCTGAAACATAGCTCTGTGTCTGAATGGACATATGGAGCTGCAGCTCGGCTCTGGTGCCCCCATAGCAAGCTGTGGGGCACTCACAAGAGGGAGGGCCAAGAGAGCTGGCAATGGACCTGAGAAGAGGAGGATCTAGGGTAAGTATAACATGTATGTTATTTTTAAAGAAAAAAAGGGGACTTTACAATCACTTTAAATAATAGTGTCAGCTTTCCTACTGCGGTGCCCTCTTAGGTTGCTGGGCAAATTTAGTTTTTAGCTCCTGCTGTAACTAGAGGAGCAGTAATTGTTTGATCTGGTCTGTTCAGGGTTTCACGGACTGCAAGTTTGAATGCTTCCCCCTGCCTCTAGAAGAAGTTTCTAGACTCTAGAATCTAGAGCTTAGGGAGGGAGAATTCAAATGACCATCCTGAATATTG
Source organism: Lithobates pipiens (assembly GCF_037356315.1). Taxonomy (NCBI): domain Eukaryota; kingdom Metazoa; phylum Chordata; class Amphibia; order Anura; family Ranidae; genus Lithobates; species Lithobates pipiens. The sequence continues at coordinate 573,392,602 of NW_027507758.1, forward strand.
AGCAGGGCCTAGCCAATCCTTGAGTGTGTCTGCCCATTGGTGGCTTGGATGCTGTTAAATAGTCTGAAGCCCTGAGGAGATTGTCTTTTTCCCTCCTGATGGTATGGATCAGTGAACTGAAATGAGGGGGCTGCATGCCTCTGAAACTGGATGCTGAATTACTTTACTAGAGGCTGAACCTATGCACCCATCTTGTTCCAGGATTCTGTAAGTAGAACCTCCTTCCGAGCTGTACCTGTGCTAAGGCTACTTCATGGTCCCCAGCTGTGAACATATCTAGCTGTACCTGTGCTAAAGCTACTTCATGGTCCCCAGCCGTTAACATATCAAACTGTACCTGTGCTAATGCTACTTTATGGTCCCCAGCCATGAACATATCTACCTGCACCTGTGCTAAAGCTACTTCATGGTACCCAGCCATGAACTTTTATAGCTGTACCTGTGTTAAAGCTAGTTCATGGTCCTCATCCGTGAACCTATGGACTGTCCCAGTCTAGCTATACCTGTTCTGCAAAACCATCTTGTGGTTCCCACCTGTGGGTGAAAGACTATGTTGCTTCTGTTACTGAGAGAGAAGTGTCTCCTGCAGAATCATGCTAAAGGAGTTTTGGAGTATCTCACATCACCCCTAATCCCTTCCCAAGTAGAAAAAGACAAACCCCTAGAATGTTCAATAAGCTGTAGTGAAATTTGTTTTTAGGTTTAGATAAATGTTAAATTCCTGAACTGACACACCTGTTATATTTTTTGGACAGCATTTACTTCAGCTGTATTTGATGCCATCAATTTCCCATAAAAATTCCCTGTAAAGTGTAACTGAATGTGTTTTATCCATCACGTTATCTGCCGCGTGGAAATAATCCTCATTCTCTGCTCTCCGTCAGCCTTTGTGTGATGTCAGACTTGGCTGCAGTTCATCCCACCGGTGGTGGAACAGAATGAAGAGTGACTTATACAACTTGTGAAGTCCATCTCTGAGTCACTCAGAGGGGTTTATTGCTGTGTGGCTCAACTGCTCTGTTTTCTTTAGAAACTTCCCAGCTCCTTGTTATTCACTCTTTTCGATGTACACAGCTAAAGTCTGCTTCCCGCATGTAGTAAAGTGGGAAAGTTTTGCAAAACATCATAAAGATGTCTATTTTTATAAGCCGTTATGTTCAACTCAACAAGATACATAGAAGATAGAAGAAAGAGAAAAAAAAAAAGCCGTGCCGGAAGTCGGAGAAGAAATTGAACATCCAAAAACAAATAATCCAAAAAAAATTATATATATATATATATATATATATATATATATATATATATATATATATATATATATATATATATATGTATATATCAATAAAGATTAAAGCCTGTCTCGTTGGCTTTTATCCAGAGGTGCCTCCAACCCCCACCACCCAACCACTGCTACTGAGAACCTGTGTGTGGGAATTGATTGGGAGACTTCATTACTCCCTATGTGGCTTATACCTTAGTGATTTTTCAAAATAAAATTTGCGTTTATTTAAAGCAAAACTATACTCTATACTATGTGCTATACTATATAGGGCCCTCCTGTACCTTTTTGTATTGTACTGTAATTGTGTTGTCCCCCCTATACATTGTAAAGCGCTGCGTAAACTGTTGGCGCTATATAAATTGTGAATAATAATAATAATAATAATATACTCACCTCCAGTGCTGCAGTGTACTGGAGCTCTCCTACCTCATCATTGGCCGGTCCGAGACAATGTCACTCCCATGCATGCACAGGAGTTCATTCATCTTGGCAAGTGCCAAAATTGTTAATGCGCATTTCTCTTCTGCATTAGGAAACCTGTCTATTAACATTTAACATTAACATCTGTTAATGTTTTTTTTTAATTACAGTTCCACTTTAACCCCTTATAAACTCCTAGTTTACGCTAATTAGCCCTAATTAAGTCCTTCATCCCCTTAACTATTATTATCTTTCTGTTTTTTGTTTATTTCTGTTTTTCTAACTGTTAATATGTACCGTAAACTCACTTTTTTTTTGTTTTCTTCAATTTGTTCATGAATTTACAATGTTATCTTAAAAAAAAACTTTTTTTTTTCCTGCTATTTAATTTGTATATAACAGGGGTATTGAATTAAATTCAAGGAGGTCAGGTTACTACAATTTTCTTCCGGCCGAGGTCCAAATCTCAAGTCTCTACCATGAAAGATTGTACGCGTCTGCTTTCCTTTTTTTAGGCACAAGACACGCTCTTTGGTTCTTTTGTTACTATTTCCTCCGCACACTCTGGTAATACTCTGTAAATGTAAATTGGATGTCCCCCCTTACATCAGGACCCCCTACTAGAGTAATATATTAACATCTGGTGCTCCCATCAAACTAACCACATAAATCAGTTGCCACCGTCAAAGTGCCCCCTTAAGTAATGTGTTCCCATCAGAGTGCCACCTTACATCAGGTATTCCTGTCAGAGAGTCCACTTACATCAGGTTTCTGCAACAGAAGTCCCCCTTACATCTGGTGTCTCCCATCAGTGTGCCCCCTACATCATTTGTCCCCATCAGAGTGCCCAAGTATATAAGGTTCCCCCATCACAGTGCTCCTTTACATGCGGTATCCTCATCAGAGTGCCCTCTTGCATTAGGTATCGCCACCAGAGTGCCTCCTTACATAAGGTGTCCCCATCACACCAGGTGTGCCCATTAGAGTGCCCTTTAGATTAGCTGACCTATCAGAGTGCCCCTTTACCTCAGTTGTCCCCATCAGAGTGCCCCTTTACAATAGGTGTCCCCTTCACAGTGCCCCTTTACATCAGGTGTCCCCATCACAGTGCTCCTTTACATCACATGTCCCCATCGCAATGCCACCTTACATCAGACATTCCCGTCAGAGTGCCCCCTTATATCAGAGTGTCCCTTAACATAAAATATGCCCATCGGCGTGACCCTTAGCATAAAATAAGGAGCATGCTGATGGGCACTTTTTTTGTTAGGGGCACTCTAATGGAAACATTTTATGTTAAGGGGCACTTTGATGGGCACAACAAAATGTGCCCATCAGTGTGTACCTTAACATAAAATGTGCCCATCAGCGTGCCCCTTAACAGAAAGTGTACCCCTGTAAATATCACACCCCACATACCTTGAGGGCAGAAGCTGGCAGAGGTAGCAAGCTTCAGGGGTTGGGAGCTGTGAGATACCATACTCACTCCCTGGCAGGGAGTGAGAGTCGGGACCCAAGAGATAGTGAGCTCCAGGGGACAGGATGCGCATGTGATGCCACACCTTAATTCGCGACCTGGAAGGGGGTGAGAGCTGGGAGGCTCAAGATAGTCAGCAGCAGGGGGGCGGGATGCACACGCAATGTCATTGATTGCTGGGAAGCCCACATTCCCAGCAACCAATGACTGCTGAGTAGCAGAGATGTGGCTCCACACTGGCAGCCTGACGGGCCGGCATGTTCGAAATGCGGGCCGCTATTTATTGACGGCTAGTAAATAACTTTATCAGGCTTTGTAGCAAAATCATAATTTTAGTGTCAACATGTGTATAATACAATCATATTTTAAAAGAAGACAGAGAGAACATCCTCAGAGATTGATTGATCAAGACAGTTGGCCTTGTACCACAAAGGGGGGAGAGACCAGATCTAACACCAAGATGGGAACCAGGCCGGCAGCTCTAAACATACCATATCCTCTCTTGTGGTCCTCCATTCCATCACATGTAAATTCCTCTCTGAGCCTCACATGCTTGATGGCAACATCAAGCATCCAGAACGTGAGCTTCAAATGCCCCGTACACACGAGAGGGATTAAGTCTGACAGACCTCCAAAGGAGTTCCGCCGGAGTTCCGACGGAGTTCTGGCGGACTTTTCGACCGAACGGACTTGACCACACACCATCACACCAAACTCCGACGGAGTCGAACGTGATGACGTACGACTGGATTCGACGTAGGAAGTTCATAGCCAGTAGCCAATAGCTGCCCTAGCGTCGGTTTTAGTCCGTCGGAGTAGCACACACACGAGCGAATTTTTCGAAGGGGACCGGGTCCGGCGGAGTTCCGTCGGGAAAATTTGAAGCATGCTTCATTTCTAAAGTCCGTCAGACTTTAGCAAAGCTAAAGTCCGTTGCAGCCCACACACGATCGGATAGTCTGACGGACTCAGTCCGTCGGAGTTTGGATGTCGAAAAGTCCGCTCGTGTGTACGGGGCAAAAGAGAAATTTTTGTTTGGGGCCGTTCTCTCTTTCTTCTTTTCAAATGTGATACGAGTATTATATATATGTTGATGCTGTACCAGACAAGAGAATAACTTCCTCTTCTTCCTGATGAAGCAGGCACTGTAAAATCCATTGAAAGCAGAAACACCAGTCTCCATCTTTTTGATAACAACCAATTACTGGAACTACACATACATATTATGGGTGATGTTTATGTATTAAGAATGCAAACTGCAACTATACATGTTGATGCTGTTCCAGACAAGGGGATAACTTCCTGTTCCTCCTGACGAAGCAGGCACTGTGAAATGCGTTGTAAGAATGTAAACTGCAACTTCAGCAACATGTGTGATGGTTATCTGTTTTAAAATGGATTCTAATTGTTATAATAAAAGATTAGTAATTTTATATGAAAAAAAATTATTATGCTGACACCATATAGTTTTGATTGTAGGCAGTGGCGTAACTAGAACCTTCAGGGCCCCGATGCAAGAAACCATGAAGGGCCCCCCTGAACCCCAGCCAGGGCCCTTCCCTCCGAGTCCAGCGGTGGAACTCCAGGGCGTGATCACAGGTATGACCTTTGTGAGCCCTGTAGTTCCACCACTGGCATCAGTAGTTTTTCTTTTATTATTTTAATTTTTTTTTTAGGTGCCCCGTTGGGGGACTGTCCCTAGGCAGGATGGGGTCCCCATCCCCAGAAGAGATGAGGTCCTTTCTCCAGGGCAGATGAAGTTACTGCCCCCAGGTGAGAAGGGGTCCCTGTCACCAGAGTAGATGGGGGTCCCTGTCCCCACGTGAGAAGGGGCCCCTGTCCCCAGGGGGAGATGGAGGGGGTATGTAATGGTGTGTGGAGGATGGGGTCCTCTCACTCACCATGACAAAGCTGCAGGCCGCGCACTCATCAATGTTGGCCTGAGCTCCATCCAGTGTGCTGGACGGGTGATCAACATATCTCCCAGAAAGACCTTTCATCATCTGTGTATGACAGGGGAGGAGGGGGGCTTGCAGACAAGCCTGCAGTGTCCTCCGGGGGGCTCTCATAGGGCTGCACTTCATCTGTGTGCTTAAAGTTTGTTTACCCAGGAGAAGTATGCAGTGCAGTGTGGGCTGGACTCGGGGGGGGCGGGACTCTGGCTGGGGAGAACAGACATCGGACTGAGCGGCAATGCATGGAGCAGGAGAGGGGTACTCTGAGGAGCCGGCCGAGGACACAGGTCATGCGGGGAATGCACAACTAAAGAGCAGCCAGCGCGATAGTCGAGCATGGAGCTCTGCTAGTCACCCTCCACCTCCAGCCACCCGTGTGCATGGTGCACTGGTACCCCTAGCTGCCTATGCTGCTGCCGACCATATGTAGAGGGGGCTGCATGGGCCCCCTGCATCACAGAGCCCAGTTGCGGTCGCGACTGCTGCACCCCCTATAGTTACGCCCCTGATTGTAGGGATTCTTATGATGAAGTATAATATTGGAGGATGTGGTGACTGTGAATAGGGCAGATGCTAAAATGGACTACCCCCTTTTTGTACCTTATTGTGATGGCAAATAAACAGACCCATAATAGAAATGTAAAAATGACTGGTTCATAGGCGGTGTACAGGTGTGAAAGACGAACTGGTTAAACTACATAAACATTTCATCCATGATGTTGTAATATATTATGGTGTGCGTGACAAGGGGTCATATGTTCAGGTTGCAGAATGAGATTTTTATGTTCCATGCTGGAGGTTACAGTGTGTGGTATTGCTTTACATCTGTGCTATGTTTGTGGAATTCTTTACAGACTTTCCCAATACATTCTTAAAAGTGGAATAATAAAATACACACTGATAGTTTATATAGCATGCATGTTACATCACCCTTTTTAAAGCGCATATTTGCAATCTGGCCATTAATAGCTAAAATACTCAAAAGGCTAAAGTTCAGCTTAAAGTGAACCCGTCAAGTACTTTGAAAGTCAAAACATTTTTGCTCAGTTGTTGAGTTGGATAGAGTAGGAAATAGTTACATCTCTGCCAAGTCCTTTTTTTTTTTTGCTGTCTGTGTCTCACTGGGGAGATTGTTCTTCACTTCTGTTTCTAGACACAATAGGAACTCCTGAAACAGTCTTAAAGCCCTACTCCACAAATTTACACTGCATGGGGTAATTGATAGTTATGTCCAAGAGGGCCCAAAAGGGAATAAATACTAACCTATTCCTGGGGGCCAGCAATGTCTCCCCACTGCTATAATTGCTCCACCACTGCTCTAGCAGATGAAACCAACTCCGGTCAAAACCAAATCTCAAGGTAACAGCGCATAGAGTCTCAGGATGAAGATATTATGGACTTCAGGTCTGAACTTGCCCAGCCTTGTAAGAACAATAGAAGAAATATTCAAAAGCCACCAGAAAGTGTTATATAATAATGATGATAATAATATTCCCCTGAAAAGTAAAGGGTAGTAACCAATGTATGTTCGCTGGGTTTGCGTGAACACCACCAAAAAATGTTACAGTCACTGGCCTGTGGTATTGTGAATAAGTATATCCAGTTTATTGTAAAGCATCACTAAAGCAATAATGATGTCCTTATGTTAAAAGCTTAAGTGCCAGGCATGTGGGTACGTGGGATGGGAAAATTAAGCTGCTGACACACAATATACTGTGGAGCCACGTTACCGGGGTGACCCGGGGCTTCCCACTCATCATCCCGGCAGAGGAAGTCAAGGTGAATTTTGTGGATTTTAACCGAGAGTTTGTATCACACATGATTCCTAAACTAGAGCAGGAAGCATTGGTGGAAACTGCAGAATGTCTTAGCCCTTGTACACACGATCGGAGATTCAGACGGAATGTGTCCGATCGGACCGTTTTGTCGGATATTCCGACTGTGTGTGGTCTACATCGGACTGTTTCCGTCGGAGTATCCGACGGACCAAGTTGTCCAACTTGTTGGTAAAATTTTCAGACAAAATGCTCCGATCGGACATACTCCGATCATGTGTAGAGAATTCCGATCGGACATAGTGCCACGCATGCTCAGATCAAATTCCTACACCAAAGCTATTGGCTACTAGCATGAACGTAGTCCTGTCATAACGAAATAACGTCATCATGTCGGATTTTCCGACAACTTTGTCCGACCGTGTGTATGCAACAGCTTCGGACAAAATCCGACGGATTTGGTTGTCGGAATCTCCGACAGTGTGTACAAGGGCTTAGACATTGGTCTGACCTACCTCGAGAACTTCTCTCTGGATATGAAAATGATGAGGAGGAGTTCCTGAAAAAGTTTATTATGTTTTACTAGAGGTTGAAATCATTGAAGGTGCACTAAAGAATCTGGAACAGAATTTCCCATCACAAGAGGAAATCCCAACATGCTAATTAATGAAGAGGAATCCTAACAAACTCTTCTATATCCAGCAATGTAAACATTTCTGCCACCATATTTTATTCTCATTAAATGTTCTATTTCCTGTTAAAAAAAAAAAAAAAAAAAAGCATAAGTGCTGCCCTGGTGGCCCCATGGTGTTTGATTGAGCCATAGTGGTATGCAACAGTAATTGTCCCTTGGAGGGTGGCCAATCCTATAAGAGACATTCGCCAGATGTAATCCATGTAAGGGTGGCAGAGGCCAAGTAAAATACCAAGCGTTGATGATGGAGGTGCCGATGCACAAGAGCTAAGCAGGAATCGCATCACCGGAAGCTACGTCACCAGAAGTGACATGCCACCAACACTCTGAATGCTGACCGATATAGGCATTTCAGGTCTCTAAGATGATGTGTTTCGATGCATGGACTTTTTATCAAGTAATCTAGGACTTGATAAACTCAAGAACTTAATAAAGAGGCCATGACTCCAAATGTGTAAAAAGTGTGGATGATTAAATATGAAAAGAAAGCCTTGTTTATCCCTTCTGCATTGTTATTGTTCTATGTATAATAGGCCAATAGCTGACATTTAAACATGGCACTGGAGCCAACTTATTAACCTAAGGTGTATGAAATTTATATTCATTTAGTCCTATAGTTAACTGCTAGGTGGAGCGCATTAGTATTTCTTTATATATTTAATCCCATGACGCCGACCACACACAAATATGTGGCCTCTTGGTGCCTGGTCCTTGGCACCTAGGGGCCACATATTTGTGTGAATTGCTGTCCATACAGCTGTGCCAAGAGTGCTTGCATGGTGCAAACTCCCACAGTTCGGTAACATAGTTACCAGCACTTAACCAAAAGCTCCCAATTGCTGTTTGCGATCGGAAGTTTTTTGGATCACGTGACTACCATGACAACCAATCATGGCGGTTATGTGCTCTTAAGCCCCGCCCCACCTCCCGACATCGCAAACCTTATAAATGGCCAGGAGGTGTCGGCATGAAGAGATTAAAGTGTAAGTTCACCTTCAGGAAGATTTTTACAAAAATCCATCTATGCAATTCTGCATCTAATGAATAGTACACACCAGAGCTACCCCTATTGTAAATGGTAAAGGTCCTCTCGTTACAGATGCAACTGGATGGAGGACTTTCCTTGGTTTGTGGTGTGATGGACAGTACCGCCACCAAACACAACCCATTTAAATGTATTCTTGTACCCGTGGTAAAAAAAACACATACACTGGGCTTTAAAAAAAAGGGGGCATTAAGGAGGTGGAAGTATCGGTCCCTGAATGTCTTTTGAGCTGTAGTACTTTCTGAAACATGATCCTCGGCAGGTTGCTTTTCAGAGAGCAACACAGGCATTAAGTGCCTTGAAAAAAGTATTAATACCCCTTTACATTTTTCACATTTTGGTAAAGGTTTTTTTTGAGGGATTTTATGTGATAGACCAGCACAAAGTGGCACACAATTGTGAAGTGAAAGGAAAATGATAAATGGTTTTCAATTTATTTTACAAATAAATATGTGAAAAGTGTGGCGTGCATTTGTATTCGGCCCCCATTACTCTGATACCCCTAACTAATATCTAGTGGAATCAATTGCCTTCAGAGGTCACCTAATTAATAAATAGAGTCCACCTGTGTGTAATTTAATCTCAGTATAAATACAGCTGTTCTTTGAAGCCCTCAGAAGTTTGTTAGAGAACCTTAGTGATCAAACAGCACGAAGGCCAAGGAACACACCAGACAAGTCAGGCATAAATTTGTGGAGAAGTTTAAAGCAGGGTTAGGATATATATCCCAATCTTTAAACATCTCAAGGAGCACTGTTTAATCCATCATCCGAAAATGGAAAGAGTATGGCACCACTGCAAACCTACCAAGACATGGCCGTCCACCTAAACTGACAGGCCATTCAAGCAGAGCATTAATCAGAGAAGCAGCCAAGAGGCCCATGGTAACTCTGGAGGAGATGCAGAGATCCACAGCTCAGGTGGGAGAATCTGTCCACAGGACAACTATTAGTCATGTACTCCACAAATATGGCCTTTATGGAAAAGTGGTAAGAAGAAAGCCATTGTTGAAAGAAAGACATAAGAAGTCCTGTTTGCAGTTTGTAAGAAGCCATGTGTAAGAAGATGCTTTAGTCCGATGAGACCAAAATCAAATATTTTGACCTAAAAACAAAACGTTATGGTTGGCGGAAAACTAACACTGCACATCACCCTAAACACACCATCCCCACCATTGTAGGGGGAGTATCATGTTATGGGGATGCTTTTCTTCAGCAGGGACAGGGAAGCTGGTCAGAGTTGATGGGAAGATGGATGGAGCCAAATACAGGGCAATCTTAGAAGAAAACCTGTTAGAGTCTGCAAAAGACTTGAGACTGGGGCAGAGGTTCACCTTCCAGCAGGACAATGTCCCTAAACATACAGCCAGAGCTACAATGGAATGGTTTAGATCAAAGCATATCCATGTGTTAGAATGGCCCAGTCAAAGTCCAGACCTAAATCCAATTGAGAATCTGTGGCAAGACTTGAAAATTGCTGTTCACAGATGCTCCCCATCCAATCTGACAGAGCTTGGGCTATTTTGCAAAGAAGAATGGTCATAAATGTCACTCTCTAGATGTGCAAAGCTGGTATAAACATACCCATAAAGACTTGTAGCTGTAATTGCAGTGAAAGGGGGTTCCACAAAGTATTGACTCAGGGGGGCTGAATACAGATACATGCCCAGGGGTCAAGTCCTGTGGAAAAAAGTGTGGGAACTCCCACCCAAGATCCACTCCCCCACCAAAAAAATAAATAATTATACGCTCATATGCACGAATATTTCAAAAGTGGTATTTTTCATCCAATTTTCATATTGTGTGTATGAAGCTTAACTGTTAGTACATAAAAAAATATCCTCAATAAACATAAATACGGTAATTCTCTGAATAATCAGCACTTAGGGAGATAGTGATGCTACCTCTCCAAGTTCCTGCTTAGGAGATATATATATATATATAATGTATAATGTATATTAGCTTGGGGGGCTGCAAACTCTGCAGGGCTCCAACACACACTCGCTGCTATTCCAACCCTTCACATATTTCCACATACACTTCCCTCCTGGCATTAAACTTTGCCAGGTATTGTGCTCAGCTTACCACCCCAAACTGATGTTCCTCCCTCAGCTCACCTCTCTCCCTGCATGTCTCCTCCTCTGGGTTCTCTGATCAAATGGCACTGAAGATAGAGGAGGGGGGGATTCAGCGGGACACACAGAGCAAGTATGCAGGAGACTGGGGGGGCGGGGATGAGGAGACAGAAAATCAGGAGGGGCCAATGGGGAGGAGCGCATCACGAGAGGTCTAACTAAATACAATCTCTTAGCAGCAGGGACCTGATCTACCCATAAGCTAGCTGTGATTAACAGGTATATCGAAGAGGAAGCTGTCATGTGGCCCCCTACTGGCAATGCCTGAATGGTCAGTCCACCCCTGGTGTGCGGCACTTACTATTGCAAGCTGTGTCAGCGGCTGCTGATGTAGAATCTGCCACACAGCTCGCATACTTCAAAGTCTTGCAGGACGTGGCTGCTAACGGGAACTGAGTTCCTGTTGTAGAAAAAGTACAGGAACTCTGTTCCCATGTGTTCCCGCAGGACTTGAGCCCTGTACACGCCACACTTTTCACATATTTATTTGTAAAACATTTTGCAAATCATTTATCATTTTCCTTCTACTTCACAATTATGTGCCACTTTGTGTTGGTCTATCACAGTGATGGCGAACCTTGGCACCCCAGATGTTTTGGAACTACATTTCCCATGATGCTCATGCACTCTGCAGTGTAGTGGAGCATCATGGGAAATGTAGTTCCAAAACATCTGGGGTGCCAAGGTTCGCCATCACTGGTCTATCACATAAAATCCCAACAAAATACATTTATGTTTTTGGTTGCAACATAACAAAATGTGGAAAATTTCAAGGGGTATGAATACTTTTTGCAAGGCACTGTAAGCCCTAAGCTGGCTATAAACTAGTAGCTTTTCAAACAAATGCTTATAAGAATATTCATGCGAAAACTCTTTCCACATCCGATGACTAAACAAATGTCGACTGAAAATGTATTTTGATTTTACCATTTAATTTTGAAATAAATGGACTTTCCTAAATGAAAACCACATACGCTCTTAGTGATTCATTCATTCATTCAACAAAAAAAAACATTTCCATCCTGCTCCTTCTAATTTTTCTTCACTTTGGTTGAAAATTAACATTGATTTGACTACGCTAATGGTTATAAAATCAAACAAATGTTCTTTGTTTAAAAAAAAAAATCAAATGAAACGTTACTAGTATATAGCCAACTTCAGGCTGACAACACTAAACCACTGCCTCTCAATTAGATTGTCAGTCTGCCGCACATGCTTCTCAGTTGGCTTATTTCATAGACTTGATAGGCAGCCTGATGGGTAATAGGAAAAGCAGATGTTGGATTTACATAAAATTTAAACACCACGTATGCTGCCAAAACTGCTAAATTGGCAATAATGCCGCGTACAGACGATCGGAATTATGTTCAGAAAAAGGTCTGATGGTTTTCCCGACGGGACAGAATTCTGCTCAAGCTGTCTTGCATACACATGGTCACTCCAAATTCCGACCGCCAAGAAAGCGGTGATGTACAACATGTAAGATGGGACTACAAAAAGCAAGTTCAATACCTAGTAGCCAATAGCTTCCATCTAGTAGTTGAATCTGAGCATGCGTGAGTTTTTGCGCATCGGAATATCATACACACGATTGGAATTTCCGATAGAATGCTTTTCCATCGGTAAAATTGCGAACATGCTTTGAAATTTTTACTGGCAGGAATTTGGCAAGCTAAAGTCCGATGGAGCATACATAGGGTCACATTTTCCCATGAAAAGCTCTCATCGGTCTTTTGATGGCCGAAATTCCGATCGTGTGTACGCGGCATAAGACTGTAATTCAAATTGCAGCAATTTCATTATATAATATAAAAAATGTCAGATGAATCATACTGGCTTACTAGTATCAGGGCTAGTCATCCAAAAGCTGGCCAGGGCACAGGGAACGATTTTGGGTCATCCACACCTCATAGAGCCAGAAAAGGTGAAGAGAAGATAACTGAACCTATAACAGTAGACATCCTAAATTGGATAGCAAAAAATTGTCATGGTCTTTGGAATTCCTTCTATTAAGGCTGAGATGTTTTATTTGTCTCATAGAACTTCTTCAATATAGGGCACTTACCCCCTTCCTGCCCAGGACAACCTTCAATGCTGTCACACTTTGAATGACAATTGCGATGCCATGCAGCCCTGTACCCCAACTAAATGTTTATCATTTTCTTCCCACAAATAGATTTTTCTTTGGTAGTATTTCATCACCACTGTGGTTTTTTATTTTTTGCTAAACAAACTAAAAAAGACTGAAATTTTTGAAAAAAATACGTTTTTCTACGTTTCTGTTATAAAATTTTGTTTTCTCCTTTACTGACGGGCACTGATGAGGCTGCACTGATGGACACTGATGAGGCGGCACTGATGGGCACTAAAATTGATCCAGCGTTGTGTACGAAAGCCTGGGCTCTTCCAGGTCTCTCCCTCTTCATTGGCTGAGACAGCAGCAGTGGCCATGAGCTCCCACTACTCTCAATCACAGCGAGTAAACCAATGAAGAGAAAGCATGGTCAGGGCCAAGCCTCGCTCTGTGTGTAAATGGACACATGGAGCAGCAGTGGCCCTGTCCCTTTGTGATATCACGGCCAGGAGCAAGCTGGGTCAGTGACTCCACCCCTTAGCCATTTAAGAACTGTCAGGCGGCAGAGCAGGCAGACAGCGGGAGACTTTGATGAGACCAGAGTTTTGTTTTTTTCTTTTTTAAGGCCCGGTGGTGCGGCGAACGCCATGATTGATGATGTAACTACAGCTGGGGAAATTTAAAAAAAAATAAAGGAATTGTCAAAAACCTGTGTTGTGCCTTAACCCTTTTTTGATGAATGAGTAAGGGTACAGTGTACTCTATACTCATTTACATGCAGGGGGGGCTGGGATCTGGGGGTCCCCTTGTTAAAGGGGGCTTCCAGATTCTGATATACCCCCCCGCCCACAGACCTCCACACCCACTGGCCAGAGTTGTGGAGAAGAGGCCCTTGTCCCTATCAATGTGTCTGCCCCAAAGTGCCCCCCATGTTGAGGTCATATGGCCTGGTATGGTTCAGGGGGGCACGCGCTTGTCCCCTCTCTCCTGATCTGCCATGCCGCATCCTTGGATAAGGGTCTGGTATAGATTTTAGGGGGGGGCATGACTTTTTTTTGTTTTAATTTTAGTATGGTGTTCCCCTTAAAATCCATACCAGATCCGAAGGCCCTAGTATGTTTTTTCCCAGAATTTTTTGTTTACATTTAGCTGTCAGCGGAGAACATGCTGAAAGCTAATGAGTCATCCATTGTTAAGGAAGTGATGGCCAGCTTCCTAACAAGATGCTATTGGTGGGGGGGGGGCCACGCTGTATCTGACAAAATACCACATGTGATATCACCAGCGTAACCCTGGTGATAAATATTGCATGGTTTTTTACTTTCTGTTCCATTTGTGAATTGGACTTAAGAGCTTACTGCATAATTTTTTTACAATATTTACCAGCACAATTTTTATTTTTCGTTAAATGCCGCATAATCCTTTTTTTTTTTGTGAATTTTTTTACTGCTTGCAATAATTTATGCAAATGAGTCAGGTGACTGTTTTTGTATGCAGTAATTGACCCCCTTATCTACAAAACAAATCATTTAAATCTATTAATTATTTTCTTTGAAGGCATTCTGATGCTTCATTCTTCTCTCTGGGGAGCCATACAATATACGGGACTGCACAGTATTACAATTTTTCCTGTAAGTTATACTGTATCTCTGAAGATTTTCCTGTATTTTTATTGTATTGTTGATTATAACCTGACATAATAAAGTTTTCTATTGTATGGCAGTTCCCACCATTGGGACGTAAGCAGGGTTAGAATCATGCAAATGGATTGCCTTTACTATTATTTCCAATGGAAAACAACTTTTTTAATTATGTAAATACTTAATTAAATGCTAATTTTCTGGAATGCAACCATGACATAAATTACACAACTCCCATATAATCTTTTTGGTTATGGTAAGGTGAGTCAAAAGGAACCAGAAAGCCCTCAGCTAAAGTACTGTGAAATACAGCATGGCCTTTGTAAAACTGGAATGTTATATCATTAATTCCAGTTCCTAGGAGCCCAGTTATTAGTCAACATTTTGTTTTTTGATAAAGAGATCAATGCATGGAACCGAGAGGATTGGGTAGAACAACGCAGCCCTGGATTTCAGTGTAGTAAAGGCACTGCATTATCAGCTCCAATAGGATGTTAACAGCACAACATATTTTTTTTCACCCTGACATACATTTAAAGTCTTACCTTGGACAGTGGTGACTTTCTGGAGAACTTCCCCATGTCTGATGTCCACCAATTTCATTTCCTCCATGATCATCGACAGATTCTGAACATCAAAATCTAGCCGAACATTCATCAAGCTGAACTTCTCTCTGAGCATATCTGAGGTGTCCTGCACCATACTGACTGACTTATTAAGACTGTATAATTCCTCAGCATGAGAATTAAACCCATGGGTACAAGAAAGTCGCACATCATCAAGATATTTCAACATACTGTGCACGTGGTTATCAGTTGCATTGATATTAGTGAATATGGTGTCAATTTCCGTTTCATGAGACAGCATCCGACCCTCTAGGCTCTCAAAGCGCTCAACTGTCCGATTTTGGGTGTACTTTGAATGGTACTGTAGGTCCGCCATGTTTTCCTCATGATCATCAACAAAAGCTGTAATGTTGTCCAACTGTAGCTGAAGACCCATTACTTGTAGGACTAGATCATGCATGACTTCTGTGTTAAGGGTGATGCGTTGTGCGGTTGCAGAAATACTACTCTGAATGCTCCTCACCAAGTCAATGGTTTTGACCGATGTTGATTTAAAGCCACCAAAAACTTTGCTATAATTTTGCCAGTCAGACACAATTTTTTGCAACGTTAATGTCTCCTCATCAGTTTTCCTCTGGATGACTTGTATCCAATCTGAAGTTTGACCCAAAGTAAAATTGATCTGTTGTATGGCAGCAGTAATGTCATACCGCTCCTGAACCAAGTCCTTCACTGAGGTCTCCAAGTCCGTTGCTGTGGTCTGCCATCCTTTAACCTGGGACAGGAAAACTCCTAAAGTCTGATTGATCCGGCGGAGGGAGAAGTTGCTTCTCTCGATCTGGTTATCTAGCATGTCGTTGGCTGACAGAAGAATCTGATGGCTTTCAGATGATTGGACCAATTTCACCTCCTGGGCCAAAAGCATCTTCTGGATCTCTTCTAGTTCCCCATGAAGCTTCCTGATCTCCTGAACCAAGTAAGTAGAGTCATGGCAATGTGAGCAATTCCCAACAGATTTCATGTCTAATGACCAAGAAAAATTGGTTGTTGAAATGGGATGACATAAATAAAGTAATTAACTTCACATTTCAGTAATGATCTCTAATGGCATAAATACTACCATTCAACATTCCATTCAGCTGAGAATAGGGGAAATTTATCATAAACACTTCCATGATTAATATTAAAGTACGTTTGATTCCATTGGAAAAGTTTCTTTAAAAATTACTTTACATTTAGGGCAGGGCACCCAGGGACAACCGACCTAAAGGCAGAACCAAACCCGCCAATTTAACTCGTTTACCAAAATTAAGCTCAAGTTAAAAATGTTCAATAAAAGTTAGCAAAACCTTAACCAAACCCACCAATGTTTTCTTCCGTGGTGTTTTCATATACATTCTGCCTATAAACACATGTGTACTGTATACTAGATTCAAGACATGCCTCTGGTGAGAACAGTGCTAGTATACTTATACTAGCTCTCAACCGATCTTTCAAGTCATCAAATGGCTGACATCATTGCTGGTCACATGTTCAGCACAATGGACACTACAGATCCAAATAGAGGATAAAATCGTGCTGCCCTTTACAGATAGGAGGATGGAAAAGTTTCACTTTAACCACTTCAGCTCTGGAAGGTTTTATCCCCTTTCTGACCAGGCCATTCTTTGCTATACTGCACTGCGTTGCTTTAACTGACAATTGCGCGGCTGTGCAACACTGTACCCAAATAAAATTCATGTAATTTTTTTCCCCACAAATAGAGCTTTCTACCCCTTCCCTCCCATCTCGCCACCCTTTAACCCAATTCTTGTGAAGACTTTTTTATACTCATCACTATACAGTCCACTATTTGTGTCCCTCATCAGCATTGCTTCCAGGAGTGATGATCGGTGTATCCAGTACTATCCCCTCTGCCTAATGTAATCATTAGTCTTCTGCTGAAGTTTTCTGGATCCTTAAAGAACCCCATCACTGGACAGCCAATAGGAAGTGTCCATGTCACCCAGACACCTGGAAGGACCCTTGGATCGTGCAGTGAAAAAGGTAGAAGACTGGGGACCTGGTGCACAAGGTGACTGAGTATGTTGGACGTTTGAATACTTTTTTTGAAACTCAGAGATGATATGAGGAAAGGGTGGGGAGCCAATGGTGGGGTGGGGAAGAAATGTCTGGAGCTTTGGCCTATTTGCCAGCTTCTGGTGTAATTGCCATTCTGGTTCAGTCACGTGATCTCCCGTTTTAGCCAGAGGCCAGCTACAGTGGAAAGGAGAGAACAATCGTCAACAGCTAGAATACATGAGATATGACATCCCCCATAGGCTTACTATGGACCATCCATTGTCTGTACTCTCCCCTGCTGCCACAGTGGCTGACACAGGGGAGCCGGATCATGTGACTTGAACTGCATACAAATAGATAAGAATAGACATCTTTTTACACAAGGTTAGTAAGCATAGGTGTTAGGAGGGGGGGGGGGGAGTATTTTTAAGATATATGGGGGTTATCTTGAAATTCTACTTTATGATGTTATAGTAGTACAGCCTTACTTCTTGTGGTTGGTGTTTGTGCTGTTATTTTGTCATATTTTGTCCCCTGTCAGTGTAGAACAGTGCAGTTTTGTAAGGCAGTGTTTGGAGGCTGATCTGTCTCCTACTTGAGCTCAAAGCTGATAACTGATACTCTCCATTGCCTTACAAAACTGAACTGGCAGTTCTACTCTGATAGGGGACAGAATAACAGCACAAACACCAACCAAAGTAGAAGTCCAGGCTAGCCCTAACTATTGTTTAAAATGCTCCCTCTCTTAATGCCTACTAACCTTGTATAAAAAAGATGTCTATACTGATCCATTTTTATGTGGTTCAAGTTAAGTCATATGATCCAGCTCCCCTGTGTCAGCCAGTGCAGCTGCAGGGGAAAGGATGTACAATGAATGGGCCATAGAAAGCTTATGGTTGATGTTATCTCCCAGGCATTCTAGCAGTTGTCGATTGCTCTTCTCTCCCTTATAGCTGGCTGACACGGGAGTTGACATGACCAGACTGGAACAGCATGAAAATACAGTATATATATATATATATATATATATATATATATATATATATATATATATATATATATACACACACACACACACATCTTTTTTAAGCAGGTTAGCAAACATAGGTGTTAGGAGGGGGAGGCATGCATTTTTAAGATTAATTAGGGTTATCCTGGAATTCTACTTTAAGAATGGAGATTCAGATGCTTTCCTTAGTGGCTCACTATAAATTATAAGAACTGTGTAGGCTTACTTAGATTTGTACCCTCTTATTTAGCTGTACTTGGCGTGAGGGCGACTCTGGAGATGAGAGTCATGGCTCAGGAGCCCCCAGAGGTCTGCCTCGTCATCTGCCTGACCTCATGCTAAGACAAGCTGTTTTCCAGCTACTGAATGTGCATAACAGTATAATATAACACAGTGGTCGCCAAACTGTGGCCAGATGTGGCCCTCTGCCTGCCTTTCTGTGGCCCATGGGCCACTATTCCTCCTACTGACACCAATGATGGGGCACCATTCCTCCTACTGACACCATCGATGGGATGTTGTTTACGCCCACTGACATTGGAGCATTTTCTACTTTCAGTGGACACAGGCTGGCCCCACTAAAGCCTGAAGACAGTAAACTGGTCCTTTCTTTGGGATGTTTGGAGACCCCGGATATAACAGAACCCCATAATCATACCACCTCCATCAGCTCATTCCCCATAGTTACAACCTTTTGTACCACCTGCCCCACCCTATTAGATTGTAAGCTCTTCTGAACAGGGCCCTCTTAATCCTATTTTATTTTATTGTATTATAACGGTATTGTCTCCCTTTTATATTGTAAAGCGCTGTGTAAACTGTTGGCACTATATAAATCCTGTATAATAATAATAATAATAATAATAATAATAATAATATCCTTTCCTCTTAAAAGGGAGAATCTCTTATTTGATATTGCTGTGCATAACTTTTATTTTCTTGTAATTGTATGATGACAGTAAGCATCCCATAAACATTATATTGTATATTCCCATCAAAGAAAATGTACTTTTTACCCCTAGAAATTTAGAGATTGTCTTTGGACTTCCTTTCAATGTTAGGGTTATACGGCCTCCTCTTTCATTCTCAAACTATTTGTTTAACTGTCCACTTTTAATTACTATGTTTATTGAAACAAACTACATGATAGTGTTACAAAGCACAACACGGGACCCTTTAATTAGCTAATTAACATCATTATTTCCAGCTGAATGTTCCCTGTTTATCCTCAGTTGGACTCTTGTGGTCGTCTTTTGCGCTGTCTGAGTCCATTTATATCTCCCAGATGACGCCATGTACAAACAGGATGTGGGATATTCCTGGTCGGAGAGCCCGGTGCTAACAGAACAACGAGACCTCAGTCTGGACATGTTTGTGTTCCAAGGCCATGTTTAAAGGCGACCTATCACATGTTCATGATTTTATTTTTTACACTGGATCTGTGTATGTGATCACATAAACAGATTCACTGTAAAAAAGAAAATCATTATTTCCAGACCTAAACCTCGTGGATAGCTTCTCTTAGAAGAGTGGAAGCTGAAGCTGTTATAACTGCAAAGGGTGGGCCAACCTAATATTGAACCTTACGGACTAAGACTGGGATGCCATTAAAGTTCATGTGTGTGTAAAGGCAGGTGTCCCAATACTTTCGGTAACATAGCGTAGGTTTCAATGACCACTGGTCATGAAGGGGTTAAAGGTGGGTGAGCGCAGGTCTTCGTTAAGGGTTAAATGCCTTACTTTGTTCTGCAGGGAACGCGTGCAGCTGTGCGCAGAGGAAATCATTTTTTCACAATTATAATTAATGGTCAATATTTGACAGCTATTAGGTCACCCCCTCCTGAGGATTGCACCACAGGGCCAAGCCGAGACTCAACGCAATAAACATGTTTATGATGGGAGGGAGGTGTGATTTTCCAGAGAAGGGAGGAAATTTGCCTGTCATATGGAGCAGATCCCATTCATTGTTAAAGGGAAAGGACAGTTTATACCACCAAGTATTCAGGCCATAACAACCCCAAAGCTACCACCTTATCCAGTACGTTAACCATCTTCTCCCATCTATGTAGACCCTTTATGGATCAGACCAGAGACATTTTTACATTTCTAATATGAGCATTTCTAATGTGTTTATTCAATAATAACTTTGCCATGACTTAAAGCCCAACTCCAGACACTGCAGGGGTTAATTGTTCATGTTGGCTAGGCCTCTAGGGGACTTACTTGATCCTCCGGGCCCCCAGCAGATGGCGCTCCCCCACATTCTGGAGGTGGTCTGTCCCTCTGAGTCAACGCATCCAATGAAGGGCTCTAGACCCTATGGACATAGCATTTTTTCTATATGAAGAGACCCTTATGGGTCTCCCCTATGGGTAATGTATACTTATTATCAATTTATAGTAACAATCAAGTTTTTCTTTTTATTAACACTGATCAAGGTAAGCAAAAGTACCTTTTTTAACTCATGTCTCAGCAGTGTTTATAAACACCCTGCAGAATTAACTAAGCTTAAACTTAAAAAGGGGGGTGGGGTCCCTGAAACGTGTTGTGTTCACCCACAACCTGGTATCAGTAGGAGCATTGAAGTGTCAGAGGGAAGCCGTGAGAGGTGGCCGGTCACATGCTCTCCATCACCCGGCTTGCTGATCTGGCGGTCTGTGTTGCTGTGACTTGGATGATCACCCCCTACCTCGGAGCTGCTCCTCCCCTGTCTACATGTAAGTCTGGATGTCTACTTGTCAATAAATATGATTACAATTTATTAATCAAGAGCCCTTTGTACTATGTTTATATCTGCTGTAGATTTCTATATAGAAAACTGGCACAGATTCCCGACAGCTCAGAGCTGGCATACGGGATGTGAGCTGTCAACAGGCAGCTCACATCCCTGTCTCTGCCAGTGCAGTGATTAAACTATACAACCAGACTATATGCTCACTTCTCCTTTGACCTCAGGAAATAATATGACATCAAACAGCACTTTCCTTGGACTCCATCCCATCGCTCCTCTTATGCCGTGTACACGCGACCGGACCTTTCGACGGACTAGTTCCGACTGTCTTCCCGACGGACTTTCGGCGGAGGTCCGACGGACTTTCTAAACTAACGGACTTGGACACACACGAACGGACTAAGTCTGTTTGGAAGTCCGTTCATTTTGGACGTGATGACGTAAGTCGGGACTAAACAAGGAAGTGCAATAGCCAGTAGACAATAGCTGCCCTTGCGTCATATTTGGTCCATTGGACTAGCACACAGATGAACGGTTTCCTGATTTTTTAGTCCTTCAGACTTGAGTCCGTTGGATAGATTTGAAACATGTTCTATTTCTAGGTCTGTCTGATTTTTTTTATAAAAAATGGCCGGACTAGCCCACACATGATCGGATTGTCCGACGGACTGATCCCATCGGATCTAGTCTGCTGGAAAGTCCAGTTGTGTGTACATGGCATTAGACATCCAGATCAACTCAGGCAGGTTTAAATATACATTTACCAGTCACTTTATTGGGTAAACCTGTTCAATTGCTTGGTAACACAAATTGCTAATCAGCCAATCACATGGCAGCAACTCAATGCAGTTAAGCATTCTAGACGCAGTGAAGACACCTTGCTGAAGTTCAAACCAGTTCAAACCAAGCATCAGAATGGGGAAGAAAGGAGATTTGAGTGGCTTTGAACATGGCATGGTTGTTGCTGCTAGTTGAGCTGGTTTGAGTATTTCAGCTGCTGCTCTACTGGGATTTTCACACACAGCCATCTCTAAGGTTTATAGAGAATGGTCTGAAAAAAGAGAAAATATACAGTGAGCTGAAGTTGTGTGGACAAAAATGCCTTGTTGATGTCTGAGGTCAGAGGAGAATGGGCAGACTGGTTGGAGATGATAGAAAGGCAACAGTAACTCAAATAACCACACATTACAACCAAAGTATGCAGAATACTATCCCTGAATGCATAACACATCAAACCTTGAAGCAGATGGGCTACAGTAGCTGAAGACCACACTGGGTGCCACTCCTGTGAGCTAAGAAAAGAAACTGAGGCTACAATTCGCACAGGATCATCAAAATTGGACAACAGAAGATTGGAAAAGCATTGCCTGGTCTGATGAGTCCCGATTTCAGCTGCAGAATTCAGATGGTAGGGTCAGAATTTGGCATAAAAAGACAACATGAAAGCATGGACCCATCCTGCCTTTTATCAACGGTTCAGGCTGATGGCCGTGTAATAGTGTGAGAGATATATTCTTGGCACACTTTGGGCCCCTTAGTACCAATCGAGCATTGTTTAAATGCCACGACCTACCTGTGTATTGTTGCTGACCATGTCCATCCCTTTATGACTAAAGTGTAGCCATCTTCTGATGGCTCCTTCTACCAGGATAATGCCCCATGTCACAAAGCTCTAATCTCATCTCATCACTGGTTTCTTGAACATGACAATGAGGTCTCTGTACTCCAATTACCTCCATAGTCACCAGATCTCAATGTAATAGTGCACCTTTAAGTTGTGGTGGAATGGGAGATTCGCATCATGGATGTGCAGCTGATAAATCTGCAGCAATTGTGTGATGCTATCGTGTCAATATGGACCAAAATCTCTGAGGAAAGTTTCCAACACATTGTTGAATCTATGCCATGAAGAATGAAGGCAGGTCTAAAGGCAAAAGGGGGGTGTACATAATAAAGTGGCCAGTGATATATATATATATTTTATATATATATATATATATATATATATATATATATATATATATATTTTTTTTTTTTTTTTTATATATATATATATTTTTTTTTTATAATTACTGAGTTGCGCTACCCTTTTTTTTTTTTTATAGATATTTGAAAATGAAAGGAACATGTAAGGAAATACAAAAAGAAATATAGAGACAATAGGCTGCATTTTTACATTTTTTTTATGCAAAGGGTAGAACAAAAGTGATGGATTCAGCCTGTCTAATTGCTCATTCAACAAAAAATGGATGGTGCCCATCTGTCTGACCCAAAGATGCTAATTTGTCACTCAAACTGCCTAAAAGCAAACATCACGTCTGTAGGATTACACAAGTTCTCAGACATTAATATTTACCAAGTTCCTGGAGGTTAACTTGCACCGAAACAATCTTCTTCTCATAACTGGACTTTGCCGAGCTGAAGTCATCGTAGAGGGAATTGACTTTCAGAAAAACTGCAGGGAAATCATAGACATTCCAAAGTCACTTTAAAGGAATTCTATGAAAAAGATGTTCTTATGAGACTTTGTAATTCTTTTCTGCAAAAACATTGACAAAGATGGTACCCTTAGTACCGGTCTTATTTTCAGCAGCCAGATTAAGAGGGCCTGTTTGGATATACAAATTTATTCTCCCATTCCTGGGTTAGGACAGAATAATTACACAGTTTTGAACTGGTAATTTCACACTGCAGTGAGTGTCAAATGAAGGTGGATTAGAAGTATAAAAGAGCCCTGGCAGACATGGAAATTTATGTGAATGGCCTTTTTCTGTGGCATATACTAGAACTATGCTGTAGTGCAGATAAGGGATAAACTCAGAATGAACAGGGTGCTCACTCCCGGGTTACCAACAAATCGTGTTGAAGAATAACAACTTTTCCATAGGATACTTCCCATCCCACTAACCTCCAAATTTTCACCGGTCCATGTTTATGTGAGATTTGCGCTGTGTAGCCCTCAGGGAGACGCACAGCTGCCACTGTAATCTCTCTAGCCAGTCACTTGCTGATTCTTATTTACATGCACCAAAGAATCTAATTTACTGATAGAAAGACACACGTGTGCAGAAGAAGACACACATGTACAGAAGAAGTGAGGACCTGGCCAAAGAGTTTTAAGGCTTCTCATGGGCCCAGCACTGTAGATTCAGCAAATACCTAGACAGGTAATTTTTACAGTATAACAGTATAATTTTTTGTGAGATGCTAGGGAGGGGTGTTGTAAAGCCAAACTCTAAGCATTTTTTTTTTTTTGGTAATGGACTCGCATTAGGTGTTAAAATAAAAAAAGCAGCTCTAGCTACAATATATACCTTCTCTCTAGCACTGTCCCCAGCCATAATTACTTTCCACCACTAGATGTCCTCAGTTTCCTTGGTTGAATGACACCCAACATCTGACTGAGCGCATACTGTGAGTGCAGAGAATCACAGACCCCCCCTCTGAGGAAGTGACACCACTGACACCTTGCACACACAATGATGCAGAGAGCTCTCTGCATTGTAGAGGACTGCCTAGCAGTGCAGAATAGAAGGGGACCCTGCAGGTCACATGGCCAGCCTACAGATATTGGGAAAAAAATAAAACAAGGCATAAAAGACAGCTGGGGGATGAGGGACAACTTGAGTAAAAGATGGGAAGAAAAATAGTTATCCAATAATTACACATATACTATAGGTCCAAACATACTGGGACGCCTGCCTTTACACACACACATGAAATTTAATGGCATCCCAGTCTTATTCCGTAGGGTTCAATATTGAGGTGGCCCACTCTTTGCATCTATAACATCTTCAACTCTTCTGGGAAGGCTGTCCACAAGGTTTAGGAGTGTGTCTATGGGAATGCTTGACCGTTCTTCAAGAAGCGTATATGTGAGGTCAGGCACTGATGTTGACGAGAAGTTCTGGCTCGTAGTCTCCGCTCTAATTCATCCCAAAGGTGTTCTATCAAGTTGAGGTCAGGACAAGTCAAGTTCTTAAACCCCAAACTCACTCATCCATGTCTTTATGGACCTTGCTTTGTGCACTGGTCCAAATCATTTGGTGGAGAGGGGATTATGGGGTGGGGTTGTTTTTCAGGGGTTAGGCTTGGCTCCTTAGTTCCAGTGAAGGGAACTCTTAAAGCGGTTGTAAACCCACTGAATTTTTTTATTTTTTTTTCTCACCTGCAAAGGAAAAGGCATAATGAGCTAGTATGCACCATATACTAGCTCATTATGAAATACTTACCTTAGAACGAGGCCCCGACATTTGGCCCGATCCACGCCAAGGGAGCTGACATGTTCCCTCTGCGTTTCTTCCGGGTATCGCGGCTCCGGCGCTGTAAATGGCCGGAGCTGCGAAATCGTCACTCCCGCGCATGTGCGTGGGAGATTTCTGCCCGGCAGGGTTCAGCGTCTTCCAGGCTTCCAGCCGAGAATCCCTTGTGCGCATGCGCCGCTGCAGTCAGCAGCGCATTGCGAGGGGAATATCTCCTAAACCATACAGGTTTAGGAGATTTTTTTTTACCTACAGTTGAGCCTTATTATAGGCTTTCCTGTAGGTAAAAGTCAAAAAATGACTTTACAACCACTTCAAGGTGTCAGTGGACAATTTCATGCTCCTAACTTTAAGGGAACAGTTTGGAGATGACCCCTTTGTGATGCAACATGATTGCGCACCAGTGCACAAGCAAGGTCCATAAAGACATGGATGAGGGAGTTTGGAATGGAGGAACTTGACTGGCCTGCACAGAGTCCTGACCTCAACCCAATAGAACACCTTTGGGATGAATTAGAGCAGGGACTGCGAGCCAGAGCTAGTCCAACATCAGTGCCTACATTCTTGGAAGAACGGTCAAACATTCCCATAGACACACTCCTAAACCTTGTGGACAGCCTTCCCAGAAGAGTTGAAGCTGTTATAGCTGCAAAGGGTGGCCCAACTCAATATTGAACCCTACGGACTAAGACTGGAATGCCATTAAAGTTCATATGTGTGTGTAACGGCAAGCGTTCCAATACTTTTGGTAATATAGTGTAAATTACTTTGGTAATCCAATCAGAAATAAAGAGAGTAGAATATACTGGCCAAAAAAAAAAAAATTGTAAAACAATTGCTCTTGTTCTCTATACGGAAGCAGTGGTCTCTCTGTAGAGGTCAAACAAGCCCTAGACTGAGTCAGAGCTAGAACTCCCCAATCAACAAAGATCGTGCCTCCATACTTATTGGACAGCTCTAGCACTGGTTCAACAGGGGGTGTTGGGATCTCTGCAGAGAGACCACTGCTTTCACACAGAGAGCAAATGTCCTTCTCTGCAGTATGCTCAGCCTGTGGCTACCTATTAAACCTTTTGTTTTAATGCACTTAGAAATGTATTTAGCTGATTTTATCACATTTTAAGAAATATGCTGGTTATAAAGATGAAAAAAAATATATACATTTAGGAAGACATCCTGTATTGCTCTCCAGAGCACAGTGGATGACCCTTCCTCCCACATTCCTCCAGTAACCGGCACACATGTGACTGTGTCCTAATGGTTTATATAAACGTTCATCGCCAGATCACTTTCATTACATGCGTTGTTTTGAAAAGCTGGGAAGAAAACACGGATTACTTGAGGGTCATATAGTCAGACTGTTTACTTCTCAGATGAAATATTGTGTTTTGCTTCAGTAAATCAGACACAGATGAAGCAACTTCCCCTGAAGTTACTTTTGGTCAAATCCATTTACACGAAAAAAAAAAAGATTTCAACATTTTTAAAGAACACCCCACCTAAAATGGGTTTCTCCCGTTTGTGTGCTCTGGGGCAACTGTGCTGTGTCTTCAATTTGAGTGTGTGACTGTGGTGGGGACATTAGAGTGTAAGCTCCTCTGGTACAGAGACTGATGTGACTCCCTTAGAGTTCTCTTTACAGCACTGCAGAATAGACCAGAGCCACATAAATGTATAATAATAGCGTGTGACTGTGGTGGGACATTAGAGTGTCAGCTCCTCTGATGCAGACTGATGTATATGGTTCAGTGTTCTTTGTACAGCCCCGCTGAATCTGTTGAGGCTACATAAATATATAACATTAATAATAGTGCGAGACTGTGTTGGGGACATTAGAGTGAGAGCTCCTCTCATGTGGAGACTGATGTGAATGCCTCTGTGGTCTTTGTCAGGGCCTTCTTTAATATTGATTGGACCCTGGGAAACCATTTGTTTGCCCCCCCACAGCCCAATTTCGCTCTCCACTTGCTCTGAGACATACAATAAATAGCAGGTAGACTCAAAATCAGTTTACTGTAAAAGATCAGGAAGCAATTGCAATTAGTTGCCAGAGGTTACAGCACACATTAATTCTCACTGATTGGTTGCTAGAAGTTATCGTCAATCCCTAAAGCTCACTGATTGGTTGCTAGAAGTTATCTTCAATCCTTAAAGCTCACTGATTGCTTGCTAGAAGTTTTTGCACAGCCTTACCGCTCACTGATTGGTTGCTAGATGTTTATGCACATCAGTCCCACTCACCTATTAGTTGCTGCTGGGGGGGGGGAATGGGATAAGTGGCAGTACTGGGGGGTTGATTGGACGAGTGGCAGTGCTGGGGGGATGGGATAAGTGGGAGTGCTGGGGGGGGGCGATGGGATCAGTAGCAGTGCTAGGGGTTCAATCAGATGAGTGACAGTGCTGGGGGGATGGATGAGTGGTAGTGCTGGTGGGGGGATAGGATCAGTGGCAGTGGGGGGGGAATGATGGGATCAGTGGTAGTGCTGGGGAGGATGGGATGAATGGCAATGCTGGTGGGGGGATAGGATCAGTTGCAGTGCTGGGGGGGTGATGGGATTAGTGGCAGTGGTGGGGAGGATAGGATGAGTGGCAGTGCGATAAGATCAGTGACAGTGCTTGGGGTGGATCAGTGGTAGTGACACTCGCTTTCTGTCACCTGTCAGTCGGTTTCTATTCAGTTATCCCTGCTTGCTCTCAGCTACCTTCAAGTGTCTCTCTCCCTCTGTGTCCTCCAGCTCTCCTCTGTTAATTGTACAAGGTCAGCTGACTGCCCAGGTCAGCTGACTCCAGTTTCTGCTCCCCCGACAGCATGCCCCATCTGCCTGCAGCTGCAAATTGAATAGGTGGAGAGACTGGGTAGGCGATCCCTTGTGCAGTTATTCTACTGAGTGTGTACTATCTCCTGAGTCCCGCCCCAAGAAAAACGAGTTCCTCTCTTCAATAAGCCCCCCCCACCCCACAGTGGCCAAATGCGACCTTTGCAACCCTGGTAGTTGGTGGCGCACCTAGACATTCTTTCACCCGTGGAAAAGACTCAGTTTAGCTTGGTGAGAAGGAGACAACTGTTGGAGCGATTATTCACAAATGGAAGAAATACAAAATAACCATCAATCGCCCTAGGATCAGAAGCTCCATGCACGATTTTGCCTCATGGGGTAAAGATGATCATGAAAAAAATGAGGGATCAGCCCAGAGCCACACGGGAGGAGCTTGTGAATGATCCCAAGGCAGTTGGGACCACAGTCACCAAATAAACCATTTGGTAAAGAAGGCACATGTACATGCCCATCTGAAGTTTACCGATAAACATCTAAATGATCCAGAGAAGGATTTGGAGAAAGTGCTGTGGCCAGATAAGACCAAAATTGGAGCTCTTTGGAATTAACTTGACTCGCTGTGTTTGGAGGAAGAAAAATGCTGACTATGACCCTAAGAACACCATCCCTACAGTCAAGCATGGAGGTGGATACATTATGCTTTGGGGCTGTTACTCTGCTAAACGTACAGGCCAGCTTTGCCGCATTGAGGGGTCATGTATTGTAAGATCTTGGATGAGAACCTTCTTCCCTCAGCCAGAATACTGAAAATGGGTTGTGGATGGGTCTTCCATTAGGACAATGACCCAAAACATACAGCCAAGGCAACAAAGGAGTGGCTCAAGCAGAAAACACATTAAGGTCATGGAGTGGTCTAGCCAGTCTCCAGACCTTAATCCTATAGAAAATGTATGGAGACAGCTGAAACTTTGCGTTTCCAAGAAACATTAAAGTATAAGTAAAGACAATTTTTTTTTTTTTTTTCGCTTTGGACAAAGTGGAGATGGATTAGAACACCTGTCAGTTTTTATTGCTGTTTGTGCCCCTGTTAGGGAGATTCATCCTCTCTATTTGTCCTGTTTACCATTATCACTGAAATTAAAAGAAAACTCCACATTTTGGGTTGTCCATAGAAAAGTAATAGAGAGGAAATCTTCCAATGGGGACACTAGTTCTGGTGACCTGGGGGTCCCCAGGGATCTCCTCTCACTTCCTGTTTGTCTATGGTATGGGAAGTGAAGGGAAATACCCTTAATGGGACACATATGGCGAAATAAAATCTGACAGGAGTTATAACCCTTCGTTACTCGTTATCCAAAATAGAAATAAAAGTTTTGCCTATAGTTCTACTTTAAGGATTTAGAGAAGGTCTGTAACGAAGAGTGGACCAAAATCCCTCCTGAGATGTGTGCAAACCTGGTCACTAACTACAAGAAAGTCTTACCTCTGTGCTTGCCAACAAGGATTTCTCCACCAAGGACTAAATCATATTTTGCTTGGGTATCAAATACTTATTTTACTCACTGAACTGCAACTCAATTTATTACAAATGTATCATGTGTTATTTTCTTGATTTTTTTGGTGGTTATTCTGTCTCTATCATTTAAGATAAACCTATTGTAAAAAAATGATAGACCCTTAATTTCTTTGTAAGTGGGCAAACTTACAAAATCTGAAGGGGATCAAATAATAATTTTCCACACTGTATAAGCGCTATAACAAATGTATAATTGTGTGCGACTGTAGTGGGAACATTAGGGTGTAAGCTCCTTGGTGCAGAGACTGATGTGTATGGCTCAGTGTACAGCACTGTGGAATGTGTCAGAGTTATTTAAATCTATCATTTTAATAGTCTTGACTGTGTAGGCTCCTCTGGTGAAGAATTAAGTGGGTGTTTTTCTCTACTCTAGCTAACCCTCCAACTTTCGAGCTATATACGTTACATATGAGAAAGGTATACATAGTTAGTCTGGTTGAAAAAAAATACAAAAGTCCATCCAGTTCAACCAATAGAAGAGAAAAAAAATTATACAATCCTATATATACAATTATATACCCACATAGGGTTGCCACCTATCCGGGATTCACCTGGACAGTTCGGGTTTGGAATCATGTGTCCGGGTTTCAAACTGCCTGAAACCCGGACACATTATTCAGAATGGACTATGGCAACTACTGCAGTTGTCTAAACCGAGAGTGTCTGTTACATTCTCTTCCACACTGCCCAAAGCCAGCACTAACAATTGCCCAAGACACACACACACAGACAGGAGAGGCTAGAGGGCTCGTTCTGCTCTTCTCCCTCCCATCCCTACCCCTCTGTGTCTGCCCACACTCTCATCCCCAGGGCTGTGCCTCAGAAAAGGAAAGCGTTCCCCCTTAAATCAGGGTTCCCAGAGCATCTCTTATGTTAGAGTCCCCAGAGTTCTCTCTTAAATCAGAGTCTGCAGAGTCCCCCCTTACAGTGTAAGTGAACTATTCGAATTCACATGTAAAAGGGGAACTCTGCAAATTCAAATGTAAAGGGGAACTCTGTGGATTCAGATGTAAAAGGGGAACTGTGTGGACTCTGATATAAAGGGGGACTCTTGTGATTAACTTCATATGATTAGAAATGTTATTTCATTGCAAAATATATGTATAGTTTATACATTTATACTATTAAAAAAAAAAATTGCTGTGCGCTGCTAAAATCTTCCGGTTTGACTTGAAGAATAAGTGGCAACCCTATACCCACAGGTGATCCAGAGGAAGGCAAACAAACCAAATAAAGCATGATCCGAATACATAAATAGACAGGCACTTCATCTATTGAGTTTCAGGTGGTAACTAGACTTCACCTTACCTAAGGATGCCAGCACAATCACAGCAATTATGAGAATGACCACGAAGCAATAGAGGACCTTCACGGAGATCTGCAGGGACAGGTTCCTCTGACATCTTGCACAGCTGGTCCTGGTCCTGCCTTAGAAGCACAATAATAATCGTTATTGTTCATTCCTGAATAACACGGGTCACAGTAATGCTACTGTTTACCTGTAAAGTTCAGAGAGAACCCCCCGAACACAAAGGACATGAGATTTTGGTCAGGGTGGGGGATATTCTTACCATTTTGCCTGAATGTAGAACTGGTCATGTCGTCGTCGTCTTGTATCAGCTGCTCGTCTGAAAGACAAAATAAGTCTGCTTTGTTTTATAGCATGTACGTGGTTCTGTACAGACCTCTAATATACAATCTAACACCAAGAATCATTTAATGTGGGGTCTGGCTTTGGAATTTAAATATCCATTCAAGGGGTGCCTCTTACCTATAGATAAAGTATTTATTCCATTTTCAGGATTTTAGCTGTTTAGAGTGAGGATCCAGACACCTTGCTGCAGCGTCCAACTATAAAAGGAGAACTTATTTTTTCTCGACAGTGCATATACCACACATCAGAAATCAATATGCATGCTGCTATTGATGACCTCTTTCTGAAAATGTTCATTGCTTGGCTGTTTCTAGTTTTAGTCTCTTGAGTAACAAGGAATGAGCATGCAGCAAGCAAAGTCCACACTATATAAGTCTATATAAGAATACTTACAAAGAAATTAAGGGT
Organism: Lithobates pipiens; assembly: GCF_037356315.1. NCBI lineage: Eukaryota > Metazoa > Chordata > Amphibia > Anura > Ranidae > Lithobates > Lithobates pipiens. The sequence continues at coordinate 573,424,142 of NW_027507758.1, forward strand.
CTATAATTTCTATTAGAATAAGGAAAGGGATACTCCGCACCCAGGATGACATCCAAAATAGTACTCCTTTATTAAATACATGTACAGAGCTGTAAAATATCCTACGCATTTCAGACGTTAGTCCTTAGTCATGGCTAAGAACTAACATTCGAAACGTGTAGGCTGTTTTACAGCTCTGTACGTGTATTTAATAAAGGAATACTATTTTGGATGTCATCCTGGGTGCCGACCATCCCTTTCCTTATTTTGGTACGTTGGAGGTGTCAGAAGCCTCAAGGTCTTAGCACCGAGCAGAGCTTTTATGTGGGAAGGTTGCAGCACCTATACACTTGTTTTCCTACTATAATTTTAATTATAGGTGTATTTTAAATGATAGAGACAGAATATCAACCAAAAATCCACAAAAAAACACATGATACAAATATTATAAATTGAGTTGCAGTTCAGTGAGTAAAATAAGTATGTGAATATAGGCGTGACTGCACTAACCACAAGTAAAAGAAGAAAAAGCAGCTACAAAAAATGTGACAAACATAGGGCATAGTGCCCCAGTTGAAGGCCTTTTTGGTTGAAACGCGTTGGGCTAGGCTTATCGCTCCCCACATTGCTCTACATTTTTAACTTGTGATCACAGTTTTTTATTGCTATATGCCGGGTTTTAGAAATAAAAAAAACATACTCTTTTGATATATACTATTGGATTTGGAAGCATTCTCTTTTTTTCATATCATCCGGATGAGAGATTGCCCTGCTGTCCAGTTGAGGTTTTGGGCTCTCAAGACCCAGCCTTTGTATTTTGCTATCAGAGGTTCGTTTGTTGACCATCTATAACATCTGTGGAGGTCCTGGATCCTTTGGAGCTCCGTGTAACCGCCGATTCCGGAACCCTTGCCTATATGACTCTTTGTCGCTGACGCTTGAGTCCATCTGTTCCGGTAAGAGTATACACACCTCTTCCCTTTATTGAAGAAGCACCACCTTGATGTTTTCCTTGCCGGACAGTGTCGGAATAATATAATTCTGCCTTACCGTTTTTTGGTGGATGATTCATAGGCTATCTTCAATAGATTTTTTTTTTTTTATTGGACTTTTTCACATTTATGCTTTTTTCACATGTCACTTTTGTATATTTGACTCTTTGCACGGTTTCATTTGTATATTACTGTGTACATGTATTAGCGCTACAACATTCACCATTTAAGTAAAATAAGTATTTGATTCCCTACCATCCAACATTAATTCTGGCTCCCGCAGACTGGCTACAGTATGTGCTCATGTGGTAAACAGATTAGTCCTCTCAATTTAAGAAGGTGCTCTTAACAAAAACTCATTATGTGTATAAAAGACTGTCTTTCTTCCACAGAATGTCTTTCTTCTATTCAAACCCACCATCATGGACAAGACCAAAAAGCCGTCAAAGGACGTCAGGGACAAGATTATAGACCTGCACAAGGCTGGAATGGGCTACAAAACCATCAGCAGAAAGCTTGGTGAGAAGGGGACAACTGTTGGAGCAATTTTTCGCAAATGGAACAAATATAAAATAACCATCAATCACCCTCGGTCTGGAGCTCAGTGCAATATTTTGCTTCATGGATTAAAGATGATCATGAGAAGAGTGAGGGCTCAGCCCAGAACTACACGGGAGGAGCTTGTAAATGATCTCAAGGCCCTTGGGACCACAGTCACCAAACAAACCATTGGTAAAACAATAAGCCGCCATGGATTGAAATCCTTCAGCGCCCACAAGGTCCCATTCTTAAAGAAGGCACTTGTACAGGCCTGTCTGAAGTTTGTCAATGAACATCTAAATGATTCAGAGAAAGGATTGGGAAAAAGTGATGTGGTCAGAAGAGAGCAAAATTGGAGCTCTTTGGAATTAACTTGATTCGCTGTGTTGAACACCATCCCTACAGTCAAGTATGGAGGTGGAAACATTATGCTGTGGGGCAGTTTCTCCAATGAGCATGCAGCAAGCGAAGTACAAACTATATAAGCCTCTATAAGAATACTTGATCCAGCTCAATTGCTCAATGTTATAAATCATATTGATAAGCATGACAGGCTGAAAAAGAAGAGATAGAGACTGGCAGCCTCTATATAAACCTCAGTATAGGCATTCTTTAAATGGAATGGGGAATGCTTAGAACCTCTGTCACGCATTATTGCGGTCTGTGTGCCCATTTGGGAGAACTTGCCTTTTTTTCCTGTGTAGCAGTACCCCCATAGGTGCTGCTGAAAGATGTGGCCCACCTGTTGTGTTAAAGTGGTACTCCCAGAGAGGTAAGGGTTTACACTGTTGGCCAGGTTTTCCCAGGCTTTTTAATAAATACCGCCCTCTGATGGGGAAAACACATAAAAAGAGAGGGAACCGCCTTCGCTAGTGTGCTTAGGCTCCTATTGATTGAACTAGATGGACTTGTGTCTTTTTTCAACTATGTATGCCCCTCTCAGGGACTCCGCTTTTAGTAAGTCGGATGGAGGTTCAGTTCCAGGGCACTCTGCCCAGGGAACAAGGATGCTGCTAAGAGTGTGATTTTTTACTTGACGCTAAACCCCCCCTTGTGGGAACCCAGTCGGGGTCCCAGAGATATAGGCTTATGCCACTGCCTAATAAACTAATTGACTCAAAAGAACTTTCTCACCTACAGTATTTAAGGTATGACTACCTTATGAAGCAGGGGCATCAGGAAAACATCTAATGGGCACCAAGGGGTACTTAGAAGAACTTGTAGAGGAACTGGTGTTGGAAATATCCAAGTTGAATTGTTCATCTGTATTTCTACTACTTCAGTAAATAACTTATTTGTTGCATAGCTTTGCTTGGTCTGAAATCACTTTAGGACAATCTTAAAGGGGTACATGCATTCTTGGCTTATCACAGAACAGGATTCACATCTGTGGAAAAGACAAGATAGAAAAGAAAAGATGCAGTACACATGTCTAATGTGCAGTGAAGCGGTTCAGAGTAGGCTATATTTTCATTGGAAATGACTACAGTACTAGTATTATGTGCATAAGCAGCCAGTCATTCGGAAAGTGGTGTGGCTTGACAAAGGTGATGGAGGGTCCTGGTAGTGAAGGAGCTTGTATGCGTAGGCTCCTTCCCTAGAAACCGTAGCTCCAACACTGGGTACAACTGACAGCACGGGGCATCCTAAGGACCTAGCCTGAAAGTCACAGAGGATTGAAGAGTGAAGCCTTAAAGAGAATAAGCACAGGTCATGTACAAAATTCAGCTTCCTAAGATTCAAGTGTAACAAATGAATAGATGTCACTGGGATGAGGTGATGAGTAACTGGGCTGGTGGAGCCTGATGCAAACTCCGCAGCACTGCCTCAGAAATGATGCACAACAATAAAGAGATTTATGAAGTATAATGAGGAACTGTTGTCCCTAGTGTAAAATGTATAGAGTTACAGAAGGTGGGCCACATATTACAAAGAGTTAATTATGTCTGTGTGGAGAAATGTCGCTTTTAAGATGGAGTGCTGTCTTAAACGCTATACGTCAAGCTATAGCCTCAGCCAGTCTCTGAAGGCATTAGCGAATACTCTCTCCCCGTCCCCGTATGAGCACGGCTCACAAAGTAGTGATACATGAGTAGTTGCCTCCAATTCTCTTTTCTTAGTAAAGAGGAATTCCAATCATGGTACATTTTTGCATAGTTTCATTTTTCCAGTTTGAACCAATGTAGATATGTATTTACCATACCTGGCCAATCCACCTGGAAGCTGGAAATCCCTGTAGTAGACACCACTACTCTAGTCATCTCCACTAGCTTCCATGTACCGTGTTAAGCAGCCAGTCTGGTGCATTCTGAACACAGGAGGTTGTCCTCTCAGGAACTACCACCATACTATCACCATTTAGAGAATGCTTTGTATTTCCTGAATTAATCCAAAGTGTTTTCTATTTAGACAAGGTGCAGAGTGTGACATCATTACTCTGCGGTGAGTAGAAACTCATCAATGGAAAAAAAAACGTAGTTTACAAACTTTACCTTCCTGAAAAAGTGTGCTGCCATTGCAATCCAGATTCCCAGTGAACAGATTTACCTTCACTTCCCGTGCTATGGACCATACAGGGAGTGAGGAGAAATCTCCGCAACATGGACCCAGAAACCAAAAAAACCCTGAAAGAGCTTCTATCCCTTCCCTGCTAAAGCTCAAAAAAAGCACCTGCTAAAGCCACAAAAAAACTTTAGCGTCATGATGTTTTTCTTTGCAGTTCCAAGTCTTTTGCAGACTAAAGTCTTATGAAGAAGTTCTGTTTGTGAGAATTGAAGGCCCATATCCAAGTCAATATTATTTTTCACTTGTCGACATCATTTCACTGGCATAAGGCTTAAAGCATAAATTTAGACTTTCCGCCAGGAAAAACAATATGACATCATTGGAGCGCTGCGTATTTTCCAAATGTAACACTGGGGAAAGTATAACTCCGACAATGATTCGATAATCCAATGGTTTTATTCTATATGAGAAGAGTAGATACTGACTACAGTGGGTGGTAAAGAAATCTGTAAATCCATAGGAATCTTTTGGCAAGTGTTATAAGTATAGTATGGTGGTTTTGTACTTATTCTTTCCATTTATTATACTTAGGGCTACTAATACATATTCATGTAATTATGAAATATTACATTTTATTATCCAGCCAGCAATTCGAAATTTAGGCTTCTTTTGGGCCTGTGTCGACGACATACAAATCAATGCAAAAGCTGCTTGAAACAACTTATAAGAAAGATAAAATGCAGGTCAGATGGAGGTCAACTACAGATCAAATGCTCGGGTCAATAAACTCAGCAGGATCAGTGAATCATCTTAAAAGCAGAACTACACTACATATGAGCACCACAAATCAAAAACACTAATTTGTTTATAATATTCAAATCAAGTCACCCATCCATCCATGTCTCCATGCTTTATTTTTCTGAGAAATCCCTTTGCAAAACACGCTCCTAGCATTTCTGGCTGCGGCCAACTTGAGTAAGGGCAGATCATTCATGCAGCATTTACTTCTTGAAATCTATCTGCCCTTAGCTCAGGCAAGCAGGCAGGAAGGTGTGCTTAGCTGAAAAAACTCCTCCTCTCATCCTGACGATTCCTGGGGTGTATGACATTATTTGCCTAGGCAAAGAAAAAATTAATAAAAAAAAGTAAATATGATATACTTTCCTATCTATTTACTAATGCTTGCAGAATATGGATTAAAAATAGTCAATGTTAATTGAGAAAGTTAAGTTCTGCTTTAAATGCAGATTGAGTGTGCCTAAAAACGAACTGCATTTGCCAACTGACACAATATTAGAGCCCAGCAACACATACATTTTCACAGGTGTTATTGTTTCTCCTTACTACCTGTTGTAAAAACTGGTTGTTTGTAGAGCCCAATAGAGCAAGCTGAATATTACAAGCACAACTGTGTGCCTTTTATTTAAAGAGAAAGCGTCCGAAAGGAGAGAAATTCTACTGTGCTGTCTGTTTAGCTCCTTTGCCCTGACAGTACGCAAATATATGACCTCTTGGCAGGTGGGCCTTGATGCAGAACGACCACATATTTGCGTACCAGAATGTAAACACAGCTGTGCCGTGAATGCACTCCTGGCACAGTTACCAGCGAATAACAGAAAGCTTTCCGATCATGTGACCGCTGTGACAGCCAATCACATGATAAAAACTGCCATCTGAAACTCCTTAAAGGGTGCTAAGGGGTTAAATAAACCCTACTGCTCTGGGAATCCTTTATCATAATTCAAATGCCTATGCGACACAAATAGATGGAAAAAAAAAAATATTTTGCATAATAAAATAAAACCCCAAACAGTTAGTTTACCTTTCTTCCTCCCTAACACCCCTCTGATCTTCCCTTTACACCTACTGTATCCTAATATTCTCTATTTCCTGCACTCAGGCTGACATTACCCTTTCTACTCTGTTCCCTCACCAAATCTGCCAAAATACCACTAAAACCCCTGCCCTAGGCAGCTACACCTAAGGATCACCATCTGCACACTTTTGCACGCTCCCTGCACACATTTTGGTCTATAGATACATCCCCTTTGCTGCCACTCAACCCATGAATAACCATATTCTTGGGTTTGTCCTGCCGGGATTAACCTTTAACATGTCTTGTTGACTACATGTATATGCTTCTCCTATCTTCTCACTTCTGCTTGGCACACATGATACCTTAAATATTGAACAGTGTACAATTTTGTGTGCTCTACTGTCATTAAAATAAACTTTTAATAAACCAGTAAAATATATGTGCCAATTAATTTCCAAATTCCCATAGACTGGGGGTCAGCAACCTGTAGATCACGATCTACCAGTGGATCGCATACTGGTGACTGGTAGATCACAGTCTAGGCTTGCTGACCCTCCATTCTAGAGCATTATACAGAGTGCAATGCAGAGGGACTACATGTAAAGTTGAAGCTGTAGTAGGGAGCAAGAGCCACATAAGCCAATGCCGTCTCTGAGCGATACCAACTGCCCTCCACCTCTTATCTCGGCTAGTGGTCTCCAGAGTGGTGCCAGCAGCAGAAAAGAACAGTGAAAAGGGATCTGAGTGTGTTTGACAAGTTATTATGTTGCCTCCTCACCACCTGATTTAAACCCATGATTTCCGTGCAATGCACATGATTGCAACATGATAGTACAGCAATTAGAGGTTTAAATAAGGTGTAAGGAGGCAAAACTGGACGACACTGTGCCCGGTGATCTTTGACTTCTCCCATGTTGTTCATGTAGATCTCCATCTCTTTAATGTTTCCTACCCATGCCATAGACTTTTTGCCCTGCATTTAACAAAATTACTGTAAGATATGATGGTCCCAGAATGCCTTGCCACAGTAAAGTTGACCAAAGGAGAGTAGATGACTCTTTGTGAATAGTGGACTGTAAGCCATCTGCCTGTTTTCAGACCATTGCCAGACACAAAAAATTTCTCTCCCAATCGGGGCAATTGATGGAGTTGATGTCTGTTTGCTAAGGGGTTGGTTCCAATTTCTCCACATAAAAGACCATAACTAACTAACCAAACTGTTTGGAATGAGCAGTGCACGTTAGTTGTGGTCATGTACACTGCTCTATGCACACTACAGATTCCAAAGCCTATAGTCCAATTCGGGAGCGAGGGAGAGAGCGTGGCTAAGTTCCTACATGCAGAGAGGCCATGGAGAACCAATGTATCCACCTTCTAAGCCCCTGTACACATGGTCGGACATTCTGCCAACCAAATCCGTTGGATTTTGTCCGTCGAATTTTGCCTGTCGGATCTTGTCCGAAACTGTTGCATACACACGGTCGGACTAAGTTGTCGAAAAATCCGATCATTCAGAACGTGATGACGTAATTTCGTTACGATGGGACTAGTAGCCAATAGTTTTGATGTAGGAATTTGATCTGAGCATGCGTGGCACTTGGTCCGATCAAAATTCTCTACACATGATCGGAGTATGTCCGATCAAACCAGTTGGAAAATTGAGTCCGACGGATATTCCGACGGAATCAGTCCGATGCATACCACACACAGTCAGATTATCCGACAACACGGTCCTATAGGACACATTCCGACGGATTCTCCGACCGTGTGTACAAGGGCTAACAAGAAGTCAGATCGTAGCAGTAAAAAAAAAAAGGAATTAGGAGATTTGGAGGGGGCTGAGAGCAATAGAAGGGACTTCTTTCAAATAAGAATATACACTTGAATATATCTTTTTTTAAATCAGATTTTAGGGTTGCTTTAACGGCCTTGCATTGCACACAATGACGCCAAGGCCCTGCCCACAGACAAAAGCTTTAGGCAGAGGAGGAAAGCACCGGAGTCAGTCGGAGCAAGGAGTCAGGTGAGTAATAATGCCTGTTCAAAACCTCCTAGACCTAGACCAACTAAAAACAAGAGGTTTTTTCCACAATAAAAAGTGGTATAAAGGATTCGAAACTGAACAATCAGGAAACAATAAGGAGATTTGTAAAGCCCAACTCCAGAAAATCTGAAATTTTCTCTTTGAGGTGGGGCTAAAAGCACTTTTACTTACCCAATCCTCTGCTCCCCTGGCAGATGGCGGTCCTCCATGCTTTTGCGGTGGACTGTCCCTCAGCATCATCACATCCAATGCAGGGCTATAAATCCTAAATTGGTCTTGATGATGTCAGAACCTTAGACCGCTGGAGACCTTAGGCGAGGAGCTGAGGATTGGGTAAGTAAATCTTCTTGTTTTCACAGAGTTGGGCTTTAATATTACACACTTCACTTTCTCAGATACTGATGTCACTATTTCATGCTGTGTAGACCCAGCCTATCCATAAATAGTCTCCTAATTTCTGTTTTTATTACATAATTCGGGGATATTTGCCAGTAATATCACAAAGCCCCATGCTACTCTCCCCAGACTTGCCAATAAGAACTTCCAGGTGTTTGGTAATGTCAGGCTAATACTGGTTCCAGCTCCTGTCACTGCGGCTTCCAGATAACAGCTCTGAGGGAATTCTGTTTTGTGTCTCCTTTCATGTTTAGTATTAAGTGCTTCTTCATGAGTCTTTGCAAACAACACCATGTCAGAGCAGCTTGTGGAAAAGATTATTTCTTTGGATGCCTTTCTTGGTTAATAGGAAGATTTAAAGTGATTGTAAAGGTTTGGCTTTTTTAAAATAACAAACATGTCATACTTACCTCCACTGTGCAGCTCGTTTTGCACAGAGTGGCCCCGAGCCTCTTCTTCTGGGGTCCCCGGCGGCTCTTGCGGCTCCTCCATACATCAGATAACTCCCTAGGATAAGCGCTCCCCCGAGGGGGTTACCTTTGCGGGTGCGCTCTCGAGTCCAGCATTTGCATCCACAGACACAATGCCAGACTCGTACCCGTCCCTCTGGTCATTGGATTTGATTGACAGCAGCGAGAGCCAATGGCTGAGCTGCTATCAATCTATCCATTCAAGAGCCGGGACCCCGTGGAGAGAGGGACAGTGCGCCCCCACCGAAGAGATGGGACTGGGGGGCCGGTGACTTCCAGGTGTTTTTTCACCTTAATGCATAGGATACATTAAGGTGAAAAAACACGAGGGTTTACAACCCCTTTACAAGCTTAAAGTGGTTCTAAAGCCTAAACATCTTCTACCCTACTGCATTCCTTGCATTAAGGTAAAGGATGTTTAGGCACCAGCATACCCCCTCACCTCCCCTCTTTCGATCCAGCGATGTGCACGTCAGCAGTTCTTCTCTTCCCTCACTGCCGGGTCTCCCTGGCTTTGCTGGAGCATCGGGAGCCATTGACCAGTGCTGTCAATCAAAGCCAGTGATTCACTGACACCAATGTTGGGGGTTATTGGGGATTATTATTTTGTTCACTGACACCAATCTTGGAGTTATTATTGCATCCACTGGCAGCAGTGTTGGGTGTTATTATTGAATCCACTGACACCAATGCTGGGGGTTATTATTGATTCCACTGACACCATTACTGGAGGTTATTACAGGCATTCCTTCACTTTTAAGTACACAATGGGGTTTATTTACTAAAGCTGGAAAGTGCAAAATCAGGCTCACTTCTGCATAGAAACCAATGAGCTTCAAGGTTTTATTAACAAAGCTTAATTGAACAAGCTGTGGTTAGAAGCTCATTGGTTTCTATGCAGAAGTGAGCCTGATTTTTCACTTTCCAGCTTTAGTAAATAAACCCCATTGTGTACTTAAAAGTGGGGTATGCCTGTATTGCATCAACTGACTCCAATACTCAAAGTTATTATTGCGTCCACTGACACCAATTCTGGAGGTCATTATTTCCATTGACTAAAATTCTGGAATTTATTATTGCGTCCACTGAAACCAATTCTGGAGGTTATTATTGCGTCCACTGACACCAATTCTGGAAGTTATTATTGCATCCACTGAAACCGGTTCTGGGGGTTATTATTGCGTCCACTGACACCAATTCTCGAGGTTAATTTTTGCGTCCACTGACATAAATGTTGGAGGTTTTTGTACTCCAACAACCTCAGTGTGCTTTGTGATACACTGCAAAAAATGCAACAGGACCAAAATTGTTGGGTGTTGAGGTGTGGAAATGCACTGCTATTGTTCAGTCTGTAGATGTTGGGGCCCACACTGGTGGCCAGATAAGCCAGTGCAACTGGCCCTGTTGTACCAGGCTTAGCGTTATCAGTTCAGCAGGGGGGGCCGGGGCAGCTTCACAGACAGTTCAGTGCAGAAAAAAGGGTCTTTCTAAATTACACCCCCGCTCAGCCACTCTTACTAGCTTAGGGGGGGTTTATTACTACTATTTCCTGGGCCCCTCTCTGATGATGTGATGGTGGAGCAGTTGAGGGACTTTTTTTTCAATTTTAGGCACATGTGCATTCTGTGCCTGCTCCTCATGTTGATGGCTGCTCTGCTCAAGTCCCGGCTGCCTGCTGCTGCAGTTGCCCATTGCCTTTGCTGGCGGGGTGAGCTTGCTCTGCTCAGTAGCCGAGATCGAGAGGCTTATGTGAGGCGGGGTGTGGCGGCAGGCAGCTGACAGGGAGCAGAAGGAGCCAAAATAACATTATGGTAGTAAAAAACAGACTTTAAAGCGGTGTCCCAGCTGCAATTTTTTTTTTTAAAAGTCAGCAGCTACAAACACTGTAGCTGCTGACTTTTAATAAGGACACTTACCTGTTCAGGGAGCCCACGATGTCGGCCCACCAAGGCCGATCCATCCATCGGATCGGGTGCCGGCGCTGCCACCTTAGCGAAGGAAAACAGGCAGTGGAGTCTTGTGGCTTAACTGCCAGTTTCCTACTGCGCATGAGCGAGTCACGAAGAGCTTTGTGAATGGCCCTGTTTATTTCTGGGACACGCACATGTCCCAGAAGACAACGGGGCAGCTCTCCAAAGAGGAGGAAGTGAAGGAACAGCGTCGCCGAATAGGAAGAGGCAGATTAGGAAGACTGCCTAGCATCAGGGGTTTCTGGTAAGTAAAAAAAAAAAAAAAAAATGTTATATATTTTTGGGAGAATATTAATGCAATTTTTAAATTTAGAGTGGACCTATGCTTTAAGTTAGTCACAAAGAAATGTAAGTGCAATTTCATCTAACTGTTCAAAAAACAGACCCTCGATCCCAAAAGGGAATATTTCTCCCTACAGCCCCCATACTCTGCAATAATAAATAGATTTTTGTTTGCCTGTTTATATTTTTAAAATTATTTTTAACTGGCCCTGCCCCATCGTCATTCTTGCCTAAGTGAGAATGACTTATACCTGCTCCTGCTGCCTCTTTGATTATGCACGTCACATATATAGGGAGCTTAAAGGGAAACATGGTGGCACAGGGTTGCAACACCTGAACAGTAGATTGCAGCAGGACAATGCTGTATCTTTTGGGCAGGTGAGTATTGAGGACAATGTTGTATCTTTTGGGCAGGTGAGTATTGAGGACAATGCTGTATCTTCTGGGCAGGTGAGTATTGAGGACAATGCTGTATCTTCTGGGCAGGTGAGTATTGAGGACAATGCTGTATCTTCTGGGCAGGTGAGTATTGAGGACAATGCTGTATCTTTTGGGCAGGTGAGTATTGAGGACAATGCTGTATCTTCTGGGCAGGTGAGTATTGAGGACAATGCTGTATCTTTTGGGCAGGTGAGTATTGAGGACAATGCTGTATCTTCTGGGCAGGTTAGTATTGAGGACAATGCTGTATCTTCTGGGCAGGTGAGTATTGAGGACAATGCTGTATCTTCTGGGCAGGTGAGTATTGAGGACAATGCTGTATCTTCTGGGCAGGTGAGTATTGAGGACAATGCTGTATCTTTTGGGCAGGTGAGTATTGAGGACAATGCTGTATCTTTTGGGCAGGTGAGTATTGAGGACAATGCTGTATCTTCTGGGCAGGTGAGTATTGAGGACAATGCTGTATCTTTTGGGCAGGTGAGTATTGAGGACAATGCTGTATCTTTTGGGCAGGTGAGTATTGAGGACAATGCTGCACACTTATGAAGGGAGAAAAAAAAGTACTCAGCTAATCACCAATGCGAAAAAGGGGGGGGGGGTTATGAGGGGGTATAGAGGAAAGCGGGGGAAGAGTACACTAATTTTTACATTGGGGGCCATATTTGAATAACAGGAGTTTAAGAAGAAAAGTCCAGTGCAAAGGCCAAGCTCCTTGTGACCAATATGAATAGAGCTCCAGCCACTTTGTGCAAACTGGCAGGATCAACAAAAATGCTAATAAAGGACCATCAGCAATGACCTCTATTCCTGATGACATAGCTTCACTTCACTTTACTCAGGATAATAGGGCTATCCTAACTATGTACTTGGCAAGTGTTGTGTACCATTAGTATGGTTCATTAAGTGGCAATTATGATGAATGATCACTGTAATTAAAGTGCATTTATAGCCCAGTTACCGTTAGCCTGTTTCTGATTCTTCATTTGTGATTGCACCCTAAAGGTTCATTCATACCGTTGGGTAAGATGGAAGAAGCAGGTGTAGAACTCCCCAAATATACCATAGGTATCAGCGCCCTCCTGTGCTCACTGCCTGATACCCCACGGTCTTGAGGTGCCACCGAGAAGGTGACCATCCAGAAGCTGGCAACCACGCACATCGCTGATTACCCCAGCAGGAACATAAGGTCTGGACATCCCAGGGCCTGATACAACAAGGAGGAGGACAGTTCCAGATATAACCCCTCTTTATGCGATCTACCCCAGAGGCGGCTCTAGGCTTAGTGAGGCCTTAGGAAAAACTTAGACATGAAGCCCTCCCATGCCCATAATGGGAAGAATAATTAAAGCGATAAAAATAAATACTACATTGCAATGTACAGTGGACAATAAACTGATGGCAATCCACCTATGGCCAGTCCTCAAGGATTCCAGCATGTTATTGGATCATATCACACTTCATTATTCCTGCCATTGACACCAACAATGGGCAGTATTCCTTCCACTGACATCAACGATTGGGCATCATTTCTTCTAACGACAACAAACATTGAGCAAATTTCCTTCCATTGACACCAACTATTTCTCCCCCTAATACCAAAGACCGGGCATTGTTTACTCCCAGTGGGCACAGTCCAGCCCCCCTAAAGTCTGAATGACAGTAAACTGACCCTTTCTTTAGAATGTTTGGAGACCCCTGATCTATAGGATTGTACCAGGCCTGGGGCACATTTGGGCACTCCAAAGAGAATAGTAATGTAGCATGCATAGTGCCCCCCTCACCTTCCTACGGGGCCCTGTTCTAAGCCTCATTCCTGTCTGAATATTGTGTCTCAGGTGGATTGAAACCCGAACACATGATTCAAAACCTGAACTGTCCGGGTGAATCCTGAACAGATGGCAACCCTAACCTCTGCCTGCAGGGGTATGAGGATCGGTGAGTGGGGAATTGAAGGGGAGCACGAACGTCACCTCATGCTGTCTGCACAGGATTTGACCTATGAATGATTTATGCGCAAGTCACTTTGGATTGTTTCACTTACAATTAGCACTACAAATTGGATTTATATACCAGTATTTGTGACTCACATGATATTTTCATTTATTTATACATTTACATTTTAATAATTCCTCATGCACTTTTTAATCTGTTCTATTTGTACTATATGTACTTTTTTTGAATACACATTTGGAGATTCAGGCTATCCTACATATAAGAACACCCCAATATGTGTTTTTTGGCTTGATAAAATTGACTTTGGCTTGTCTAAATTTGACTTCTGTGTTAGTCTGACTGGACTGTGAGATGTTCAGCCTGGCCACGGGCCAGCTATAGGTGTGAGCAGGTGGCGTCTTTTTGCTTCACTGTCGTGTTTTTTGGTCAGGCACCTCATTGACACCTGTGTTGCCACTGTGCTGGGTGTTCAGTGTGCTCCTGTACCTTTAAGAAGGGGTGGCTCCCCTTCAGTCCACCTGCTCTCACCTATCCATCAGAATGCATGTGCCTCCACTGTGGCGACACTTATAAGTTAGTGTTAGGTACCACAGATATTGGGGTGCCTTGACGGGGCTCTGTGGCTTACACATGCATTTGCAAATGTGTGCAGACTAAACCCCTGTTTTTAACGCATACTGTTAGACAGGTTACTTGGTTGTCTGTGGGCTGGCGGTAAGTAAAGCTTGGTTTTTTCCTCGGTTTATCCTTGGGTTTGTTTGTGTGTGTGTGTGTGTATATATATATATATATATATATATATATATATATATATATATATATATATATATATATATATATATATATATATATACCTTTTCTAAGATGGGAGATACAGTAAAACCTTGGTTTGAGAGTAACTTGGTTTGAGAGCATTTTGCAAGACAAGCAAAAATTTTAAATACAAATTGACTTGATATACATTCGATGTCTTGATACATAAGTAGCATCATGTCACAACAGACACAATTTATAGTGCCGTTGAACGCGTTGTATGTCGTGGTGTTATTGACCGTCGGAATTTGGTGTGACCGTGTGTAGGCAAGACAGTTTGAGCGAAATTCCGTCAGAATTCCAGTGGGGAAACCATCAGAGCTTTTTCCGACGGGAATTCCGATCGTGTGTATGCGGCATTAGAGGCGCCACTCTTCTCTTTAATACTCTGGAGCTCTTGCTGGATTTTGCTTCTAATCCCCTTGTGGAGGCTTCTATTTGTGGATGGACATTTTATGGTTACACAACCTGGTCACATTGCTAAAATCTTTTTATATGGACTATAAACTGAAGGACCTATGAATAAATGGTTGTGAAACGAATCATTTGAATTTCCATTATTTCTTATGGGGAAATGTGCTTTGATATAGAAGGTGCTTTGGATTACAAGCATGTTTCTGGAATGAATTATGCTCACAATCCAATGTTTTACTGTAGTTTGTGACTCCCTAAACAGTTTTGGGCAATGATATTATGATAAATCGATAAAGTTGGCTAATTTGCCTATGCAAAGTTTGACTTGAAATCTATTGTAGGGATATCTGAGGCAGAGGTACAGATTTTAGGCAAGACACATTAGACCAAATGTTTTTTAAACACTTGCCAACCGTGCCAATTCTGACACTTCTCTCATATATATGTAAAAATCTGTGTTTTTTTGCTAGAAAATCACTTTTTTGTTTATTAAAAAATACACTTTAACGAGTTAAAAAAACCAAAACATAATATATGACCCAATTTTTTTGCTAAATATGAAAGATGATGTTAAGCCGAGTAAATAGATACCCAACATCCCATGCTTTAAAATTGTGCATACTTGTGTAATAGCGCCAAACTATGGTACTTAAAAATGTCTACAAGTTACCAGTTTAGAGTTACAGAGGAGGTCTAGTGCTAGAATTATTGCTCTCACTCTGAATTTGCAGCTTGGACCACTTTTATCTTGTACATAATCGCCGGCTGAAAAAAAAACAATGTGCCAGTGTTATGGCATATTGCTGCAGCTATAACCCCGGTATTCCACTTGCCGACCAGGACGTCATTTGTCTAAGGCCTGGATGGCAAGTGGTTAAAGTTTATGTAAATCCTAAAAATTAACTTCTCTTATTTGCTTCTTTTCGATATGGTAAATTTATAATTTAAAGTATTTTTTATATCTGTTTGATAAGTGCATAGTGCATACAAAGGGTCGCTGGTTCGAATCCCAAACACGACACTAACTGCCTGGCATTTGTATATTCTCCCTGTGCCTGTGTGGATTTCCTCTGGGTACTCTGGTTTCCTCCCACACTCCAAAGAAATGCAGGTAGGTTAATTGGCTCTAGTTTATGAATGAGGACCTTGGATTGTGGGCTCGTTGAGGGTAGGGCCCAATGTGAGTGTGCAATGTACAGGTATAGGGAAAATTGTAGACACTCACTCAGGATGGACTGGTGCCTTTATTCAACATTACTATGTATCTGATGATTCTTCCAGAAATCCAGTGCTGTCTTGAGCACTCTGCAGTCTCATTAGCCCAGCCCAGTTTTCCTCTGTTGAAATGCAGAATAACCCCCATTTAATGGAAAAGAGGGGGAGGTGCTCTGTAGTCCTGTCTTAGGGTAATGGTGTGTCTCCACAGATAGAGTATACTGACTGAGCGTTTTCACCTTTAGACTAGGACGCTTATTACTGACAGGATCACCAGGTGAAAATAAAGGGAAATTAGTCTGAAAAAATCAAATGCCGCCACAATAAGGATAGGTCATCTGCAATATATCACATTTTTGTTTTTTGGCCCAAATCCACTTTCCAACATTTTTTTTAAAAAAATCAGCGCATTACCACTTCCTGTGATCACAGTCTATCACGGGCATCACGCCGACCTGGGCTCATAGTATTCCTGGACAGCGAGAGGCTTGCCTATAGTTATATAGGAGCCTGATATAGCCAGGAGTAAGAATTATTCACTGCCATCACAGAAAGAACAGAGGGGCCTATAACATTTATGGGCTGTCCAGAAGACGGCAATATTCAAGGGAACCTCTGGCCAGTCTATGCACTCTAAAGTATCTACAACTTGTACATATAGTATGCAGTAACACTCTTTAAAACAAGCCTAATTTACCTCTGTTGGTATAGGCATGGTGGAGAAATAAGTTGTCAAAGTCCCAAATTAGGCACTGAAAGCTCAGCTTTTCCTATGAGAGTAGATGCCCCCCCAGGCATATCATACATATGAGATATATAATCTGACTGTTTTCACTCATAGAAGACCATAGTTTCATGTCTATGGCCACTTATACCTGGATTCATATTGTAATTTACAGGATGCTTGTACCCAAAACTGATATTTTAGTGTTTGGTAGATGCTGGAGAGTTAAATCACCTGCATATCTACTAACTTTGTGCAAAGAGAAAAAATGACATATTTTAACACAAACTATTTACACAAAGCATGCCCCTATCAGTTTCCTCAGATACACAGACCAAGAATTAAAATGCCAAAATTGATTGGTTAAACCCACAAGTACTTTTTTTCACCAAATATTTTTCCTTTATATTGGATAATAAAAACAGGGTGAATAATATAGAGGTTGGATGAAAGGTTTAGTGTTGTATAGCACTTTTGCTATTTAAATATTTCATTTTATTGGAGGTCTATACAGCAGCAGGGACAACTGAGGATGAGACAGAGACAAAGGGATTTGGCTCTAAAAGAGGGACAGTTAGGACATGTGCATTTGACAGTTCCTTCTATCTCTTCAAGACTCTATTGGTGAGATTTCTGCATGGAGTTCCTGGGTCTATACCATTATGAGGGTCTCCCACTATCCCTATGCTGAGTTTCTGGCTCTACATACACATTGTTCCCATTTTGAATGACTACCACCATCCCTACGCTGAGCTCCCAGGTCAACACATGTGCTTTGCAAATTATGTAGGGCTCCCCATCTCTAAGCTGAGTTCAAAGGTCTACATACTTAATTTTTCTCCTATGTAGGGCTCCCCATCCCTTTGCTAGTTATTTGGTCTACACATGTTCTTTGCCCATTATTAAGGGATCCCATTCCCTATAGTGAGTTCAGGGTCCTAGACACTGTTTTGTCCTTTATAATTGGCTCCCACTATCCCTATGCTGAGTTCCCAGGTCCACACATATGTTTTGCCCATTATTAGGGGTTCCCACCATCCTTTGGTTGAGTTCCCGGGTATGCACATGGGCTTTGCCCATTATGATGGTCTCCCACCATCCCTCTGTTGAGTTCCTGGGTCTACACACATGCTTCGCCCATTATGAAGGACTCCTACCATTCATAAGCTGAGTTCCTGGGTCTACACATATGCTTTGCCAATTATGAAGGGATCTCAATTCCTATGCTAAGTTCATGGTTCTCTGCACATGTTTTACCCATTATAAAGGGCCCCCACCATTCCTATGCTGAGTTCCCAGCCCCACAAAGATGCTTTGCCCATTATGAGGGACTCTCATCATCCCTATGTTTAGTTCCCGGGTCTACACACATGCTTTTCCCATTATGAGGGGTTCCCACCATCCCTACGCTGATCTCCCTGGTCCACACACGTGTCTTGCCCATTATGAAGGACTCCCACTATCCTTACATTGAGTTCCCCCGGGTCTGCACACATGCTTTGCCCATTATGAACGAATCCCACCATCCCTATGCTGAGTTCCTAGTGCCACACAGATGCTTTGCCCATTATGAGGGACTCCCACTATCTGTGCTGACATTATTAATTTTTTACTATGGAGAAAGCATAAATGGTGGAACATGGAAAGGTGTTTGGAAACACCCAAACCTCTCAGATGAAGTCTGGAACAATGGCAGAGAGAACTCACTTTTGGAGCATCCAAGACATGCAATAAGACAGGGACTGGTTAAGTCTACCAGGCATTGGCTCTGACTAAAATATAACTTTTGGGAGGAGTGATCCTTTAAACTACAACCGGTTTTTCAGTCATCATTGAGATGCTCTATACAGAAGTTATCTGAGGTCTTGTGGCACTCCTAGCATACAGAATGCACTTAATAAAATGTATTGGTTTTCTTTTTGGCATAGCTTGACCTCAGTTTCTCCGGTCCAGTAACAGCTATGGAATTCCAAGCAAGATGCCAGTGTCTTACCTTTCATTGTTCTCTTGTGGCTGAAAACAGTGGAAACCAATGGCTATTCCTCTCTTCTGAACTCTCTTCCAGTGCAACTGGACACTTTAGTCTCCGTCAAGAAGGGAAATCGCTAATGGGATTAAAGCAGGTGACTTCTTCTTAATGTTTTGGGTTCATTCTGAACTTCAGAGTTGCAGAAACCTTCCAGTTGTCACAGATGTCATGCATGCCTTCAAAATTATTTGCGATGGCGCTTAAGGCGATTCTTCCCCAACCAGATAACATCCTCTCCAGCGAAGCCTCTATTGAGATACTGCTTATTACAGCAGCTCGGAGGGATGCAAGCTCATCCCAAAAGACGCTCTCCTTTGGTCTGCCGCCCAGACAAACTTCCTTTAAGGACACAAACGCGGAGTGTTTGAAAGCTTCTAAGTGCGAAGACTGACTGCTTCAGGCTCAGCTCAGATTTGGACTTTTTCCACTACAGGCAAGCAGAAATATGACACAGTTAAGTGTACGCTGTACAGAGGGATCCTAGCCCCCACCCATTCCATAAAAAAAATAATGTCAAACAAATGTGGAGCCAAGAGGCGGCTGAAAATTTGATTATAGAGGCTAGGCAAGTTTAACTAGCGAAATTCTATCAGTTCAGGAGGCAGTGGAAAGGGCAGCTATGCTGGGCAAACATCAGCAACCGATCAGATGACGATCGGTGGAAGGAAGAGCGATGAAAGGTTATTTTTTTATCCTTTCTAACCTTCTTGCACTGGCATGTGGCTCTTTCTAGGACTGACCAATCTTTGTTCCTAAATGTATTACTATTTATAAATGATTTTGGAATGTAGGACGTTAAACAATCACTTTTTAACTTGGTAATTTGAAAGGTCCATGACACAAAATATTGAAGCCCCAGAACTGGCATGACAGCCAGGCAACACACAATTGCAGAATGAGAAGTCAGCAATGGAAGCTTCCGCCAAGAAAGGTTCCTTCCCTTAAAGACTCAATTACATAAGATGTGCAGTAGAAAGCGGTACATTCATATGCAAGAAAAGCGTATATGAATGAGCCTAGTTTACTACTGCGATGCGTTTAAAAAAAGAACAACATGCTGCTTTTTTTTTTTTGAATGTACATGTACAAGAATGTACAAGAACATGTAAACGCACAAGAATGTACAAGAACATGTAAACGCACAAGAATGCACCGCAAATGCAACTTGGTGATAAAGAGATTATAAATAATGGCAAGAGCTAGTAGCAAAAGATAGTGCTGATCCTGAAAAAAACAGCACTGCCTGGGCTTGTTGGTGAACATATAGTGATTCTTCTTCTTTTCAAGCTCTCCCCACTGAATTTCCAACCTTTGGGAGAGGAATAGAGAAGAGGGAAGGGGGGGGGGGGGGGTTATAATTTATTTGGTTTCCTCTTTTTTTTTGGGGGGGGGGGGGGTTGTTTAATGCCTGACAAATATAATTCTACGCCCAAGTCGGGGGCATCGTACCATTTGTATAATCTGTACTTGTATTTGTATATGTTATTTAAAATGGAAAAATAAAGAATAGATAAAATAAAAAAATGAATTTCCAACCTTTATTTTCTTGTACATACACTATATTGTCAAAAGTATTGGAACACACCTGCCTTTACACACACATGAACTTTAATGGCATCCCAGTCTTACTCCGTAGGGTTCAATATTGAGTTGGCCCACCCTTTGCAGCTAGAACGGCTTCAACTCTTCTGGGAAGGCCGTCCACAAGGCTTAGGAGTGTCTATGGGAATGTTTGACCATTCTTCCAGAATTGCATTTGGGAGGTCAGGCACTGATGTTGGACAAGAAGGCCCGGCTCGTCTTATACTCTATAATCTTGAGGTTAGGACTCTGTGCAGGTCAGTCAAGTTCCTCCACCTCCAAACTCGCTCATCCATGTCTTTATGGACCTTGCTTTGTGCACTGGTTCAAATCATTTGGTGGAGGGGAGATTATGGTGTGGGGTTGTTTTTCAGGGGTTGGGCTTGGCCCTTTAGTTCCAGTGAAGGTAACACTTAAGGCGTCAGCATACCAATACATTTTGGACAATTTCATGCTCCCAACTTTGTGGGAACAGTTTGGAGATGGCCCCTTCCTGTTCCAACATGGCTATGGACCTTGCTTTGTGCACAAAGACATGGATGAGTGAGTTTGGGATGGAGGAACTTGACTGGGCTGCACAGAGTCCTAACCTCAATCCAATAGAACACCTTTGAAATGAATTAGAGACGTGACTGCAAGCCAGGCCTTCTCATCCAACATCAGAGCCTGACCTCACAAATGCGCTTCTGGAAGAATGGTAAAACATTCCCATAGACACACTCCTAAACCTTGTGGACAGCCCAGAAAAGTTGAAGCTGTTATAGCTGCAAAGGTGGGCCAACTCAATATTGAACCCTATGGACTAAGACTGGGATGCTATTAAAGGTCAAGTGCGTGTAAAGGCAGGCGTCCCAATACTTTTGGTTTATATAGTATATGTCTTTGGGCACTTCTCTAATCCTTTACTTCTCTAATTCCCTACATCTCGTTTGTGGAGCAATCCTTAGAACTCTTTCAGTCTGGCCTAAACCATGTCTGGGGTCCCCTGGGCTATATAGGAGATATCCCCATGGCCCCCTTTTCTCTTCTTTTTTTTTTCTTGGCTATTATAGCTGTTAAGTTGATATTTCATTTTCCAAGACCTCTTTGCAAGTCCTAGAAACTTACTATTAACCAGTTTAATCACTTAGTTACCACCCGCCCACAATGTACCCGTACTTCGCTGCCTACTTCCAGGTTTTCATATGCCCTCCCGGCCGTCAACCACTGTGATTGTACACAGCGGGAGGTTGTTAGCAAGTCCCGGCCAATGATTCACGGCCCAGGACCTGCTGATCGGCTGTGTGCAATTACAGCTCAGAGCTCTGTGTTGGTAAACATTTGGTGACATTTTTGCCCAAGTTCTGTCCGATTGGATGGAGAGCATCTGTGAACAGCAATTTTCAAGTCTTGCCACAGATTCTCTGTGCCATGGTTAGGGATGAGCCAAAAACCCCCCCGGTTCGGTTCGCACCAGAACTTGCGAACGACCCCCGCGTTCAGTACGAACGTTAGAACCCCATTGAAGTCTATGGGACTCGAACGTTTGAATTGGAAAGTGCTAATTTTAACGGCTAATATGCAAGATAGTGTCCTAAAAAGGGTTTGGGGACCTGACTCCTGCCTCAGGGGACATGGGTCAATGCAAAAAAAAGTTTTAAAAACTACCGTTTTGGCGGGAACACTGATTTTAATGACGATTAAAGTGAAAAAAAAAAAAGTGAAATATTCCTTTAAATATGGTGCCTGGGGGGTGTCTGTAGTATGCCTGTGAAGTGCCATGTGTTTCCCGTGTTTAGAACAGTCCCTGCACAAAATGACATTAAACGGAAATAACACCATTTAAAACTGCTTGCGGTTTTAATGTTATATCTGGTTCCTGCAATATGGTTGAAAATCATTGAGAAACATGGCATGGGTAGCCCTCCCTGCCCATTACCAGCCTATTTGGGTCTTGTACGCATATTAAGGGGAACCCCGTACCCATATTAAAAAAAGGAAATGCGTGTGGCCCCCAGGCCCTATATACTCAGAACAGCAGTATACAGGCGGTGCAAACAAGAGAGGGACTGTGTAGGTTTGTTGTGTTAAGTTGAATCTGTTTGTCATTTTCAACCGGTACATTTTTAAAGTGTAGCTCCAGTCAAAAAAACTATCTTTAAGCTTTTTGGAAAACATAGGGAAGGGTTATCACCCCTGTATAATTTGTTTTGTCATCCATCTTTTTTCATCTCACTTGCTGCTGTCTCCTTGCGTTTGCAAGTAGGAGATGTTTGTAAGTTGGATGTTTGAAAGTAGGGGCCTGCCCTATATTATAGCGGTATGTACTGGGTACAGAGCACGCAGACAGCACGCACTATCTCCTAACACTACTGACTGCAAGCTCTATTATTAACCACTTGTTAGCCCAATGTTTGCATAAAGTGAAAGATGAAGTTATGCTGAGTAAATAGATATCAAACATGTCACTCTTCAAAATTGCACATGCCCGTGGAATGGCGCCAAACGTCGCTACTTAAAAAATCCCCATAGGCTACGCTTTAATTTTTTTTTTACTGGTTACACGTTTTGAGTTGCAGAGGAGGTCTAGGACTAGAATTATTGCTCTCGCTCTAACATTCTCGGCGATACCTCACATGTGTGGCACATGCGAGCACATGGGGACATGGGCGCTTTAATTTTAATTTTATTTTTTTATTGTTCATTTTACTTTATTTATTTTAGTTTGACATTTTTTTCCCTAAAAATATATTTTTGATCACTTTTATTCCTATTACAAGGAATGTAAACATCCTTTGTAATAGGAATATGGGGTGACAGGTCCTCTTTACAGTGAAATCTGGGGGGTCAATATGACCCCACATCTCACCTCTAGGCTGGGAAGCCTGAAATAAAAAATAAAAAAAAGATTCTGGCTTTGATCGTACTGGCGAGTTGGTAGAAGCACCGGAGGGCGGTGAGGGGTGGGGGGCGTCTATGGCTGGGTATTTCAGGGTATCACCGAGTATGGCTGGGTATCTCTGAGTATGGCTGGGTATGGCAATTTATGGCAGGGTATTACAGAGTATTGGCGGGGTATTGGCGGGGTACTACAGAGTAATAGCAGGGTACTGCAGAGTATTGGGGGGTACTACAGAGTAATGGCAGGGTACTGCAGAGTATTGGGGGTACTGCAGAGTATTGGGGGGTACTGCAGAGTAATGGGGGTTACTGCAGAGTAATGGGGGGTACTGCAGAGTAATGGGGGGTACTACAGTGTAATAGCAGGGTACTGCAGAGTATTGGGGGGTACTACAGAGTAATGGCAGGGTACTGCAGAGTATTGGGGGTACTGCAGAGTATTGGGGGGTACTGCAGAGTAATGGGGGTTACTGCAGAGTAATGGGGGTTACTTCAGAGTAATGGGCGGTACTGCAGAGTAATGGCAGGGTACTGCAGAGTATTGGGGGTACTGCAGAGTAATGGGGGTTACTGCAGAGTAATGGGGGTTACTGCAGAGTAATGGGGGGTACTGCAGAGTAATGGCAGGGTACTGCAGAGTAATGGCAGGGTACTGCACTGCAGAGTAATGGCGGGTACTGCAGAGTAATGGCGGGTACTGCAGAGTATTGGGGGGTACTGCAGAGTAATGGGGGGTACTGCAGAGTAATGGCAGGGTACTGCAGAGTAATGGCAGGGTACTGCACTGCAGAGTAATGGCGGGGTACTGCAGAGTAATGGCGGGGTACTGCAGAGTAATGGCAGGGTACTGCAGAGTATGCACTGGTATTGCAGAGTATTGGCAGGGAATTGAGGGGTTAAATTCGGTGAGCAGCGATGTGGGCACTGCAGATGCAGCCCACATCGCTGCTGACACCGATCTCTTTCCCCTCCGCTGTACCGATCGGTACAGAGAGGGGAGGGAGGAACCGGCGTCATAACATGACGCCGGTTTGTTTCCAAGTGATCACTCCGTCATTTGACGGAGCAATCACGTGGTAAACGGCCGCTATGAGCGGCCGTTTACCGTGATCCGTGATGCGACCCGGCGGTCACGGATGCTCTTGAGTGCGCACACCTCGGGGCACGCGAGAGCAGAATTCTGGGAGGCCGTTAATTAACGGCCTCTCAGAGTTAAACAACCGCCCTGAAGCCGTTAATCGGCAATGGGCAGTTGTTAAGTGGTTAAAGCTAGATCACTAGCTATATAGGTGAGGTGAATATAGTGGTGTATACTGCAGTCAGGGCACAGACAACAACCACTACACAGCAGCAAGATAGGAAATCAGCCAAAAACGATTGGTGTGTACTGTGTTGAAGGTACACAGAACACCCACTGCTTCAGATGCTAAGTAACACACTACACGAAGCCGCCTCAAAGGCGGCCTTATATAGTGTGGGGCGTGCACTACACAGCCTGAGCTATGATTGGCCACAGGCAGGATGCCTGTGGCCAATCATGGCTCTCCTCGCTGCCGGCGCTGCGATTGGCCAAGCATGCGGGGTCACAGTGCATGCTTGGCCAATCATCGGGCAGCAATGCACTGCGCCAACGCAGTGCATTATGGTCCGCGCGCGCGTCACTCGAATTTTGACGCGAACGGCCAAAACGTTTCGGAATTCGCCGAACGCACGAACAGCCAATGTGCGTTCGACTCGAACACGAAGCTCATCCCTAGCCATGGTCATGTGAATGTCAAACATTAAGGCAGTCCCGCAAATCAGAGATGAGCCTCTTGTGTGTAGAGTTGTATGCTGAGTACTTCTCCTACATACTTAAATAGGAGGGACACACAGGGCCTATGCCCACTCCACCAGTCTGCGTACCTGGGTGTTTGCAAAAGAGCTGGTACTGGATCGTCAAAGATAGGCGAGGCAGTGCTGTCCGTGGTCAACCACATTGGACAGATCCAGGAGCGGGAGTGACGAATCCTTGTCAGGTGTGGTCTCCAGAGGAAGAACCGTTGGAGACCCAGTCTTGGGTGCAGAGCGTGGCAGCTTAACCCCGGCTCCAGTGGAGTTGACCATCCCAGGACAGCCCTTCCGAGTTTGGGGAAGGTTCTTTGCCAGAGGTTCCAGAAAGGTGCTGACTTCGCTGTCTAAAGAAATAACAGACAATCCAGCTGCATTGAGGTCTACTTGGGACTCAACCTCACATAGTGGCTGGAAGAGGAGCACCTCGCACTGAGAATAGTGATTCTGTGGGTAGATGAGGGACAGATGACCTGAAACTTCATTCAGGTGCCCATACGGCATTGGGCAAATCTGACTGTAGGCACATACCAAACCCTAGTATCTTGGCAGCAGCTGTTTGAATTCTTCCATAGCAGCTGCTGCCAAGCGCAACACAAACGTGAAGGTCCCCAGTGTAATTCCAAGTTCCATTGTAATATACTCCCCTTAACTTCTCCACCAATCCGGTGATGGTGCCTTGTACAAAAGCCAATCAGAAAGTTGACATATGCTGTTCACGTGCCATATCACAGGTCTGGGAAAGTTCTAAACTAACTACAGCCTGGGTCTCTTTTGGCGTGGTGTTCACCTACATGTAGTAGGCGTATCTCCACGTTGGGTACCAAGTGTAAGGGTAGGGTACGTGCTGCAGTAGACAGATGACACCTCCTCCGTACATTTCCTATTAACTCATTGAGCCCCAAGCATGGGACACCTAGGAGACCTACCACAGGGTGGGTTCTTCTGGGCTACTCCAGGCGATAACCAGGGTCACTCATTCTAGCACTGGGTTACAACTTCCCCAAAGGTGTGCTCACCAATGCCCGGGACCAGGCGAGGGGCACGGTCATGTGAAAGTAAAACATTAAGGCAATCTCACAACTCAGAGATGAGTCAGTTGTGTGTGTTGTATGCAGAGTTCTTCTAACGATACTGTCCCTTGTCCTAAACACTTGAACAGGTGAATGTGTTGCACTGGGCGGGATACACAGAGCCTATGTCCACTCCATCAGTCAGCTTAACTCTGTTACATCCCTCCCAGTAACAGAATGGGGTCTGATGAGCACATATCGCGGACCTCATACGTTCTCAACTTGACTCTTGCCTCTGTGTACCTAGTGATCAGGCCATAGATCTCCATAATGCTAATCTGCTTCTGCTGGCCAATGGAGATAGACCACTAGGGAGGGAGCCGAGCCTCTTTTCTACCAGAGGACCTGTCACCTAACCAGGTACCACTCCGAGTGGTTGCAGTTTAACCTTTTGTTGTTGTAATGTTATAACAACCCCTAGTGTGCTTTTGTAGACTTGTAGTGCAAGGATGGACCCCCTTTGTCTACTTTTCTCTCCAGTTGGAAGGAGCCATCTTTGTTCAGTCATCATCCAGGGTCATCTACTTCCGGGTCTGGAATGCCAGCTCAAAGAGGACATTGTCATGCAAATATTGGTGCCTGTGCAGTTCTCTGCTGTGCTCACAAATGTCTGACATGGATAAGCCCATTTATTTACTCACTGAACACTCACCACATTTTCCTTTAAAGTAAGTGTAAAGGGATGTAAAGCATATGGAGCAGGAGTGCCCAGCCTGTTGTCTCTGTACAGCACAGAGGCAAAGAACAATCTTCGATATCTGGTGACAAATAGGCATTCATCGTTTGCTCTTCAAACAGCATCCTGAGCTGTAATTATACTCAGGCATAGATTTATACTTCCTGCCTCTCCAAGCCAAATGTCCTGAGTTGGATCTCAAAGCAGAGAGTCTTACAATGGAAGCTACATGTTTTTAGCCTCCGTTAACACTTGAAAGTGAGTGTTCCCAAGTGACTGAATCTTTTTTTTTTTTTGCTCTTTTTTTTCACGTATGAACAAGCATTTTTTTAAAAAATGCTTTCACGTGTTTTAGTTATTAATAATTTTTATTGTTTTAGCAGTAAATGTTGCAAACATATGTTGAAAACAGAGGTAATGCATCACCAACAGCCAAATGTGAACAAATGTAGGGTTACCCCTGCAGGAGCCACAGGCTATTTGGGCCTATTTCCCTCATTCACAGCATGCATTGCCAGGAACATGGCATTTTCAAAATTCTTCCTTTTGCTCAAGAATCAGTCTAGGGTTTTTTTGTGCTTTTATTGACGAACAATGAACTTGGGATACCCCAGAACTGTAAAACTTGGACAATTAGAGGACTGCTTCTTTTCTGGCTATCTGCACAACTCTTGAAAACCTTGCACTTAGGCCGCGTACACACGGGCGGACTGTTTGCCCAACTTTGTTCGTCAAACAGTTTCGGCAAACAGTCCGCTCAAAATTAGCATGGACGGACATGGCCACACACGGCACTTTTTGAGCGGACTGTTTCAGCGAACTGTTTGCCAAACAGTTCGCTCAACTTTTGAAATGAACGGACTCGCCCACGTGAGGCGGAGGCAAATCCGCCCATTTCGAGCGCGTGTACAGGTAGGCGGGGCCCGCGAAGGAGACGTCGCGGGCTCCGCCGCCTGGAATGGACTTAAAGGGGACCCCCAACGCCGAAAAAAATCGGCGTGGGGTCCCCCCAAAGTCCACAACAGACCCTTGTCCGAGCACGCTACCCGGCCGGCCAGGAAAGGGGGGCGAGCGAGCGCGCCCCCCCTCCTGAGCCGTAACAGGCCGCGTGCCCTCAACATGGGGGGGGGTGCCTTGGGGAAGGGGGGGCCGCGCGGCCCCCCCACCCCAAAGCACCTTGTCCCCATGTTGATGAGGACAAGGGCCTCTTCCCGACAACCCTGGCCGTTGGTTGTCGGGGTCTGCGGGCGGGGGGCTTATCGTAACCCGGGAGCCCCCTTTAAGAAGGGGCCCCCGGATACCGGCCCCCCACCCTATGTGAATGAGTATGGGGTACAATGTACCCCTACCCATTCACCTGTGAAATAAAGTACAAAAAAAAACACAACACAGGGAAAAAATATTTTATTGCACAGCTCCGGGGGTCTTCCGTCTTCGGGGGTCTTCTCGCCGGACTCCTCCGCTATCTTCGTGTAGCTCTTTTGCTAGCGGAGGAGTCCGGCTTTCTTCCTCCCCGCCGCCGGCCTCTTCTCCCGACTTCGGGGGTCTTGTCCCCCTCTTCGGTTCTTCTGCCGGGCCACCGCGCCTTCTTGTAGCTCTTTTGCAGGCGGTGGCCCGGTCTTCTGTCGCCGCTGCCTTCCGTTCTTCTGTCGCCGCCTTCGGTTCTTCTGCCGGGCCACCGCGCCTTCTTGTAGCTCTTTTACAGGCGGTGGCCCGGTCTTCTGTCGCCGCTGTCGCCGTCGCCGCCTTCCGTTCTTCTTCTTCTTCTTGTTCTTCTTCTTCTCCAGGAGATGTTGACACGTCGCTCTCTCCGGCCGGAATGCCAGAGCCGCGCTGTGCGGTCACTTATATAGTGACAATGGGGCGGGGTCACATGGTATATGTCACATGGGTTGGTCACATGGTGACCCCGCCCCCTTACGATGTCATAGTCCCCATGTGACATCAACCCATGTGACCGGCGGAGCCCGCGACGTCTCCGTCGCGGGCCCCGCCTACCTTCACACGCACTCGAAATGAGCAGACTTTCCTCCGAGCGGGAACAGTTTGCTCATTTCGAAAGTAGCCTACACACGGGCGGACTGTTCGCTCAAACACAGTTTCAGCGGACAGTTTTTCGGAATTTCCGAAAGACTTTGTCCGTCAAACTGTCCGCTGAAACTGTCCGCTGAAAGCCCACACACGAGCGGACTGTCCGCCCAAACACTGTTCAGCGGACAAGGTTGGGCGAACAGTCCGCCCGTGTGTACGCGGCCTCAGTCTGCACTCTCCCAACAAAGTCCCATAAAATTTCCAACTGCCTGTGACCTGTACTTCATTCACATTCCCAAGTACCTTACTGTCACCCTTGGGGTCTTATACTCACTCAGCCACCCGGATCAGAGCCTGCCTCCTGTCGATATCCCTTCAGGCTCTTCCTAGTGATAGAGATGTAGACTCTGCCTTTTGGACAACTTGGGCTCTCTCCCCAGCTTCCCACCAGCTCTATCCCTTGAGCTCTCTCCTGACTCTCTGGATTCTTGGGTTGCTTTGCAAATAACACCACTCCATGGTCCGAAACCAGATGTAAATTATTTTTTATTGTTTAATTTATTGAGATTATTATTGATTTGAGCACTCTATTGTATATGTTGAAATAGCACCACACATATTTAGTGGTGTTAGCATTGATATTATCCTACACAAGGTAATCATAGTGCAGGCAGCTACAAGGAATTACACACCGTAGCGCTGGGTTTTCACTGCTCTTAGTTGCTTTGCAAATAGGCTCACCAGCTAAGCCTAGCTGGGACCTTGGTGTCTTCAGGCTGTCTTCCTTCCTCGCCTTCTGCCCAAGAGGAACAGGGGTCTTCGCCAGCAAGCTGGACCTAGAAACACTGGCTCTACCTTACACCCACATACTGCAAGCTGCCCTTACTGTACAGGACTCACACAATTTTTGGACTCTTCCACATCTTCTGGGCACACCTCCCCAGGAATTGGCTAAAGTCCCATATAATATTCAGGCTGCAGTCTCTGCCCCCCCCCCCCCCCCCCTCCCCAATTATGCTCTAGAAATGTCTAAAAGACAGAAGTGGCAGAGCAGAAGCTTGTGAAACTCTGAGAAGCCCCAATTAATCAACATCTGCTCTACTGATTACAGAGGAGCTAAATCTAAATTTGGCTCAGCAGCCTACTCTAACTAGGAAGGTGCTACAGAAGTATACATGGAATATCATACAATGCTATAGAACAAAAATGTTTACATGGGTCAAATAAATGAAGATCCTAGCCTCTATATAAATGCAGCCCAGCCAATTGGGGCTTGGTCCAAGCTATATGCAGCATCAGAGAGAAAAACGTCATAATTGACTTATTTCAACATGTCCTAGCAAATAGATGAAGCGCCAGCTCCTGAAGAGCACGCACTTTGTGTTTTGTCATTTTATATTTCTGGAACCTCAGTTTGGTTTTGGGTTCAGTTATACTAAATATTGATCTCAGTACCAGTCTAGCTGGATTCCATTGTGTTCTCCTTGACCATAGGTGGCGCTGTCATCTCTGGCAGGTGCTAGAACGCACTCCAGTTAGGTGCATTGAGTGCAAATTCTTTCTCGGAACCAGCCCAGTGGGAGTGTCGTCCTGCTATGCATTCTGGGAGAGGGTGCTTTAGGTGCTTACGTCACGTGCTTTGGCGTTCCGGTCCAGAAGGGCTTTCTGTCTGTTTGGTCTTGGTCCTCCTGACCAGCCCCCAGGGCTCTCATGGCCTGGGGTGCGGATCCACCCAATTCCGAGTCTCGGGGCTGGCTAGCCTGAGGTAAAGTAACTGGAAGGAGGATTCGGAGGTGGTCCGGTGCCGTCTCCGTTTGTGGAGAGGCCCAGCAACTGGAGAAGCATCCAGGGGAGGACTCTTCAGGGAGAAGGCCACGCAAAAGGTTGACTTCTCAGAAGGAGCCTGGAGGCTTAGTTGAAAGACCCCAAGCGAATCTGGTCTCGTATGGTATCGCCGGACCGGCTGCAAGATACTGGTACCGTACGAGGGTTCTCTAAGTTTGTCTACATCCTTCAGTTATTCAAGTGTCCTGTAGCAGGTCTGTGGCAGAGGCTTCGCTTGGTTAAGCACTCTATCGGCTGCTAGGCCTAGTGAGAGAAGGACTATCCGATATAGGTGAGGAACCAGCTGTGAATGGCTAGTTTCTGGATTTCCTAATGTGAGAGACTCTTTTCAATTTGACTAAGTTCCAAGAGTACCTGGACTTTTTACCAAAACCCTCTAACCCTTATTTGATAGACTCTGTTTTGTTTATTCCTTCTTGCAAATAAAAATCCCTCAAGTGGATCTGGTGTCAGTCTCTACAGTTCTTGGGCCATCTACCTCGGGAAATCCCTAGACATACACAAGGTCAAGAAGGTAACAGTAAGCCCAATTAAATCAGCCGCTCCTTCGGGAGTCAGTGTTACATAGATATAACCATATTGGGAATTATGTCAAAATGGTCAAACGTCATGTTGAAGCATGACAAATGGTTGATGAGAATACAAAGGGAAGATATAGTAAAGAAAGAAATAGTGATTATAATCAAAGATGATACAAAGGTGTCTCAGAAAGTGGCTCCCTAAGTGCCAGACCCCAGTACCCAATCGCCTTTCCCCCATTAATCTATATGTTTCAGATATCTTACCGAATGTGGCTTATCGTGAAGGATACTAGCCAATTTCTCATGAAGCTTAAGCCAAGAAAGCCTATTCTTGGTGGTGGATAGATGGACAACTGGGGATTTCCATGCCTTAGCAATTTACTTTTTGCAGCCAAAAACTAAAAAAAAAAAAGGTCTGGGCAGGGGTGTTGCTAGGTCTACAAATGAACTGGGGCTAGAGCCAATAGCAGTGTAGTAAAGAAAGTCATACGCTTGGGTGGGCATACACATGTTTTTAATATACGTGTGTGTGTGTATATATCCCAGAGAGCCCCTCCTTACATTAGGGTCCCCAGAGAGCTTCCCCCTTAAATCAGGGTCCCTAGAGAGCCTCCCCCTTAAATCAGGGTACCCAGAGAGCCTTCCACTTACATCAGGCTGCCCAGAGAGCCTGCCCTCCCCTTGGAGACCCCTGCAGAGACTCGGGAGCTATGGGCCCCAGATTCTGGACTATAGCCCCAAAAGCCACCCTGTAGCGACACCATTGAGTCTGGGTATGTTTAGGGATATCCACAATTGGTTTGTTCAGAAGGGATGTTCTTGTGATTTTAGGTATGTTAACAGTTGCTACAAAGTAGATAGGGGTAAATATTCTAATCCAGAACTGGCAAACATTGGGGCCGACCCATCATATATGAAACATGGTGCCTTCCTGTCCGCATCCCGGCAAGCAAAGAGGGGATGCTTGTTTTTCAGGTGTTTTATCTCCTTCCTGCCCAGTCCTGTTGTCCCTTTAATAAGGTATGTGTGGCATGTGGGCATTAAAGCCGGCCAGGAACTGGCTGAGATTCAAACTGTTAATGGGCAGGTTGAATGTACCAAGTTGATTGATCGATCAACATAGGTACAACCAGCCTGCTGGATTCTCTTGCGATTATCGCTAGCGGCTACTAAAGCCGCTAGCTATAATCATTGTCTTCTCCCCGCAGGGACGGCTTCCCTCGCCCACCCCCCGCTGGGAGCAGACATTTTCTTTGTTGGGGGAATTGTGTGAATTTCTTTCCTGCAACCCATGGTTGTAGGAAAGACATTTCACCGTGGATGGCCTACCTAAGGTTCACTCCTTTGCCACTTCCCATATGTGTTATAGGGTTGCCATCTGTCCGGGATTCACCTGGACAGTCCGGGTTTAAAATCGTGTGTGTGGCTTTCAGACCACCTGAAACCTGGACACAATATTCAGAATGGACTGTGACTCTCCAAGTAACCAAGTACCACAACCGAGGAGTGCATAGGTGTGCACATGGGCCCCCTCTCCATGCATGGACAGGAGAGGAGAGAGGGCTTGATCTGCTCCTCCTACTCTCTTCCCTACCCCTTGGTCTGCCCACCCACGCTCCAATCCCTGGCATTCTGTACCTCAAAAAAAAGTATGTGTGGGCTGGAGGTTTGAAGCTCAGCTACTGGCAGATACATAGTTGATGAAAGGTGTCGGTGCCAGGGCCTCCATCCTCGGGTGAGTGAGCTCACCATCCAATGTCTATGTCTAAAGTCTCCCTCCTCCCTCCTTCTCTCTCTCCTGCCTCCAAGCGATAGAGTATACTAAGGTAAGGCGAGAAGACCCCCCAAGATGGAAGAAGACCCCCGGAGCTGTGCAATAAATTATTTTAAAAGCTTGTGTTGTGTTTTATTTACATTTTTTTCACCAGGTGAATGGGTAGGGGTATATTGTACCCCATACTCATTTACATAGGGTGGGGGACCGGTATCTGGGGGCCCCCTTATTAAAGGGAGCTCCCATTTTCCGATAAGCCCCCCGCCCGTAGACCCTGACAACCAATGGCCAGGGTTTTCGGGAAGAGGTCCTTGTCCTCATCAACATGGGGACAAGGTGCTTTGGGGTGGGGGAGCCGCAGGGCCCCCCCTTCCCCAAAGCACCCCCCCATGTTGAGGGCAGGTGGCCTGGTACGGCTCAGGAGGGGGGCGCTCACTCGTTCCCACCCCCTTTCCTGACCGACCGGGCTGCGTGCTTGGATAAGGGTCTGATATGGACCTTGGGGGGGACCCCCACTCCGTTTTTTTCGGCGTAGGGCTTCATCTTTAAGTCCATACCAGGTGACGGGGCCGGCGACGTGTCAATCTTGCCGATGGAGGCGGCGACATTGACTTTCTTCGCTAGTCCCGTCTACCTGGAGCCGCGTTCAAAATGAACGTACTTTGCTCAGTGTGCGTTCATTTCAAAAGTCCGGCGGACTAGCACACAGATGACTGGACGAGTCCGGCGGACAATTTTTGAATCAGAACTTCTTTCTAAGTCCGCCAGACTTTTGGGGGAAAAAAGTCCGCCGGAACCCACACACGGGCGGATTGTCTGGTGGACTCTGATCCGCCGGATAGTCTGATCTTGTGTACGCGGCATAAGAATACCTGAACTTCCTTTCCAACCCTCTGATCCCAATTTAAGAGACTGTTCATTGTCTAGGTTTTTGCAAATAAAATCCATTCAAGTGGATCTGTTGTCGGTCTCTCAATTTACTTGACCATTTACCACGGGACAACCCTAGACATGAAACGAGTGGAACAGAAGGTAAGCCCAAATCTAACCAGCAGCTCCTTCAGGTGTAGTGCTACATCTGTAATCCCCAAATAAATCCTAGTTAAAGTGCTTATAAAATCATTTAATCCACTCTGCCAATGAAATATACAATGCCTAGTGTGTGTCTTTATGTAACATTGTAGAAAATACCTTATTTATATCGCCGCTGGGCGCTCACATGACCCACTGGAGCATTTCTTCCCCTCTCAGAGCACTGCTGAGGGAGATGCCGAGATCCCAGGGCCGGATTAAGAACATCATGGGCCTGGTGTTTAGGATTTTGGTGGGGCTTTTTATAAAAATAAATAAATAGAAATGCAAACAATTTTTTTGTTATAACAAATTAAATAGAGTGAGGGGGGATGAGAGAGAGAGAGAGAGAGAGAGAGGGGATGAGAGAGGGGTGAGGGGTAAGAGAGGAAGGAGGAGAGAGAGAGGGGGGATGAGAGAGGGGTGAGGGGTAAGAGAGGCAGGAGGAGAGAGAGAGGGGGGATGAGAGAGGGATGAGGGGTAAAAGAGGGAGGATGAGAGAGAGAGGGGGGGATGAGAGAGGGGTGAGGGGTAAGGGAGGGAGGATGGGAGAGGGGATGAGAGAAGGGATGAGAGAGGGGTGAGGGGTATGGGAGGGAGGATGAGAGAGGGGATGAGAGAGGGGTGAGGGGTATGGGAGGGAGGATGAGAGAGGGGATGAGAGAGGGGTGAGGGGTATGGGAGGGAGGATGGGAGAGGGGATGAGAGAGGGGTGAGGGGTATGGGAGGGAGGATGAGAGAGGGGATGCGCATAAACATGCTGGAGGGCTCAGTCTGACAGGTAAGTGCACCTTAATGTGCTAAAATGCTGTGCATACATTATGGCATAACCTACCTCAGGGTCTCTGAAAAGTAGTAATGTTAGCAAAGTTTACTACCGACAAGGGGGGGGGAATAATTTACAAAGGAGGTGGGACTTTAAATGCAGCACATGGAAGCAAAACAATAAAAGGGCGAATGTGAAGGAGTTTTATTGATACATCAATCTAAATATACAAAAATACATAATAATGGTACAAAATGAATGAATACAAAATAGTAATGCTAAATAATCTACATATAATAATACCGTGTTTCCCCGATAGTAAGACACCCCCGATTGTAAGACGTATCGGGAGTTTCAGAGGGGTCGGCTAATATAAGCCGTACCCCGAAAGTAAGACATATGTCTTACTTTCGGGGAAACACGGGGGTATTGCCGCCTCCAGTGGCGTACTAAGAGTGGGGCGGGGGGTGCGGGCCGCACCGGGTGCCACACCCTGGGGGGGGTGCCAGGCCAGCGCCCTCCCCCTCCGACTGAAGAGACAGCGCCGTTCTGATCAGTCTCGGGCAGCGGCTGTCACTCACAGCCGAGCAGAGTGAAGCCGCCTCCCCCTCCTCTTGTATGGCTACACAGTGCTGTCCATGAAGGAGAAGGAGGGGGAGGCGGCTTCACTGAAGCCGCCTCCCCCTCCTCCTCCTCCTCCATACACAGCACTGTGTAGCCATACAAGAGGAGGGGGAGGTGGCTTCACTCTGCTCGGCTGTGAGTGACAGCCGCTGCCCGAGACTGATCAGAACGGCGCGACGCAACCACAGA
This sequence comes from Lithobates pipiens, assembly GCF_037356315.1. Taxonomy (NCBI): domain Eukaryota; kingdom Metazoa; phylum Chordata; class Amphibia; order Anura; family Ranidae; genus Lithobates; species Lithobates pipiens. The sequence goes on from NW_027507758.1 coordinate 573,459,586, forward strand.
GAAGGGGATTATTGCGCCAGGTCCCGGATCACTGCCGACAGGTGTCACTGGCTCTGTGTCCTCCCGGTACAGGTCAGTGCTGGTCATACAGAGAGAGACCAAGGAGGGGGAGGGGGAGGGGGGGGTGAAGAGATTCTCTGCAGCTCTTATTATGTAACCGCAAGATGCAGCTGAGGAGGACTACAAGTCCCAACATACCGGGCTGTGTGGGCTTACAGTTCTCCTCTGCTGAGCATAGCAGCTTTGTATGCTTGGACTTGTAGTCCTCCATAGTGCAGCCTTGCATGCTGGGACTTGTAGGCCAGGCCTCCTCTGTAGTACAGTGCAGCCTTGCATGCTGGGACTTGTAGTCCTCTGTAATGCAGTGCAGCCTTGCTTGCTGGGACTTGTAGTCCTCTTCTGTAGCGCAGTGCAGCTCTGCATGCTGGGATTTTTTTCCAATATAAGACATACCCCGAAAGTAAGACATAGTGGGGCTTTTGGGGATAAAAAGAAAGTAAGACACTGTCTTACTTTCGGGGAAACACGGTACATATGATAGTAAATTCATTAAAAATACACTACAATTAAGTGCATTTATAATACAATATAAATATAAATAAAAATAATAATAATAATAATAATAATAATAATAATGATGATAATAATAATAATAATGATAATAATAATAATAATAATAATAATAATAATAATAATAAATTCATGTGATGTAAACAAAAACATTTCCTCATTCGTCTCTAAAAGACATGGTATATTGCAATACTTGAAGAGGTAAAATCCGCAAGACCTATGGCCTCACTAAAACTGAAGGGGGAGTAAGAATTCTATAATGACATGGAGGTCTTAATACAATATGGTAAATACATAGAAACCGGTAGCTCTACGCGTTTCGTGGCTTAACCGCCACTCATCAGGAGCAAGCATATATGGGATCCAGGAAAAAGAATTTTTTTATATAAATAAAAAAAAATGTAATAAATATATAAAGAAAGTTCTAAATATAATGACTAAAGAAGCAAGGTTAAATGAATAATTACCCCAACCAAAGCTAACTTACTAGAATTCCCTGTATGGCCGATGCGGTAGTGGGACTGCAAAAGCGGTCCGGAAAACAGCTCCAACCGGGAGCTGAGGTGGACAAACACCCAGCACCGATATGGGCGATAGCCAGGGTGAGTGACTTGCAGGGACATTCTGAAGGGAAAGGAAAGAAATGAGAATAGGAGAGGGTGGGGGGAGGGAGAAGGGGGCAAAGGAGGAAAGGAAGGGAAAGGAGGGGGATTAAAGAAGAAGAAGTAGGGAATTTACATGAATATGTACAAAGATATAGAGAGAGGGAAGAAAAAAAAAAAAAAGGGGGGGGAAAAAAGGAAGAGGTGAGGGATATGTAAGTGGTAAGTGAAACACAATAGTGTGCAAAAGAGGGAGTGAAATTTGTACAGGTGTAAACTGAAAACCAGTGAGTTAGAAAAATAAAGTAATAGTGTTAAAGTTTACTACCGCTTTAATATCACAGGATCCCAAGAGCCTCTCATGGGGCCCCCTACAATGCACCTGTACTAATTCACCAAAAAAGTGTCAAAAATAGTAAAAAAGGCAGGAGACACTTTGGGAGAAGTCCATTAAAAAATAAAAATGTCCCGCAATGTAAATTCATCTAATGCCGCACGACGAACCGAAAAAAGAAAAAAAAAACACAACAGCTCCGCCTCCATGGGAAGCTTCCTCCGAGTGATGCTTCTTCTCGATGACAGCTGTTATATAGCTGAGGGCGGGGCCACTCTGTGTTTGGCTCATCCTTAGTGGGCAGTATGTAGAGGAGAGGAGTGTGGACGGTATGATAGTAGACAGTGTGCACTGAAGAGGAGTGTGGAGGGTATGACAGCCGGCACTATGTACAGTAGAGGAGTTTATGACAGTGGGAATTATGTACAGGAGTCGAGTGTGGAGGGTAAGACAGTGAGCAATATGTACAGGAGAGGAGTGTGGAAGGTATGGCAGCGGGCAGTATGCACAGGAGAGGTATGTGGAGCATATGACAGTGAGCAGTATGTACAGGAGAGGTGTGTGGAGCGTATGACAGCAGTCACTATGTACAGGAGAGAAGTGTAGGCCAGTGGGCACTATGTACAGGAGAGGATTGTGGAGGGTATGACAGTGGGCACTATGTACAGATGAGGAGGATGAAGGAATCTGGGAAAGAAAAATGTAAAGGTTTGTTGAAGGGTGTTTAGGGACTGCGTAGTGGTTAAGCGGGCCATACATGGATTGAAATTAAGCCAATTAGGCAGAGACCAGCCATAGTTGATCTATGTACGGGCTAGCTGGTTGTACACAAGGCAATCTATTAATTGACTTGAGTACAACCAGCCTGTCAGGTTTTTCCCAAAACAATCAGTGCTGCCAGCTATAGTTAGCAACACTGATCTTTGTATTGTGTGGGTAGGGAAGGATCCCCACTGGCAGAACACAATAACACTATGGGAGTGATTCCCCCCATTCACAGGTCAGCAGGTGAGAGCAGGGGTGTATGAGGTGGTCATGGAGGGATATCAATGTCTCTCCACTGCAGTGTATGGAATAAATTGCACCTATTCCTTTATCGATTTGGACTCATTGTTTCATCTGAAAGGTCATGTTTTAAGACTCCATAACCTGATTTAACACGGGGTAGGTCTTATTTTCGGGGAAACGCGGTCTACTGTAAGCTGCAGTTGAGCTTTAGGTATGTGCATGCTATTATTAATGTGGCATTGAGAAAAAACAGTCCCCTCTGAGTGATCTGTGTACATTGCAGGGATTTTTTTTTCAAACTTTGTTGCAGATTCCTACCTTTTGTTATTCTGAAGAAATAGTTGTTTGCTTGTCTGTGTTCATGTGTGAGTGGATGAGAATTGGAGTGTTTTTATTACTGTCAACCAGCTGCTGCACTTGCAGGGCTCTAATGAAGAAAGTGGCAGGGTCTGCATTACTTTATAAGTTGTTTTTTCCTTTGAGAGTATCTCTGTATCTTAGTACAGACTTCTGGGAAAATCAGTAAACCAGTTACACAAGCAAGAAATTATATTTCAGGCTGGCATTCTGTACACCATCTGTGTACAAAATGCCTACAGGTTGCCTTATTGCACTAAATTATACAGAAAATGACAGCACTGCCAGTTGAAAATGAAAGACAGTTTTTAACTGCTTGCTGACCAGGACATGACAGTACACCCGTTTGCGCAGCCGGGCCATTGTGCCAACAATATACGTCGGCACAATGGCACGGCTGCGCAAATGGGTGTACAGGTACGTCCTCTTTAAGACTCGACATTGTGGGTACGCGCACGCTGTGTGCTCCATGACCACGAGACCCACGGATTCAATGTCCACCGGTGTCCTGCAATCGGGTCACGGAGCGGCAGAATTGGGAGATTCCTATATAAACAAGGCATTTCCCCGTTCTGTCTAGTGACATGACAGGGATCTACTGCTCCCTGTCATCAGGAGCAGTGATCGCTGTCATGTCCTAGGTAGCCCCTCCCCCCACAGTTAGAATCACTCCCTAGGACACACTTAACCCCTTCATGGCCCCCTAGTGTTTAACCACTTCCTTGCCAGTGTCATTTACACAGTAATGCAGATATCGCCCAAATCGTTCCCTGCGCTCCTCCCAGGACCTCCTGCTCTCTAGCTCCCTTGTTACCTCCTCCCATGCTCGCCTTCAGGACTTCTCCAGAGCTTCTCCCATCCTCTGAAACTCCCTGCCCCAGTCTGTACAATCAGCCCCTAGCCTGTCAACCTTTTCGGAGATCCCTGAAAACTCATTTATTCAGGGAAGCCTATCCCACACCCACCTAACAACAACTGTTCCAGAGCCACCCCCATGAAATCATTCTCTGCAGCTATTACCTTTTGTACCACCTCCCCCTCCCTATAGAATGTAAACTCTACGAGCAGAGACCTCCTGTACCTTTTGTATTGAACTGTACTGTAATTGTGTTGTCCGCCCCCCCCCCCCATACATTGTAAAGTGCTGCGTAAACTGTTGGCGCTAAATTAATCTAATCGTGAATAATAATAATAAATAGTAATCAGTGCATTTTTATAGCACTGATTGCTGAATAAATGGCAATGGTCCCAAAATAGTGTCAAAAAATGTCCGATGTGTCCACCATAATGTCGCAGCCACGATTGCCACCATTACTAGTAAAAAAATAAAAATAAAATAAAAATGCTATAAATCTATCTCCTATTTGGTAGATGCTATAACTTTTGTGCAAACCCAATATATGCACATTGCGATTTTTTTTTTTACCAGAAATATGGAGAAGAACACATATCGGCCTAAAATTAGGAAACAAAATGAGGAAATCATTTTTTTATATATATTTTTGGGGGATATTTATTATAGCAAAAAGTAAGACATATTGTTTTTTTTTTCAAAATTGTCGCTCTTTTTATGTTTATAGTGCAGAAAATAAAAACCTCAGAGGTGACCAAATACCACAAAAAGAAAGCTCTATTTGTAGGGAAAAAGGGACATCAATTTTATTTGGGTGCCACGTCGCACGACTGCGCAATTGTCAGTTAAAGCGGCGCAGTGCCGAATCGCAAAAAGTTCTCTGGTCAGGAAGGGGGTAAAATCTTCTGGGGCTGAATTGGTTAAGAACATTAATTTACAATATGATTTGTGCAATTGTATATGCTATTTTTTTTATTTATATGCTATTTTTGTTCCCACAAAAGTGGAGTCACCCTTTAAGTCCTACCATTAATGGTGCTGTAGATTCTGTAGATCATAAGCTTCTCTGGACCTGGTTGCCCTAACAGTTTTTTTTTATATAGTGTTGCATAGTTGTCTGCATGATATGCTGCGAAAGCATTTGCCAGGCAGATAAATGAACTGTTATGTATATATTACATCCAGCGCAGTGAGCTATTCATTCTGTTTTGTGGTCTCTCCTGTCGTCTCCCATATATTGTAGATACCGAGAAAGATTTATGAAGGACAAAGAATGATTACATATTCTTTAGGTTCATAGAGGGTCAGTCTCTCTCCCCCACCTCCAAACATGAACTTATATTACCTCTGCTTAAAGGCAATGTATAGTCTTTTCAATTTTTTTATTTATTTTTTACTTTATTTTTTATTTTTTAAAAATACATTTTTTATTTTTATTTTTTTAAATCTTTATTTTTTTTACTTTATTTTTTATTATTTTATATTATAATTATATATATATATATATATATATATATATATACACATATATATTATTTATTTTATTTATATATATATATATATATATATATATATATATATATATTTTTTTTTTTTTTTTCTTAAGAAATCGGCTTGATTTAACCACTTACAGGCGGGACCATTTTGCTGGTCAAAGACCAGACCACTTTTTGCAATTCGGCACTGCGTCGCTTTAACTGACAATTGCGTGGTCGTGCGATGTGGCTCCCAAACAAAATTGACGTCCTTTTTTCCCCACAAATAGAGCTTTCTTTTGGTGGTATTTGATCACCGCTGCAGTTTTTTTTTTTTGCGCTATTAACAAAAATAGAGCGACAATTTTGAAAAAAACGCATTATTTTTTACTTTTTGTTATAATAAATATCCCCCAAAAATATATAAAAAAACATTTTTTTCCCTTTCCAAAAAACATATTTTTGGTAAAAAAAATCGCAATAAGCGGTTATTGATTGGTTTGCGCAAAAGTTATAGCATTTACAAAATAGGGATAGTTTTATAGAATTTTTATTAATAATTTTTTTTTTTTTTTTTTTTTACTAGTAATGGCGGCGATCAGCGATTTTTATTGTGACTGCGACATTGTGGGGGACCCATCGGACATTTTTGACACATTTTTGGGACCATTGTCATTTATACAGTAATCACTGCTATATAAATGCAGTGATTCCTGTGTAAATGACACTGGCAGTGAAGGGGTTAACCAGTGGGTGGTAGTGTAGGGGTTAAGTGTTCCTAGGGGTGTGTTACTAACTGTTGGGGGTTGGGCTTTCATTTAGTGAACACTGATCTCTGCTCCAATCACATGGAGCAGAGATCAGCGTCACTAGTTGCTAGGCAGAATGGAGAAATGCTGTTTACACGGCATTTCCTCCATTCAGCCGTCCCGTGAGACGATCGCGGGTATGCCCGCAGTGATCGTGTCCGTGGGTCCTGCGACCGGACTCACGGGGGTCTCGACCAGCGCGGGAGCGTGCCGCCGGCGGCGCGCTCCCGATGGCAGGGCGGCATTGAAGATTGGACGTACATGTACGCCAATATGCCTGCCCGTGCCATTCTGTCGACGTACATCGTCGTGTGCTGGTCGGGAAGTGGTTAAGTAACCTAACAATTGCATGTTAACATTTCAATGTCAATATAAGAGAAAAAGAGAAAAAAAGCACTCACGGTGCCTCATCCGTGAATAGTTTTGAATATACAAAGAAGAGAGGTCCCAGAAGGTGACCCAGGATCCGACTTTAAAGGCACAGTAAACAATAAGGATATGAACAAAATATTAATATCTATTGAAACATAGATGTAAATATATACATGGTATGAAAAGGAACATAGAAAAAAGGTTAAAAATCATATACTGTACATAAAGATGCATGATATATGATGTGAGCCCTAGTGCGTCAACGCGTTTCGCTGTTAAGCTTCTTCAGGACACATTTCAATGTCCATGCTGATTGTACACTGTTCTTTTTCATAAATAAAAAACATTATGGAAAAAAAAAATCATGTTTTGAGGTATAGATGTTAATTTTAGATGTACAGGGGGGCAGCCATGACTGTCAATTACACACATAGGTTTTGATTCCTGCTTTGCAGAGTTATGCCCTGTACACACGGTCAGCCTTTCCGACGGAAAATGTGCGATTTGATCTTGTTGTCGGAAAATCCGATCGTATGTGGGCTTCATTTGACTTTTTCCGTCGGAATTTTCGATCCTGTGTAGACAATTCCGATGGACAAAGTGCCATGCATGCTCAGAATAAATTAAGAGACCACAGCTATTGGCTATTGTCCTCTTTATAATGCCGTCATACGTGTTGTACATCACCGCGTTCTGAACGATCGGATTTTCCGACAACTTTGTGCGACTGTGTGTATGCAACACAAGTTTGAGCCAGCATCCATTGGAAAAAATCTGATGGATTTTGTTGTCGGAATGTCCGACCGTGTGTATGGGGCATAACATGTCTGTGCTTTACTGAACATGTAAGTCTATGGGATGTATTTATAAAAAAATATGCAGAGCTAATTATCCTGTGAAACTGCATGTACATTTGTTCTGTGCAAATGATGGCAAAATGAAATATTACTAGGCTGTTTTCTCTCCAGGTCAGATGTTCTTCATTCATAAGAATAATGTGAATCGTGAGAATACTGTATTATGGCCACTATATGGAGCTAACGAGCGAAGTAAAAAAAGTGTTTATTTCCTATGATCATCAGCTCCATCTAGTGGCCACAATGCATATCCTTCTCTTCTCTATTCTTTATGAAGGAAACACATTCAACCTGGAGAGAAAATAGATTAATTCCATTGACATTCTAACAAAACATGCAGTTTCACAAGGTGATTAGGTCTGCAATTTTTTTTTTTTAAATAAACATTGAGTCATCTAATTGAAAACACTGACCTGTATTGCTGATATATTATCTGAACAGCTATTAAAGTGACCCTGTCACCATTTTTTTTAAACCACTTCTCGCCCGCCATATAGCAGAATATCATCCAGAAAGTAGTTGTATTATCCTGACTGTGTGTCATATGGCGTCCAGCAGGCTCTCTGATCTAGGTAAAGAGCCTCTGACGTCGGCTCTTTACCATGTGATCAGCTGTGTCCAATCACAGCTGATCACAGTGGTAGCTAGGAAATGCCATTTATTAGCTTTCCTCCATTCACGCTGACAAGGTGTGGGTAGAGGAGAGCCAATCAGCGGCTTTCCTGCTGGAGGGGGGGGGGTCTGCTCTAATTGGCTCTCCTCTACCCACACCTTGTCAGCGTGAATGGAGGAAAGCTGATAAATGGCATTTCCTAGCGACCACTGTGATCAGCTGTGATTGGACACAGCTGATCACATGGTAAAGAGCCGACGTCAGAGGCTCTTTACCTAGCGCATTTATTATCAGTGCAGACCCAGATCAGCAATTCCCATCGGTGCACCACCAGTGATGCCCACCTGTATGCCAATAAGTTCCCATAAAGGATGCCAATCAGTAATGCCAGTCAGTTCCTATCAGTAATGCCTGTCATTGACTCATCAACAGTGCTTCCTAGCAGTGCCATCTATCAGTGCTGCCCATCAGTGTCCATCATTGCCCATCATTGCCGCCCATCAGTGCCATCTACCAGTGTCCATCAGTGCTGCCTATCAGTGCTGCATATCAGTGACGCCTTTCAGTGCTGCATATGAGTGCTGCGTATAAATGCCACCTATCAGTGCCCATCAGTGCTGCATATTAGTGCCACCTCATCTGTGCATGTCATTGCTGCCTCATCAGGGCCCGTCAGTGCCACCTCATCTGTGCATGTCATTGCTGCCTCATCAGTGCCCGTCAGTGAAGGGGAAAACTTACTTATTTACAAAATGTTATAACAGAAACAAAGAAAAACTTTTTTTTTTTTCAAAATTTTTGGTCATTTTTTTATTTGTAACGCAAAACATAAACAAGCCAGTGGTGATCAAATACCACCAAAAGAAAGCTCTAATTGGGGGGGAAAAAATATGAAAAACTTCATATGGGTACAGTGTAGCAGTGTAGCATGACCGCGCATTTGTTATTGAAAATGCGACGGAGCTGAAAGCTGAAAATTGGCCAGGGCAGGAGAGGGGTGAAAGTGCCCTTTCAGCCAGTTTCAGTGAGGAATCGTTGGTGGTTGGATGATGGAGGTCCAGAAGGTAGGGTGATCTGGCACATGGGGCACCCTACCGAGCAGTCGGTCCATATTTTAGGACCCACTGAGGAACAGAACCATCCTAGAGACCTGGTCTAGAACCATGGTGTGTAGGGCCTTGGGATGCACTCTATGTGCATTGGCTAACTTCCTAGCCTTTGGACTGAAGACGACAAAGTGTAAAGTGTATGAAAAGCTGGTAGAGAGAAGCGGTGCTCAACCCTGCATCTCTTAAAGGGTACGTTTACATTTAGTAACATGTTGGACCCATTGTGACAGTGGGTGGGGGATCCTCTTTTCGCACCTACTGTCACAATTCAAAAACAACACGGCTGTGTGGGGCTCCACCCTCAGTCGTGTCATTCATACACAAAGTTCTGTACATGAACTACAAGTCTTGTCTTCCACTGAGTAAGACAGCCTGTAGTGCAGGTTCGCCAACAATTGCGAACATAGTGACGTACTAGACGTACTATGTGGTTTTTCAGCTCCTTAGCGCCACCCTTTGGGCAACTTCTACTAATTTCGTGTTAGTAGAAGTTTGGTGAGTGCTGATTCGTGCTTTTCTTTTTGCGTTTTTTATTTTACGCTATTATTATTATTATTCTTGATATCACTTGAAAAAAAAAGCCTTTGAAAATTCGTTTGCAACTCCATCAGTATCACCAGAAAAGCAGCTTCATTATTATCCCATTAAAGAAGAAGAGAATGTGCGCTGCATTTGTAGATTTCATAATTTGCCAGGTCACGAATGTTAATTCCCCATTGCGAACGCTAGTTTACAAGACCGGCAGCTTCTGCTTCTGAGCATGCGTGGAATTTTGTGTGATGGACTCGTGTACACACGATCGGAAAGTCCGACAACAAAAATTTGTTGGCGGAAAATTTGAGAACCTGCTAGCCAACATTTGTTGGCAGAAAGTCCGACAACAAATGTTCGATGGAGCATACACACAGTCGGACTTTCCGCCAACAAGCTCACGTCCAACATTTGTTGTCGGAAAGTCTGATAGTGTGTCATTAGACTTCAGTAATTGTCTGCCAATACAGGAGTTACATACAGGCAGACAGCCATACTGGGAGAGTCTGCAGGAGCCTGACATTACACCCATGATCTGCTGATTCCGGGTGCATTGCTTTACAGGCTCCTAAGAAAAAATATAATGAATGCACTTTTTTTTCATATCCTTTAAAATGTCTCTGTAGTCAGTAATGGGACCAGTGCCAGTGACAAGTCAAAGGACATAATCCTTTGACATGTGGGGCCCAGTGCAGTAATAAGGGCGCACAAACCCACATGTTAAAAAAAGGCCAGTACCATAACATGTTTGTTAGCCATGTGTTATCAATCAGTGTTGTTTGGAGGACCATAATACTATAATATCTTCCCCTGTAAGCCTGTCACTACAAAACCATGCACAATAGGCACATTGCAACTTATTCACTCCCTCATTTTCTCTCGCCTTGACTATTGTAACTCACTCCTCATTGGCCTACTTCTCCGCAAGCTATCCCCTCTTCAGTCTATCATGAATGCTACTGCCAGACTCATTCACCTAACCAACTGTTCAGTGTCTGCCACCCCTCCCCGCCAGTCCCTCTACCGGCTTCCCATTGCCCAACGAATAAAATTAAAAACACTAAGAATAACATACAAAGCCATTTACAGGCATACCCCACTTTTAAGTACGCAATGGGGTTTATTTACTAAAGCTGGACAGTGAAAAATCATACTCAATTCTGCATAGAAACCAATGAGCTTCCAGGTTTTATTGCCAAAGCTTAATTGAACAAGCTGGGGTTAGAAGCTCATTGGTTTCTATGCTGAAGTGAGCCTGATTTTGCACTTTTCAGCTTTAGTAAATAAACCCCATTGTGTACTTAAAAGTGGGGTATGCCTGTACAACTCTGCCCTGAGCTAGATCATCAATCTTGTCTCCAAATATCACCCAAACCGTCCTCCCAAGACCTTCTGCTCTCTAGCTCCCTTGTCTTCTCCTCCAGTGCTCATCTCCAGGACTTCTCCAGAGCCTCAGCCATCCTCTGGAACTTACTACCCCAATCTGTCCGGCTATCTCCAACTCTGTCCACTTTCAGGCGTCCCCTGAAAACTCATCTTTTCAGGGAGGCCTATCCTGCCTTCAGTTCAGCTAGCAACCAAATCTTTTGCTTCCCCCATCAGTTCATCCCTCACAGTTACTACCTTTTTGTTTCACCAGCCCCTCCCCATTAGATTGTAAACTCGCAGGATCGGGGCCCTCCTAACCCTCTTGTAATGTATTGTAACTGTACTGTCTCCCTTTATATTGTAAAGCTCTGCGCAAACTGTTGGCACTATATAAATCCTGTATAACAATTGCTATTAGACCCGTTAATTGCCCGTTCGCCTGATTGATTGCTAGAGATAGCTTGGGGGCATCACAGGGCTTTCAAAGCAATATGGGAATTTCTTCAAACCCATTTGATCATTAGACATAACTAAATATGTGTCCAGAGAATAGTACACTAAATGTTCCCTTTAAAGTAATGGAAAACATATGGAGCAGGAGAGCCCAACCTGTTTAACATAGATACAAAGAAAAATCATTAATATCTGGTTGAAATGAGGCATTCATCATCTGCTCTTCAAACAGTATTGCAAGCTGTAATTTTATTGAGGATTCGATTTATACTGTCTCATTAAGTCAAATGTCTTGTGTAATCCCTTATTACTCAATCATCTGACTACCCTTTGTATCACCGTGGCAAGATCAAATACCATAACTATGAGGGGGCAGAGAGACAAAAAGAAACAATGGATGGAAGAGTCAGGCGAGCTTCGCCCTAATCGGTTCTATGAGTATGAAGCCAAATTGAGTGAACAGTATCATACTGCACTGTAGGGAGTAGGGACCTTGATATATGCAGAAAGTATCTATTCATTTTGTGCAATCTGCAGAAAACTGAAGGCCCCATTTACACTTGAGTTGGACATCTTTGGTCGTTTTTTTGGTAATTTTTTTTTTAGAGTGTTTGTGCAGATGTCCAGGCTTCAGCATTTTCTTGTTCGTTTTTAGCCAATGAAAGAAATGTTATTTGTACATCACACAGTGGTACTGTGAATACAAGAAAAAATACAAAAGTGCCATGACCCAATAAACTTGTAAGACTAAATAGAGAAGATGATGGCCTTTGTAGGCACCACAGTAACAACGTTATTAAAATTCAATACGTTTTAATACAAAACACATTAACAGTACTAAAAACTATTTCCATTCATAATATATCAAAATTGCCTTATGTTGCATACACACGATCGGAATTCCGGCTAGAAAAAGACCGATGAGAGCTTTTCAACGGAAAATGCGACCTTGTGTATGCTCCATCAGAATTTAGCTGTCCGAATTTCAGCCAGCCAAAAATAGCATGTTCTCAATTTTCTCGACGGAAATACTTTCTATCGGAAATTCCGATCGTGTGTATGCAATTCCAACAGGCCAAAAATCACGCATGCTCAGATTCAACTACGAGATGGAAGCTATTGGCTACTGGCTATTGAACTTCCTTTTTCTAGTTCCGTCATACGTGTTGTACGTCACCGCGTTGTAAACGATCAGAATTTGGTGTGACTGTGTATAGGCAAGACAGCTTGAGCGGAATTCCATCAGGAAAACCATCAGAGCTTTTTCGGACGAGAATTACGATCATGTGTACACGGCATTAGGACGTATAGTACACAACCTATTAGACCAATAGTAGTAATAGACTGTCTCTTCATCAAAGGGACCATGGAACTAGGTCCATTAGTATTGTTGCATCATAGTCACCATTTACCACGCTGAGTGGTACAGGACCAGCAGAGCTCTGCAATGGATGCCTTCCTGCATGGTAGACACTCTATGGCATGAGAAAGTCTATGGTAGGTTTGGAAAAACCTCTTACATCCTCAGTCACCATAACAGTACCCAAGCCGGATCTATTTATCTTACCTTATGTTTGCTACATATCATAACAACATAAAATTATAGAGCTGGGTCTGCCATGCAATCTCTGTCATCTTTAGATCAGTTTAATACCTGGCAATACATCCCTGTACTCTCCGCTGTGTCCTGGATACTTGTTTTCCTGTAAATAATCTTCAAATAGCGAAAGGCTACCATAATTGAAAGAATAATATATGCCTAAGCTCCTGAAGAAGCGTTTTCACGCCTAACATGTAGAGCTGAGTAGAGCCACAGCACACCTCCTATTCCACAAACACCAAGTCTGATGCAACAATACTAATGGACCTAGTTCCATGGTCCCTTTGATGAATAGACAGTCTGATACTATTATTGGTAGAGCTCTATACGTCTTAAGGCAATTTTGCTGTGTTATGAATGGAAATAGTTTTTACATAGTTAAATAGTTACATAGTTAGTCAGGTTGAACAAAGACACAAGTCCATCTCGTTCAACCAAACAAATAGAATAAAATACAATCCTATACCCACATTTGATCCAGAGGAAGGCAAAAAACCCCAGCAAAGCATGATCCAATTAGCTATAGCATCGGGAAAAAATCCTTCAGATTTTCCCTGGATCAACTTTACCTATAAATGTCAGTACCCAGTTATAGTATGTATATTTAGGAAAGAATCCAGGCTTTTTTACGAGCTGGCCAGAACCACCTCTGCAGGGAGTCTATTTCACATTTGCACAGCTTTTACTGTGAAGAAACCTTTCCGTATTTGGAGATGAAATCTCTTTTCCTCCAGACATAAAGAGTGGCCCGTTGTCTTCTGTGATGACCTTAAAGTGGATAACTCAACACCAAGTTCACTATATGGACCACTTATGTATTTGTACATGTTTATCATATCCCCCCTTAATCTCCTCTTATCAAGAGTGAATAAATTCAGTTCCTCTAATCTTTCCTCATAGCTGAGCTCCTCCATGCCTCTTATCAGTTTGGTTGCCCTTCTCTGCACTTTCTCCAGTTCCAATATAACCTTTTTGAGAACCGGTGCCCAAAACTGAACTGCATATTCCAGATGAGGTCTTACTAATGATTTGTACAGGGGCAAAATTATATCTCTCTCTCTGGAGTCCATACCGCTCTTAATACAAGAAAGGACTTTAGAAACCACAACTTGGCATTGCATGCTATTTTGAGCTTATGGTCTACCAAACCCCCCAGATCCTTCTCCGCCATTGATTCCCCCAGTTTTTAGTACTGTTAATGTGTATATTTTGTAATAAAATGTATTGAATTTTAAAAAACTTTATTACGATGGTGCCTACAAATTCCATCATCTTCTCTATTTAGTCTTTAGCCAATGAAAAACTAGTTACTAGGCAAGGAAACACTTGGACTATTTGGGACAAAAAACGGGACTCTGCCCCAAAATAAGCTCATAGACTTATTCAAGTGTAGTGCTACCCCCAAGGGGCCGCTGGTATTAACTGGTTCTTTCTCAAACACAACAGAGGACTGCAGTCATCCAAGCAACAGTCCATTCACTCTGGCTCCTATAAACAATGTAAGGATTGTCTTTTTGTAGTTTATTGCTTGTAGAAGCTATAATAGGTGTGGGGTTCGGTATGGGATACTCCAAAAGGATTAGCAAACAGCAGTTAGAGGGCAATCTTCTCCCTAAGTAAATGTGAATAAAGAGCAGCCTATTCCCTTACACCTGAAGTCCAGAGGGAAAGACCCTTTCACCAATGCAGAATTGCTGGTACCCAATGCAATCTCCAGAACACGGTACAGTCACAGGCATTAATTCAAGGTCTTTACTCGCAAGTCCCCAGGACAGCTGCACACCTTCCAGCTTCCTCCAGATACAACTCTTTTCGGTTCTAGATTCCTTTGGAGAAGTCCTGCAGTCAGTTCCAGATACTTCAAGGTCCCAGCTCTGCACCACTAAGACCTCACAGAACAGTAACGCAGCCCATAGGCTGCTTCAGGGGCAACAACCCCCTGGGGTTGGGAACTTTCCTTGGTGGAGAAAGACAATCTCTCCCAGGCTCCAGAGTACTTATCAGATTTGCAGCCACCATTTAGGCACACCTCTCCAGGAATTGGGTAGGCATTGAGTAATATTCAAACTGGCTTTTTGAATTGTCCCTCCTTAAAGTTTTACTAAACCCACAACAGTAAAATCAGTCTGTATATGCAGTAAAGCATGGTTGTTATATTCACTGTGGAACCTAAGGGGTTAATCCTCTGCATTGTGTAAAAAGGCTGTTAGATCCTCTCCTTCTTCCACTGATTCTAATCTATTTCCTGATATTTACAGAGCCAGGGGACAGGCTGCACAAGCTCAGTTTGGTGTGTATTGCTAAAGAGTTTTTTTTCTTGGGAGAGTGCATATGATCAGCATAGGGCCAATCAGCACTGTCCAGACAGAGGGTCAGGGGTACTGTATTCTTATAGGACAATTGTGGGAGAATGAAAACCCCTCCTACAAGCTTTTACCGGGCACTCATAGAAGTCACAAGACTGCTATATACTGCTGATGAAAAAAGTATTTAGCAGTTTATATTTACAAAAATAATTGCATTTCCATTTTCTGTGTAATTTGAGAGACCAGATATAGTGATTGTAAGGTCCTGGGTTTAGTAATACTTTAAGCTCCAGAAACTTCTTCTAGAATCAGGGGGAAGCAATCAAACTCCCAGCCTGTGAAATTTACCTAGCAGTTTAACTAGGAGGGTGCTACATGAGTGACAAAGTTCAAGTGACACTACGCTCAGGTGTGAAGGGGCACCATTGAATATAACGGAAATCCTAGTGCCGAATGCTAAAGCACTTCTGGTAAAGCTTCAAAATATGCTTCATGTCACTCAGTTGTGAACTAGGCTAAGGTTTTTCTTGAACTCTGAAGTGTTTCTACACTCGTGATGTTACTGCTTATGCCAGATGGACCAGAACAGGTAATAATGAATATTTATTGGCCCAGCCAATCAGTGAGAAGCTTGTCCTGTGGGGTGTGAGCTGGGTAGGTGAGAAATATTTGGGACAATCCTTGTAGAACATTCCTGGTTATCTGGGCTCCTGAAGAACCCCCCACCCCAGGCATAGATCAAAAGGGTTGTGTGTTCTCACTTTCTTGGAGGCTACTGCAAGATGTTGACCTGCCAAAGGAAAAGAAGTACTTGGGCCTTGAGGAATAACCTACAACTGGAATAACCTGTAGTGAGTGGTTGAGGGAAAAGTTGAACACAGAAGACATCTCAGCAATCCTGATGGAGGAATTGTTGATACCACTAAAACCTTAGCCCAAACAATTTCTATAGCCCACATAGTCTTTGGGAACACAGAAAGAACTTAAAGCAGGGTTCCGCCTGGGTTCTCCTAGGGTGGCATGAGTACAGAACCAGTTTGCCCTGCATCATCGTTGAGTTGCCATGGTTTGCCATCACCATAACAACCAATGAAGCTCTAAGGCCAGGACTCGTAGGGGTTGATTTACTGAAAGCCAACAGACTGTGCACTTTGCTCCATAGCTTAGTAAATGAGTCAAAGCTCCACTTTACAAAGAATACCCAATCATATGCAAGGAAATGGAATTAAAAAATAAAGCATTTTTGCTTGGACATGGATGAGGAACGTTTGCAGACCTTCCCCTCGTTTTCTAAGCTCTGGAGCAACTGCACTCTCAAAGTCAGCCTAATTTGCCTTTAGCAAATCCACCCCATAGCATCATTCATTGTTATGCTGTGTACACACAGGCGGAATTTCCGACAACAGATGTTCGATGTAAGCTTGTCGGAAATTCTGACCGCATGTATGCTCCATCAGACATTTGCTGTCGGAATTTCCGACAACAAATGTTTGGGAGCTGGTTCTCAAATTTTCTGACAGTAAAACTTGTTGTCGGAAATTCTGAGCATGTGTACACAATTCTGACGCACAGAATTCCATGCATGCTTGGAATCAAGCAAAAGAGCCGCACTGGCTATTGAACTTCATTTTTCTTGGCTCATCGTATGTGTTGTACGTCACCACGTTCTTGACGTTTGGAATTTTCCAACAACATTTTTGTGACCGTGTGTATGCAAGACAAGTTTGAGCCAACATCCATCGGAAAAAAAATCCACGGTTTTGTTGTCGGAATGTCAGATCCTGTGTAAGCGGCATAAGGGTGATAGCGGCCAGTTCGGCTGCACCATACCGATGCATGACTCTGATCGTGGGCAGGCAGCATGCAAGGCTGCTCTGACCATTAAGAAAAGTACCCAAGTCTGCCCCCTTCAGAAATCCACAACCTTCCACCCTCGGCTGTGCTACTGTACTCAAAAGGTAGAGCTCTGATGTGAAAAGGGGGCTTTGTGATGGGGGGTGGGGGGGCTCTCTGTAGAGGAAACCTGTGTGACTGGGGGCTCTGTGATTGAGGACTTTGATGTGATGGAGTCTCTGATATGATAGAGAGACTCTGATGTGATGAGGAGACTCATGTATAGGGGGCCTTCGATGTATAGAGGCGACTCTGATGTGACGGGGGAGGATCTATGGGGAAGGGGGATTTTTAGATGATAGGGGACTCTGATGTGATGTGGGCCTCTGACCTTAATAGGGGGAATGTGATTTGATGGAGGCCTCTTATATTAAGGGAGGACTCTGGAGGAACAATTAAAAACCTCACCCAATCACAATTGTTTCTCTACCCCTGCGCCCTCTCCATGGAGTTGTGCCACTTGAGCTGATCTTGAAATGGCAGGATCCTCTATATGGTCTCTTTTGGTCTGAGCGTGGTCAGAGAATAATGAGGAGCCAGTGCTGGGACTGCCATAGAGGGACAGAACTCCAAGAGAAACCTATATTAGCTTTGTTTTAGCATGCCTATTATTGTGGAGTGTATTTTTGCCCTACATGGCCCAACCATTAAAAGCAATACGAAGTATCAGAAACAATAAAATTGTGAAAGCTTTAACTATGGGGAATGATAGTAAATATTATCTACTAATGTTATTGTATTAAAAAGAATCCCCGTTAACAGGAGAAGGTGCTTGAGGCACCAGAATCATTAATGAAAAAGTCACATAGAGGTTTCTAAGATCGTTACACTCTGTGCTGAGATGGTATCGCCATCCACCCATGTAAAACAATTCTTTGCATTCTGTTTCATGAACAGTAATGGAAGTGTAGAGACATGACCTGTGGGACTCTGTCTCCCCCTGGCTGTGCTTTGTGCTTATTGCACTAGAAAATGAAAATGTACAAGTACCTTTATGTTTTAAACATAAGTGATGGGAAAATGTGCCCAGGTTTGGTTTGCCAAGGATTTGGCGAATCTGGTACAAAATTTGAAGAACCCACATTTGTTAGCGAATCCCACTGAGGTCTATTGGGAGACTGATTCTTCTGTTAAACTCTGGTCATTTTTGGGATAATAGGCAAACTTTTGTCAAAAAGGGCATGAGAGACAGGGTACTGCCATGAGGGGCATTTAAAAAGAAAACATTAAACAAAAATACTGTACAGAACCTCCACTTATCCCTGTGTACCCTAATATTCCCAACGTATTAAAAATGTAGACTTTAGGTATGCGTTTCATAGAAATTGGCCAGCATCAAGACTCTGGGGGTTATTTACAAAATGCAAATCCACTTTGCACTGCAAGTGCACTTGGAAGTGCAGTCACTCTAAATCTGAGGGGTAGATCTGAAATGAGGGGAAGCTCTGCTGATTTTATCATCCAATCATGTGCAAGCTAAAATGCTGTTTTTTATTTTCCTTGCATGTCCACCTCGGATCTACAGCGACTTTACTTCCAAGTGCACTTGCAGTGCAAAAGTGGATTTTCCTTTAGTAAATAACCCCCAATGTGTGCAAGTACTTGACTAGTCAGCAAAAAAAAAAGTACTGTAACAAAGTGTCGCTCAAGCCTGGGGTTTTACCGCCCCCTCAACTGCTAGTATACATACCTCCCAACATGTTGAGATCGAAATGAGGGACACCTTTATAGCAAATGTATGTAGGCATAAGACATACCCCCTGCCACACCCCCTTAAAGGAGAATTAACCCAACAAAAAAAGGTTAATTAAATCCACAAGGGCTTTTGTTACCACTATTATTCCTTTATATTACTTAGACTTAGAAAGAAGTTTTGACTCAAAATTGTCCGCTGGACAATCCGCCTATCTGTGTGCTAGTCCACCGGACTTTTGAAATGAACGGACTTGCCTACACACGGAGTAAAGTCCGTTAATTTTGAACATGACTCCAGGTAGACGGGACTAGCAAAGGAAGTGAATGTTGCTGCCCCCATTGGCGAGATTGACACCTTGCGAGCCCTGTCGCCTGTATGGATTTAAAGGGGAAGCCCTATGCTGAAAAAACGGAGAGGGGGTCCCCCCAAAGTCCATAGCAGACCCTTATCTGAGCAAAAAACCCTGGCCATTGGTTGTTGGGGTCTGCGAGTGGGGGGCTTATCAGAATCCGGGAGCCCATTTTAATAAGGGGGCCCCCAGATCCCAGCCCCCCACCCTATGTGAATGAGTAGAGGGCACATGGTACCCCTACCCATTCACCTGGGGGAAAAAAGCGTACATAAATAAAAACAAAACACGTTTTAAAAAAAGTTTATTAGACAGCTCCGGGGGTCTTCTCTTCTTCTGTCTTTGGGGGTCTTCTCGTCGTACTCCTGCTATATTCTGCTCTTTTGCTAGCTCTTTTACTAGCAGAGGAGCCCGGCTTTTTCCTTCGTCGCCGCTGCCATCCGGGGGTCTTCTTCCGACTTCGGGGTCTTGTCTTGCTCTTCGGGGGTCTTGTCCCGCTCTTCAGTTCTTCTTGTCGGGCCTCCGCTTTCTTCTTCCCTCTCTTTAACTAGCATTGGCCCGGTCTTCTGTTACTGTCGCCGCCGCCGACGCCTCTGCCTTCTGCTTCTTCTTCTTCCTTTTTACAATGTTGACACAATGCTCTCTCTGGCAGGGACGCGTTGTGCGGCGACTTATATAGGGACAAGGGGCTGGGTCACCAGGTGATGTCACATGGTGACCCTGCCACTTATGATATCACAGTCCCAGCATCCTCTGGGACTGTGACATCATAAGGAGCGGGGTCACCATGTGACATCACCCGGTGACGCCGCCCCATGTCCCTGTATAAGTCGCTGCACAACGCGTCCCTGCCATTACGGCCAGAGAGAGCATTGTGTCAACATCGGAAGAAGGAATAAGAAGAAGAAACAGAAGAAGCAGAAGGCTGTGGTAATAGCGACAGTGACAGAAGACTGGGCCAACGCTAGTTAAAGAGCTGGAAGAAGAAAGCGGAGGCCCGGCAAGAAGAACTGAAGAGCAGGACAAGACCCCCGAAGAGTGGGACAAGACCCTGAAGTGGGAAGAAGACCCCCGGATGGGCTCCTCCGCTATTAAAAGAGTAGAAGATAGCAGAGGAGTCAGTCGAGAAGACCCCCGAAGACGGAAGAAGAGAAAACTCTGGAGCTGTCTAATAAAGTAATTTAAAAACCTGTGTTGTGCTTTTTGTATGTACAATTTTTCCCCCCCAGGTGAATGGGTAGGGGTACCATGTACCCCATACTCATTCACATAGGGTGGGGGGCCGGGATCTGGGGGCCCCCTTATTAAAGGGGGCTCCCGGATTCAGATAAGCCCCCCGCCCGCAGACCCCGACAACCAACAGCCAGGATAGTGGGGAAGAGGCCCTTGTCCTCATCAACATGGGGACAAGGTGCTTTTGGGTGGGGGGCCACAGTGCCCCCCCTTCCCCAAAGCACCCCCCATGTTGAGGACACGTGGCCTGGTATGGCTCAGGAGGGGGGGCGCTCACTCGTCCCCACCCTCTTTCCTGGCGGGCTGGGCTGCATGCTCGGGTAAGGGTCTGCTATGGACTTTGGGGGGACCCCCACGCCGTTTTTTCAGCATAGGGCTTCCCCTTTAAATCCATACCAGGTGACGGGGCTAGCAAAAAGTTTGGTCGTGTGTAGGCAGGTCCACTCATTTGGAAAGTCCGGCGGACCTCCGCTGCAAAGTCCGGCAGGTTGTCACGAGATAGTCCGATCGTGTGTACGCGGCATAAGTTTTAGGCATGTGTGAAAATATGCTGTAAATGAAGAATGCTTTCAGAAATAGAAGTGTTCATATTTTATTTTTCTTTATCAATTAATAAAATGGAAAGTAAATAAACAAGAAATCCAAATCAAATCAATATTTGGCATGACCACCTCATGCCTTTAAAACAGCATCAATTCTTCTAGGTAAATTTGCACACAGTTTTTGAAGGAACTCGGCAGGTAGGTTGTTCCAAACATCTTGAAGAACTATCCATAGAGCTTCTATGGATGTAGGCTGTCTCAGATCCTTCTCTCTCTTCATGTAATGAAGAGACAGGCCATTCTTGTTAGGACATGCGGCCCGGCGGCCCCAGCCCACCAGGAAAATGCCAGGTGTGCCCTATGGCCAGTCCAGACCTGGTCACAAGGCAAGCATGGAGGCTAACTGTCAGGATGATTGAGCAGAGGTGTGTATGCACCAATACAGGGGTTAGGAACTTCCGCCAGTACCCTTCATGGGCACTTACAGTTGCACAGTAGTGTGCATAGTCACGTAGCATGGACATCTGTGCATGTCCAATTCAAGAATTGGTGCCAAACACAATAATTAAGGAAAGTATTAGTGACAGGTAGCTGCTGGATGATCTTCAGCTAGTCCTTGATTCTTGTTCCTGTGTATTCTGATCCTATGTGTATTCTGACTACCTGTTACACACTTGGCTTGCCCCTGGACTTCGTTTGCTTCACTCCTGATTGTGACCTTGGTGCGTTGAAGGGTCTTGTTTCTATTGATCTATCATGTATGACCCTTGCTTAGCTTTTGATCTCTCCATCATCTCCAACTATACTACTCACTTGTGTATGACCTCAGTCTGGCTCCAGACAATGGGGGTTATTTACTAAAGGAATATCCACTTTGCACTGAAAGTGCACTTGGAAGTAAAGTCGCTGTAGATCTGCGGGGGACATGCAAGGAAAATAAACATTTTAGCTTGCACATGATTGGATGATAAAATCAGCAGAGCTTCCACTCATTGCAGATCTATCCCTTAGATTTAGAGTGACTGCACTCCCAAGTACACTTTCAGTACAAAGTGGATTTGCCTTTCGTAAATAACCCCCAATGTCTCTTCCACCGACATCATCTTCCTTACCTATGCATGACCTTGGCTTGGTTGTTGACCTCGGCACTGAACGGCATACTCAAGATGTGGCTGACCCATATTCCAGTGGAGTCCAGACATTTTTTTTCGGTTACATAATAGTGATGAAAGGGGAGTGTCTGGACCCCTAAAGTGTGCTGGGTCTCTTATTCCACTTGTAGGCAGGTCCCTACAAGAAGGATATCATGTTTTCCTTTGTTTATTCTTCTTTTTCCTGTCTGTGTTCATGCCTTCATGTTAATTGAGCCAGCCGATGCAAAATGTTACAATGTTTTGATGCTGCACCGTGTCTTCAGGTTGACCTATGAGCTGGAGGTAACCAAGCTGTAGGGGTTAACATTATTCCTGCCATTTTCAGTAGGGTTACTGCCCCCTACAGGTCAATCAACATACAAGGGGCTGACTCCAATGTAGAATGTTACTCTGCTGGCGTCATCAACCCCTTGGGGGAGGGGGGGGGGTGATAGGAGCCCAATCGGGGTTCCTGGTGGGAGTCTTGAGCCTGGAGACCCCCATGGACTTGTGCTTTCAAAATTGGACTTACTACCCTTATGGATTAATGCCAATGAATGGACTCTAAAGGACTTGTAAGGGTTGCTTTCATGGACTTGGCTTTTGCTTGAGGTATGCACACTTTCTGATGCACTTGAGGAGCTTTGTATAGAAACTATGTTGAGAATGGCTCTTGAGAACTTTATGTTTCCTGTATGCCACAGCCAACCATGGGATTAGTCACTGGGAGAGATGTGTTGGATTGGTGGAGACTGTTTCAGGCGCTGTGGTACTGGTCTCTAAATGCTGCACACCTGGAAAGTGGCATCTTCTAACAGAAAGAGTGTCTGGAGTTGTGGCTTAATGTTGATTGCACATGATCACACATTCCTGCCTAGCATTTAGGCAGGGCCGTCTTTAATATTGACTGGACCCGGGGCAAACATTTTATTGGGCCCCCTCTTCCATGCAATTTCGATCTCCTAATGCTTTGAGACATACAATAAAAAGCAACTAGACTCAAAATCAGTTTACTGAATCAGATCAGGCTGAGATTGTGATCGGTTGCCAGAGGTTACAGTGTATCATTACCGCTCACTGACTGGCTGCTAGAGGTTACAGCACACATTATGGCTCACTGTTATTTTCTAGAGGTTACAGCACATGATTTATGCTTGTTGATTGGTTGCTAGAGATTACTGTACATCAATGCTGCTCACTGATTGAATGCTAGAGGTTACTGAACATCTATACCGCTCGCAAATTGGTTGTTAGAGGTTACTGGACATTATTACTGCTCACTAATGGGTTGCAAGAGGTTATTGCACAGCATTACTGCTCACTGATTGGTTGCTAAAGGTTGCAGCACATAATCTCCTCACTGCCTGCCTGCATATTCACATGCACCAAAATTCCGGGTGCTGTGGCACTATGTTATTTTGAAGAAGGGTTCCACCTCCAATTTGCTTACTTTTGCAGAACATGATGTTAGGCTTAATGACCACAATTGTAGGCAGAACTTTCAAGCATGCCCCTTTACCTCCCCAGTGGGCAGCATTCAGCAGAAGTGATGGTGAATGTGACCTCAGGGGGACATGACATACACGTGAACACCGCCTCTATTTAAATATCGATGCCGCGGTCCATGACTATTTACATGTCAATGAAGGTTATTTACATGTAAACACAGGGTCTGCTGGTGAGTCATCTGTACATGGCAATAGGGCAGAGCTGGGCAGCAGCAGCAAAAGTTTACACTGAAATATCCGGACACAGCACGGGACTAAAACTTTAAGGGATAAGGGAATTTAAACTGGAATAGTTGGCAAGTATGAGGCAGCTGCTTTGGGCCCCACAACAATGATGGGGCCAAGGGCAGCTGTCCCTTTTGCCCTGCCTTAAACACGGTCCTGCATCTAGGCATTAGTAAGTACAGTTCAGAGAGTCCTTGCTATGGTGCCTCAAGCCCTACCCAAACACTGATTATCTGATAACAAAACATTTTGGACTTATTGATCATTGGTGTGGTGACCTTACTGCATCTTTCACATTTAAGCAAAATTAATCTGACAGAGGTTCTAAACCGTCCCTACTCAATCCAAATGTAAAAGGAAAGCTTTGATTTTATATACACTTTAACATACATTTTTTTTCTTTGGTGGCCTTTTAAGCATATTGTTTTTTGCATCCATTGGACTACACTTGTACAAAGTCATTGAACTCAGACCGGGGTTACTATTGATCGTCTACACTCAGGGCTCAGCACGGTTAAATATAAATATGTGATTCTCTTCATCCACACAGTTAATTGCCAAATAGCAGCAGGGAATCGGGTCACCCAGCATTACACAATCCCGTCTGTTGTCTATTAATGAAGTTCTGTTTTTTTCCCAAAACACTGGAAAGTCGCCAAAACAATTGCTCATGATGCAGATGTTGGATGTGTATTTAAAACAAAGGAAAACCGCAAAGCTTTGCTCATTCTCAAAACCACCCATCAAAAGTTCAACTTTCAACATCTATTTGATGTCAGTGGGAAAAGTGAAGTCATTTTAAAGAGGACCCATCAGTAGTCTTAAAAATCTGCATGACTAGATTGCTGACAGGTCACCATATACAGGAACATCATCATTTTTCAACAAAAGTCAATCTTTTAGTCTCAGTACACAATAGTGCGATTGCAATGCAGTCGCAAATGCAATGTGTTTGCCTGCACCGGATTGCATGGAGCTGTAGTACCATGCAATCCGATTGCTGAGCATTTTTATAAAGTAACGCATGCACTACTTTTGGTGCCATCTGGTGCAATTTCAGCCCATTCATTTGAATGGGCTGAAATTGCACTACACCTGAATCACATGAGAAAAGCATAGGAAACGCACAGCACGTGCCCCTTTCACTAGCCCTCCAGGCTAACTTCTCCACAGCAGTCCTCCACACTGACTCTCACAAGCCCACCTGACTGACTCTCAGGAGATCTCCCAGGGAAGGTTGAAGACTTAAGCACACCGCTATTTTCAGGGAGAACTGGCTACATGTGGCAGTCTCCTCCCTTGTAAGCCCCCAGTAAACCTGCTCACACTGTCCTCTCTCTTGCTCCCATGGCTCCAGGAAGGGCTTCCTCTATGTGTTATGGCAGCATCCTTCCAGCACCTGAGTCCCCCCCTCAGACTAGGGGACACTCCCCAGGGCCACCACAACACTATACAGTGGTGTGAAAAAGTGTTTGCCCCCTTCCTCATTTCCTGTTCCTTTGCATGTTTGTCACACTTAAGTGTTTCGGAACATCAAACCATTTTAAACAATAGTCAAGGACAACACAAGTAAACACAAAATGCAATTTGTAAATGAAGGTGTTTATTATTAAAGGTGAAAAAAAATCCAAACCATCATGGCCCTGTGTGAAAAAGTGATTGCCCCCCTTGTTAAAACATACTATAACTGTGGTTGTCCACACCTGAATTCAATTTCTCTAGCCACACCCAGGCCTGATTATTGCCACACCTGTTCACAATCAAGGCATCACTTAAATAGGAGCTGCTTGACACAGTAAGGTCCACCAGAAGATCCTTAAAAGCTACACATCATGCCGAGACCCAAAGAAATCCAGGAACAATTGAGAAAGAAAGTAATTGAGATCTATCAGTCTGGAAAGGGTTATAAAGCCATTTCCAAAGCTTTGGGAATCCAGCGAACCACAGTGAGAGCCATTATCCACAAATGGCGAAGACATGGAACAGTGGTGAACCTTCCCAGGAGTGGCCAGCCGCCCAAAATTACCCCAAGAGCGCAGCGACGACTCATCCAAGAGGTCACAAAAGACCCCACAACAACGTCCAAGGAACTGCAGGCCTCACTTGCCTCAGTTAAGGTCAGTGTTCATGCCTCCACCATCAGGAAAAGACTGGGCAAAAATGGCCTGCATGGCAGAGTCCCAAGGAGAAAACCACTGCTGAGCAAAAAGAACATCAAAGCTCGTCTCAATTTCTCCACAACACATCTTGATGATCCCCAAGACTTTTGGGACAACATTCTGTGGACCGATGAGACAAAAGTGGAACTCTTTGGAAGGTGTGTGTCCAAGTATATCTGGCGTAGAAGGAACACTGCATTTCATAAAAAGAACATTATACCAACAGTAAAATATGGTGGTGGTAGTGGGATGGTCTGGGGCTGTTTTGCTGCTTCAGGACCTGGAAGACTTGCCGTGATAAAAGGAACTATGAATTCTGCTGTCTACCAAGAGATCCTGAAGGAGAATGTCCGACCATCTGTTCGTGTACTCAAGCTGAAACGAACTTGGGTTCTGCAGCAGGACAATGATCCTAAACACACCAGCAAGTCCACCACCGAATGGCTGAAGAAAAACAAAATGAAGACTTTGGAGTGGCCTAGCCAAAGTCCTGACCTGAATCCTATTGAGATGTTGTGGTATGACCTTAAAAAGGCCGTTCATGCTCGAAAACCCTCTAATGTAACTGAATTAGGACAATTCTGCAAAGATGAGTGGGCCAAAATTCCTCCAGGACGCTGTAAAAGCCTCATTGCACGTTATCGCAAACGCTTGGTTGCAGTTGTTGCTGCTAAGGGTGGCCCAACCAGTTATTAGGTTTAGGGGGCAATCACTTTTTCACACAGGGCCATGATGGCTTGGATTTTTTTTCACCTTTAATAATAAACACCTTCATTTACAAATTGCATTTTGTGTTTACTTGTGTTGTCCTTGACTATTGTTTAAATTGGTTTGATGTTCCGAAACACTTAAGTGTGACAAACATGCAAAGGAACAGGAAATGAGGAAGGGGGCAAACACTTTTTCACACCACTGTATGTCCATCTTCCATCCGACTGCCCTTGCTGGCATGGCTTATTGCTATTTATGAGGTAAACTCTACCCCCTGCCAGCCTACTCCTGGAGATTGGTCAAGGCTTCATAAATTAGGGTTACCAGACATCCCCGGTATCCGAGGACAGCCCCCGGAATGAGGACACTGTCCCCGGAGGAACTCTGTCCTCAGTTTTGTCCCCGGATTCAGGGTTGATCCTGGGCAGGTGCACCACGAGCTGAGGCAGAGGCGGGATGCCCAGGGCCGGTCCTACCATGGGTTACGCTGGGCTGTCTTGGATGGGAGGGTCAAGCACCACTGGATTATATAGAGCAGGGATCTCCCGCTTCCTCTGCTTTCAGACAAAGTCCCACCTCCTAGGCTGGCTCCTATGATAGGCAGTACATTGGTGCTGGACTGCATTGATAGACACTGGTAAGGCTGAGCTGAACAGGCAGTGTTGAGGGGCACTGAACAGGCTGCATTGAGGAGCACTGAACAGGCTGAGCTGATGGGCACTGAACAGTTTGCATTGATGGGCACTGGTAAGGCTGAGCTCCTGGGCACTGAACAGGCTGCATTGGTGGACACTGGTAAAGCGGAGCTGCTGGGCACTGAACAGGCAGCATAGAGGGGCACTGAACAGGCTGCATTGAGGAGCACTGAACAGGCTGAGCTGATGGTCACTGAACAGTTTGCCTTGATGGGCACTGGTGAGGCTGAGCTGCTGGACACTGAACAGGCTGCACTGATGGGCACTGAACAAGCTGCACTGATGGGCACTGAACAGGCTGAGCTGATGGGCACTGAACAGGCTGAGCTGATGGGCACTAATCAGGCTAATTTAATGGGCAGAAAGATAAAAGGACTGAACATCAAAGAAAAAATTAAAATAGTGTAAAAAAAAAATAAGGAACACAATTTGACTACTGGATACCAGTCTTGCTTAACGCTTTCATGCCTAAGCCTAATTCTGCCATTTGTTGCTTACAAGTGGGACGGGAGGCCCAGGAAGAGCGGCGTAAGGCGATGGGAGGGGGGACTTCCCCTTCCGCTCCTTAGAATAACAGCCAAGCAGCTTTTAGCAGCCATCACCCCAGTGTAACCCCACCCAGCCGAGGCCGCATATGTGCGTATGGTCAGCACTAAGGGGCTTGAAACAAAAGAACAAGCCGCTGCTCCAGGTGAGTGTAATGATCCACAGAGCTGGAATGGCTGGCTGCTAGCCCTGACTCACAACTGTGAGCATATGAACAAGGAGAGGAAGAAATGGCTGCATACCATCGTCCACCCAATGGATTTATTAAATATACAGTAACTGCCACCCGGACCACGACAGAGACAGGAGAGGTGACGCGTTTCACACAGACATTGTGCTTCTTCAAAGGAGAAGCTAACATTAGTGTGTTATAAATAATTGGCAATTTTTTTTTTTTCATGAGATACCGTTTTTACCGTTTTTAACCTGTTGTTTTTCTTTTCATCTCAGTACTGCTCATACCCTCCAGCCTCTTTCAGAAACTGTCTGTCTACATGCACTTGCTCAAATGTCAGCTGCACATCATTACTGTGGACCAGATTCCTTATAGTGGGAATGGTGGACCATGTGCCTTTTTGTTTTACTACCCTGTGATGTCCACACTGGGTCTTTGTGCTTCTATATGGAATGCAGGTAGATCATGGCTGGTGGGAGGGGCTGCACATAGCTTCCTGAAAAGGGCAGATTACCCTAGGTGTAGACAGCATTCCTCCAACCTGTAGGTGGCACTGTGCCATTGTTACAGGTGGAAAGGAGTTTAAAGTAATTGTCCCTAATAGACTCCATGAGTCTTCTCAGGGAAGACAGCTGTCTGATTGGACACTGAAATCCCTCGAGATCTCAAGCAGCGATCTTGGCATGGGAACTTATAAACATGGTCTGGAAAAAAACTTCTGCACCAGCCTGTCTTAACCTTTTCAACACGGAGGAACCCTTGAAATAACTTTCCCGGTTTCAGGGAACCGCTGAGCAAAAATGACTATACATACATGATACTGTACATTAGTGTGATGGTCAGTGGGAAGAACTCCCTTTACACTTGTGGTCATTGGGAAGAATTACCACATTACAGATAGCTAAAAGACCATTGGCGTCAGTGGGAAATTCTGAGAGGCAGAAAATTCTTATTGCTCAAGGGACCCCTACCAACCTCCGAATTAACCCTAGGGTTCCATGGAACCCTAGATGAGAAACCCTGTTCTGTTTTTAGTTCATATACATTAAAGTACATGTTTAGGCTGGCCGGCTGCATCAAAGTAATCCCTCTCTGGCCGGACCTACACCTGTAGCTCTCCTACAACTTGTGTTTATTTGCCCCATATTGGCACTTTATCCATTGGAGCATTTGCAGCTTTACATTTGTTGGAGCAGTCGACTCTCTCTCATTTAAAGCGGGAGTCCGCCGGGACTCCGCGTTTTTTTTTTTTTTAAGTCAGCAGCTACAAATACTGCAGCTGCTGACTTTTAAAATAGTGACACTTACCTGTCCAGCGCGCCCGCAATGTCGGCACCCGAAGCCAATCTGTAGATCATCACTCGAGTGCTGCCGCCGCCATCTTGGGTATGGGAATCAGGAAATGGAGCCTTTCGGCTTCATTTCCCGGTTCCCTACTGCGCATGCGCGAGCCGCGCTGCGCAATGAGGACGGTCCCCGCTGCCTCTGGGATCTGTGTGTTTCCCAGCAGACAGCGGGGCACTTGCGGAAGGGGGCGGGGCACTTGCGGAAAGGGGCGTAATCTACGCCCCTTTCCGCAGAGAGCTAGCCCAGAAGTGGGTGCAGTTACCTGGATTATCCAGGTAACTGCACCCCCCTCCCCCCTGAAAGGTGCCAATTGTGGCGCCAGAGGGGGGGAGGATTCCGATGAGCGGAAGGTCCATTTTAGGGTGGACCTCCGCTTTAATATAAACTCAGTTTTATAGCTTCAGATATTAATTACCACTTATAAATAGACTGCAATCAAGCTCCCACAGCCTCCTCTTTTTATCTTTTCCCAGATTATTTAAGGCACAGAAAAAAACCTTCATAATTACCACATGTTACACCACATTTTCATCTTGGCTCTGCAATCTACATCTGGAACTGGAATGTCCAGCCTAAAACAAGGTCCACTTTTATCTGCTGTCATTTGCAGCCTCCTCTCAAGTTGGGTTCTACATCAAAGAATGGAAGGTTTAATAAGCTGGGAGGAAGTCTTGGATCTGGCTGTTATGTAATACATAGTGAGGATAAGAAGGTGTCTGAAGTACTGTCATTTATTACCTGAAGACCAGGGACACCAAAAAGTGATATTTTACTTATAGGTTGTGCCTGGAGGGCTGAGTTAGCTCATGGTTTCCTTTTTGTCTTTAATATTCCAAATGCTCCATGCCAGAGTTCCTAACAGCGACAGCCTTCTAGTTCCATAAGGAGGCTCTGAGATTGGTGGCAGTTCTAAAGCTGTCTTCAGATACCCTTACTGAAAGACCACTGTAGGAAGACCATAACCAAATTGTAGGCAGGTGCAGGTACTTGCCTGTAGGTTGCAATGTGCTATTGCTAAAGAGGAAGGGCAATCTATAAGGGAGAGACTCCATTAGTCCTCTGTAGGGAAGTAGGCATCTGAATTAATGCACAAGGGAAGGAGCCTGGAGTGCTGAGTCAGCCCATGGTTTCTTTTATGTCTTGTATATTCCAAAAGCTCCATGCCAGAGTCCCCAGATAGAGATACCCTTACTGAAAGACCACTGTATGATGACCATAAACAAATTGTAGGCAGGTGCAGGTACAGGCCTGTAGATGGCACTGTGTCATTGCTACAGAGGAAAAGGAGTCTTTAAGGGAAGTTTGACCCTTGAAAACTCCATTAGTCCTCTCTAGGGAGGTAGGCATCTGAACTAATGCACGAGGTAGCCTGGAGTGCTGAGTCAGCCCATGGTTTCTTTTATGTCTTGGATATTCCAAAAGCTCCATGCCAGAGTCCCTAACAAAGATAGCCTTCTAGTTTCTTAAGGAGCCCCTCAGACTGATGGCAGTATTGCCTTATAGGCTGAGGATTGCAAATCATACTTATAAACAACAGAATTGCTTTTAATTATTTAGACATCTATGGATACCCTTACTGAAAGACCACTGTTATAAGACCAGAACCAAATTGTAGGCAGGTGCAGGTACAGGCCTGTAGGTGGCACTGTGTCATTGCTAAAGAGGAAGAGGAGTCTTTAAGGGAAGTTTGCCCCTTAAAAACTCCATTAGTCTTCTCTAGGAGGGTAGTCATCTGAACTTATGCTTGAGAGAGCCTGGAGTGCTGAGTCAGTCCATGGCTTCTTTTATGTCTTGGATATTCCAAAAGCTCCCTGCCAGAATTCCTTACAGCAGTCTTCTAGATCCATAACGAGCCCCTCAGATTGATGGCGGTTCTCAGTACTGCTATATAGGAAAGGCTTAGGATTGCAAATGATACTGATAATCAGCAGAATTGCTTTAAATTATTGGGTCATCTATGGATACCCTTACTGAAAGATCACTGTACGAAGACCATAATCAAATTGTAGGCAGGTATAGGTACTGGCCTGTAGATGGCACTTGTCATTGCTACAGAGGAAGAGGAGTATAAAGGAAGTTTGTCCACTTATAGCAGCCATTCTCAACCTGGGTTCCTCCAGGATTGGCTCGGGGTGCCTTGAGCTGTGGCCATCTGATGGTGCCTGCATAGTTCCAGGTCCAACATCACTTGCCAGTGCCAGGGGCATGACTGAAAGGGCATCATTCTGACCACCCCTATAAGGGGAACAATCTTCCCACCACCACCAATGTAAGAGGCATCTTCCCAATTACCCCAATTAGACTAATCTTACCAGGGGTTCCCTGAAACCTTACAATTATTTCAAGGGTTCCTGTAGGCTAAAATGGCTGAGAAGGGTTAAGTCTATCTTAGAGACTCCATTAGTTCTCTCTTGAAAGGTAGGCTGAATCTGAATTGATGCTTGAGAGAGCTGAAGTGGCCATCTTTACAGGGTTGAAGAAAGTAGGTTTATTTTATTGGCATTGTTATCGTAAGGTATTTATGTTGGTGTAAATGATCTCGTTCCTGGGTAGGTGGCTGTTACACCTCAGAGGATCTCCGCAGTCATCTGGGCTTGTAGTGTAATGCAAGATGGTTTGAAATTTAAGCACCATACCACTGCTAAGAGACTCATGGGCTGTAGAAATGTTGTATTTCATTTGGAAATCAAGGTCCCAGAGTCTGGAGGAAGAGTGGTGAGGCACAGGATCCAAGTTGCATGAAGTCCAGTGTGAGGTTTTCACAGTCAGTGATGATTTGGGGAGCCATGCCAACTGCTGGTCTTGGTCTGTGTTTTATCATGTCCAAAGTTAGTGCAGCCCTCTACCAAGAAATTCTAGAGTACTTCAGGCTTCCCTCCGCTGACCAGCATTATGGAGATACACATTTTATTTTCCATCAGGTCTTGGCACCTGCCCACATTGCCAAAAGAACTGGTTTAATGATCATGGTATCACTGTGCATGATTGTCCAGCAAACTTGCCTGACCTAAACCCAATAGAGAATCTGTGGGGTATTGTCAGGAGCAAGATGAGAGACACCAGACCTAACAATGCAGACTAGCTGAAAGCCTCTATTAAAGCAACCTGGGCTTCCATAACACCTCAGCAGTGCCATATGCTGATCGCCTCCACGCCACTCCGAATTGATGCAGAAATTCATGCAAAAGGAGCCCTGACCAAGTATTGAGTGCATACCATACTCTACATGGACATATTTTTCAGTAGGCCAACATCTCTGGATTAAAAATCCTTTTTTTATTGGTCTTATGTAACATTCTAATTTTCTGAGATACAGAATTTTGTGTTTTTACTAGCTGTAAGCCATAATCATCAAAAAAAAAAAAAAAAAGAAATGCCTGAAATATATCACTTTGCGTGTATCGCATCTATATAAAATATATGAGTTTCACTTTTTGAATTGAATTTTTGAAATAAATTAACTTTTTGATGATATTCTAATTTTATGAGATGCATCTGTATAATGTACCGTACACCACAGGAGTGAACATAAAGTTAGGTAAGAGTATGTAAGGTTCTGCACCGTGTAAAGAGTAAAACTGTTGTGAGTATGCTCTATACAGCACAGAGTACAAATGGGATTGGCCAGAGTATGTCAGGTACAACAGAGTGTACAGAGTGGGGTATGTAATATAATGCTCAGTGTACAGAATGGGGAAGCCTGGCGTGTGTCACATACAGCACAGTATAGACATTGGCATGGTTTGATGTTTATATTGTATCTGTAGAGTAAGGTTTTGGATATTCAGCTTTCAAGTTGCAATATTTATTATTAGGGGTAACTATAGCCTTAGAATATATAATATACATGACAGGAGTCAACATGTAGTTGTGTGAAATATGTAATGTACTGCACAATTTAATAAATAAAACTGTTCTTATTATGCTCTATACAGCACAGAGTACAAAGTGGGGTGGCCCAGAGTATGTCAGGTACAACTGAATGCACAGACAGGGGTATGTAAAGTAATATATAGTGTAATGCACAAACGTGGGAAGCCTGGAGTATGTCACATACAGCATAGTATAGAAATTGGCATGGTTTGAAGAATATACTTGCAGAATAATGGGGTCAATTCACTAAGAGTTAAATAACGGCCAAAAAAATGTAGTAAAATAACACTTGCAATAAATCAGTTTTGAAAGTGCAATTTACTAAGAATTTTGTGTTAAACACCGAATGCGGTATTTGCTTAATTTAGTGGTAATTACCGCCTTATTTAAGGTGGTAACTTATTGCATTGAGTGGGTTTCCCACTGAGAGTTGAATGTAAAAAAACCTATTTAAAATGATGAAAAGCAGCACGGGGTCCCCCCCCCCCAGTCCATACAAGAATGGACCCACTCTCCATATTGAGGGTATGTGGTCTGGTATGGTTCAGGAGGGGGGGGGGGGTGCTTGCTCACCCCCCCCCTTTCCTGACCTGCCAGGCTGCATGCTCAGATAAGGGTTTGGTATGGATTTTGGGGGGATCCCACGACTTAAAAAAAATAAATAATTGTCATGAACAGTTTTCTCCAATCACATCTGATCCTGATGTAATCACAAGCTGGTTATTACCTTTTCTTTCCTCACAATAATAGCGTGAGGAAGGGAGAAGAGAGACGATAACTGACTTGTGTTAAAGGGACATCAACACTGATAACCAGGGCACAGATTATCAGTGCAATCCCACCAGTGCTGCCAATCAGTGTCACTTATCAGTGTTGCCTACCAGTGCCACCTACCAGTGCCACCTATCAGTGCCATCTCTCAGACCCCTTCAGTGCTGCCTATCAGAGCCCATCAGTGTCACCTATCAGTGCCCATCAGTACCACCTATCAGCGCCCACCAGTACTGCCTCATCAGTGCCTATCAGTGCCACCTATCAGAGCCCATCAGTGCCACCTCATCTGCGCCCATCAGTGTGACCTATCCGTGCCAATCATTGCAGCCAATCAGTGTCCATCAGTGCAGCCTCATCGGCGCACATCAGTGATGGAAAAAAATGACCTGTTTGCAAAATTTTATGCATTTCCTTTATCAGGTAAGTGGTGAAACCGAGACTTAACTACCTGCTTTTAACACCCACCCACATGTGTTAAAGAGCCCTTAGACAAATTTTACCATATGTAGCAAGGCCTCTGGCCTTTTCCAGTCTAATGAGGACCTCCAAGGCCAAAGACAGCAGACATCCTTCAATATGTGGTGGGTTGTGAGGCATAGTGGGTGCAAAGATGGTGAAAGTCATTGGGCGCCAGACACTTCTTGGATGTAAAAGAGGTTTCATTTCCTTTGAGAGTTCCTTTTGTATTTTTGGGGGGGGGGGGTTAGGGCCAGAACACCCTTAAGTAGTTATAGATTCAATTGGCAGACTCCAAGACTTCAATAGGAGGATAGCCATGCAGGGAAAGGCCCTGCACATGCAGGAATGCTGTCTATTATGGCAACAGTCCTTTAACAGTTCCTAACTCAAACGGAACAGTTGTTTCAGCTCCACTGCCTCTTGTAAGTCTTCAACACTGAGCTCCCAGCCTGTCACTAGACCCTCTGATTTCCTGACTCTGAATCCCTTGAGCTCCTCCAAGGTTGGCGGTGGTATCCCCTCAAGCATAATCCCCCTTTCCCTGCTGGGGAATAGCCAATCTCCGGCCTAGCAGTCTGGGGCTTATGAAACACATCCACCCAGACAGCCGTCCAGGTGGCACAGAACACCTGACCTCACCTGAATATATAGGTTCTCCCAGCAGGCCAAGGGATTCAAGAAAACCCCTGCCCATTGGCTGAGATACCCCATATACCCATAACCTGACCTTGGGTTGCCTTTCTCATATCTAGTACCACCAAGCTCCCGGCCACCTAGTGGTAGAAGAGAAAAGTGCAACAAAGCCAAACTTAGGGAGAAATCAATATATCTCTATCAATCGACCAAGATGACTACTCTTGACAAGTAAATTTGTGAGGAGCTCCCTGACTAATCCCCAGGGTGCTACACATAAAAATGTCAAAAACACCAAAAAGTTGTTCTATCACTTAAATGTTGCAATATTTTTTAAAAAAGTAAATGATTATAATGAACAAAAAGAAAAATCTCCACGTGGAACAAAAAAAATAATTCAAATATTTTATTTTTCCAGCCATTCTCCTTCAGTATACTTTTAGTAACTCTCAAGTAGTTGGCAAATCACTTTACTGTAGCTTTAAAAAAAAAACTTTGAAATAGTTGTTAAAGCACTTTCTGAGAAGTGATGTTATTGTCATCCCCGTGCGCCCTCTGCTGGTGGTCTGCAGGCAGTGCAGCTCCTGCAGAGGGATGCACACTGACTATTCCAGAAAGCTCTGCAGACACACTGCTGGTACATTCCTGGCTGATGAGTCAGGATCAGTGAGAGAAGAGGGAGCTCTATATATACTGTCAGCATCTCAGGACTTGCTGCACATCCAGCTGACTGCCAGGAGCTCACACTGCACAGACAGCCCCAGGTAAGGTCCCTCTTCTAGTAATAAGATGATCCTACTGATGACATGAATTACTTTCAAGTCTCATTTTATTTCAGAAATCATTATGCATTCAGGGTTTGTAAATATCTGTTTATTTTATTTTCATAAAACCATAATATTTGCAGTGTGCATGCTAATTATTGCAAAACAGTTATTATAGAGGAGACTCGGCGCATACAAAATATGCATTGTACATACAGCTGGGATTTAGGATTAGATTTGGGGGTCTGGGATTCCTTTTAGGAAAATCGCACCTCCAGGGGCACTTTTTTTCTCCAATGACCTCTGAGAATTTATATATATATATATATATATATTTATATATATATATATATATATATATATATATATATATATATATATATATATATATATATATATATATATATATATATATATATATTATTGTAAAACTGTCGGGGCTAAATAAATCCTGTATAATATATATATATATATATATATATATATATATATATATATATGATTTTTTTTTTAATAATGATATATTTGCTAAACTGGATTAAGAACTGTGGATTCTGCTTTTCAAATATTATTATTTATTTAATTACAGGTATTATATATAGCACCAGCAATATGTTTAGTGCTCTGCATACTGTACATTTGCATAAGTCCCTGCCCTCAAGGAGCATACAGTCTAAGGTCCCTAGTGCATATTCATACATACATTCTTAGGCCAATTTTAGATGGGAATCGGTTAACCTACCATGTCTTTGGAGTGTGGGAGGAAATCGGAGTACCCGGAGGAAACCCATGCCAGGACAAGGGAGAATATGCAAACTCCAGGCAGATGTTATCATTATACTGTACTAACAATGTTTAATAACCTGGTGCAGTCACAAAGGATTTATACAATGTAAACAATAAAACAAAGGGTTGGATTGCTTTGCTAGGAAGAGATTACATTCTAATTGAAAGGAAGGGACCTCAGGCAGGCTTCTTAAATTGTATTTTAGTCATAGTTGGGGCCAGTGACGGCGGGTGCTCAAAATGTTTGTGGGGGACGCAAAGAAACGGAAACATACTGAATCCCCCCATCAATTGCAGCCTTGCTGTGCCCATCAAATGCAGCCACTGTGCCCATCAAATGCAGCCACTGTGCCCATCATATGTAGCCACTTGTGCCCATCATATGCAGCCACTTGTGCCCCATAATATGCAGCCACTTGTGCCCGCCATATGCAGCCACTTGTGCCCAATATATGCAGCCACTTATGCCAATCAATTGCAGCCACTTGTGCCCATCATATGCAGCCACTTGTGCCAATCAAATGCAGCCACTTATGCTCATCATATGCAGCCACTTGTGCCCATCATATGCAGCCACTTGTGCCTATCATAGACAGCCACTTGTGCCCATCATATGCAGCCACTTGTGCCCATCATATGCAGCCACTTGTGCCCATCATATGCAACCATTTGTGTCCGTCAAATGCAGGCACTTGTGCCCATCATATGCAGCCACTTGTGCCCATCATATGCAGCCATTTGTGCCCATCATATGCAGCCATTTGTGCCCATCAAATGCAGCCACTTGTGCCCATCAAATGCAGCCACTTGTACCAATCAAATGCAGTCACTTGTGCCAATCAAATGCAGCCACTTGTGCCCATCATATGCAGCCACTTGTGCCAATCAAATGCAGCCACTTTTGCCCGTCATATGCAGCCATTTGTGCCCATCAAATGCAGCCACTTGTGCCCATCATATGCAGCCACTTGTGCCCATCATATGCAGCCACTTGTGCCAATAAAAGGCCAGGCTTTGCTGTCCCTTCACTAACCCCCCCCCCCCCACGGCCGGTCCGGTGGAACTTACCGCTCATGTGGCGGGGCTCTGCTCCTCTCCTGGAGTGATGAGGCTCTCCTCGGTGGTTCTCCTCCTCGGCGGGAATCGGCGGCTCTCCTCGGTGGGAAGCGGCGGCTCTCCTCCTAGGTGGGAAGCGGTCGGCTCTCCTCCTGGGCTGGAAGTGGTGGCTCTCCTCCTGGGCAGGAAGCGGTGGCTGCGGCTCCTGTGTCCGCTCGGCTCCTCAGGCTTCCTCTGCCATGTCTCCTCTTCCGCCAAAGGGTTAGGCATCCAATAGGATCGCCTAATGCTTTGGTCAATTGGGAGACAGGTCTCACTGACTTGCCTGCTAATTGGCAGGGAGGAACATTAGTGTGAAAATAGCAAAAATTAATTTGCTATGCCACACAACAGGGTGGGATTGAGATGCAGTGCTCTGTGCCCCGAGTCCACCCTATTTTGAAGCCTATTAGAGCCTCTGGTTCTAATCATGCGCTTCAAAATACACACCCCACCATAGTATTTTGCCGATCCCCGCCATAGTATTACATGTGTCTGACGCCCTGAAAGGGGTTGGGCACATAAATAGGGAGGGCGGTGGGGGTGTTGGGGGGGGGGGTGGCGCTAATGCGCCCACAATGCACGGGCCACCACTGGTTGGGGCTTGGTATACAGAGTCATTCCCTGGTGTCATATATGTTTGGATACTGCAACAATGAGATCTTCCTGACATAATTCCAGAGCCCAGCTCCTCCTGTTATAATCTCTATAATATGAATTGAATAACAGAAAATCCAGCAGGTATGGTGGGAGCCCCTCATAATGGACACAGCGGGTGTGCAGAACTAGGAGCTCAGCACAGGGATGGTGGGAGCCCCTCATAATTGACACAGCATATGTGCAGGCTTTCAAACTCAGCACAGGGATGGAGGGAACCCCTCATAATGGATACAGCAGGTGTACAGACCCAGGAACTCAGCACAGGGGTGGTGGGAACCCCTCATAATGGGCACAGCAGGTGTACAGACCCAGAAACTAAGCACAGGGATGGTGGGAACCCCTCATAATGGGCCTAGCAGGTGTGCAGACCTGGGAACTCAGCACAGGGATAGCGGGAACCCCTCATAATGGGCACAACAGGTATATAGACCCAGAAACTCAGAACAGAGATGGTAGGAACCCCTCACAATGGGCCAGACAGGTGTACAGACCTGGAAACTAAGCACATGGATGGTGGGGAACCCCTCATAATGAGCACAGCAGGTGTACAGATGAAGGAACTCAGAACAGGGATGGTGGAAACCCCTCTTAATGAGCACATCAGAAGTGCAGTGCAGGGATGGTGGGAACCCCTCATAATGGGCACAACAGGCATGCAGACCCAGGAGCTCAGCACAGGGATGGTGAAAACCTTTCATAATGGACACAGCAAGTGTTCAGACCCAGGAACTCAGCACAGGGATGGTGGAAACCTCTCATATTGGGCACTGC
Organism: Lithobates pipiens; assembly: GCF_037356315.1. Lineage (NCBI taxonomy): Eukaryota > Metazoa > Chordata > Amphibia > Anura > Ranidae > Lithobates > Lithobates pipiens. Next base: position 573,498,830 of record NW_027507758.1, read on the forward strand.
AGGTGTGCATACCCAGAAACTCAGCACAGGGATGCTGAAAAGCCTCATAATGGGCACCGCAGGTGTGCATACCCAAGAACTCAGCACAGGAATGGTGGAAACCCCTCATAATGGACACAGCAGGTGTGCAGAACCAGGAACTCAGCACAGGGATGATGGAAACCCCTCATAATGGGTAACGCAGGTGTGCAGACTTGGGAACCCCTAGCATAGGTCTCACCAATAGAGTCCCCAAGATAGACAACACAATCAGGGGTTTAAGTCTCTAGCATCCTCCAAACAATTAAATATCCTTTCATTAGTACAGAGAAAAAGATCAAAAAGCCAGAATATCATTACCGAATGGTAAAGGATAAATGGAAATAAGCTTAGATTTATAATAGTCCTCATCTATTATCACTAATTTATCTCTTTCCTAACTGAGGTTTCTGACCTTCTGACAATCGTTTCTATTCAACACACTTTGATTGCATAACTCTATGTGCAACAACTGTATTGTGTAGCGATCTACCTGATTGGATAAAAATTGGATGGAGCGTTTAGTTATTACATTGTTGCTGATGAGGATAAGCTCAACAGGATCTAAATAGCTTATTTCAATGTATTCAGCGTTTCTTAGATTTCAAATGTTATCAGTATTATGCTTTTCAAGGAGGGATATCGGTATCTGTTACTATTTCCTGTTACTAGGCTAGGATTGAATGATACTGCAACTAATATACCGCAATGCACTGAGATATTTATAGTATCACCTGTTATGTAATATGCATAAGCAAGACGCTGTATACTCAGACATAGATATTACCCAATGTATAATTCTGATTTCATTGTAGAAGGGGGTGGGGGTGAGATGACCCTCTCCTGACAGCACTTACATCAAGTCACACAGCAGCACCTGGGAAGCAAGGAATCCTGAGCTTGCAAAAAAGTCAAAGTACATCTAAGGCCCCTTTCACACAGACGATCCGTTCAGGTCCGCCTGTCAGTTTTTCAGGCGGACCTGAACGGATGCTCCATAGAGGTCTATGGAGCGTCGGATGTCAGCGGTGACAAGTCCGTTGACATCCGACCCGCTCCGATCCGAAAAAGTGTGACGGATGAAAAAGCTATTTTTCCATCCGTCATCGGATCGGGTGACGACGGACACTGCGCTCCGTCGTCACCCGATCTCCCATAGGGGAGAGCGGCGCTGTGACAGGTCCATCCCTGCGCAGTGTGCAGAGACAGACCTATCATCTTCCTGCTCAGCGGAGATCGCTCTGGCGATCCCCGCTGAGCAAGCGGATATCCGTGGGGCGGATCAGCACTGATCCGCCCCGTGTGAAAGGACCCTAAAGGTTACTGTGTGATAATCAAAACAAATACCCAACCAGTTACTATGTGATGCACAAGCTTCATAATTTAATAAAAACTTCTATTACCATTCGTTCTGAGCCAAATCCTCCATCATTTGTGTCTCACACGCTCCCCCTCCCAGGCACTGCAGCTCACAGTGGGAGGGTCTCAGCAGCAGAGCCAGTACTGTCAATCCAGAAAGCAGTGGGTGGGAATAGTTGTGGCCAAGTGCTGATTGACAAACCACAGGCTTGTATATCAGCAGTGGCAATGCTGATAGCCACACCCACTGTAATAGCTTCCAGTCCTATTGTAATGCAAGCAGCTTCAGCCTACATGTAAGTGGCAACTCTCCTCTGAATTCAAGGCAACAGCCCTATTGCCAGCCTATCATAGGAAGCTGCATTATGCCGCGTACACACGGGCGGACTGTATGGCGTACTTAGTCCGTCGAAACACATTTCAGCGGACAGTCCGCTCGTGTGTGGGCTTCAGCGGACTTTTTCAGCGTGCAGTCTGGCGTACAAAGAATTTCGGATTTTTCGAAATTCTGTCCGTCGTACTTTGGTTTCAGCGGACAATCCGCTCATCAGTATGCTAGTTCGACGGACTAAGAATGGCGCATGCCCAGAAAGGATTTACACGGCGGAAGGGTGCTTTGCTGTGTATTGGACTTCCTATTTCTAGTCCCGTCGTACGTGCTGTACACGTCATCGCGCAAGCTTTCGACGGACTGTTTGGGTATCCGTGTGTGGTCAAGTCCGTTCAGTCGAAAGTACGACGGACTGTCCGTCGGATTGTATGACGAACTAAGTACGTCATACAGTCCGCCCGTGTGTACGCGGCATTAGGTGGACTTTACTGGGAGAATTAACAGGTATTTGTGGGACTTTGCAGGGGGACAAAAAGAAAACTGTAATGGCAGATGCACTGATTATTAAATGCCTGTGCACATAGTTTATGGGGGGAGCCATTGTTCTTTTTTTATAGTAGCTTTCCATTCTTAAAGTGAAATTGTGCTCAGGTTATACTGTACACACTAAAGTATCTCTATATTCTGAACAAGCAGCAAATACAATTCAAAATATGCCCTCAATTACCTGTGTAGCTGTAATTATTGTGGAGAAACGCATCTTCAAATTTCACAAGCCTTGCCCAACCTGGTCCCAACACATAGACAAGGCAATTTGCATTGAGTCTTATAAATTCACAGCATTAATCAGTAGCCATGATATAATGCAGGCACTAGTGTGAATGAGACCTAAGGCTCAGTTCACACTGCTGTGACTTGGGATCCGACTTGTGAGACCCCAAGTTGCAGAACATGTGAAATCCAATTTTATTCAATGAGAGCTGTTGTTATTAGCACTACTGAAGTCACTCTGACTGTAAAATTTTTTCCAGTAATACTTCAAGACAGCTTCTATCCGACTTGAGCCCAATAGACTTTAATGGATATAGCCTCCAAGTGCTTCCACCTAAAAGGACCTTCAGATTACAAGTGGGATTTCTTTCTAGGATTACATTGTCCCCGTGTCCTTCTGAATGAATGTTCAGATTTGAAGCTCCAACTCTTTATTACAAACTTGAGGTCGGAAGATAGGAGAGGAGACTCTTCAGGGCCTAATACAGATCCTCAGTTATCAGGCACTGGCAGAGTTTCAGCATCCAGGAGCATCAAATAGCACTCATTGGAGCTTTGTAGAAACAAAACAGGTTTTTTAATGTCACTTCCTTTCAGCTCTCCAGCTCTGGTATGAATTCTTCAGGCCCACATGGCTTCTAGGTACACAGCCTGCACCGGGAGTCACACTATCTAAGCCTGAGGTCTAGTTTGTCTCAGACTGGGACAAAAAATAGGCCCAAGCATTTTAGACTGAGCTGTATTCTACACAATGTGCATAGCCTGATTCATCTTTATTCCTCCTCTGGCGGGTTGCCTGGGCTACTAGCCTACCATCCCTCCCTGAATTCCGGCATCTTCTACTGAGCGTCGGCATCCTCTACTGAGCGTCGGCATCCTCTACTGAGTGCCTGCATCCTCTACTGAGTGCCGCTTTCTCAACGAGCGCTGGCATCTCTATTGAGCACCCCAAGAGTTGACACACTGCAGAGGAAGGATTACTTAAGTAAGTTCCCTCCCTGGAGGAACACACCAGACCCAATATGGAAGTAGAAAACAGAATCTGGCTAAGCACATCATGTAGATTCTGTTTTCTGTCTTCCTCCACTGGGTTTTTACAGGCAGCTGCCATTGAGCGCTGGCAACATGTTCCATGGTGAGGCCAAAGCGAGGACCAGTCCAGGAGGAATCAGAGAGTCCAGCTCGGCTGGTGTCTCTCTGGCCGGCAGACAGAGACCCACAGGTGAGAGCCAGGTGCATGATATATGCAATATAATGACATATTTTATGTCGTTCTCACCCTCTGGAGCTCTCTGTCACATTAGCCAGCTCTTGCTAGGACATACAGCTTGGCAGCCTTGGCCCGCCGGGCAAGTGCCCGGTGTGCCCTATGGCCAATCCGGGTCTGGGTCATGTCCTGTTCCCCTTTCCAGACAGGACTCTTCTCCTCAAGGGGATGGCAAGCAGTAGACATTTCTAGATCAATGCCCCTCTGTTTTTGTCGATGCCAAACCCACTGATGGCAAAATCACAATGGGTTGACCAACTGACACGATGAATAGGACTTCTGTACCTACCCCTAACACAGGACTCTGGAGCCTTCTGAACAGGGCCTGTTGGGTAATGTTTAGTGTGCCCTATGGCCAGACCGGGCCTGGGTCCAGTTCTGGTCCCCTTTCCAGACAGGACTCTTCTCCTCAAGGGGATGGCAAGCAGTTGACCTTTATAGATCAATGCCCTTCTGTTTTTATCAATACCTGATCCAAACCCACTGATGGCAAACTCACCATGTGTTGGCCAACTGACACGATGAACAGGACTTTCTGTACCTACCCCCAGGGGCAGACTGACCATTAAGCAACTCGGGCACTGCCCGAGGGCCCCGGGCCACTAGGGGGCCCCATCAGGGTTGCCAACCTCAGTAAAACCAGGGACAATATCTAAAAATCCTCTACAGTACCTTCTCAGCCAATAGAAACATGTCTGTGTATACTATGTGTACATGTATGTGTATACTGTGTGATTGTATACTGTGTGGCCCCATAATCTCTTATTGCCTGGGGGGCCCATAATCTCCTATTGCCCGGGGGCCCCATGAGTTGTCAGTCCGCCCCGCCTACCCCTAACATAAGACTCTGGAGCCTTTTGAACAGGGCCTGTTGGGTAATGCAATACAGATTGTCCCTGGGCACAATGTTTTACAAGAGGGCTTGGAAAATATCAAAACGCCTAATGCAGCAAGATTGTCAGGAACTCATCCCTACACATATAGATTGTGACGTCACTGGTGAATGCGCTCTGAAGGTCCGGCATACTGTGCTGGACCTTCAGAGCCTGTGCCGTAAACTGCGGCATCGCACCTCTGGCCACTCATGTAGCCGGAGGCTGTGAACCCGAAAGGCATACCAGGGAAGATAGAAGCCCTCTCAGAGGTGACAGCGAGGCACTGGAGGGCTTTGTTTTAAGGTAAGTCTCATAATGTGCTAGTATGTGATGCATACTAGCACATTATGACATTGCAGATACATTTTTTTTTTAACTGCAGTTTACTACCACCTGAACTCCAGAAGGTTTTACCTACTTCATAACCAGTCCATTTTTTTGCTATTCGGCACTGTGCTAATTCAACTGCCTGTTGCACTGTCATGCAACACTGTACACAAATGAAATGTATATAATTTTTTTTAACATAAATATAGCTTTCTTTTGGTGGTATCACCATACTATAAGGGCTCCATTTACTTCTATGTGATGCGCTAAGGTTGCCCACCCTAATGTGCTTAAATAAACCAATGCAATGCACTACCCCAGGTGCATTGGGGTACCATTTAAAATGAATGGCACTGCAACACATGATACGCATAATACTGTGCATGTGTGGTGAGAACGTGCTATATAATAAATGTATTCATGCTACACAGAAGTGTAAATGGGTCCTTCAAGTTTTTGCAGGTAGTAACTAACTGGTCTGTGAGAGCTCACAGACCAGAAAGCACATATCATTTGAAATTAATGCTGGATAGCAGGTCTTCTTCCTACACTATTAATAAAATATAGGAATAGATGAGATTAATCAATAAGTAAAATGAAAAACATTTTTTGTGTTAAATAATCAGAAATTCTTCTAGGTGTCAAAGTTTTTTATTTTTGTGAGCATCCCGTAATCTCTGCTGTCAAAACTGTAAAGAGCTGCTGTGTATATGGGATAAAGAGTGTGACAGTAGGAGGATCTATCTGGAATAAATTATCGTGGTTCAATGACTCCGCGCCCTAGTTGTGCCAGTAACTGTGGAGGGGGGGGGGGGGGGGAATCTCAGCCGTGTTTGCACTGTGAATGCTGAGCAATGATGGAATGGATTTGAAAACCCCCGATATGACCTACTTTCACAGCCTGGTAACATCCCCCGGCTTTACAGAAAATAATCGTTAGAGCAATAGCGCCCCCAGTGGCCATCAACTATTCATGGACAAAAGAAGAGTTGTTAGACTTATGCCGCATACACACGATCAGACTGTCCGGCGGACTTTGGCGGGAGTCTGCCGTACTTTTGAAATGAACGGACTTGCCCACACACGGAGGAAAGTCCGTTCATTTGGAACGTGGCTTCAGGTAGCAGGAACTAGCGAAGGAAGTCAATGTTGCCGCCTTCGACGACGAGATTAACATGTCGCTGGCCCCGTCACCTGGTATGGACATAAAGGGGTAGCCCTGCACTGAAAAAACGGCGTGGGGGTCCCACCAAGGTCCATATAAGACCCTTATCCGAGCACGCAACCCGGCCGGTCAGGAAAGGGGGTAGGGACGAGCGAGTGCCCCCCCGTACCAGGCCGCGTGCCCTTAACATGGGGGGGTGCCCTGCTGCCCCCCGCCCCAAAGCACCTTGTCCCCATGTTGATGAGGACAAGGGACTCTTTCCGACAAAGTTGTCGGGGTCTGCGGGTGGGGTGCTTATCGGTATCCGGGAGCCCCCTTTAATAAGGGGGCCCCCAGATACCAGCCCCCCACCCTATGTGAATGAGTATGGGGTACAATGTACCCCTACCCATTCACTTGGTGAAAAAAATTGAAAAAAAAAACACACCACACAAGGGTTTAAAATAATTTATTTCACAGCTCCGGAGGTCTTCTTCCGTCTTGGGGGGTCTTCTTGCCGGACTTCTCCGCTATCTTCTGCTAGCTCTTTTACTAGCGGAGGAGCCCGGCCTTCTTCTTCGTCGCCGCCCGACGGTCTTCTTCCGACTTCAGGGGTCTTGTCCCCCTCTTCGGTTCGTCTTGCCGGGCCTCTGCTCCTTCTTCCAGCTCTTTTACTAGCGGTGGCCCGGTCTTCTGTCGCCACCGCCTTCTCTTCTTCTTGTTCTTCTTGTTTCTTGAGATGTTGACTCGACGCTCTCTCTGGCCGCAATGACAGGGGCGCGGGGCGCGGTGCTCGGCGACTTATGTAGGGACAATGGGCGGGGTCACCAGGTGATGCCCCGCCCATTATCATGTCACAGTCCCAGAGGATGCGTGGGAAAGTCCGTTCATTTCAAAAGTCCGGCGGACTAGCACACCCACGGCCGGATCCGGCGGACAATTTTTGAGTCAAAACTACTTTCTAAGTCCGCCGGACTTTTAGGGGAAAAAAAGGTGCGCCGGACAGTCTGATCATGTGTACGCGGCATTAGTGAAAAAATATTAAAGGAGAAGTATGGGAATGCAAAAATAGGTAGTACATGCTACCCTCATACCTGCATTGCATTTCTTTCTTTCCCCAGTCCTTTAGTTTTTGCAGAATAGTCTTTTGAAGATCCCAGAATCAGCCTCTAATGGTTCTTTCTCAGTTCAAAAGTTTCCAGGGGGTGGAAACATGTCAACAATACAGCCCCTCCTTAACTCCCTCCCTCTGGAGTACATGTGGGTGTGTTTGGTGAAGAGGTGCACACCCAGACTGCTATCTAGAACAAGCACGTTCTTCACATGCCTCTGTTTCCATGGCAGCGTGTCCCCAACTAAAACCCGGAAGCAGGGGCACTGCTTTACCATCGTTTTAGCGGCGCTATTCCGCCGCTAGTGAGGCTTTTTTAACCCCCGCTAGCGGCCTCAAAAAGGGTTAAACCTGCCCACAAAACGCCACTGCAGGGACGCTTTAGGAGTGGTGTATACACCGCTCCTACAGCGCTGCAATGATGCGGCTTGCAGGACTTTTTTTTACCGGCCTGCAAATGCACTAAAGCACTCAAGCTTTCACACTGGAGACACAGGAGAGGCACTTTACAGGCACTATGCAGGCGCTATTGTTAGCGCTGTAGCGCCTGTACAGCACCTCAGTGTGAAAGTAGCCTTAGTGAAGAGATCATACCAGTGTATAGTACATAGGAGAGGAGACTAACAACTCCCCCACATCTAACGTGACCCTGATATGTCCCCAGGGTCTCCTTCATTGTACATACAAATCATCCATCTGTCACTGTACTCCTATACAGTCCCATCATCTCCATCCCCACACGGCAATGAATGGCACTGTACGGCATGTGATGACTCTCTACGGCATGTGATGGCACTGTATGGCATGTGATGGCACTGTATGGTATGTGATGGCACTGTACGGCATGTGATGGCAATGTACAGCATGTGATGGCACTGTACGGCATGTGATGGCACTGTACGGCATGTGATGATTCTGTACGGTATGTGATGATTCTGTACGGTATGTGATGGCTCTGTACGGCATGTGATGGCACTTTACGATATGTGATGGCACTGTACGGTATGTGATGGCACTGTACGGCATGTGATGACTCTGTACGGTATGTGATGACTCTGTACGGTATGTGATGGCACTGTATGGTATGTGATGGCACTGTACGGCATGTGATGGCAATGTACGGTATGTGATGGCACTGTACGGCATGTGATGACTCTGTACGGTATGTGATGGTACTGTACGGCATGTGATGACTCTGTACGGTATGTGATGGCACTATACGGTATGTGATGGCACTGTAAGGTATGTAATGGCTCTGTACGGCATGTGATGGCACTTTACGGCATGTGATGACTCTGTATGGTATGTGATGGCACTGTACGGCATGTGATGGCACTGTACGGTATGTGATGGCACTGTACAGCATGTGATGATACTGTACGGCATGTGATAGCTCTGTACGGTATGTGATGGCACTGTACAGCATGTGATGACTCTGTACGGTATGTGATAGCACTGTACGGCATGTGATGGCACTGTACGGCATGTGATGGCTCTGTACGACATGTGATGGCACTGTACGGTATGTGATGGCACTGTACGGTATGTGATGGCACTGTACGGCATGTGATGGCTCTGTACGACATGTGATGGCACTGTACGGTATGTGATGGCACTGTACGGTATGTGATGGCACTGTACGGCATGTGATGACTCTGTATGGTATGTGATGGCACTGTACACCATGTGATGACTCTGTACGGTATGTGATGGCTCTGTACGGTATGTGATGGCACTGTCCAGCATGTGATGATACTGTATGGCATGTGATGACTCTGTATGGTATGTGATGGCACTGTACGGCATGTGATGGCACTGTACGGCATGTGATGGCACTGTACGGCATGTGATGGCAATGTACAGCATGTGATGACTCTGTACGGTATGTGATGGCACTGTACGGCATGTGATGGCTCTGTACGGCATGTGATGGCAATGTACAGCATGTGATGACTCTGTACGGTATGTGATGGCACTGTACGGCATGTGATGACACTGTACGGTATGTGGTGGCTCTGTACGGCATGTGATGGCACTGTACGGCATGTGATGATCTCTGCCTTCACACAGTACAAGCACCTCCCCCATAGTTAGAAAGCATGCCCTAGGAACACATTTGACCCTGATGTTATCCCCTTCCCTGCCAGTGTCATAAGTACAGTGACAGTACATACTTTTAGCACTGATCACTGTATTAGTGTCCCTGGTTCCAAAAAAAATGTAAGAAGTGTCAGTTAGTGTTTGATATGTCTGCCAAAATGTTGTAGCCCTGCTTTAAGTCGCTGATTGTTGTCATTACCAGTTAAAAAAAAAAATACAAATATCCCATAGACTGTAGATGTTATAACTTTTGCGCAAACCAATCAATATATGCTTATTGGGATTTTTTTTACCAAAAATATGTAGCAGAATACCTATTGGCCTAAATTTATGAAGAAATTCGATTAAAAAAAATAAAAATAATTGGATATGTTTTATAGCAGAAAGTAAAAAAAATATATATATATTTTTTCAACATTGTCGCTCTATTTTTGTTTGAAGCGCAAAAAATAAAAGCCGCAGAGGAGATCAAATACCATCAGAAGAAAGCTCTATTTGTGGGAAAAAAATAGATCAATTTTGTTTGGGTACAGCGTCCCACAACCGCGCAATTGTCAGTTAAAGTAACACAAAAAAAAATTACCTTGTCATGAAGGGGGTCATTTTTCCGTGGTTAATTTGAAAATAACTTCACTATTTGGGCAGCACAGTGGTGTAGTGGTTAGCACTCTCACCTAGCAATAAAAAGGGTCGCTGGTTCAAATCCCAACCACGACACTACCTGCCTGGAGTTTGCATGTTCTCCCTGTGCCTGCATGGGTTTCCTCCGGGTACCCCAGTTTCCTCCCACCCTCCAAAGACATGCAGGTGGTTTAATTGGCTTCTGTCCAAAATTGGCCCCAATATATGAATGGGGACCTTGGATTGTGGGCTCCTTGAGGGTAGGGACTGATGTGAGTGTGCAGTGTACAGGGATAGGGACAATTGTAGACACTCACTCAGGTTGGACTGGTGTCCTTATTCAACCTTACTAACTATGCAACTATGATTAAATTGCCTTTCTACATTTTTTTACATTTTTTTTTTTAAAAAGGAGCAGCACAATATATTTTCCGAAAGACAAAATAGAAATAGTTTACCATAGTCAGTGCCGATGTCCTTCGGTAAGGGCTTAGTGTAGTGACAGGTCCACTTTAAGCTGCTAACATTCAGATAACAAATAAAACTGGATAAATAAGAATAAAGAAATATTATTGTATAAAAATATTAATAAAGAATTATTTCATTTCAATTTCAATACTTGCTGTATAATACTGTGTATATATATATATATATATATATATATATATATATATATATATATATTTTTTTTTTTTTTTTCCTCTATATTCTTAAACGAATAAAAATGTTATTAATCAAAAAAATAAAGAAATAAGCAATCTGATGTTTTAATGATAATATTATTTTTCTGATATGAATAAATAATGATCCAGCAGTATCAGATGTTCGCTCTCAGCTATTGCAAATGTTTATCCAAGTGCTGAGTCAAGCATGCTGACAAGGTCAGTGTATGCCGGGGGGGGGAGATTGATTTCTCCATAAAGCATGACTAAATCAAGGGGAAGTAGCAGGAGAGCTACCGGCATAGTCAGCACATTAATAGGGACTATAATAGGGACTTCATGACCAGGCCATTTTTTGCGATATGGCACTGCGTTACTTTAAGTGACATTTGCGTGGTCGTGCGACACTGTACATAAATTCTATTTATGTCTCCCCCACAAATAGAACTTTATTTTGGTGGCATTTGGTCACCACTGGGTTTTTTTTTTTGCACTGTAAACAAAAAAAAAAAAATGCAGACAATTTTGCAAAGGAAACAATATTTTTTATTTTCTGCTATAAAACATATCTGATAGAAACAACATTTAAAAATCGAATTTCTTTCTAAATTTAGGCCACAAATTCATTTTAAAAAATAGTAAAAGTAGTACATGCACCAAATTCATTTTGGTGGCATTTGGTGGCACTGCAGTAGTAGTAACCATTCAATTTGGTGCCTGGAAACGTACTGCGATCTGTGATCTATGTTGGGGTGCCGCTAACATTACAATGGTACTTCACATGCAGATCTCAAGGGAAGTTCGTTCTAAAGTGGTGCGGGAAATGCGCAAGGAACGCTCCTATCCTGCACCACGTTTTGGTGTGAACTTACCCTACGAAATGCATCCTAAAAAAAACAGTTTTTAGGGCGCATCTTTTCTGTACAGCCCCACTACCCTTGCCGTTGCTCCAATAATACCACTGCTAAGGATGAGCCGAACACCCCCCTGTTCGGTTCGCACCAGAACCTGCGAACAGACCTAAACTTCGTGTGAACTTTAGAACCCTATTAAAGTCTATGGGACTCGAAAGTTCAAAATCTAAAGTGCTAATTTTAAAGGCTAATATGCAAGTTACTGTCCTAAAAAGTGTTTGGGGACCCGGGTCCTGCACCAGGGGACAAGGATCAATCCAAAAAAAAGTTTTAAAAACTGACATTTTTTCGGGAGCAGTGATTTTAATAATGCTTAAAGTGAAACAATAAAAGTGTAATATTCCTTTAAATTTCGTACCTGGGGGGTGTAGGGAAATTCAGCTTCTAGGACCACCCAGATAGGTTCAGGTAATGCAGGAAGACTTCCGTAGACCCCCAGGCCCGGAGATATCAATAAGTGAAACAGGAAACTGGTTTGCTATGTTCACTTGTAATACCTGTTTATTCAATGCCAGATGCCGGCTTATATGTTGTCTAGGGATAACAAGGGAGGAGTTTCTGAAGTGGTACACGTATGCAGAAGAAATAGCTTCAGTCAATATTTTACTTATTAGCTGATGCCATGAGCCAAATTTTTACATCATCTTTACTACAAAATATATGTATTCTTGAACAGATGTCGTTATCTTATCTAAAACAAACGTAAGCCTGAGCTAAATCAAACTGTACAGTCTTAATATATATATGTCAAAATGACCTCGAGAACATTTCTATAGATAACACTAGAAACATGTGTGAGTTTCAACTTAAACTCATATCTGAATTCAAGAGTGGTCATGTAACACATAAAATCTAATACAAAATGGAGTCTATCTTGCTATCGTTCCTTACAGTTCCCCTCTTTGAGACATTTATATGACTCACTACCTTTCACAGTTATGTAATCTTTCTTCTATCATAATACATACTAAGATAAACTCTATTTGCAGCAGCAGGATCAGGGGTTCGGGATGCCTTAACAATTATGCACATTATAAGCTTATAACAGGCATATAGGAACAAAACAAAAAGAATAATCATAGTTATAGTTATGGCAGCACTTTTTAACCATGTAAGTATTCCTATTCCAAAACTTAGGTTTGCAAAAGGATCCCATGTCTTAGCAATGTTTCTAGCTTCATCTTGTAATTTGCTTACTTCTTTCCGGTGTTGTGCAATTATATCATGGTAATCCGGTACCTCAATACTTGTGTTATGAAACCAGGTACAACACTCATAATCTTCTGTGTTTTCACATATCCCTGTTAAAGCAGCACTCATGCTTTCTATGGCTAACTCGTGTAGTTCTAATTGTTTTCTAATTGCCCTAGTTTCTATATTTAAATTAGTAATATCCTCAGAATTCTTTTCCATTACTTCATCAATGATTCCAGTGTATTTATTCAACCTTTTCATGAAGTCTATTCCCCACCCAGTCCATGAGGGGAACCAAGCCCATGCCATATCTTTTTCAAGAAATAACTCCCTTTTATTGCGGTGTTTGAGGGGGTACCTAGGATGCATGCTAGCTTCAAGGAGGTGTCTTCCCTTGCTATCTCCTACTACACCCATGATGGGAACTAGGGCTGCGAGATAACACCATCCTTGGGGTTCAGTGGGGATCCAAGGGTGACAGATTTTTCCACAACAAATATAAATACTGTTTCCTAGAGCTAAAGATCGTTTGTTGAATATCGTCATCATTTCATCAGAAAGACTGGAAAAGGTTAAACTCGACAATAATTGTCCTACTGTGGAACCGGAACTGGAGCTAAGAAAGTTTATCAGAGTGGTGTTTAGGTCAGATTCTGAAGTGTGAAAGAAAGGACTTTCAATTGATGTCATTGAAAAGTTAATGTTAGCTTGTTGGCAAACTTCAGCTCCGTTTGTGGAGTTTCCCAACCTAAAACACCAGTCTGGGAAATGACTTCTACCAATAATCTGGAAAGTAAGGGTATTATTTGAAAGCATTCTTGTGACAGTTGTAAGAACGACAGGAGGAGTGCCATTAAGGAGAGGGGTGAAGTTTAGAGGTACGGCCATTAAGGGGATCCTAGCCGTGCTAGGATGGAGTTTACTACATATCCAACATTTTTCAAATCCAGACTTCTGGGCGTAGCTATATTTAAACTTCAATAATAACATTTTATCGGTAAAACTTTCTGAGTATTCATTTCTCTTGTGTCTGTCATGTGTGTTATTCATATTATTCTGTTGTAGAGTGTTAGAGGCTCCACAAATACTCTTTATGGGTCCCAAATCTTCAGGATGATAAATACAGTTAGTTATCAGCAAAGTTGGCAGGAACACAATCAGGGCAGCCCAGCATAAGAGGCACAAGGCCTTCCCAGAAGTCAGTGGTGAAATAAGCAAAGTCATCTTGTTCAGAGTCTTGACTATCTGCTTCACTTCTCTGTGCTTTATCTTTGTCTTTGCCTTGCTTCTTAGGTTCCTGGTTGACCTTCTTTACACGACTTGCATGAATCCAGGCCTGTTGTCCCTCTACCAGAATAGCTGTGCGGGTAACTGCGATCACTGTGGTTGGGGGTCCAAAGGGATACTCCTGTTTCTTGGTGCGTTTCAATTGCTGGACCACCACGGTGTCACCCACCTGAAAAGGGTGTGTAGGTTCCTGTGAAGAAGAAGGAGAGGTGCGAGCAACGTTCCTTTCAACTTGATCCAAAGTTTCAATAAGTTTTTTTACATATTCTTCCTGAATAAGATCTAGGTCCCCTCTTTCTATCATAAGTGGCTGTCTGGCCCATGGGGTGGGGAATGGCCTACCCATTAAGACTTCAAAAGGAGAGTATCCTGTCTTTTTAGAGGGTGTCATTCTTATCTCGGCTAGTACAGCTGGGAGGACCTTCTTCCAATTTGCATACGTACCTCCAGTGGCCTTCCTGATCTTATCCTTAATGGTTCTGTTCATCCTTTCCACTATACCTGAACTCTGGGGGTGGTAAGGAATATGAAATTTCCATTCTATTTTCAGTGTTTTTACCAGGTCTTGACAAACTTTGGCCACAAATGCAGGACCATTGTCAGAATTGATCTGTAGTGGGCAACCCCACCTTGGAATAATTTCTTGTATCAGAATCCTCACTACTGTTTGTGCATCTTCCTTTGTAGTTACAAATATCTCCAACCATCTCGAAAATACGTCCAAAATTACGAGCAAGAATTCTTGTCTTTTACCTAGTTTGGGCATGTGTGTAAAATCTATCTGCAGGTGAGTGAATGGTGTAGATGGATATATCAGATGTTCATGTTTTACTTTGTGAGGGTTCCTAGGGTTATTCCGAATGCATGTGATGCATCTGGAAACATATGCCTTTACAAGAGAGGGAAGACCTGGAATGTAAAAATCCTTATCCAAAAGTTCACATGTGACTTTCCACCCTCTGTGACCTATCCCATGGTATTGTGAAATAAAAATGGGTGCGCTGGCTACAGAGATACATGGTCTCCCCTCTTGGCAGACAAGGTCAGTTTCTGGGCTTGTCTGCACACCTGCTGAGTTCCATTGCTGGATGTCTTGGTCTGTGGCATATGCTTGGAGGTCACGCAATGTTTGATCCAAAAGAGGAATTTCTGGTGAGATTAATGGCATTTGTGTGTTTGCAGGCTGTGTGAATGCTGCTTCTCTTGCTGCTTTGTCAGCTAAGGCGTTGCCTTTGGCTATGTCATCCTGTTGCCCTGTATGTGCCCTACAGTGTAATATAGCTATGGACCTTGGCAATTGTATAGCTTCTAGCAAACTTGTGACAAGAGTGGAGTGTGAGATGGATTTACCATCTGCTGCTATGTAGCCCCGCCTTTTCCATATAACTCCAAAATCGTGTGCAACGCCGTAAGCGTACTTGGAGTCTGTGTAAATGTTGACATCCTGCCCTTCAAAAAGCTGACAAGCTCTAGTAAGAGCTATAAGTTCTGCAGCTTGTGCTGATTGGAATGGGACAGGGTTTGCTTCCAGTATTTTATCAGGCAGCTGAACAACAGCATACCCTGCATGGTATGTATTATCATTTGGTCTTGAACAAGACCCATCCACGAAGACATTCTGTGCTCCAAGGAGAGCAGTGGAAGACATGTCTGGTCTCGGGGATGTGTCTTGGTGGATGAGGTCCATGCATTCATGTTGAGGCACTACCTCATCTTCTTCACCTTTCAAGCCTAGCAAGGCATTTAGGATTGGAACTGGGCCAGAAGTGGGAGAGGCATATTTTATCTCAAGTTTTGGGTTAGAAAGTAAAATGACTTCATAACCGCTCAGCCTCTGGGCTGACATGTGCTGGGTATGGATGTTTTTTAGTAGGATGGATACATTGTGAGTGGTATGCAGTGTGGTGGCATGTCCTAGAGTGAATGATGTAGCCAATTCCACGACCATCGCACACGACGCAAGAGCTCTGAGACATGCGGGCATGCCCTGTACCGGCATAGGCACAACCTTTGAAAAAAACGCAATAGGGCGGAGTTTGCCCCCATGCTCCTGGGCCAGGACCCCCGCCATAGTTTTACAATTGTCCCTTGCAAACAAGTGAAACATTTTCCCATATTCAGGTAGTCCAAGTCCAGGAGCTGTGACCATTGCAGTTTTAAGATACACAAAAGCATTGTACATTTCATAATTCCATTTCACACAATCTGGCATGTCAGTACCTGTGGCTTGCCTCAGGAGATTATCATAGTAGGAACAATCAGGTATCCATTGGCGGCAGTAACCAATCATACCAAGAAAGGATAGCATGTCCTTCTTAGTAAGTGGGCGGGGCAGACCCACGAGAGCCTCAGCTCTCTTGTGACTGATTTTCCTTTCTCCTTTGGAGAGTACAAAACCAAGGTATTCAACAGTTTCCTGACACCATTGTAGCTTTTTCTTAGAAACCTTGTGACCATTGTCTGCTAACCAATTTAACAGATCTAAACCATCATTTTTACATGCTTTCTGGCTTGGACTACACAACAACAAATCATCAACATATTGAAGTAGGACGGAACCATGGCGGGGTGCCCAGGACCGCAGGGTTGCTTGGAGGGCCACTGTATATACTACAGGGGAGTCTACATATCCCATGGGCATTCGACACCACGTCATTTGCCTTTTTCTGAAACTGAACGAGAAAATAGGTTGTGTCTCTTCGTCAACAGAAACTGAAAAAAATGCATTACAAAGGTCAATGACCGAAAAATACTCTGCATCGGATGGTATGGAGGTTAGGAGTGATGGCACGTCAGGCACTATGGGAGCAATGGGTACCACTAGGTTGTTTATAGCTCTGAGGTCTTGTACAAACCTGTAAGAGCCATCCGGCTTCTTTACTGGGTTAATGGGGGTGTTGTAGGGTGAGAGTATCTCTTTAAGAATTCCTTGCTGCAGGAACCTTTCTACCATTGGAGCAACTCCTTCCTCTTTTTCTTTTGAAATGGGGTATTGTTTGTGATAAACCGGCTGTGCCCACGATTTTAAAGTTGCCTTGTATGGGGTACAAGAAATAAGACCTACATCCAAGGAGCTTTTAGACCATACCGGATCATCTGGTGGAGGGAGATCACTATCCTCAGTGTAATATATTGGTATTACCTTGGAGTGTACGAAGACCCCTCCTTCAGTGGTCATTTTCAGTGTTATACCCAATCTTCCCATCAAATCTCTTCCCAAGAGGTTCACGGGACAGTTTGGTATAATCCTGAAACAATGATGCAAGACTGTTGCACCTTCCCCTTCACCATCACTTACTGGTAAAGGCGGTGTTTTGTATGTTTTGGTAAGTATCCCATTAATTCCCATAGAAGGTTCAGCAATTTTGGTCTCACCTCTGTAGTAGTCCTCACTGAGGGTGCTCCGAGTCGCTCCTGAATCGGTTAAAAACGGAACAGGCCTATATTTAACATATAAGGTCACAATTGGTTGCTCATTGTAAGAGTGTGAGATCAAGGGAAATGCTGGGATACTACCTTCTGGGCAGCTTCATTTCAGTTGCTGTTGATTCCACTGTATAGGGAATCGGGGACCCTGTTGTTTTGGGGCAACATGATTCTGTTGGCTAGATTGGGGTCCCTGTGTATGCATTTGATCTTGATCTTGAGTATTCGGGTCATTCCATTCATAAGGACATTGATTTCTCCAGTGCCCCTCCTGTCCACAGTTAAAACAACATGTGCGTGACTGCTGGGGGGGTTTGGAAAAACCATGCCCTTTCCCTCTTATTTTTCCTCTTCCTCTGCCTCTACCTCTATTTCCACTGTCCCATTGTCCACCATTAACTTGGGGAGGCTGGGCTTGCACTCCACCCTGATAATGGGTACTCACTGCTTTCTCTTTTATTACATCAAAACACCCTGCTGCTTCTTTCTGTATTAAAGTTTCCTGAAATTGGTCAATCGTCTGTGTGGTCCATTCCGATATCATCTGTTTGACCACCAAGGCGAACTGGGGTTTTAGATTATTCATATAAGTTTGAATAAACAAAGCTCCCACATCAGTAGTTGTAGCTAATCCAGCTTCTGTTGTCCAATTTTCATGAAACCTTTTCCAGAACTCAACTACAGTCTCTCCTGACTTTTGTTTGCATGCTATGGCAGTAGGGAGGGAACTTTTATTTTTAAATACTCTCATCATTTCAGTCTCTAATTCCGTCCACATGGTGTTCCTACCTGGTACTGTGTTTAACCCATATGTTCCCGCATTTCTAGTGTCAATAGTGTTTATAGTTGCAACATTTGCCCAGTTCCAGGAACTGGTGTGTCCTATGATGCCATCAATGATAAGACGCATATCTTCCTGTGTGTAATTTCTATCCTTACAGGCCTTTTTTAAGTAAGTTAAAGTACCTCCTGCAGAGGCGGTGGGTTTGGGGCAATGTTTTACTATCCTGTCAATGTCCTCAATGTCCATTGCCTTTTTCAATATTTCATTTCCAATGGTCATGAAAGGCACTTGAAGATTAGGGTTACAATATACAGCTCCACTCTTTGTTTTAGGGGGACTGAATATTCTATCCCTATCAGCGTTTTCCTGTTCTTCCTCCTGCTCTTGGCCAGGTGGTGAAACTACCTCTCCTATAGCCCCCTGATCTTCTGGTTCAGTTACCTGGACTTGGGCTCCCGCTTCTCTCCTCTGTGGGTGCTGTCTATCTTGTTGTGGAGCAGGAACGATCTGCTGTTGTGGTTGTGGAGCGGGAGGGACCTGCCGTTGTCTGGTTGCATAATGTCCAGCCAGAAGATCAATATCTTCCTTTGCTAAACTTGGATAGACATGTACATATGCGGGTGGAGGATGACTGACTATTGGCAGAGATGGGGCTGTTGGGTCAGGGAAAACTCTCTTTCTATCGGCTTCTTCTCTATGTTTCTGGTCATAATCTTCCTTACTTAGACATTTGGTGGGCTTTTTCTGTTTCTTATTTTCCCTCTCAAACCAATATGGGGCGTATTTTAACCAGTTCTCCCCTCCCTTTTCCATATAATCCATATCCCATTGGGGATCCCCAGGGTACCAAGGGAAAGTTCTCTTATCTCCTAAACACAATCCTTTAATCATATCCATATGAAAATTATCATTGTTACCATTCCGGGAAAAGGGGTCTACACTGTGCATGGTTTCGGTCCATCCCGCTAAATTTGAAACCCATGGGACTATAAATTCATAATTAGTACCACAAACTCTGGCTACAAAATCTTTACATGTTTCTCCTGGGTTGGGAAGAGGGGGAGGATCTTCTTTACCTTGTTTCTGACCCATATTGACAGTGGGAGCCGACTGTTTTACCACGCAGCCTTCTGACCCACACAACAGATAATCTTATAGCTAAGCGATAGAAAGAAGAAGCAAAAGATTTTGGGGTCACCGGAGTCTATTTCCTCATTAACCTCCTCATATTTCTTCCCAAAAGAAATGTATCTATATATGTGTATGCAGTACTGCTTATCTTTGTGGATTTCCCAAAAACCCTCCAATATTAACCTCTGGCGTGATCCTATCCCCTACTAATTTACGGGTCTAAAAAAACATTAAATCAGAGCTGGGGTAAGGAATATTTTGTCAATAAAGACAAATTAAAAACTTACCCTTAAGCTGATGTTTGTTTAATGTTTTGTATCCCGGACGAGCCCCCAGTTGTAGGGAAATTCAGCTTCTAGGACCACCCAGATAGGTTCAGGTAATGCAGGAAGACTTCCGTAGACCCCCAGGCCCGGAGATATCAATAAGTGAAACAGGAAACTGGTTTGCTATGTTCACTTGTAATACCTGTTTATTCAATGCCAGATGCCGGCTTATATGTTGTCTAGGGATAACAAGGGAGGAGTTTCTGAAGTGGTACACGTATGCAGAAGAAATAGCTTCAGTCAATATTTTACTTATTAGCTGATGCCATGAGCCAAATTTTTACATCATCTTTACTACAAAATATATGTATTCTTGAACAGATGTCGTTATCTTATCTAAAACAAACGTAAGCCTGAGCTAAATCAAACTGTACAGTCTTAATATATATATGTCAAAATGACCTCGAGAACATTTCTATAGATAACACTAGAAACATGTGTGAGTTTCAACTTAAACTCATATCTGAATTCAAGAGTGGTCATGTAACACATAAAATCTAATACAAAATGGAGTCTATCTTGCTATCGTTCCTTACAGGGGGTGTCTATAGTATGCCTGTGAAGGGGCGCATGTTTCCCGTGCTTAGAACTGTCCCTGCACAAAGTGTCATTTCTGCAGGAAAAAAAGTAATTTAAAAGCTCTCGCGTGGGGTTCCCTCAAATTCAATTACCAGGCCCTTCAGGTCTGGTGTGGATATTAAGGGGAACCCCACGGCAAATTAAAAAAAAATTGACGTGGGGTTTCCCCCAAATAGCCATACCAGACCCTTCAGGGAGAACTCTGGGAACTCTGATGTAAGAGAGAACTCTGGGAACTCTGATGCAGGGGAGAACTCTGGGAACTCTGATGTAAGGGAGAACTCTGGGAATTCTAACATGAGGGATGCTCTGGGAACCCCCGATTTAAAGGGGAGCACTGAGAACTCTGCTGTACGGAGAGGACTCTGATGTAAGGGGGGACACTGTGGCCTCTGGTGTAAAGGGTAACTGTGATATAAGGGGTGCTCTGAGAACCCTGATTTACCTTAGTGTACTCACTCAGAGGCAGGAGAGAGAAGGGGGAGACTTCAGTCACAGACAAGGATGGATGGTGAGGATGGATGGTGAGCTCACCCACCCTTTGGCAGGCAGCACCTCTCATCCAGATGTATGTGAGGTTGCTGGACTTCACATTTCCCACCCCCACTTTGCTTTTCTGAGTCAAAGCCCTGAGGATTGGAGGGTGGACAGACACAGGGACGTAGGTGCGTTAGGAAGAGGAGCAGATCAAGCCCTCTCTCCTCTTCTGTCTGTATGTGGAGGGATTGTTAGTGCTGGCTTTGGGCAGTGTGAAAGAGAGTGTAATAGACACTCCCAGTTTAGACAACTGCAGCCAGCAACCCTGCTGGGAGGCCATAGTCTGGTCTGAATAATGTGTCTGGGTTTCAGGCAGTCTGAAACCTGGATACATGACTCCAAACCCAAAGTGTCCGGGTGAATCCTGGACAGGTGGCAACCCTAGCCAACGGATAGGTAAAAAGAAGTGTTCACATCCTGCAGGCAGTGACATGGACACCCAAAGAAGGACCTAATGGATGTAAACAGAGGAAGAGGAAGGACCCAGGACTAGAGCATCAGGTGACCGCGGCTTTAGGTAAGTGGAAACAGGGTTATTAATGGCAGCGATCAGTTGGAGGGCGGTGGGAGGGAGATTGTATTTTGCCAAGAATTGGGAAAGTAATAACAAGGTTATTGCCATATAAACAGGTCCATAGTGAAAATGTGTAAACTGCCTTGGGCCATAAAAGGGTATAGAAGTAGAAGCTGAAGTGCTTAAAGCGGAGGTCCACCCTAAAATGGACCTCCGCTCATCGGAATCCCCCCCCCCTCCGGCGCCACAATCGGCACCTTTCAGGGCGGAGGGGGGTGCAGTTACCTGGATAATCCAGGTAACTGCACCCACTTCCGGGCTAGCTCTCTGCGGAAAGGGGCGTACGTTACGCCCCTTTCCGCAAGCGCCCGCCCCCTTCAGCAAGTGCCCCGCTGCCTGCTGGGAAACACACAGCTCCCAGAGGCAGCGGGGACCGTCCGGATTGCGCCGCGCGGCTCGCGCATGCGCAGTAGGGAACCGGGAAATGAAGCCGAAAGGCTCCATTTCCTGATTCCCATACCCAAGATGGCGGCGGCACGAGCGAGCGATCGGCTTCGGGTGCCGACATCGCGGGCGCGCTGGACAGGTAAGTGTCACTATTTAAAAGTCAGCAGCTGCAGTATTTGTAGCTGCTGGCTTTAAAAAAAAAACAAAAAACGCGGAGTCCCGGTGGACTCCCGCTTTAACCACTTCAGCCCCAGGAGATTTTACCCCCTTTCAGACCAGAGCTATTTTTGTGATTTGGCACTGTGTAGCTTTAACTGACAATTGCGCAGTCGTGTGACGTGGCACCCAAAAAAAATTGACGTCCTTTTTTTCCCACAAATAGAGCTTTCTTTTGGTGGTATTTGATCACCTCTGCCTTTTTAACTTTTTGTGCTATAAACAAAAATAGAGCGACAATTTTGAAAAAAAAAGTAAAATATTTTTAACTTTTTGTTATAATAAATATCCCCCAAATATGTATAAAAAAACACATTTTTCCCTCAGTTTAGGCCGATATGTATTCTTCTACATATTTTTGTTAAAAAAAAAATCGCAATAAGCGTATATTGATTGGTTTGCACAAAAGTTATAGCGTCTACTAAATAGAGGGTAGTTTTATGGGATTTTTATTATAAATTTTTTTGTATTAGTAATGGCGGTGATCTGCGATTTTTATCGTGACTGTGAAATTATGGCAGACACATCGGACACTTTTGACATTATTTTGGGACCATTGTCATTTATACAGCGATCAGTGCTATTAAAATGCCCTGATTACTGTGTAAATGACACTGGCAGGGAAGGGGTTAAACACTAGGGGGGCGATGAAGGGGCTAAGTGTGTCCTAGGGAGTGATTCTAACTGTGGGGGGGGTGGGCTACCTAGGACATGACAGCGATCACTGCTCCTGATGACAGGGAGTAGTAATGCCGCGTCTTAAAGGGCATGTATCTGTACGCCCATTTACCCAGCTGTCATCGCACGCTGGTCGGCAAGCGGCTAAAGTAGAATGAAACCCATCAATTGTTTCCCAAAGGCATGCCATGAAGGATAACTGTCACAGTTGCTTGTGCTTTCAGCTGAACTGTCAAGCCATCAAATGGCTTGTGTCATGACCGATCTCCATGGCAACTGTAGATCAAGCAGAGGCTAAGATGACTGTTTCCATGGCTGTAGTAGAGGAGAGGAGGGTGTAGTTCTGATTTGGGTGGAGGGCGGAGGATGTTTAGTGGACAGTGGGCACATGCAAACATTTTCAAGTTTGTCATTAACCCCTAGTCATCGACAGTACACAAATATGCGGCCTCATGATGGGTGGGCCTTAGCCAAGCCCACCGCATATTTGCGTACCAATTAGCTGACACAGCTGTGCCATGAGCTCACTCCCAGTGCAGTTACCAGCAGCGCCGGCGAACACAAAGCTCCCCGACCACTTTCTGCGATTCTGAGCTTTCTGATCATGTGATTGCCATGACAGCCAGTCACGGTAGTCACACGATCATAAGCCCCGCCTGCCTCCTGGCATCGGAAACCTCCTAAAGGGCCAGGAGGCATCGACGTAAAAGGATTAAGGATTAATGGCGCGGTTAGCACCTGTGCGCATTTGCAAAAGGGCAGTGTGTTTTCTGTAGTGCTGGATAGCACAAACAATTTTTACACATGTTCTTGTACCTCACCTGGTGTGAACGAGCCCTAAAAACTAACATAAATCATGCATAGAAAGCAGGTGAACGCAGGCCAATGCAGATGCATTTTTAGAGTGTTTGTATGCACGTCATAATGTGAATGGGCACTAAGACCCCTTTCACACCGAGGGCATTTTGCAGGTGCTATAGCGTTAGAAATAACGCCTGCAATCCGCCCTCAAACTGCTGCACCATTGTCTCCAGTGTGAAAGTCCCGAGGGCTTTCACACCGGAGCGGTGCACTGGCAGGACGTCAGGAAAAGAACTGCCAGCAGCTTCTTTGGAGCGGTGAAGGAGCGGTGTGTTTATCGCTCCTCCACCGATGCTCCCCATTGAAATCAATGGGGCAGCGCGGCTATACTGCCAGCAAAACGCCGCTATTGCGGCGTATTGCGGGCGGTTTTGTCCCGCAAATCCGACGGTAAAACGCCGCTAAAAATATTGCCGTTTTACCACCGACGATATAGGCTCGGCGGTGTGAAAGGGATCTTAGAGCGATTAGTGGTTGCCCCCATGCTGGATTTTGCCTTTCCCATATACAGTATATGGAGAAGGATTAGATTAAGGGTTAGGCCTTCTTTATCAAAAAGTGCCAATGCCGGAGCATCTGTAGATAAAAACAAGCCTTGCAGTTTTGACCAAAGTTGAATAAAGTCCTTGCTATAGGTGTAGGCCATTTACATACCTCATGGAGCCTGAAGTGAATACTTCCAAGACGTTACTATGCTGTTGCTAAGTGGGGCCTAGTCTTTACTGTTTACCACATCCATCACAGTAGTGAGCTGTCAAGCTCTGAGCTCAGGGCTACTGCATCAGGGGACAGAGAAAGTATGTGAGGGGGTTTGAATCAGAGAAAAAGCTCACTCTTGTGATGGTGGAGATGAGCAGTAATGACTAGGCCTCACTTAGCAACATCCTAGAAACATCCTGGGAGTATTTCAGAAAAACAGAAAAACTCCCAGAGATGGCACCATCCTGCCCTGCCTTGTTGCAAGGATGTTGCTAGAACACACCCAGCTGTTACTGTTCCCCTCCATCATCACAGGAGTGAGCTCTCAACCGCTCAGAGCTACTGGGATACGGGAGAGCAAGCACATGTAAATGGGTTTGGATGGGCTGGGAGTGTCTTAGCAACGTCCTGGCAACCAGGCAGGACAGAATGATGCCACTTCTGGGAGTTTTTCAGCCAGGCTTCTGCAAGTACATAAAAGACCTACACCTATAACAAGTAGGGTTTCCACCTGTCCGGGATTCACCCAGACAGTCCGGGTTGGGAATCATGTGTCCGGGTTTCAAACTGCCTGAAACCCAGAAACATTATTCAGACTGGACTGTGGGCGCCCAGCAGTGTTGCTGGCTGCAGTTGTCTAAGCTGAGAGTGTCTATTACACTCTCTTTCACACTGCCCAAAGCCAGCACTAACAATCCCCCCACATACAGATGGGAGAGGAGAGAGGGCATCAATCTGCTCCTCTTCCTACCGCCCCTACCACTCTGTGTCTGCCCACACTTAAATCCCCGGCGCTGTGCCTCAGAAAAGGGGGGGGGGGGATTTGAAGTCCAGCAACCTCAGATACATATGGATAAAAGGTGCTGACTGTCAAGTGGTGAGTGAGCTCACCATCCATCCCTGTCTGTGACTGAAGTCTCCCCCTTCTCTCTCTCCTGCCTCTGAGTGAGTACACTAAGGTAAATCAGGGTTCTCAGAGCACCCCTTATATCACAGTTCCCCTTTACACCAGAGTCCACCGTGTTCCCCCCTTACATCAGAGTCTTCTCCGTACATCAGAGTTCTCAGTGTTCCCCCTTACATCAGAGTCCTTACTGTGCATCAGAGTACTCAGTGTTCCCCCTTACATCAGGGTTCCCAGAGCATCCCTATGTTAGAGTCCCCAGAGTTCTCCCTTACATCAGAGTCCGCAGAGTCCCCCCTTACAGTGTAAGGGAACTCTGTGGATTCGGATGTAAAAAGGGACTCTTGTGATTAACTTCATATGATTAGAAATGTTATTTAACCACTTCCCGACCGGTGCACGCTGATGTACGTCGGCAGAATTGCATGGACAGGCAAATGGGCGTACAGGTACGTCACTTTAAATTTGCCGCTGTGCCATTGCATGCGCGTCGCTGGTCGGGACCTCCATGAGTCCAATTGCGGTGGGGATACCCACGATCGTCTCACAGGAGAGGAAGAACGGGGAGATGCTAATGTGAACAAGCATCTCCCCGTTCTGCCTAGTGACAGTGTGCCCTACACTGCCACCTAGTGGTTAACCCCATTCACTGCCAGTGTCATTTACACAGGAATCAGTGCATTTGTATAGCACTGATTGCTGTATAAATGACAATGGTCCCAAAAATGTGTTAAAAATGTCCGATGTGTCTGCCATAATGTCGCAGTCACGATAAAAATCGCTGATCACCGCCATTACTAGTAAAAAAAAAAGAATAAAAATGCCATAAAACTATCCCCTATTTTGTAAGCGCTATAACTTTTGCGCAAACCAGTGAATAAACACTTATTGCGATTTTTTTTTACCAAGAATATGTAGAAGAATACGTATCGGCCTAAATGGAGGGAAAAATTTTATATATTTTTGGGGGATATTTATCATAGCAAAATGTAAAAAATAATGCTTTTTTTTCAAAATTGACGCACTTTTTTGTTCATAGCGCAAAAAATAAAAACCACAGGGATTATCAAATACCACCAAAAGAAAGCTCTATTTGTGGGAAACAAAGGATGTGGATTTTGTTTGGGAGCCATGTTGCACGACCGCGCAATTGTCATTTAAATCGACGCTGTGCGAATCTCAAAAAGTGCTCTGGTCTTTGTCCTGCAAAATGGTCTGGGGCTTAAGTGGTAATTGCAAAATATATGTATAGTTTATACGATGAAAAAAAAAATTGTTGTGTGCTGCTAAAGTGTTCGGGTTTAACTTGAAGAAAAGGTGACAACCCTAATAACAAGGGCATGATTCAACTTTGGTCAGAGCTGCACAGTTTTTTATCTATGGAGGCCCCATACACACGGTCCGACATTCCAACCATAAAATCCGTCAGATTTTTTCCAACGGATTTTGGCCCAAACTTGTCTTGCATACACACAGTGGCACAAAGTTGTCGGAATTTCCGATCCTTCTGAACGAGGTGACGTCAAACGCGTACGTCGGGACTATAGCCAGTAGCCAATAGCTTTCATCTCAGTTTATTCTGAGCGTGCATGGCACTTTGTCTGTCGGAATTGTCTTCACACGATCGGAATGTAGGCGATTGGATTTTGTTGTCGGAAAAACTTTGTGCGGTGGAAAATCCGACGGAAAAAGTCAGATGGAGCCCACACACGGTCGGATTTTCCGACAACACGATCCGATCGCACATTTTCCGTCTGAAAATCCGACCGTGTGTACAGGGCATGACCTGCATAGGCAGTTTTTTGGTGAAGGATCAGTAACCCTTCCAGAAGTAAATCGATTTTTTCTTGCAGCGGAGCAGATTTTGATTTGCTTTGTGAATATTGAATATCAGGGACATCTGACTCCTCCGTGTTTTTTTTGTATGGTTATGTAATGTACACAGCCCGACTCTCCGCTCCCCTCCCTGGTCTTCCCGACAGCCTGAGCAACATTTTTCACTCCTCCTTACGGTAAAGATGTTACATAAGATTTCTCCTTCTGGGAAAGTCTTACATAACACACATCTGTTATGCGGCTTCTACATAACATCTTGTATTCCACCAGGTGGGTTTGTGTCAATCCATTTGTATCAGGTTAGCGTACAAAACACCGGGCGCGATAAACCTTCAGGGGTGCGAGAACATTCACATATCAATGCAGCATGTGAACGTGCACAAAATTGCACATGTTGTATTTACAGTGCCAAGCATTGTTAATAGCACCCCAAAAGCGCCAAGCAAAAAGCATGGTGGTATAAGTGCGATAATATGCGGCAAATGTGGCAAACATCACAGTTAAAATAGGCGCAAAGCTTAAAGCAGAAAAAGGTACATGAGCTTCTTTGCTGCATTTTTTTTGCATGTAGGACAATCCATTGAAATTAACCGCTTCAGCCCCGGAAGATTTTACCCCCTTCCTGACCAGAGCACTTAGTGCGATTCGGCACTCCGTCGCTTTAACTGACTGTTGCGTGGTCGTGAGATCTCTCGTCCCTTCAGGTGGCAACCCTAGCCGCCAGATAGGTAATAAGAAGTGTTCATATCCTGCAGGCAGTGACATGGACACCCAAAGAAGGACCTGATGGATGTAAACAGAGGAAGGACCCAGGACTGGAGCATCAGGTGAACGTGGCATTAGGTAAGTGGAAAAAGGGTATTTAATGGCAGCGATCAGTTGGAGGGCGGTGGGAAGGAGATTGTATTTTGCCAAGAATTGGGAAAGTAATAGCAAAGTTATTGCCATATAAACATCCATAGTGAAAATGTGTAAACTGCCCTGGGCCATAAAAGGTTATAGAAGTACAAGCTGAAGCTCTTAACCACTTCAGTCCCAGGAGATTTTACCCCCTTCCTGACCAGAGCACTTTGCGCGATTCGGCACTGTGTCGCTTTAACTTACAATTGCGCGGGCATGCGATGTTGTACCCAAACAAAATTGACATTTTTCCCTACAAATAGAGCTTTCTTTTGGTGGTATTTGATCACCCCTGCCATTTTTATTTTTTGCGCTATAAACAAAAAACAGAGCGACGATTTTGAAAAAAAGCAATATTTTTTTACTTTTTGCAATAATAAATATCGCTGAAAAATATCTAAAAAAAACAAATGTTTTTCTCAGTTTAGGCCGATATGTATTCTTCTACATATTTTTGTATTGATTGATTGGTTTGCCCAAAAGTTATAGTGTCTACAAAATAGGGGATAGTTTTATGTCATTTTTATTATTACATTTTTTTATTAGTAATGGCGCCAATCTGCGATTTTTATCGTGACTGCGACATTGCGGCAGACACATCAGACACTTTTGACACTATTTTGGGACCATTGTCATTTATACAGCGATCAGTGCTATAAAAATGCATTGATTACTGTGTAAATGACAATGGCAGGGAAGGGGTTAAACACTAGGGGGCGATGAAGGGGTTAAGTGTGTCCTAGGGAGTGATTCTAACTGTGGGGGGAATGGGCTACAACTCACATGACAGCGATCACTGCTCCCGATGACAGGGAGCAGAGAGCAGTGATCTGTCATGTCACTAGGCAGAACGGGAAATGCCTTGTTTACATTGGAATCTCCCTGTTCTGCGGCTCGGTGACACGATCGCCAGGACACCGGCAGACATCGAGTCCCGCGGACACGCTTACGCTGTACAGGGTGGGTGCGTGCGCGCCTGCTAGCCTCACCAATTAAAGGGGACGTACAGGTACGCCCATTTGCCAACCGCTGCCATTGTGCCGACGTATATCGGCGTGCAGCGGTCAGCAAGTGGTTAATAGCACTCCAAAATCGCCAAGCAAAAAGCATGGTGGTATAATGCTTAGAAAATGAGGCAAACATCACAGTTAAAAAAAATGCACAAAGCTTAAAGCAGAAAAAGGTACATGAGCTTCTTTGCTGCATTTTTTGCATGTAGGGCAATCCATTGAAATGAATGGGCTGCCCTGTGCAAAAATGTGCAATGACAGGGCTAGGCACAACACCTGATGCCCCATTACAGGAATGTGAATAGGGGCTAAAAAACACAGACTGAATGGCAGAAGTTGGCAGCAAAACAAGTGGAAAAATTGCTCAGCGATCAATGGTCATCAATGGTTGCATAATTGCTAGGGCGTAGGCGACTTCTTAAAGTGACACTAAACACTATATCCTTATTCTCCAAAAGAATCTACACACATCCATTACTTAATGGCCCTGTAATCTATTTTTCATGAAATTGTTTCATACTGTGTTTTTCTGGCTCCTTGTAGTGTCATATGTGAGCTCCCAGACCTCTCCTTTTTCCCTCACTTGAATAGTGCATGTTAGTTGTGGTCATGATTGGCATTGTTCTATACACACTACATATCCCATAGTCCATCTCAGAAAGATGCATACATTGGGAACATGGAGAATGAACGTAGACACCCTCTAACAGGAAGTCAGTTCACAAAAGCAAAAAAAAAAAATAAGAATAGGGATTTGGAGATTTGGAGGATGGTGAAGGGACTTCCCTGAGTTACAAATACAGTATCTCACAAAAGTTAGTACACCCCTCACATTTTTGTAAATGTGTTATTCTACCTTTAAAGTGACAACACTGAAGAAATTACACTTTATTACAATGTAAAGTAGTGAGTGTACAGCTTGTATAACAGTGTAAATTTGCTGTCCCCTCAAAATAACTCAACACACAGCCATTCATGTCTAAACCGCTGGCAACAAAAGTGAGTACACCCCTAAGTGAAAATGTCCAAATTGGGCCCAATTAGCCATTTGTGGACAATTTCAAGGGGTATGAATACTTTTTCAATGCACTGTACATTTTTTTAAACCAGAGTATAGTGTTAATTTAAGGATGATTCCCAGTGTCCTTCTTTGCTAGGATGCAGATGGCTTTAAAGGGCGCCTGTTGCTAATTACAAAAAAAAGTCCTTTGTTTTAGTAGTTTTTTTCTTTTAAATAAAGCTAGGTTCAAATATCTGCAGACAGGAGAGAAATGTGTGGGGGTGCTGTTAATTCTTAACACCTTCACACGTCAACACCTAGGGCTTCCTTAGCCCTCGTAAAAAGAGCATTGTGAGCATGCACCTATTGGGGATTCCTAGTGGCGATCCTCTGTCTGCCTTTCTAGATTAATATTTCTCCTTGGAATTCTAAATCCAACACTGGTTACGGATATGTCTGCATGGATAAAGTGAAGTGAGAGTGGAGTTAACCATAAACTTATATGATTTTTTTTTTTTATTAATATTTATTATTTTTTATTGATTGGTGGTACATATCAATCGTACTTTTTCACATCGGTCATTCACAGATACAGTGCCTTGCGAAAGTATTCGGCCCCCTTGAACTTTTCAACCTTTTGCCACATTTCAGGCTTCAAACATAAAGATATAACATTTTAATTTTTTGTGAAGAATCACCAACAAGTGGGACACAATTGTGAAGTGGAACGAAATCTATTGGATATTTTAAACTTTTTTAGCAAATAAAAAACTGAAAAGTGGTGCGTACAAAATTATTCGGCCCCTTTACTTTCAGTGCAGCAAACTCACTCCAGAAGTTCAGCGAGGATCTCTGAATGATCCAATGTTGTCCTAAATGACTGATGGTGATAAATAGAATCCACCTGTGTAATCAAGTCTCTGTATAAATGCACCTGCTCTGTGATAGTCTCAGGGTTCTGTTGAAAGCGCAGAGAGCATCATGAAGACCAAGGAACACACCTGGAAGGTCCGTAATACTGTTGTGGAGAAGTTTAAAGCCGGATTTGGATACAAAAAGATTTCCCAAGCTTTAAACATCCCAAGGAGCACTGTGCAAGCGATCATTTTGAAATGGAAGGAGTATCAGACCACTGCAAATCTACCAAGACCTGGCCGTCCCTCTAAACTTTCAGCTCAGACAAGGAGAAGACTGATCAGAGATGCAGCCAAGAGGCCCATGATCACTCTGGATGAACTGCAGAGAACTACAGCTGAGGTGGGAGAGTCTGTCCATAGGACAACAATCAGTCGTACACTGCACAAATCTGGCCTTTATGGAAGAGTGGCAAGAAGAAAGCCATTTCTCAAAGATATCCATAAAAAGTCTCGTCTAAAGTTTGCCACAAGCCACCTGGGAGACACCCCAAACATGTGGAAGAAGGTTCTCTGGTCAGATGAAACCAAAATCAAACTTTTTGCCCACAATGCAAAACGATATGTTTGGCATAAAAGCAACACAGCTCATCACCCTCAACACACCATCCCCACTGTCACACATGGTGGTGGCAGCATCATGGTTTGGGCCTGCTTTTCTTCAGCAGGGACAGGGAAGATGGTTAAAACGGAGGGGAAGATGGATGCAGCCAAATACAGGACCATTCTGGATGAAAACCTGTTGGAGTCTGCAAAAGACCTGAAACTGGACGGAGATTTATCTTACAACAAGACAATGATCCCAAACATACAGCAAAATCTACAAAGGAATGGTTCACAAATAAACATATCCAGGTGTCAGAATGGCCAAGTCAAAGTCCAGACCTGAATCCAATCGAGAATCTGTGGAAAGAGCTGAAAACTGCTGTTCACAAACGCTCTCCATCCAACCTCACTTAGCTTGAGCTGTTTTGCAAGGAAGAATGGGCAAGAATTTCAGTCTCTCGATGTGCAAAACTGATAGAGACATACCCCAAGCGACTTGCAGCTGTAATCGCAGCAAAAGGTGGCTCTACAAAGTATTAACGCAAGGGGGCCAAATAATTTTGCACGCCCCACTTTTCATTTTTTTATTAGTTAAAAAAGTTTCAAAAATCCAATAGATTTCGTTCCACTTCACAATTGTGTCCCACTTGTTGGTGATTCTTCACAAAAAATACAAATTTTATATCGTTATGTTTGAAGCTGGAAATGTGGCAAAAGGTTGAAAAGTTCAAGGGGGCCGAATACTTTCGCAAGGCACTGTATGCTCACACAGATCATGAGTGAATATGAATGTATCTTTTCCTTATTTATGTTCTTTGCTATTTATTGATTGGTTGTACATATTGATCTCACAGTTTTGCACTGATTGCTTTGTGACAATTGTACTTGGCATTTGTATTAACTGCAATATTTACACATTTGGTCAATTTGCACCTTAAAAGTTAATTTTCTTGGAGACACATGAATGAAGTGCTAGAATGAAGGCATGGTAGGAGGCCACCGGAGAGGTGAATGTATCCTGGATAGAGTTTCCATTAAGCACAAATAATGATCTAAATTAAGTTTTAAGAAAGGTTATATAGATGTGCATAAGAAAAACTGGAGTATTGGCCTATGCTGCAAAAAAATATATTTTTTATTATCAGTGGTAGGCATAGTATCATGCACATGTTAAAGGACACAAAAACAGTTAAACACTGGAGGATATCCGGCTGATGTCTTGATGAGTTCCTAGCCAGGGATATAGACCCTCCTATAGTCCCTTTCCTGTTTAATTTGTATCAGAGGTTAGGTATTATATATTTCAGACTGGTTTAGCAATGGGTGATTCCATCAGATATATGTGTCTTCTTACAGAGACATCCAGTGAGAAAATGAGGATGGTTCCTCTATCGCTGCTTCTTGTGGCCGTTGTGCTCAACTTTACAGGGGCTCTTCTACCCCCCGAAAGCCTGAAAAGTGAGTATGTCATGATCTGTATTCTGTAACATTTTTATTTGTATATAATACTTTTTTTTATTTTATATACTCTAGCCTGCCTTCTTCTCCTTCTTTTCTCTTTTTCAGTCCTTCTCTTCCCTGGTTCTTCTGTCCCTACTTCCTACCTTCCCTTTTGTTCTTCTTTATTTCATCCTGCCTTCTTTTCCTTCCTTCCGGCCTTCCTCCTTGGCATTCCTTCTCTTCCCTGGGTCTTCTGACCCTTTTTTCTTTCTTTCTTTCTTTCTTTCTTTCTTTCTTTCTTTCTTTCTTTCCTTCCTTCTTCCCTTCAATCCTCCTATCTTTCCTTCTACTTCTTTCCTTCCATCCTACTATCTTTCTTTCTTCTCCTTCTTCTCTTCAATCCTCCTATCTTTCCTTCTTCTACTTCTTCCCTTCAATCCTCCTATCTTTCCTTCTCCTTCCTTCATCCTATCTTTGCTTCTGTCTTTCCTTATTCTCATTCCTTCCTTCATTCCTTCCTTCCTCATATCTTTCCTTCTTCTCATTCCTTCCTTCCTTCCTTCCTCCGATATTTCCTTCCTCTCATTCCTTCCTTCCTCCTATCATTCCTTCTTCTCATTCGTTCATTCCTTCCTCCTATCATTCCTTCTTCTCATTCATTCATTCCTTCTTCCCTTCTATCTTTCCGACTTCTCATTCCTTCTCCTCCTTCCTTTTCAGTCCTTCTCTTCCCTGGTTCTTCTGTCCCTACTTCCTACCTTCCAGACTTCTGTTCTTCTTTATTTCATCCTGCCTTCTTCTCCTTCCTGCCTTCCTCCTTTTAATTCCCTTTCTTCCCTGGTCCTTCTGTCTCTTTCTTCTTCCCTTCTATCTTTTCTTTCCTTCTTCTCATTTCTTCATTCCTTTCTCCGATCTTTCCTTCTTCTCCTTCCATCCTATCATTCCTTCTTCTCATTTATTCCTTCTTCCCCTCTATCTTTCCTTCTTCTCATTCCTTCCTTCCTCCTAGATTTCCTTCTTGTCCTTCCTTACTCTATCGTAGCTTTCCTTCCTCTCTCCTATTTTCCAACCATTCTTTCTCCCATTCTTTTTCCTTTTCGCTTTCTCTGTGAAAGTTTCAGCATGCCTATTTAGACTTTTTTTTTCGTCTTTGAAAACTTCTAAGCTTTTCAGTTTCCAAACTTCACCTATCTATTTAGTCTGAATACAGTGCAGATTTTCTGTGACATACTGTCTGCTAATCCACCCAGCACCTCTTTACTCCGTGAAAAATTCATCCTCTTTTAACTTTGTGACCTACATTGAGCAGTTTAATCATATAATATATATATATATATATATATATATATATATGTATGTATGTATGTATGTATATATATATATGTATGTATGTATGTATGTATGTATGTATATATATATATATATATATATATATATATATATATATATATATATATATATATATGAATAAGCCATAACGGCCATTATTTTCCCTGACAAAGCGCTCATCAGCAGAAAATAATGATCTTCATGGCAATTAGTGCATGTGCTATAGCTTAGTGAATTGAGCCAGCTGTCTTCTGAGTGTGTATAACATTATCACATCACTGCAACCTATAGATAAAAAAAAAAAAAATCAGCCACGGGGCTCTATGTTTGATACTATTACGTATGTACTCAGGTGCCCGAAAACAGCCCTCCATGCTGAACTATGTGTTGCTATATGTGGTCTGCTTGCTTGGTATGCTATACATGTGACCACATGTGGTAATTTATTTTTCGTTCAGCCAGGTGCATGGCGGACTCCCCCCGCAGGGATGTTGTATTACACTATTGAACAGCTGGAGCTGATTGGCTGCATGTTCCTTTGACAAAAGTCAGCTAAACAATCAGTTTCTATTGAGCTGGGGAGCCCACACACTGATTGAAATGCTGCCAGTCCCTGACTGGCCAGCCAAATTCTGATCAGTGTATGGCCAGCTTTCCTTGAACACATGTTGAGCCATGGATCACAATCTGAGCAAGAGGCTTCTGGTTTTAAATTAGATGTTTATCATCACTCATGACAGCCAGGTGTCGTCTTAGTACCTTACACTCTCATTTTTGTGGATGGCTTGTTGTACACTTGCCAGTTCATGAAAATGACTCTTATGTCTGTCTTTGTTCTGTAGAAATCTCAGAAGAGGGAAGAAAGTACATCACTGAACAGTTTGAGAATGCTGTGAATGGAGTCCGACAGATGAAACAGCTCATGGATCAAACTGGAGAAGAGCATCAGAAGATCCTTCGCACGCTGGAGGAGACCAAGAAGAACAAGGAGGTATTTCATTCACTTCTTTTATCTATCAAATCTATACATTGTGGATCTTGAGCTTGTGTTTTAGGCTTTCTCTACTGATGTTTACTGCAGCATGATGCAAGCAGCTCTGATTTAAGTTGGATAATGCCATTTCTATTGGTGTAGGCCATTTACATACCTCCCAAAGCCAGACTGGAATGACTTCCAGGATGTTGCAAGGACATTGCTAAGCGAGGCCAAGTTGTTACTGTTCATCTCCACCATCACAGGAATTAGCTTTTTCTCTGATTTAGACCCCCTCATTTGCTCTTTCTCTGCAACCTGAGCTCAGTGCTCGAGATCTCACTCCTGTGATGGAGAATGTGAACAGTAATGACTAGACATCACTTAGCAATGCCCTAGCAACATCTTGGGAGTATTCCAGTCAGGCTTCTGGAGGTATGTAAATAGCCTCCACCTATAGCAAGGGCATTATTCAACTCTAGTCAGAGCTGCATAGGTTGTTTTTATCTACGGACATCCCTTGTCTACATAGGCAGCTGAACTATTCCTTTAAAGTGGTTGTTAACCCAAGCCGTTAAATCACTGCCAGACCCTCTATTATAGCTAGGTATACCACACTGTATATGTCTTTTATTAAAACGAGGCATCTTAACGCTGGCCATGTGACTTTCAGCCACTCTACACCTCCAATCCAGGGCTACAGCAGGAGAAGCCGAGATCTCCCTCTGATGTCAGCCAGGGAGGCAGTAGCCCTGATCGGAGGTGTAGAGCAGCCTGAAGATAGCTCTAAAGATGCATTTACATGCCTCTTTTTAATAAAAGACCTATACAATGTGGTATGCCTAGCTAATAATAGCAGCGGGGGGGCAAACAAACGGAGCTGACAGGCAGGGAGAAGGGAGTGAGGGCGATAGAGCAGAGCAAAGAGGAGAGCTGTGGATTATGAAGGGACGTACTCTGACCACAGTAGTCAGGGTTTAACAGCCCTGATTATTGTAGTCAGCTCACAGAGGGGGACAGAGGAAGTGGCAGCATCAACCAGGTTTTTTACAGTTTAGAGAGGGGCAGATTAGACAGCATAAGCACTGTACTGTTTAATATGCTTTAAAATATAACTAAAGGCAACGCTTTTTTTGTTTTGGATAGAGTGGAGTGTGATTAAAACCCCTGTCAGTTTTTTGTTTTTGCTGTCTGTGCCCCCATTAAGGAGATTCACCCTCTTTATTTGTCCTGTTTACCATAATCATTGAAAATGAAAGTTAAGGTTAATCCCGAATTTTGGGTTGTCCGCTGGAAAGTAATGCCTATAGTTCTACTTTAAGGGAACAGGATCTCTATTTTTTTTTAG
Source organism: Lithobates pipiens (assembly GCF_037356315.1). Lineage (NCBI taxonomy): Eukaryota > Metazoa > Chordata > Amphibia > Anura > Ranidae > Lithobates > Lithobates pipiens. Next base: position 573,535,209 of record NW_027507758.1, read on the forward strand.
GTTAACAAACACTTTAACTTACTTTTTTTTTCTTAGGATGCTTTGAAGCAAGCTCTAGAGTCGGAGCAGCAGCTCTCCGAGACCCAGGAAATTTGCAATGACACAATGCTGGCACTGTGGGAAGAATGTAAGCCTTGCCTCAAACAGACCTGCGTCAGGTTCTACTCCAAGACCTGCAGAAGCGGATCGGGGCTGGTTGGACGTCAGGTGAATTTATGTTTTTACTTTTAATACAATATGGAATCCTGAGGGCCGGTTCACACTGCGGGCGATGCGAGGCGACACCGACTTGCCTCGCCGCGACCTCAGCGGCGACTTGCAAATGACTTCTGTATAGAAGTCAATGCAAGTCGCCCCGAGGTCGCCCAAAAGTAGTACAGGAACCTTTTTTCTGAGTCGGAGCGACTCGAGTCGCTCCTCTCAGAACGGTTCCATTGTACAGAATGGGGGCGACTTGTCAGATCGCGGCGAGGCAAGTCGTGCCGCCTCGCATCGCCCGCAGTGTGAACCGGCCCTAAGAGTTCTGGAGGGTATTGGTTTATCTGTGGTGTTGAAAGATAAAGTATGATAGGATAGTGCATATAATGTATATAGTTCTCCTACAACAATTGTGATTGGGCTGTGAGTGCCCAAATGGGTGAGATTAAATGAACTATCCAGAATTGAAAATTAATCTCTGAGAAACTTAAAGGGAGCCCAGTTTATCTGCTTAGTGCTTTCATCGTTCATCCAGTCCTAACTGTAGGCCAGTTCTCAACATATGGTATGCAGACTGTGGGGAACAATGGTGGACATATCAGCTGTCTATCCCCTGAAGATGCATAGAGGCCTCTGAGATCCTTCATCCCTTTACAGGAAGAGCCTGCCCCTGCTTGGAATGGGCCCAAGAACCTCAGTGGTCGAACTTTCAGTAAATGATAACACCCTGGCCATGTCCTGAATATGTGGACAGTATTTCATATTATCGTCATAGTTTGGCTGCAGAGTCTGGGGGAATCAGCATGTACAGAGGAGCTCCTGTTTCATCTAAGGATCCGCTGGTCAGCAAGGAATTTCAGGCAATTTCACCCAGTGGCAGCGCTGAGATAGGTCCTTTTCCCCCTAAACGCCAATAACTGGGGTCAGTGAACCACCAATGTAAAAGGGTCCTTCTGCCTTTGAACACCAATGTAATGAGGGCATTTACATCAACCACCAATCACCAGTGCAATGGGGGTATAGATACAGGGAATAGTAACAGGGAAATTTACACTGACCACTAGACATGTGCGCTGTCGAAAAATATGTTGGTTTTAGTTCCCGTTTCATTTCTTTTTTTTCGTAAATCCATAAATTTGAAAATTTGAAAATTTGAGCATCCCAAAATAAGGAAGAAAATCTGAATATTTGAAATAATAACTAGCTAATAAGAACTAAATATTAATTTATAGGTATTGTAATTTCCTTTCAAATTTGGCTGTTAGTGAACATAACAAATATGAATTTATCTGAAGTTACGAATTATCCAAAAAAGCGAATGCCGCATCTAAACCAATAGAACAGAACAAATTGATAATAAATAATAATAATAAAAAAGTAATTTCTTACATTCCATTCGTTTAGATACGGCATTTGTTATTTTGGATAATTTGTAACTTCAGATAAATTTGTATTGGTTACGTTCACTAACAGCCATTTTCCGAATTTCACAATTTTCAGACTTTCAAATGTCAAAATTACGAAGTTTGAGTTTCCGAATATTCTGAAAAATTTGTTAAATGAGTTTTCGTTAATTCGGATATTTTTTAATTAATGTATTTGTCGAAATTTGTTAAAAAACTAATTCATAACAAAATGAATTACATAGGTTTACCGATCACCAATGTAACATGGGATTGCAGTGACCACTAATGTAACAGATGGAATTACAGTGACAGAAATTTACACTGACCGCTAATGTAAGAGATGCATTTTTACTGGCCACTAATGTAAGAGGAGAATTTACATTGAACACCGGTAAAAGATACATTTACAGTGACAACTGATGTAACAAGGTTATTTAAACAAGCCACCAATTTAATGGGGGAATTCACACTGAACACCAATATAACAGGGTAATTTACACTGTAGAACACTATATACCCCGCTCAATGTGTTTATCCAATACAGAATCCCACTAATCAGATTCAGAGCTGCTGTGCAAGTTTTTGGAGGTTTATGAACACTGGACATGCTAGACATACCTATAAACAGTTCCTCTAGATCACGTGTGCCCAACTAGTCACCTGCGGAGCCCTCTGATATGGCTGGTGACCTCCTTCTCTGGGCTAGCTCTGGGTTGGCAAGATCGTGGGTTGCCGGCCCACCATCCCGGAGCATCAGTGTTGTGAATGAAGCCAGCAGTAGAGGAAGCAAGCGGCTGTGGAGCAGAGCCACATAAACCGATGCTTCCTGTATAGCGACCGCACCTGTCACAGGCGGTGTGATACCAAATGCGCTCTGCCTGGGACAGCAACAGCTGGCGATACCTGGATGTAGAAAAAATTTAGAGAAATGACTGCGCTAAACCCAAATGTGACAAAAAAGCTGCTAACACTGAAACAACGTCCAAACAAAATGTGAAAAGCAGTAGTGCTAAATACAGTAATATGACAGTAATAAACTGAAATAATAAATTGTGCCAAAACATATAAAGGTATGTTGTAAATATGTGAAAGTCCAATGTTCACATGTGTGACCAAAAAGAAAATTGAAAGTTCAAATATAAAAGGAACTACTGAAAAAACGTGTCCATCTAATTCATGACTTGTGAGTCCTCGATAAAAGTGATGGTGATATAAATAATGTATGGCTGGCAGTGAAACTGTTGAAACAAGGAAATCCAAAAGAATATGAATGGGTACTCTTACCGGATAAGGTGGACCCACTTACCAGCGGTAGTGGGTCAATCAGGCTTGTGTAGGACGAATGCCTCAGGGTTAAGAGTTGGCAGAAAGAAGGTCACTCCACATGGGATGGTCCCACTCCTTGACAGTAGTAATCCAGCTGAAGTTCCTGGATGTAAAATGGCTCTCAAAGAAGCATGGAACCTCCACCCAATAGGGGAGCCGCCTGGAGGTCAATGGTGTATACAAGATAGACTCAATCGAACCGAAGTGGAGATAAAAAATGGAGAAGCTCCATATGGTGCAGGTCAAAAAGATGTAAACAGATTGTGTTCATTTACATCCGCTCACCTCCAATCTGATCCGCTAGAAAAAAAAAACAGAAGGGGATCTGTCTCCTTCCATCTGGGTGGATTGGATTGGAGGGCCCATAGAGTAGAGTGGCCTGTGTCCGTGTCATCTGCCTGTGGACCTGTCATCTGCCTGCTCCGCTCATTGCGGACTGCGACCGGTTACCGCTTAAATGGCCCTCGCTCCTCAATAAGTTTCATCCCCTGGTCTAAATACTTGGAACATTTAATTAAGCTTTGATAAAAAAAAAAAAAACTGGAAGCTGATTGTTTTCTATGCAGAGCTGCACCAGATTTTGCACTCTCCAGTTTTGGTAAATCAACCCCACTTTGTTCCTATTTAACCCCCTAGTAACCATAAATTAATCTTAATCAATTCAAATGAACCCCTTCCTCCCCTTATTTCCTAAGCTAATATTTTGCTACTGATTTATTTTTAGATATTTTATTTTATGTGTCTGCTTAACCTTAAAAAAAAAGTTGTAACAATAAATAAAAAAAAGCCTTTATTTTATTTGTAAAAAACTTTGCTATGCTTTGTAATAGAAGCAGGAGAAATGATAGCATAAAATGCACACTTTTTATCAACAGGATAGGATACTTGCTGCTTTAACCACTTAAAGACCGGGCCTCATTTTCAGACTCGGTGTTTACAAGCTAAAAACTGTTTTTTTTTTGCTAGGCTAGAAAATTACTTAGAACCCCCAAACATTATACATTTTTTTCTAACACCCTAGAGAAGAAAATGGTGGTCTTTGCAGTACTTTCTGTCACACCGTATTTGCAAGCGCACTTTTTTTTTTTTTAAATACACTTTTTTAAATTAACCTCCCTGGCGGTACGATTATTTCGGATTTTAGGTGCTAAAAGCGGTACCATTATTTTGCATGAAAATTTGGCGTTTTATATTGTAGTCCTGCAATTCTTAGGAATAACTCTCTTAAATCTGTCCAAACCAGAGTCTAGCAGACATCCCGGGTATGATAAAGTTTGAAAAATGAAATCATAAATTATAATATAATAAATAATTATAAATAATTGTACCAAATAATAATATAACAATAATAAAAATTATTCAATAATGTAATCAAATCAAAAACACTGAAATTTGCTCAGTTGCAGAATTGTCACTGTCATTACTTTTCAGTATTTGATGACGGATCTCCCCACAAATCGCTATCGATCAATTCTGCGAGTGATTCTAATTTATTATCGCTGTTTTCTAGCTGGTCTAAAATCATTTTTGATGTAAAGGGACAGTTTTGGTTGCTATGGACAATCTCCAGTTTCCAGGCATAAAGAACAGTTTTTATTATATAAAACTGCATGCAGGACACTGGGCAGACCACTAGGGACAACGGGGATGTGAAATATTTACATACAGCAATGTAATCTGTAAGATTACATTATACTGTATGTATACTGTGTGTTTCACTTTTTGAATTTGGCGCCGATCTCCGTGCCCGTGCGTCGCAACGCTCGCAGGGCACGGAGATCGGCGGTGTGATGCATCGAGCGAGACTCGGCTCGCTCGTACAGCGGGGAGACAACGCTGGATCCGAAGGAGAAGGTAAGTAAACATCCTCCTGGATCCAGCGACGCTGTCCCGAGTCTGACTCGGGGATACCGCTTTTGGTATGAAAAATCCACCCCGAGTCAGACTCGGGAATACCGTCAGGGGGGTTAAAAAAAAGGACAACAGTAAAGTTAGCCCAATATTTTTTATACTGTGAAAGATAATGTTACACCAAGTAAATTGATACCCAACATGTCACGCTTCAAAATTGCTTCCACTCGTGGAATGGTGACAAATTGTATCCTTAAAAATCTCCATAGGCGACATTTAAAAAATTCTACCGGTTGCATGTTTTGCATTACAGAGGAGGTCTAGGGCTAGACTTATTGCTCTCGCTCTACCGATTGCGGCGATAGCTCACATGTGTGGTTTGAACACCATTTTCATATGCGGGCGCTACTCACGTGTGCGTTCGCTTCTGCATGCGAGCTCGGCGGAATGGGGCGTGTTTAAAAAAAAAAATTCTTATTTATTTTACCTTTTATTCTTTATTTTTACACTGTTTTTTTTTTTTTTTTAATTGTGTCACTTTTATTCCTATTACAAGGAATGTAAACATCCCTTGTAATAGAAAAAAGCATGACAGGTCCTCCTAAATATGAGATCTGGGGTCAAAAGGTCCTCAGATCTCCTATTTGGACTTAGGCTAGGTTCACACCATAGCAATGCGGGAACGCCGCGAATCCGCGGCGTTTTCGCGCATCGCATGCCTCCCGCCGGCAGTTCACACTGCCCTATGCGGACTGCTGGGAGTGTCAATGAAATGTTAATGACACCCCCAGATCCATCCGCATATCGCAGTGCGATCTGCACACTCGCACAGGAATCGGATCGCATGGTGTGAACACCCATGCGATCCGATTCTGCTGCGGACCAAAAAAAGGGTCTCGTGCGAGTTTGCGGCGGGAGCAATGCGAATTCAGCCATACTATCTGTATGGCTGAACTCGCATCGCTACGGAGATCGGATGTGATTTGCACTGCAGTGCGGTGCGAATCACATCCGGATCTCTCACCCGCAGCGGTGTGAACCGGACCTTAAATGCAATAAAACATTTTTTTTTTTTAAATTGACATTTTGAAAAAATAACATAACAAAAATGTGCCTTTAAGAAGTATGGACGGAAGTGAAGCTTTTACGTCATTTCTGCCCAGCTATGGTATGGAGATGGGTGGGGGCCTCGTCTCCATACCTAGCAAGGAGACACACGCGATCGCCTCCGCCGCTGCTGACGGCTCCGGTAAGCGGTGGAGGGCACCGGATCGCTGCGGGAGGGGGACCCTCAATCACCACCGATGAAAGTGATCTTGCGGTGAATCTGCTGCAGAGACCACTTTTATCTTGTAGCCGACCGCTGGCTGAACGCGGAGATACCGGGGTTATGGCAGCTAGCTGCTGCCATAACAACGATATATGTCCCCAAAGTAGGGACATACATCGGCGTGTGGCGGTTGGCAAGTGGTTAAAACTAATTCTAAGAAAATACTAAATGCTTGCTTATAAAATTGTAACTTTAAAAAAATGTATTAAATTGACCAACAACTCTAAGCCCCCGTTCACACCTATGCAAATTAGATAAGGCTTACACCGCATTCAATTCGCAGGACATTTTAAAATACATTCATTTGAATGCATCTGGTTCACATATGTGCGTTGCATTCGCACTGCGCATTGCACAAAAAACGTGTGCATTTTCTGGGCATTGTGGTGCGAATTACAACCCATGTTCTATTGGAACGCATCTGATTCGCAGATGCATTCCATTCTGAACACTAATTCTCTTCTCCTTCTCCTCACTACCCCTCCCCCCTCTCCCCCCGCTCACTGATCCACAGCTAAAACGCAGAGGAACCTCTGAACAACTGATTTTATCTTCGATTGAAACCGGAGCTTCAATTCCCAACGCACAAGTGTGAACCCAGGCTCATAGTTTCCTGTTAACACTGAACTACACTTTCACACGGTGGCTTATGTCAATCATCAGGGTGGAACAAAAAGTTCTTTGGAGGTTTCCGACATGCTCCAGTGGGCAGAACGCTAGTTTATGGCCCTCTCCGCCGTGCACATTCCAGGTGTGGAAAATTAGCAGGCGGACTATCTCAGTCGGCAGGCGTTGGACCATGGGGAGTGGTCCGGTCCCTTCATCCGGATGCGTGTTTCATCTGATATGTCTGTGGTGGGGCACCCCCGAGGTGGACCTGTTGGTGTCTCAGCTCAACAGAAAAGTTCAGAGTTTGTGGCAAGATCACGAGATCCTCTGGTGGATGGCACACAGATGCTCTGCTGGCCCCGTAGGGTCAGTATCATCTGATTTATGCCTTCTCTCCTCTCAAGGTTCTTCCCCAGCTTCTGCGCAGGATCAAGGCTGAAGGGATTCTGGTCGTTCTGGTGGCCCCGGACTGGCCTCGCAGGTCTCGGTATGCTGACCTAGTGCGATTGGTCACCGACATTCCTTGGAGGCTGCCTCTCAGGGAGGACCTGCTGTCCCCAGGGCTGATCTTCCATCCTGCTTTACAATCACTGGCTTTGACAGCCTGGCTGTTGAAAGTCTGGTGCTGAAGAACAGAGGTTTGCCTCTGGTGCTGGTGCTGAAGGTGAAGGTGAGTCTACCTCTAGAAAGATTTACCATCATACATGGAAAGCGTACATTTTGTGGTGTGAGTCGATCGGTGTGCACCCTTGATTTTTTCGGTGGCTCGGATTTTGACCTCCCTTCAACGAGATTTTGAGCAGAAGTTGGCCTTGAATACCATCAAGGGCCAGGTGTCTGCCTTGGTGGTCTTCTTTCAGTGACCCTTGGCCATGCATTCCATGGTGCGTACTTTCATTTAAGGGGTTTGACACCTGAGTCCACCAGTGCGGTCTCCTTTACCACTGGGGGATTTGAACTTGGCACTCTCCGTTCTCCAGAAACCTATTTTGGAGAATATTCTGGAGATTCAATTGCTTACGCTGTCACAGAAGGTAGCTTTTTTGGTGGCTATCACTTCTGCTCACAGGGTGTCTGAGGGTTATCTTGTCGTACTCCCTTGTTGGTCCACAAAGATAAGGTGGTTCTTCATCCATTCCCATCGTTCCTACCTAAGTTGGTCTCTGACTTCCATTTGAATGAAGACATTGTGTTGCCTTCCTTGTATCCCAGGCCCGCTCATCCCAAGGAATTTTCATTGCATATCCTGGATGTGGTTCGGGCGGTTTGGGTACACAGTACCCACCCCTCTATGGAGTCTTAATACTTCTGATACTGCTTGTAACTAAACTGATGTCCTATAGCAAAGAGGGGGATGTATACCAGCAACAACTGCCCATAGGCATAGCAAAGTTGTTTTTTCTGCCTAGTGTGCTACTCCTGTAGGGGGGTGACATAATCCTATGGTTCTGAATATGTAGCGATGTGTCCGTCAATGAGCTCAGAGAAATGGATTTTATGGTAAGTAGCATAAATCCTATTTTTGTTTACAGAGTTCAATATCTCTAGCCAAAATTTACAAAAGTGAACAGTAGTCAGAGAAGTGATACCTCCACGTACCTCCCTTCCCTTCTGTTGTATTTAAATAGCTCCATTCAATGATTCAATATAAGAACTCCATGCAGATTGCACCGTACTACAAACAGAACTTGGTGGAAATTCAACAAAAATGTAAGAAAAATGTGTTTTAATGGAATGAAAATGACTGTGTTCCTTTCTTCTTACAGCTGGAAGACTTCTTAAACAGATCTTCACCTTTTGCCATTTGGGTCAATGGACAGAGGATAGACACTCTAAATAAGCAAGATGAGCAGCAGCACATAGCACTGGAGGATTTCGAAGATGGCTACAGCATTGTAGAAGATAGCGTGCATGAGCTCTTCCAGGACAGCATGAAGGCTTTTGACCACATGAAGCCATTATTCAGCAAACCTTTCCAGGGCTTCAGTTTTCCCCAGTGGGAACCATTCCCCTTCCAGAGAATCAGCACACCGGTCTCTGCCATGCGTATCCGCAAGGAACGCTCCCCTCTATTTGAACCTTTTTTCACCAGCAATTTCGACTCTCTCTTCGAAGCTGCTCAGAAAATGATGGAGAGGCATCGCCAGATGATCCAACAGGGACCCCAGTTCGATGGTGAGAGTTCGCCAGAAATGTATTTAAAGCCTATCTCTAATTCATATAATTTTGATAGGTTAAGAGCGCTTCATCGATGCTTACCTCTGTCATTTACTATCTGCTTTCTTCAAACATGATAAAAAGACATTTAGGCTCTGTTCACAACCGAGCGATTTTCTGCTTTAAGCTTACAAATCTAAAAATGCTCAACAAGCCAAATCCCATTCATTTCAAATTCAATGGCCTCTGTTCACAAATGAGCGTTCTGTTGCCTGAAGCAAAACGGCTGTCACTCAAAAAAGTACATGAGCTTCTTTTTGTCAGATTACAAGCTTTAGTGGCCCCATGGACTTCAATAGAAATGCATAAAAATGCATGACTTGAGCGTTTTACAAGTTTTGTTGCGCGTTTTCTACTCTAACAGCAGCTTTCCGCCACTAATTTCCTCCCTCTCTCCTCCCCCTTAGTGCTTTCTTTTGGCTAAACAAAAACACTTGAAGCTGTAAAACGCTTGTAATACGCTTCTACACCACTTGTAATACACTTCTGAAAAAGCTAAAAAGCTCTCAAATAAAAACACCTGAAAGTTTCTCTGCTCAGATTTGAAATGAGCCTAATACCACGTACACACGATCGGAAATGCCGCCAGAAAAAGCCCGATGTGATGTTTTGGTCGGAAAATGCGACCGTGTGTATGGTCCATCTGACTTTTGCTGGCAGCATTTCCGCCAACAAAAGATTGAGAGCAGGTTCTTAATTTTTCAGTTGGAAAATGCGGCGATCCGAAATTCCAATCGTCTGTACCAATTCCGACACGCAAAATTCCTGCGCATGCTCGGAAACAATTTGACGCATGCTCAGAAGCATTGAACTGTTTATAAGTTAAACTATTTAACATTTGTAAATAGCTATTGTGATTGGTGATGGTGATGATAAAACTGATGAGTATAAAAAATATGACAAACAAGCTGAGACCTTGATTTCCTGTTACAAGAAGGAGGAGCACGTACCTTTGGCTGTTTTATAAATGTTAAAAACCAAAACCAAAAAAATAAGTTCTGCAAAGAGTGTTACCGAATAGTAAAATAATAATTTTATTTCATATATTTAATAATAATGTATTTATTTAATAATAATAATTTGTAATAATAATGATTTAATACTAATTTATTTATTTAATAATAGATAGCAAAATCGTCACACCCAAAAGTGTGTTTTATAAATGTGCCATATCTTTAAATGATATAAAACTCAAATTCAGGGCCATTTTTAAAATAAACATGCTAGCTACTATTCGACCAGGTAGGGTGGCCTAGGAGTTATGCAAAATAGAAAAAATCAATTTCCAAATGCAACATTTTCATATTTCACAGGAGTGCACATTTTTTTTGTTGTTTTCTCATTAACCACTATGTATTTTTTTTTAAATGTCTTCTTCTTAGGGATGACTAATTCTACTGATGACAAAACAGTATGTCGGGAACTCAGGCGGAATACTGGCGGCTGCTTAAGGATGAAGGACCAGTGTGAGAAATGCAAGGAAATTCTGGCAGTTGGTAAGTGTCTATATATAATGAGTTCCACCATTACAGTGGCAGATGAATAGTGTTTTCACTGTATTTAGGAATATATCAGAGGTAAATCCAGTGATATGTTACATTTATACTTGCTTATTATTATATATTTCTTCTTCGTCCTTTTTCTTTTTTTGTTGCTTAGTATGTCCGATACATCATTCCTTCAATGAGAGATGGGTTGCCAATATCCAAAATGGCGCTTTGTGGCTCCATATTTGGAGGTGTTAGTCTATTTTTCTTTTTTTTCTCCCTTTTCTTTTTTGTTGTTCAATATGTCCGGTATATCATTCCTTCAATGAGAGATGATTTGCCAATATCCAAAATGGCGTTTTTTTGCTCCACACACGGCACTCAGAACGAGGTGTGGTTTTATATTAAGGTGGTGGATCAGCACACTACCCATTCCCCATTGACAACGTTGCATACGACAAAACGCGCCTGGGGGAGGATACGTGCTGACGTCACCACGATGTCTCGTTAGGATGACGTTTGTTTGTAGCCAGCCGGCTCTACTATTTTATGTGCAATTTTAAATTGAATACAATGTAAGTGCAATGTTGTTTTTTACACAATAAATAACAAGTTAGGCGATATTACATTATGGTAGATCTCTCTTTCTGGGTTTACTGCTGAGTGGATTGCTGAACTAATAGTTCTGGATTGAGCGGTATCATCGGTGTTTGGATATATCTATGCAGCCATCCATCCAGAGCTTATCTCCATGATCTTCTGTGCAAGCAAAGGCCTTGGCTGGGCTATAGCCACATGCCTGGTTTTGCTTGCCATCTGGTAAGTGAGTTTTTCTAAAGGTGGTGGCACACTTTTGTTGAATGAACTCACTGTGGTGTTAATACTAGAAGAATTTGAATATTAGTCATCCACATTTTTTTTTCCATATGAGAGATGATATTTATTTCTAAAATAAATTTTATGAATTGGATTTATTAGCGCGGCTTCTTCCTTTTATGTTTTATCTGTTTATATCTCACATTGAGCTGCTGCTCATTGGATTTTATTCTGTGATTAATTTTTATTGATACATTAGCGTGTTTTTTTCCCTTTTAGATGAACTCTGGTTGAATTGCTATGGGCTGCTTCCCTTTGCTTAGTTAAGGGTTGAGTCCACTCAAAACTATATCTAAAGCCCCATACACACTATCAGATTTTCTGCGGAGTTTTTCCTTCAGATTTACCAAAACCATGTAATAGAAGGCCCTACCTGATTGCATACAAATTGAAACTCCTAAGGTTTGACCTCATATTATATGGTTTTGGTAAATCTGAAGGAAAAACTCAGCAAAAAAATCTGATAGGCTTTAGGCTGCTTTCACCCTGATCAGTTTTTCTACTGCTTTTGCGTCAAAAAAGCGGAAGAAAATGCATGACCATTAAATCCTATAGAGCAATTCACACTGGTCAGTTGCGGGTCAGTTGCGTTCTTAAAGGTCCTGCATGCTGCATTTTTGGTGTGGTAAAAAAAAATAAAAAACGCACAAAAAAGTTCCCCTCCCCATTGAAATGAATGACAAAAGTTTCAAAAATTCACCCACGGTACGTCTTTCATGCGGTTTTGAAGTCACGCCTCCTTTTTTCACAGGTGTAAAATGCAGCAAAAACATGGAAAAAAACTCGGAAAATGTGCATATGTGGTTTTACTGCCTTTAAAACGAGCAGTGTCAAAGCAGACTTAGTTATAGACAAAGCCCCTGGCTTCATAAATGTCTTGGATGCTCCAGCATTGAGGTCTCCCTTCCATATCTCTTGGCTCTTTTCCTGTCCACCTGGGAGTTTTGAGCATTCACGCCCTCCTTGTACATGCTTCATAATTGAAAAAAAAAAAAAATCCAGCAAGGATAGTGTTAGCCTCTCATAATAGGTACAGTAGATGTGGATAATCCCAGGAGTGTTGAATGCTGAAGAGTCTGAAGCACTCGAATATAGCAAAGGTAGGAGACCCTGGCCACCAAAGAGCTGAGTTGTTCCTCTTGTTTTACGGGGAACCGTCATTATGATTTTTTGGGGGATGAATGAGAGTTTTGCTTTTAATTGTATCTAAAGGCAAAACCTTTTATTTTTTTTTGGTTTTGTATACAGCGGTAAGAGGCTAAAACCTCTGTCAGGTGTTTATTGCTGTTATGTCTCCATTATGGAAAATAATCACCCTCTCTATTTGTCCTGTTGGCTATTGTCACCAGAAAAAAATCCAACATTTTGAGTTGTTACCAGTACTGAGTAAGAAAATAAATCTTTCAATGGCAACACTTGTTCTGGTGTGGTCTGTCTAATGGGGAACTTTGGAGAAATTTAGTCTCACTTCTACTTTTGTATAAAGGACCGGAAATGAAGGGAAATCTCTTGAATATGACACAAAACTTGACAGGGGGTTTACCAATTTCTATCTCCATCTAATATGAAAAAGTTTTAACTTTTGAGACCTCAAACCAAAAGCTGTGATTGAGTCTTCACTGTCCTGGCCTTACCTGTGCATTAGTGCCCCATAGACCTTTAAGGGACTGAGATGATCCCATAGAAGTTTGTGAGGCTGTAATGTGCAGGTAAGGCCAGGACAGTGAAGAATTTTACCCCTGGACCTAAACAGACAGTGGAACTGCGGTCTTTGGAACAAGGTAAATATGCATCTGTGAAGGAGATGGGGGTGGTTTAGATTGGGCCCGGGGAAGGGAAAGGGGGCAAAAAGGATACATTCACTTTATTTTAAAGTGCACTTATCCTTTAAGAGCTCCATTTTCTCTGACTTTCCATCCCAATAAGTGAAAGCAGTCACTGAAATAGGGAATGAAAGGAAATCTTGAGTACACAGGCAATTAAAAAAAAAGAACAAATCGAGGGTTTAACTCTTCCCCGCTCTAAACCAAACCTTGAAAAAACATCTGGATGGATTCATGTGGATTAAGGATGGTAAAAAGTGTTGGACATACAGGCATCTTAGAAGCCAACTCTCTTGATTAAGATCTATTAGGTCCTCTTCATACTTAAAGTGGTGAAAACTCTTGACATATACCAAGTAAAGTGACTGGCCTAAGGTGATGAAAGATGGTGATGAGGAGATGAAGCACATCCTCCTACATAGATTGTACCTGTTTGTCTGCAGTCTTCTCTACATCCATTCAAAGTCCAGAATCTATCAACCTTTTTTCAACCATTTAGAAAAAAAGGGGGTGGAGAGTTGAAGTTACACTCTGTAGAGCTCAGTGAGGAGAGCTCTGAGAACTGATTGGAGGGAAGACAAACCCCCCTCCTCCTTCACAGCACACAGGAACAGAGCTGAGGCTGTCAATCAGCTGGAGATCCCTCCCTGGTCACCTTTTTTTTTCTTGGTGTCAGGAGAACTTGTCAGAAGAGATTTATGCTGACAGAAGAGGAATGAATGAGTGACAAAAATGACACTAATGCCCCGTACACACGATCGGACTTTCTGACAAAACCGTGGAATTTTGTTTTAAGGTTGTTGGCTCAAACTTGTCTTGCATACACACGGTCACACAAATGTTGGCCAGCAATTACAGACGTGGTAACGTGGTGATGTACGACGAGCTGATAAAAAGGAAGTTCAATAGTCATGTGATATCTCCATTATGAACACTAGTTTTACGAGACCGAACGCTTCCGGCTTGTACTTGATTCTGAGCATGCGTGAACTTTTGTGCGACGGACTTGTGTACACACGATCGGAAAATCCCACAACAAAGTTTTGTAGCCGGAATATTTGAGAACCTGCTAGCCAACATTTGTTGGTGGAAAGTCCGAAAAACAAATGTTCAATGGAGCATAAACATGGTCGGACTTTCAGCCAAAAAGCTCACATCCAACATTTCCCATCGGAAAGTCTGATCGTGTGTAGGTGGCATTAGGGTTGGATTTACTAAAGGCAAATAGACTGTGCACTTTGCAAAGTGCAGTGCATTTCTGCTCATTTACTAAGCTCCAGAGCTTAGTAAATGAGCAGAAGCTCTGCTGACTTCCATAAACGAATCATGTGGAAGCAAACATGCATTTTGTTTTCATTTTACTTGCATGTGGTTGTGCATTCTTTGCAAAGTGAAGATTTACCTTGTTTACTAAGCTCTGGAGCAACTGCACTTGAAGAGTCTATGGAGCAGATTTACTAAAACTGCAGCACTCAGAATCTGGTGCAGCTGTGCATGGTAGCCAATCATCTTCTAACTTCAACTTGTTCAACTAAGCTTTGACAATAAAACATGGAAGCTGATTGGTTTCTATGCAGAACTGCACCAGATTTTGCACTCTCCAACTTTAGTAAATCTCCCCCTATTTGTCTTTAGTAAATCAACCCCTTAGTGCTCTGGATTGAGACACATGCACACTATATAGGGATATGCTTTGTTCATATTTCATGTCTGAGGGTTGCAACCACTTGTGTTTTTGGAAACCACGTGTTTTGGAAACATGTATTGCACAATTTAGTATGCATTACCACAATTCAGGATAACACATGACACTTTGTTTGGTGTGTTGCAGTGTCATTCTTTTAAGAATGACACTCCAGTGCACACAGAACAGTAGGTGCCAGTGGTCCTGCACTGCAGTGACATCTGTTTTTTTTTTTTGACTCGATACAGTGCAATGGCAGCCAGAAGCGCAACTAGAACCTTCAGGGCCCCAGTGCAAGAAACCATGATGGGCCCCCTTCCATCCGAGCCCCGGGCTTCCAATTTTGGGAGGGTGTCCATGCACATCCTCCCAAAACCGTGCTTCCTGCATGCCCCCTGGGACTGTCAATGCCGGTGTCTCCATGCTGCTGTTTCATGAGACACACTCTCCGCTCAGAGCCCTGTGAATACCAACCCCGCTGGGGCCCCCCCACAGTGACAGAATGCCAGGTCCCTGTCGCAAGTGCGACTATTGCAACTCTGGTAATTCTGCCAACTGCCTTGACCCAATACGTACTAAAGTAAGGTGACCAGATTTTATAAAATGAAATTCGGGGACATATTCTTTTTTTTTTACTAGTAATGGCAGCAATCAGTGACTCATAGCAGAACTGCGATATTGAGGTGGACAAATCGGACACTAATGCCGTGTACACACGACCGTTTTTCCCGTCGCAATAAACTCCGAAGGTTTTTCAGACGGCGTTCCGACAGAGTCCTGACGGAGTTCCGCTGAAACTGTCTTGCCTACACACGATCACACTAAAGTCCGACCATCTAGAATGCAGTGACGTACAACACGTTTGACAGGACTAGAAAAAGGAAGTTCAACAGCCAGTAGCCAATAGCTTCCGTCTCATACTTGCTTCAGAGCATGCGTCATTTTTGGTCCGTTGGAACAGCATACAGACGAGCGGTTTTTCCAATAGGAATTGGTTCCATCGGGAATATTGAAGTCAAATCCGGGGACAAAACCGGGGACAGACTTGGTTCGGGGACAGTTTCCTCAATCCGGGGACTGTCTTCTGAAACCGGGGACATCTGGTCACCCTATACTAAAGTGCAGAATACCTTATATTAACATGCGTGTGGTAACACACCACAATGGGACCAGTAAATGTGCTGGGGTCTTACAGGTAGATCAGGACTGTATAATGGTAATGACATGTACCCTATCAGGAGCAATTTCTTCATTCAGATCAGCAGCAGAGAGCTTGGCAGGTCCACCACTGCCAACATCCAAGCTCCCCATGTGTTCCAATTATGACCAGTTTGAAGGAGAAGACCCAGGACGTGCTGGAGGGTGTTATATCTGCCAGAAAGATTATCTTGTCCCAGTTTCTGAAGCTTTAATCATGACACATCTACAACTGCCTATAAACATTAGGATCATCCAAAAGACATCTAACAAAAGATCTTTCTACAAACATACAAGATTATATTAGGTGACCATGCTTGCTTGTGTTTAGTGAGTAAGCGCAATGCGGCACCAGCTGTCTCAGTATAAAATTAATTCTGGGTGATCAACTTACCTCAAAACAAGTCATATATGTGTATGTAAAAGACTGGAGCAACAAACTGCAAATAGATAGGACATCCTGTGTGGTCAGCATTAAAGTAGATCAAAACTCAAGAACAAAAAAAGAGTTTATTGCAGCTTACCAGTCCTGAGATGTGGCTGCTTTTGTTCCCTTTTTTCAATCTATGAAAATACTCTGCAAGTACAGAAATATACTTGTTGACTTGCAGTGTCCTGGTAGCATCCTGTGCACTGAACTGACATATTTCTAAGCTATCTTCTGCGAGATAGAAAACACCTCTTCCGTTGTAATGAAGATGAAGAATGTTGGGCATATTTGTTGTCCAAATCAGCCTAGTGTGACAGCACTGTTCCCCCATAGATGAAGTGAAAAAAACAAAACTAACGCAGCCACCACATCGAGGGACTTGTAAGATGCAATATATGGCATTTTTGTTCTACGGTTTAGACACACTTTAATTAAATTGGCTTGGTTTACACAACCTCTCCAGCCTGATGTCCCATGCCACCTAAAAGGGTATCTTATGGAAGATGGGATTACTTTCTAAAGTTTAATGATGATGATATATTTGACAATTTGTTATTTTATTGCCCATGTCAGATTGCTCAGGGAAGAATACGATGCAAGAAAAACTGCGAGAGAAATTTGAAGACTCTGTTCGCTTAGCAGAAAAGTATACCACACTGTATGATGATCTGCTACAGAGATTCCGGGAGAAGATGCTGAATACCACTGGACTCCTGGAGGACCTGAGTCACCAGTACAGCTGGGTGTCCAAGCTGGCCAACCTCACCGACAATGATATGAAAGGAATATTCCAAGTGTCTACCGTGAGTACTAATTCTTTCTTTTCTTTCTTTTCCCCTCCTTTCCTTTTTGCCTTTTCCCTCTTCTCTCCTCTCCTATCCTCTCCCTCACCTTCATTTTTTTCTCTCCTTTTTCCTTTCCTTTTTCTCTTCTTTTCCCTTTCCTTTCCCTTATTTATGTACTGTATGTCACAATTTTTCTAGGTAAATATATTTCTAAAGGTGCTATTGACATTACATTTTCATCACATGTCGGTAACACACCATGCAATCCATACTTACAAAGCAGTGGCGACTGGTGGAAGAAATCCACCTGCTGCCACCACCCTATTTGTTCAGTCTCAACAGATGACCTATAAAAAGGTGTCTCATTACCAAGGTGTCACACAAGAAGCATCTCATGATGGGTAAGGGCAAACAGCTCTCTCAAGACGTTTGCAACCTTATTGTTGGAAAACATACTGATGGCATTGGTTACAGAAGAATTTCTAAACTATTGAATGTTTCATTGAGCACTGTTGGGGCCATAATCTGGAAGTGGAAAGAGTATTCACCATAAACCATCTGTCACGTACCTTTTAGCAGAGCCCGGAGTGCAGGGAGTGGCCTCTCGTAGACCTCTGACTCGAGAGACCCTGGTAGTGGTGACAGGGGCTCAGGAGCACAGAGGGGCACAAGTGCCTGACCGGATAGCAGGTGGTAGAGGCAGAAGACCGTTGAAGGAGGAGGTGTATTGTAGTCCGGTGTCTGAATGCAGGCAAAGGTGAGATAAGTTCCAGCAGACAGCAGAAGGGTTCCTGTAGTCCAGCAACGGTATACAAGTGATTGCAGGAAGTGACAAACAACGGAGGGGTATTGTAGTCCAACAACGGATGCAGGTGCAATGGATAAGTGGAAGCGGAAGAGTCCAGTAGTCTGCGGCCAGAGATAGAAGGCTACAAACGCAGAAGGAGTACAGCCAGATATTGCGGAGGACTGGGAGGTGTCCTGTAGTACAACAGCAAGCAACTTACAGTTGACGGATGGTGTAACAGTCCAGGTCAGGCACAGGCGGGCAGATCAGGTACAGAAACGGAATCCAGAAGAGTAGTCGGGTACAAGCCAAAGTCGGGGGGCAGGCAGCAAACAGCAGAGTCGGGAACAAGCCGGGTTCGATACGGATCAGGGTACAGGTACAGATACAGGTACAGGTTCAGGTTCAGATTCAGTTACGGATCACCAGGACGCACAGGAACGCTGTTGATCAGGCAGCAAGGCAGTGAGGCATGGATCCAGTTTAAATAGCGCTATTGGCGCCAATTTGCGTCAAACGGTCGCGCGCGCACTCGCGTGCGCTCTCCCGCGCGCACGCGCACGTGCGCACCGCCGATCGCGGTAACGCTCCTGGAACTGGGCAAGAGATCTTCTGCGACTTTCGCCGCTCGGATGTCCGTGAGGAGGATCTTCCTGACATTGCCCCCCCCCAATGGGCAGCCTCCGGATGCCCAACTGGGACATCTTACCTGGGTGAGATCTTTTAAATGCCAGAACCAACCTCTTGGCGTGGATGCCAGTCTCTGGTTCCCAGGAGTTCTCTTCTGGACCATACCCCTTCCACTTCACCAGATACTGTACCTGGTTGCGTCTCTTTCTGCAATCCAAAATTGCTTCTACTTCAAACTCCTCTTCACCATTAATAAGCACAGGTTCAGGAGGGCCCACGTTCCGATCGGTGAAGGGATCCTGGATTGAAGGTCTCAAGAGGGACACATGAAACACTGGGTGAATACGCAGCGATTCTGGTAATTTCAGCTCATAAGCCACATTGTTAATTTTCCTGGAAATTGGGAAAGGACCCACAAATTTTGGGCCCAGTTTTCTAGATGGGCATGTTAATTTTAGATTCAGAGTAGATAACCAAACCAAATCTCCGGGTTTTAGGTCGAGCTCCCCTCTCCTCTTTCTGTCAAAAACTGCTTTGTTGCGTTCTTGAGTTCTTGCCATCGTTTCTTGAAGCAACTTGTTATTGGTGCAGAAAAAGTCCAAAGTTTCTTGAACTGCTGGAACCGTGCATTCTGGGATATTGGCTGATAGGAACTGAGGGTGAAAACCATAGTTCGCAAAGAAGGGAGATTGATTAGTTGCAGAATGAACAGAGTTATTGTAGGAAAACTCGGCAAGTGGTAAAAGGGATACCCAATCGTCTTGCGAAAAAGAAGAATAACACCGCAAATATTGCTCAAGGGTCTGGTTTGTTCGTTCGGTCTGGCCGTTGGTCTGGGGATGATAGGCAGACGAAAATGAAAGATCAATTTTTAAGGACTTACATAAAGCTCTCCAAAATTTTGATGTAAATTGTACCCCTCGGTCGGAAACAATGTTCGCAGGTATACCGTGGAGTCTTACAATCTCCTTAATGAAGATCCTTGCGGTCTCAGGGGCAGAAGGTGTACCCTTCATGGGCAGAAAATGAGCCATTTTGGACAATCTGTCGACCACCACAAAGATAGTGGTGAAGCCTTCTGACGGAGGTAATTCAACAATAAAGTCTATGGAAATCATTTTCCAAGGCCTTTCCGGGATGGGGAGTGGTTTCAGCAACCCCCAGGCTTTGGTCTTGCTACTCTTGTTCTGGGTACAGGTAATGCAAGATTCAACATAAAGTTTACAGTCTCTTAGCAGCTGAGGCCACCAGAAGGTGCGTTGGAGAAGTTCGGCGGTCTTGTGTACCCCAAAATGACCGGCCAATTTGTGGTCGTGGCAAGACTTGAGAACAGCAACCCGTAGTTGTTGGGGCACGTAGATCTTGTTTTCATGCCATAACAAGTTATTGCTAGAGAGTAAGGTGGTGTTTGAGGGATGTGGAGCTGACGATGAAGCCTGCTTAAGTTGGGATAGAAGATCTTCCTGGAGCATAAGGAAATTTCCGGGCGCAAGGATGGTGTCTGTGGGTTGAAGAACTTCGGGTTCACTGAACATCCGGGATAGCGCGTCGGGTTTGGTGTTCTTTGATCCGGGCCTATAGGTTATGTGGAAGGAAAATCTTGTAAAGAACAGTGCCCATCTGGCCTGACGCGGCTTCAGCCTCTTAGCAGTCTTTAAATACTCTAAGTTCTTGTGGTCAGTGTATATCAGAATGGGATGGGCTGCTCCCTCCAGGAGATAGCGCCATTCCTCAAGTGCGGCTTTGATAGCGAGTAACTCCCTGTCCCCGACATCATAATTCTTTTCCGCTTCAGACAATTTACGTGAGAAAAACGCCACTGGGTGTAATAAAGCCTTTGGGCCCTGTCTCTGAGAAAGGACTGCTCCCACTGCAACTTCGGATGCATCCACCTCAAGGATGTAGGGTAGCGCAGAATTAGGATGCTTCAGGACAGATGCTGACACAAATTGTTCTTTAAGGGAAGAAAATGCGGCTTGTGCCTCCGGAGTCCACTGGAACTTGATACCTTGTCTCGTTAATCTGGTGATTGGAGCGATGATTGTAGAAAATCCCTTGATGAATTTTCGATAAAAATTCGCAAACCCCACAAAGCGTTGAATTCTTCTTTTATCAGTAGGGGCTGGCCAGTCCAGGATGGCCGAAACTTTTTGCGGATCCATCTTGATTCCATCCACCGAAATAATCAGCCCCAAAAACTGAATGCTGCGACGTTCAAACTCGCACTTCTCAGGTTTTGCGTACAAGCCATGTTGGCGAAGCCGAGTGAGAACCCTCTTAACGTGTTCCCTGTGAGCTGGCAGAGAGGGGGAGAAAATTAAGATATCGTCCAGATATACTAAAACAAACAGGTCGAGAAAATCTCTAAAGATATCATTCACAAAATGCTGGAAAGTCGCAGGAGCGTTGCATAGCCCAAAGGGCATTACGAGATATTCAAAATGTCCGAAGCGGGTGCGGAAGGCAGTCTTCCATTCGTCCCCGCTTCGGATACGGACCAAATTATAGGCTCCGCGAAGATCCAATTTTGTGAAGATACGAGCTGATCCAAGGCGCTGGAATAATTCGGGTACCAAAGGCAGTGGGTACCGGTTCTTGACTGTAACTTTATTTAAGTCCCGGTAGTCAACACAAGGGCGGAGAGAATGGTCCTTCTTTTCTACAAAAAAGATTCCTGCCCCAGCTGGGGACGTAGAAGGACGTATGAACCCCTTTTTTAGATTGTCATCAATGTAAGTCCTGAGAGTCTCCAATTCCACTTCTGTTAAGGGAAATATTCTCCCGAAAGGGATTTCGGCTCCGGGAAGGATCTCAATTGGGCAATCGTAGGGTCTATGAGGGGGAAGTGTTTCTGCCCCTTTCTTGCTGAACACGTCCAGGAAGTCATGGTAGGTCTCAGGAACGTGCTGGCGAGTCTCAACATCGGTCTCCATACACATTAAATGGGGTGAAACCTTAGTTGATTCTTGAAAGCAGTGTTGACGACAGTAGGGGGAGAAAAAGAAAATGTTTCCGGTGGACCAGTCTATTTGCGGGTTGTGTGCCCGAAGCCAGGGCATACCCAGTATGATAGGGAAAAGGGGAGATTCAATAATGTCCAGGCAGAGTTGTTCCTGATGGTTACCGGAAATAGTAGCAGTCAAAGGACATGTCTCTTGTGTCACTGGTCCTGATTTGATAGCTGACCCGTCGGCAAGGTGTACAGACAACCCTTTCGCCCTGGGCCGTAAGGGCACTTGGAACTTTTGGGCAAACGATAAGTCCATAAATCCACTGCACGCTCCAGAATCAACTATTGCGGGGACTTGAATGTTCCCTCCGGGTAGCTGAAGAGAGACGGGAACAGCCAGGTGAGTAGCATTACTAGGCACAGCAGGTAAAACAGGAGAAGATACATAAGAGTGCTTACGGAATTTGGCAGGACAGGATCTCACGTAATGTCCGGGTTCTCCACAGTAAAGACACAGATTGTTGAGCTGCCGGCGTTGTCGTTCCTCGGTGGTGAGCGTTGGTCTAAGTAAGCCCAGTTGCATGGGTTCAAGCGTGTCAGCAGCAGGATGTGCAGGGGGATTAGGTACACGGGGTAACATCCAGACTGGTCGGGACGGCCCGGCAGTGCGTTCTGTTCTCCGTTCTCTCAAGCGTCTGTCTATCTGGATGGAGAGGTTGATAAGGGCTTCAAGAGTTGCTGGAACACCCACCCGGGCCAATTCATCTTTTAGAGGTTCAGAGAGTCCCATGCGAAACTGGTAGCGCAGAGCAGCATCGTTCCAGGTAGTATCGGAACTCCAGCGCCGAAATTCAGACGCATAGTCCTCTGCCGCTCTGCGGCCTTGCTGAAGAGAATATAAAGCTGCTTCCGCTGTGGCCGCCTGTTGAGGATCCTCATAGAGCAAACCCATGGCTTGAAAAAATGTATCCAGGTTATTAAGGCAGGCTTCCTTTTGCTCCAAAAGGCGGTGGGCCCAAGCCTGGGGCTCACCCAGTAGAAGGGAGATAACAAAACCCACCTTAGTGGATTCTAGAGAGAAAGTTCTGGGTTGAAGTGCAAAAAACAATTCACAGGCATTGCGAAAAGCTCTATACTTGCTGCGATTTCCCGAAAACCTCTCCGGAGTTGGGACCTTGGGTTCTGGGGGCAACATAACCACTGATGGCGCAGAAGAAGTTCCCGACACGGTAGGGCCTGTGGTAGATAAGACCTGGACACGCTCTTCCAATCGAGAATAGCCTTCTTGTAGAGATTTAACAGCCTGGGTAAGTCCAGCAAGATGACGGCATAAATCATCCATGGCCGAATCTCCCTGCGTGGGCTCAGACATGGCTGCCTGATACTGTCACGTACCTTTAAGCAGAGCCCGGAGTGCAGGGAGTGGCCTCTCGTAGACCTCTGACTCGAGAGACCCTGGTAGTGGTGACAGGGGCTCAGGAGCACAGAGGGGCACAAGTGCCTGACCGGATAGCAGGTGGTAGAGGCAGAAGACCGTTGAAGGAGGAGGTGTATTGTAGTCCGGTGTCTGAATGCAGGCAAAGGTGAGATAAGTTCCAGCAGACAGCAGAAGGGTTCCTGTAGTCCAGCAACGGTATACAAGTGATTGCAGGAAGTGACAAACAACGGAGGGGTATTGTAGTCCAACAACGGATGCAGGTGCAATGGATAAGTGGAAGCGGAAGAGTCCAGTAGTCTGCGGCCAGAGATAGAAGGCTACAAACGCAGAAGGAGTACAGCCAGATATTGCGGAGGACTGGGAGGTGTCCTGTAGTACAACAGCAAGCAACTTACAGTTGACGGATGGTGTAACAGTCCAGGTCAGGCACAGGCGGGCAGATCAGGTACAGAAACGGAATCCAGAAGAGTAGTCGGGTACAAGCCAAAGTCGGGGGGCAGGCAGCAAACAGCAGAGTCGGGAACAAGCCGGGTTCGATACGGATCAGGGTACAGGTACAGATACAGGTACAGGTTCAGGTTCAGATTCAGATACGGATCACCAGGACGCACAGGAACGCTGTTGATCAGGCAGCAAGGCAGTGAGGCATGGATCCAGTTTAAATAGCGCTATTGGCGCCAATTTGCGTCAAACGGCCGCGCGCACACCCGCGTGCGCACGCACGCGCGCACCGCCGATCGCGGTAATGCTCCTGGAACTGGGCAAGAGATCTTCTGCGACTTTCGCCGCTCGGACGTCCGTGAGGAGGATCTTCCTGACACCATCCATGACCAGGTTCTCCTCACAAGATTTTTGAGAGAGGAGTGGGAAGAACTATCAGAAGAGTGGTCCAAGAACCAAGGACCACTTATAAAGAGCTTGAGAAAGACCTGGAATTAGCCGGTACAATTGTTTCAAAGAAAACAATAAGAAATGCACTCAACATGGCCTGTACGCATGCTCACCATGCAAGACTCTTCTCAGAAAAAGCATGTTGAAGCTTGTTTAAAGTTTGCTGCACAACATTTAGACAAGCCTGTGAAATACTGGGAGAAGATAGTCTGGTCAGATGAGAGCAAAATTTTACTCTTTGGATGCCATAATACACACAATGCTTGGAGGTCAAATGGTACTGCACATCACTCCAAAAACACCCTAATACCAATAGTGAAGTTTGGAGGTGGGAACATCATGGTGTGGGGCTGTTTTTCAGCCTACGGTACTGGCAAACTTCATGTCATTGATGGAAGGATGAATGGGAAAATATACCAAGACATTCTTAATAAAAATCTGCTGCCATCTACTGGGATGATGAAGATGAAACAAGGGTGGACATTTCAGCAAGACAATAATCCCAAACGCAAAGCCAGGAAAACTCTCAATTGGTTTCAAAGAAAGAAAATAAAATTGCTAGAATGGCCCAGCCAATTACCTGACTTGAATCCAATAGAAAACCTATGGAAAGAACTAAAGATCAGAGTTTCCTAGAAGAGGCCCACAGAGCCTTCAAGATTTGAAGACTAATGCCACGTACACACGATCGGAATTCTCGTTGGAAAAAGCTCTGATGGTTTTCCCGACGGAATTCTGATGAAATTCGGCTCAAGCTGTCTTGCCTGCACACGGTCACATCAAATTCCGATCGTTTATAATGCGGTGACATACAACACGTACGACATGACTAGAAAAAGGAAGTTCAATAGCCAGTAGCCAATAGCTTCTGTCTCTTAGTCGAATCTGAGCATGCGTGATTTTTGGCGTGTCGGAATTGCATATACACAATCGGAATGAAAGTCCGGAAAATTGCGAACATGCTATTAATTTTTGGCTGGCGGAAATTCAGACAGCTAAATTCCGATGGAGCATACACACGGTCGCATTTTCCGAAGAAAAGCTCTCATCGGTCTTTTTCTGGCCAGAATTCCGATCGTGTGTACGCGGAATGTGTTGAAGAATGGGCCAAAATCACACCTGAACAATGCATGAGACTAGTTTCTCCATACAGGAGGCATCTTGAAGCTGTCATTACTAACAAAGGATTTTGTACGATGTATTAAATACATTTCAGTTAGCGTGTTCAATACTTTTTCCCTACGTCATTCCATTTTATTACACATAACGTCATTTCTGAACGTATTTGTTTTGGCTTCTTTGTATGTATGGATTGCGTGGGTTGTTACCGACGTGTGGTCAAAATTTCATGTAAATAGCACCTTTACAAATAAATTTACCGTATATACTCGAGTATAAGCCGAGATTTTCAGCCTCTTTTTTGAGGCTGAAAGTGCCCCCCTCGGCTTATACTCGAGTCATCGCCGTCTGACTGCTCGATCAGCGTATCGAGCAGACAGACGGCGGACATACTACAATTCGAAAGCCGCGCCTCCGCCTCCGCCTGTGATAGGCGGAACACTGAATTTCCCAGCAGCCTGTGTTCCGCCTATCACGGACATCGTCTCATCCTCGTCCGTAGTACGAGGATGAGACGATGTCCGTGATAGGCGGAACACAGGCTGCTGGGAAATTCAGTGTTCCGCCTATCACAGGCGAAGGCGGAGGCGCGGCTTTTGAATTTTAGAATGGCCGCCGAGGCGCCGACGAAGAGCGGCGATCCTGGCAAGGCACGGGACGGAGGCAAGGCAAGGCACGGCACGGGACGGGACGGAGGCAAGGCACGACACGGGACGGAGGCAAGGAGGCAAGGCACGGCACGGGACGGAGGCAAGGAGGCAAGGCACGGCACGGGACGGAGGCAAGGCACGGGACGGAGGCTCGGGACACAGGCTCGGGACACAGGTAGGCTGGACACACACACACACACACACACACACACACACACACACACACACACACATGGACACACACACACAGGGATGGATGGATGGAGACACACACACACAGGGATGGATGGATGGATGGAGACACACACACACAGGGATGGATGGATGGATGGAGACACACACACACAGGGATGGATGGATGGATGGAGACACACACACACAGGGATGGATGGATGGATGGAGACACACACACACAGGGATGGATGGATGGATGGACACACACACACACAGGGATGGATGGATGGATGGACACACACACACACAGGGATGGATGGATGGATGGACACACACACACACAGGGATGGACGGACACACAGGGATGGACGGACACACAGGGACGGACACACACACAGGGATGGACAGGCATGTCTCACCCTCGGCTTATACACGAGTCAATAAGTTTGCCAGTTTTTTTGGGGGTAAATTGGGGGCCTCGGCTTATATTCGGGTCGGCCTATACTCGAGTATATACGGTACCTCGAATAATGGTGACGTATTCAATACTTATTTTAACCAGCCTGTCTGTCCTTGTACTGCAGTGGTATAATTATTATTGGTGTCACCCTCCATGTGATCAGATACTTTATTTGTAATTAATAACGGTTCTATGTTCTTTTCACAGGCCTATTCCTCCAGCGGAGGGGCTCCATCTGACACCACTGTCACAGTCAAACTTTTCGACTCAGAGTCTTTCACCTTCACAGTGCCTGGACACATCACCATGGAGGATCCAAAGTTCGGCGAACTGGTGGCTGAGGAAGCTTTGAAGAGATTTAAGAAAGAAGTCATGTAAGTTTTATTCAATGTAACAAACCTGGAAGACCAGAGTACTCCAGCAGTGTAGAGTATTGAAGGATCTCCCATACCTGAGCCAAATGGCAAAAATCGAAAAAAATGTTCAGTGCCAGGAAAAAAAATAAAAAGTACAGAAAAATGCATAATAATAAAACAGGGGAAAAAAAAGTAATTGGATACAAACATATGTACTATATCACAAGTTATAAAATCCATACAAGTTGAAGTTGATTGTGCTATAAAATGGTTTTCCATATGAACAAATCTCTAAAAATGTTGTTTTCTGCAACGTTGTGTCGTTAGCAGGGTCATCTTTTCAATCCCTGATCCTACTGTAACATTCAAGACTCTATTACATAGTTAAATGTTATATAGTTAGTCAGGTTAAAAAAAGACCCTAGTTCAACAATTGAAAAAAAAATAAAACCTCCATATACACAATTCTAAACATGTGCAGAACGAAAAAAAAAAATGTTTTGTTTCGTTATTTGCATACATTTGTTGAATCTGTTTGATTCGTTTTTGGAATTTGTTTAGTTTATTCATATTCAAAACGATTAGAATTTTTCCAATCTCAAATTCAAATCGATTCAAATAGTTTTTTAATCAATTTCAAATAGTTTTCAAATTTTAATTAGAAAAGTTTTCAAATTCAAATAGTTTTTGATTTGTTTTCTCATTTCCAAAGAGAATAAAATAAAATAGAATAGAAAAAAAAAATAGAATAGAAAAGAATATAGTAGAATATAAAATAATAAAATAAAATAGAGTAGAAATTAAAAAAACAGAATAGAATAAGGGAAAAATAGACTAAAATTGAAAACATAACCATATTCTGAAATTCAAAAAAAGAAAAATGGAATAGAAAAGAATAGAATTAAAAGAACAATAGAGTAGAATAGAAAGAATATAACCATTTCCCAAAATCCAAATACAATCATTTTTGAATTTGAATAGGATAGAAAATAACAGAATAGTATAAAAAAACCTGCCAGAATAGAATGAATAAAACCATCTTCCTATACTAATCTTTTCTTTTCCATTCTATTAAAATTGATTCTATTTGCATTTGGGGAAATGGTTATATTCTTTCTATTCTATTCTAATGTTTTTTAATTTTTCTATTCTTTCTATTTGTTTTTCACAATTGTCAGTCATTCTTTGTTTATAGTGCAAAAAAATAAAGAACACAGAGGTTATCAAATACCACCAAAAGAAAGCTCTATTTGTGGGGAAAAAAGGACATATTTGGGTACAGAGTCGTGCGACCGCGCAACTGTCAAAGTAACACAGTGCTGTATCGCAAAAAATGGCCTGGTCAGGATGGGGGGGGGGGGGGGGTGGGGGGTTAATTCTTCTGGAAGTTCAGTGACCGATCTGTCCACATAGCTGATCAGTTTGGTTGCCCTTTTCTGCACTTTCTCAGTTATCTGTTTGGAAACTGAACTAAACTGCATATTCAAGATTTTCTGAGCCAAACTTTGGCCCAGATTTGGCCAAAATTTGTGAATGTGGTGAAATTCCACTTTGCAAAGAATACCCAAAAATATGCAAGGAAATTTAAAAAAAAAAAGCCTTTTTGTTTGTACATGATTATAAGATGGAAGTTGGCAGAGCTTTGCATCATCCACTAAGCTCTGGGGGCAATTCCCTTGAAAAGTGCAACTTTCCTTAAAACAAGTAAACAGTCTATTTGCCTTTAGTAAATGAACCCCTTTGAGTCTGTACATTACTCACCATGTTGTTCTGTTCTTCCTTCCGCAGTGAGGCTGCCTGATTGTACAGAGTGGAATCTGGCACACCTTAATCCACAGCCGTATCCAATCCAATTAGACGTTTATTGTGCCGTTCCTCTCCCGATAGCCAGCAAGGCCTAGACAAGCATCCAGCCGTTCTCCATGTCCAGCACACACCTCCTCTCACTACTGTTGTACTGCTACTACTGGTACTAATGTTTGCTGCTTTTTTTTTTTGTAGGGACCAAAAAAATGTACAAAAACAATTAAAAGACCTTTAATGTTACCCTTGCTTAAAATGCGTAGTCCTTTTGCTTCAATTTCCATTGTATTCCATTCCAGTTGTTGAACTACTTAATCCTTTACATCAGCTATATTCATTCTAGGTGCATCAAAACAAAATGTGTGCAAAGTCTTATGCCCCGTACACACGATCGGACTTTCTGCCAACAAAACCGTGGATTTTTTTTCAAAGGATTTTGGCTCAAACTTGTCTTACATACACACAGACTTACAAATGTTGGCCAACAATTCTGAACATGGGAACACAGTGACGTACAAGACGTATGACGAGCCGAGATAAAGCAAGTTCAATAGCCAGTGCTGCTCCTTCTGCTTGATTCTGAGCATGTGTGAACTTTTGTGCGATGGATTTGTGTACACACGTTCGGACTTTCCGACAATAACGCTTTGTTGGCGGAAAATTTGAGAACCTGCTATCAAACATTTGTTGGCGGAAAGTCCGACAGCAAATGTTCGATGGAACTTACACACGGTCGAACTTTCCGACAACAAGCTCGCATCCAACATTTCCCGACGTGTGTACGTGGCATTAGAGTTAGGGCTAGTTTACACTTGCTTCAAAACATGGCTCTGGGCACGCTTTGTTAAAGCTCTCTGAACGCCAGTCAAAGCTGCAAAAATGCATTTTTAATTGCACTGATCGCTGTATAAATGTGAATGGTCCCAAAATCGTGCCAAAAGTGTCCGATGTGTCTGCCATAATGTCGCAGTCACGATAAAAATCACTGATCGCCGCCATTACTAGTAAAAAATAAAATTATCAATAAAAATGCCATAAAACTATCCCCTATTTTGTAGACGCTATAACTTTTGCGCAAACCAATCAATAAACGCTTATTGCAATTTTTTTTTACCAAAAATATGTAGAAGAATACGGTTTAAACTGAGGAAAAAAATGTTTTTTTATATATTTTTTGGGGATATTTATTATAGCAAAAAGAAAATTGTTGCTATTTTTACATTTATATCGCAAAAAATAAAAAAAACACAGAGGTGATCAAATACCACCAAAAGAAAGCTCTATTTGTGGGAAAAAAGGGACATCAATTTTGTTTGGGAGCCACGTCGTACGACCGCGCAATTGTGAGTTAAAGCGACGCTGTGCCGAATCACAAAAATTGCTCTGGTCAGGAAGGGGGTAAATTCTTCCGGGGCTTTGGCTGCTTTATAAAGAAAACAAACAGTAAATCTTTGCACAACTTTTGTTTAAAGCACGTATAATTTAGTTGAAGCTAAACAAATATTGTCTAAATACAAGAGTCGTGTGTACTCTTCTTGTATCTTGGAGTGCTTTGTGTATTTTCAAGATCTGGGCAGTAATCCATGCAGGAGCTTCCTGTAATAAAGACCGCTCACTGCTGCTCCCTCTTGTGCAGGGTGACTGGTCTTGTCTCCGTCCCCTCCTGCAGTTTTTTGCAGGCGGCCTGTAGTGGGTGGGGCCTGCTGGGTCCTTCCAACAGCTCTGCTCTTTGCACAGGCTATGTACAGTAGTGATGATGTCACCGCTAGTTTACAAGGTCATACATGGGTTTCTAAATGCATTTTTTGTACATAGAGTGAATTTATATACTTTGTAGCTATTGGAGAAATATATTAAATGCACGTTTTTTTTGCCTGGTATTCAGATTTAAACCTTAATATTTTTAAAGACATATAAGGCTTTTTATTTGGTACATTATTTTAAGAAATACCCTGCTTTTTTATTAAAGACTGACAGAAAGGAAAACTTTTTTTAAAACGTGAATTTTGAATGTGTCCTTGAAAACTTACATTTTTAAAATTGCTCTTTAAAAAATTGCTACTGGTTTTAGCTCTCCTTTCCCTGTATGTGGTACTTGGACAGTATGGTAAAGCAGGTTTGCATGTAAACCAGCCCATGAGTTTAACATATGATTGCTGTTATGGTGATCATGTGATCAGGAACTACAGTAACCAGTCCCCGGTCACCATGGGAGGTCCCAAGCTTTCACTTGACAGTCGGGTCTATAAACTGCAAATGCAAACTCACCTGATCAATAAATAAATTGTCTTTGAACACAGGACATCATGCCGGAATACAGAAATAGCCAGACATTAATCAGGCTAAACATTACCAAAATAGATGTCTGAATATTGCTAGCTCCCAGTGTGGTCAGTCTACAGACTTCTGCAGCTACCGGAGGTAAATGCAGGATTTTGAAAAGTGAAGTTTCAATTTTGTATTTGACCTCTCGCCAATATGTAACAAATATCTATGGCGGCAAAGAGGGTAGGCTTTAACACCCACATGCTGTACATATGTGGCTCCCAATCATGTGACCACCGTGACAAGCAATCGTAATGGTCATGGGATTGTCTGGTCCTTCCCGCCCCTTCAAGCATACAAATATCTGAAAAAACACCTCCTCAGGTTACACAGTAAATACAGCCTCAATGCAAAAGATATCAACAAAAAAGTCAGTGCTACTACCCATACATGATACATCACATAGAAAGCAGAGCTTCCGGGTGCTCGATCCACAGTCGTTGGCTGAGTAGAGAAAGAAAGAAAAGATGATCCACACTCCGGTGATTGCTCTTAAAAAATGTATTTATTAACAAGCCACAGTGACCAAGCGCAAATACGAAAGGTTGACACGTTTCAGCCTATAAGGCCTTAGTCATAACCACCTCAATACAAAAGATATAGAAGGCAACAAAGACAATATTTTGTGTGGGCCAAAAACAGGTCAATAACAGGATTCCATGTCTAGCCACTTAACTTTCTGTCCATTGCCAAGCACAATGAAGGAATGCCTTGTGATGTGAAAGACTACTGATCAATACTCAAAAGAATTATGACATCAATTGAGTGTAGGTGTCATAGGGGGTTAAGTTTATTCACAATGCCCAAATCATATAAAATTGTGAATTTCTATCGGTAAATTGATACCTCCATTCCTCCACTAGCTGTATATCTCACACCTTGAGTGTAGCACCCTCCTACCATTGGTGCTAGATGTAAGTAGTTTGATTAGTGTAGTTTTCCCCTCCGCCTAAGGGTGGGGCTAGAGTCAAATCTATCTTTAGCATGTCTGCTTAACAGAATGCTGCAATTCATTAGTTAAGACTGGTGTTCTGGTGTTGAGTTTGCCTGGGCTCTTCCTGCCTTCCTGCCTTCTGTTTGCGTCTCCTGTGAGTACAGACCAAAGATCTAGGGGCCGGTTCTTTTGGCTACCCATTTATGCCAGTACAGTCAGCCAAGGGTCCAACTAAAGATATCACTGGCTAGTGTTCTGAAGAGCTTTGTCTAACTATCCTTCACTACAAGAGCCATTGCTCATACTCTATTTATTTCTACACTGCTACATAGGAGAAGTCTGCCATCAGCTCCCAGCAAGTGACTTCACCTACTGCTCAATTCTAGATCAGCTAGAGTCCTCAAGTCGTGAACAGTTTTGTTATGTAGTATCTTACTGCAAATCCCCTACCCTATCCAAGTTCCTCTAAAATACATCTACAAAATAACACAACTAGACTGGTCTTTGACTACATCGAACTAAAGTGTGTGTACCTGGCTGCAGAAAATACCTTATGCCTGGATGCCAATGAAGACTCAAGGGCTATCTGGGTAATACTCAAGTGGCTTCTATAGGGGAGGTGCTACATGAGTATCCATTCTCTAACTATGGGAACCACCAAGGTTTTCCATTGTTGAAGTATTAAGCTTTTAGCAATGTTGAACAAGTGAGGTATCATAAATCACTTGTACTTACCCACAGAAAGGTGGGTAGCGTGAAATAACATCTGAAGAGGGTCTAGTTGATGTAGTTGAACCTTGGTAATGAGATTCTGGATATTTGTCCAGAAGGGTTTCTCACCAAAAGGTGGAGAAACATATCTTTTTGTCCATTAAACTTCAACTTTAAGACATCTAAGCCCTTGTACACATGGTCGGACATTCCGAAGGACAATGTCCGATAGGACCGTGTTGTTGGATAATCCGACAGTGTGTGGGCTCCATCGGACTGTTACCTTTGGAGTATCCGACGGACCAAGTTTTCCAGCTGGGCTATAACATTTTCCGACAACATGATCCAATCGGACTTTGTCCGATCATGTGTAGAGAATTCCGATCGGACAAAGTGCCACGCATGCTCAGATCAAATTCCTACACCAAAGCTATTGGCTACTAGCCTGAACATAGTCCCGTCCTAATGAAATAACGTCATCACGTTAAGTACTTTCGGATTTTCTGACAACTATGTCCGACTGTGTGTATGCAACAGTTTCGGACAAAATCCGACGGATTTGGTTGTCGGAATGTCCGACCGTGTGTACAAGGGCTAAGAGAGCCTGCTATACTTTTGGGTGGTAGGGGATAGATTTATTTCATGACACTGGTTTACTTTGAGAAGACCTTTTCCTATCTTGAGTTCTGTCTCAGCGGAGAAAGTAAAATTTGGATACATAACAAACACAAACAGTTCAAATTTCCTGCACACAAAAGCAGCAAAACTTACAATTCCATCTCCCAGTCCTCACTAAAGGCACATGGAAATTTACGAGATCTTATTTCCGACCGCTGGCCAATTTTTGTTCGGAGCCGTGAAACTGAAAACCGAGATTATCTGACTTTATTTCACACCAGAGCCAGGCTCACAACAACTTTCAGGAGATGATGTACAAGGTGACTGATAAAAGTGGGATGGAATATCTGAAAAGGGCAATGGCTTTTTTTCCCGTGTAATCCGAAGAGAGATGCGGACACCGGATATCCCCCGGGGGACTGGACTCGGCTGCAACATACTTCACTAATTCATCTAATTATAAATACGTGTGTGTTGGCGAGAGAAGTGCCTTTATTGTCACTATACAGTATTTAAAAAATTAAATAGAAATTAAAAGTTTCTAAGAAGATAATGTATTGTATTCTGTAATGCCGCGTACACACGATCGGAATTCTCGTCGGATAAAGCTCTGATGGTTTTCCCGATGGAATTCCACTCAAGCTGTCTTGCCTGCATACGGTCACACCAAATTCCGATTGTTTAGAACGCGGTGACTTACAACACGTACGACGGGACTAGAAAAAGGAAGTTCAATAGCCAGTAGCCAATAGCTTCTGTCTCGTACTGGATTCTGAGCATGCGTGATTTTTTGGCGTGTCAGCAAACACGTGATCAGAATTACACGCAGGCGCATTTTTAGTTGAAAAACTCTCATCGGTCTTTTTCTGGCCGGAATTCCAATCGTGTGTACGCGACATTACTGCAAAGCAGCAAAGAATTCTGCCTACTGGTCAACTTAGTGGGGAGTCACAAGTGAAGCCCCCAACATATCCAGAGGGCTGCACAACAGCGTAGTGTTACAATTATGGCGTTGTATTAATGCATGTTATACTATAAAAAGAATTGTTAAATCAATAACAAACTTGCCCAGATGTGTGTGACAGTGATCAAATCATACTATTAATATAGATCAATAGAGAAAGTGGCTGATATGTCCTCATTAGATACAGCACCTCATTCCAAAATATAAAGGACAAAATGGAGCAGGGAAGGTAGGGATTATTGCGGTGCCAGGACGGTTCAGTGACAAGTAGTTTAAAATGTAACACATTTTATTACAAAATATTATAAAAATAGTACAAAGAGACAATTCATGTAGAAATCAAGATACACACAGAGAGCACATTAAATCTACTACTGGCCAAGATGGTATTAGCCAAAGAAGCGTGTAGGTCAGGTCTTCCCTACATGTTTCGCCAATGTCATGAGGAAGCCAATGTCTTGGCGAAACATGGAGGGAAGACCTGACCTGCACGCTTCTTTGGCTAATACCATCTTGGCCTGTAGTAGATTTAATGTACTCTGTTTTCTACATGAATTGTCTCTTTGTACTATTTTTATGATTTTTTGTAATAACATTTGTTACATTTTAAACTACTTGTCATTGAGCCGTTCTAACACCGCAATAATCCCTACCCTCCCTGCTCCATGTTTTCATTAATTCAGATGAAAGCATGTCAAAAATTCTAAATTAAATGTACTAATCAAAGTAGGAAAATCAAAATAAAGTCCATATAAAGTGAAAGCCAATTCCACGTGAAAAATAATATGTAAATTTTGGTTTTAATTGAAGAAGCCAGAGGAAACCCAATCCTGGGTGAGCTATATATACAGTACATGCTTACTGTGACCACTCTGTAGTCTTGGGTCATGGCATTTTGGTAAGAGTTCTCCCTTAAAGGCACAGTGGGTTCACATGTACTAGTGTTTGAATTTATGTATTCTTTTTATTATTAAATGGGGTTGGACTTTTACTTTATTTAGACTTTATTTAGATTTTATCATTTTGATTAGCAAATCTAATTTAGAGTTTTTGATATCCTTTGATCTATAATAATGTTTTGATTTGATCACTGTCACACACACCTGTGCAGTTTTGTTATTGATTTCACAAATTGTATATATTTAACCGCTGTTGGTTTGGGGATTCAGCGCTACCTTTATTTTGATTGTTTGTATTTATTTCTATTTATCAGGACATATGGTCAGCTGCTTTGTCCCTATTGAAGTAATGATTATGTGGTGCTCCCTCTAAAAGTGACTGCGTGATTGTAAATAGTGCACATGTATGAAGTAAATATACACTATACTACCAAAAGTATTGAGACACTTGCCATTACAAGCACATAAAGCAAAATGACGGTGGCAAAGTAGTTTCAATACCCTGACCCCCGGGGGCGGGCATCGTGGCGATCATTGTTGCGGTGTGTCACTCTGACACACCACAATTTAGATCAAGGTAAAGAGTCTCTGACGGAAACTCTTTACCACATGATCAGCTGTGTCCAATCACGCTGATCAGCTTTTCCTCACTTGCGTCTGTCAGACACAAGTGAGGAACAGAGGAGACAGACAGAGGAGAGACGATTATCACAGCAGCCCCCCCATGGATGCCCACACTGGACCACCAGGGATATCACCACCAGGTATGCTACCCTAGACCACCAGGGATGCCAATCAGTGCCCACAATGGATGCTAATCAGTGCCCACAATGGGCATCACTGATTGGCAGGCATTATTGTTTGTCACTGATTGGCATCCATCAGTAAAATATATTACAGTACATCAGTGCCACCTATCAGTGCCCACCCATGCCCATTCATGCCACCTATCAGTGCCCATCCATGATGTCTATCATTGCCCATTCGTGCCACCTATCAGTGCCCATCCATGCTGCCTATCAGTGCACATCCATGCCGCCTATCAGTGCCCAGCTGTGCTGCCTATCAGTGCCCATCTGTGCCACCTATGTGTACCCATTAGTGCTGCATATCAGTGCCGCCTATCAGTGCCCATCATCAGTGCCCATCAATGCCACCTCATCAGTGCCACCTCATTGGTGCCACCTCAACGGTGCCGCCTTATCACTGCCCGTCAATGCAGCCCCATCAGTGCTCATCAGTGAAGGAGAAAACACACTTATTTACAAAGTTTTGTAACCAAAACAAAAAAACAAAAACATTTTTCAAAATTTTCTATCATTTTTTTATTTGTTTAGCAGAAAATAAAAACCCCCAGAGGTGATCAAATACCACCAAAAGAAAGCTCTATTTGTGGTACAGTGTTGTAGGACCACGCAATTGTCACTTAAAGTGCGACAGCGCGAAAGGTGAAAATTGGTCTGGGCAGGAAGGTGTTTAAGTGCCCTGTATTGAAGTGGTTAATAACACCTCAGTATTAGTGCGTAGGGTTCAATATTGAGTTGGCCCAACCTTTGCAGTTGTAACAGCTTCAACTCTTCTGGGAAGGCTGTCCACAAGGTTTAGGAGTGTGTCTATGGAAATGTTTGACCATTCTTCCAGAAGTGCATTTGTGAGGTCAGGCACTGATGTGGACGAGAAGGCCTGGCTCACAGTCTCTGTTCTAATTTATCCCAAATGTGTTCTATTGATTTGAGGTCAGGCCTCTGTGCAGGCCAGTCAAGTTCTTCCACCCCAAGCTCGCTTATCCATGTCTTTATAGACCTTTTTTGTGCACTGGTGCACAGTCATGTTGGAGCAGGAAGGGGCCATCTCCAAACTGTTCCCACAAAGTTGGGAGCATGAAATTGTCTAAAATGTCTTGGTATACTGATGTCCCATTGACTCGAACTAAGGGGCCAAACCCAACTCCTGAAAAAACTTTCCCACACCATAAGCACTCCTCCACCAAATGATTTGGACAAGTGCACAAAGCAAGGTCCATAAAGACATGGATGAGCGAGTTTAGGGTGGAGGTACTTGACTGACCTCAACCAGATAGAACACCTTTGGGATCAATTAGAGCAGAGACTGTGAGCCAGGCCCTCGTCTCGTCCACATCAGTACCTGACCTCACAAATGTGCTTCTGCAAAAATGCTGAAACATTCCCATAGACACTCCTAAACCTTGGCAGCCTTCCCAGAAGAGTTGAAGCTGTTATAGTTGCAAAGGGTGGGCCAAGTCAATATTGAACACTACGGACCAAGCCTGGGATGCCATTAAAGTTCATCTGCGTGTAAAGGCAGGTGTCCCAATACTTTTGGTAATATAGTGTATAGAAAATTGAGTGTTATAACCAAATCA
Source organism: Lithobates pipiens (assembly GCF_037356315.1). Classification (NCBI taxonomy): domain Eukaryota; kingdom Metazoa; phylum Chordata; class Amphibia; order Anura; family Ranidae; genus Lithobates; species Lithobates pipiens. Next base: position 573,572,520 of record NW_027507758.1, read on the forward strand.
TCCATGGTGTGGGAAAAGAAGGTCCGTAGGGATAATGACAGCAATCTTATTCAAAACAAGTCCCAAAATGGAGAATCCACATTGACTCCTCCTTCACTGTGTGCATAATCCTTGCAATATCTTATCACCCTCATGCAAGTGTGATCCTACCACCGTCACTCTGATGCGCTCACCTCAGGGTGTGGACCTAAAAATGTATTTTTAGGTCAAATGTGCTTAGTCCCCCCCTGGGGTATGGATATGCTGGCGTATCTTTCAACCAGAATCCTCAAATCTGTAACACCTTCCTTGGTGGTGATATGTAGTTGGTACCACTTTAAGAGACCCTCGGCCTCTGTTCCTCTGCAGCAAGCCAGCAAAAAATAAACTTAAACAGTCCAACCAAATGTTTTTGCTTCACAACATCTAAATGAAAGCCTCGCCATTACCACTCTGTATAACGTAGCCCTAACTCTAGTCAGACTTGCCCCTTGAAAATTGTCAACATGTTTTGTCTGATAAGGTCTTTACCAGGAGCTCACAGTTGTCATACTTCTTCCTCTTTTTATATCTTCTTTGTTCAGAATTTAATGTTTTATTGTGTCTATTACCTGATTAGATCTTTAGAGACACTGGGGGTATTGCCACCGATCTTCCACACACATTCCTACCTACTGATCCTCTAATGTGTCTACACTAAACTACACTACACTAACCCAATTGATGCCAGACACCGTTTCTTAGTGTTGGATACCTGTTTGAATTGGGCCCCATCGTATAACCGGCCTTCTTCCTTTACCGACTTGTTTATCAAGATCTACATAAGAGTAAGGAGAGAGAGGGCAGAAAGAGAGAGCAGAGAGAGAAAGAGTAATGAGAGAGAGAGAGCAGGGAGAGAGAGGGAGTAGGGAGAGAGAGAGAGCAGGGAGAGACAGAGAGAGATAGTGCAGGTAGAGAAAGAGAGCAGGGATAGAGAGCAGGGAGAGAGCGAGCAGAGAGATAGAGCAGGGAGATAGAGCTGGGAGAGAGAGAGAGCAGAGAGAGAGCAGGGGGAGAGAGAGCAGGAAGGGGGTGAGAGAGAGATAGAGCAGGGAGAGATAGAGCAGAGGGATAGAACAGGGAGAGAGAGTTGGGAGAGAGAGAGAGAGCAGGGAGAGAGAGAGCAGGGAGAATGGGAGAGCAGGAAGGGGGAGAGAGAGATAGAGCAGGGAGAGAGAGAGAGCAGGGAGGGAGAGAGAGAGCAGGTAGAGAGAGATAGAGCAGGGGGAGAGATAGAGCAGGGAGAGAGAAAGAGAGCAGGGAGAGAGAGAGAGAGAGCAGGGAGAGAGTGAGCGGGGAGAGAGAGCAGGGAGGGGGTGGGGGAGAGAGAGCAGGGAGGGGGTGGGGAGAGAGAGAGCAGGGAGAGAGAGAGCAGTGAGAGAGAGAGCAGGGAGCGAGAGCAGGGAGAGAGAGAAAGAGCAGGGAGGGAGAGAGAGAGCTGGAAGGGGAAGAGAGAGATGGGAGGGTGGAGAGAGAGGGGAGAGAGAGAGCAGGGAGAGAGATAGAGCAGGGAGAGAGAGAGAGAGGGAGTAGGGAGGGGGAGAGAGGGGGAAGAGAGAGAGCAGAGAGAGAGCAGGGAGAGAGAGAGCAGAGAGATAGAGCAGAGAGAGAGCAGGGAGAGAGGGCAGGGAGAGAGAGCAGGGAGAGAGAGAGAGCAGGGAGAGAGAGCAGGGAGGGGGAGAAAGAGAGCAGGGAGAGAGAGAGAAGAGAGAGAGCAGGGAGAGAGAGAGCAGGGAGAGAGAGAGCAGGGAGAGAGTGATAGAGCAGGGAGGGAGAGAGAGAGCTGGGAGGGGGAGAGAGGGGGAGAGAAAGAGCAGGGAGAGGGAGAGCAAAGAGAGAGCAGGGGGAGAGAGGGAGCAGGGAGAGAGAGAGAGAGCATGGAGAGAGAGCAGGGGGAGAGAGCAGGGAGAGATAGAGCAGGGAGAGATAGAGCAGGGAGAGGGAGAGCAAGGAGAGAGAGAGAGCAGGGAGAGAGAGAGCAGGGAGAGATAGAGCAGAAAGAGAGAGAGGGAGCAGGGAGGAGGGAGAGGGAGATAGAGAGCAGGGAGAGAGAGGGAGAGCAGGGAGAGAGAAAGAGAGCCTGCAACAACACATCACCTTGTCTATTCCAAACTCTCAGCAATGCAGCCTAACAAAATCTCAAATAAAAAACATAACGAATGACTAAAAAGAAAAATATGTTGGAGAATGGAGAAACGAAATAACAAATTCCAAAAAACTAACTGTTTACCAGTTATTACAGAGAGACTACAAACTGGCTCCGTACCTAGAGGTGCTACAAGACCCCAAAGACAGACAGACCCTGAGCCTTTACAGACTGAGAGCCCACAGCCTGGAAATCCAGTTAGGATGGCACAGACAGACCTACAAGCCCAGGGAGAGTAGACTGTGCCAGCAATGTGACCAGGGAGTCCTGGAGGATGAGGACCACTTCCTGCTACATTGCCCAAAGTACTCATCAGTGAGGGACACTCACTTCCAGAGACTCTCAACTCTCATACCAGACTTCACTTCTATAGAAGAGAAGAGGAAACTCCAATTTCTACTGGGAGAAGAGGAGCAAATGGTGAAGATAGCTGCCCGATATGTGACAGCGTGCCACCAACTGAGAGGGACATGAAAGACTGAGGACTTAAAAATCCTTTAAAGAGACTTATGCCCATTCCCCTTTATATTACCCATTACCCTTCCCCCTTTTCCCTATACAAACTCAATTGCTTTGGCAATGCTAACATGTATTTGGTCCTGCCAATAAAGCTTATTTGAATTTGAATTTGAGAGCAGGGAGAGAGAGAGAGAGAGAGAGCAGGGAGAGAGAGCAGAGAGAGAGCAGGGAGGGAGAGAGAGAGAGAGAGAGCAAGGAGAGAGAGCAGAGAGAGAGAGAGCAGGGAGAGAGAGAGAGAGAGAGCAGGGAGAGAGAGCAGAGAGAGAGCAGGGAGGGAGAGAGAGAGAGAGAGAGCAAGGAGAGAGAGCAGAGAGAGAGAGAGCAGGGAGAGAGAGAGAGAGAGAGCAGGGAGAGAGAGCAGAGAGAGAGCAGGGAGGGAGAGAGAGAGAGAGAGAGCAAGGAGAGAGAGAGCAGGGAGAGAGAGCAGGGAGAGAGAGAGCAGGGAGAGAGAGCAGAGAGAGAGAGAGCAGGGAGAGAGAGGGAAAGCAGGGAGGGAGAGGGAAAGCAGGGAGAGAGAGAGAGAGCAGAGAGAGAGCAGGGAGAGAGAGCAGAGAGAGAGAGCAGGGAGAGAGAGGGAAAGCAGGGAGAGAGAGAGAGCAGGGAGAGAGAGCAGAGAGAGAGCAGGGAGAGAGAGGAAAGTGGGGGAGAGAGAGAGAGCAGAGAGAGAGAGAGCAGAGAGAGAGAGAGCAGGGAGAGAAAGAGAGAGCATGGGGAAAGAGGGGCAGAGAGAGAGGTCAGAGAGAGAGAGCAGGGAAAGAGAGAGGGGCAGATGGAGAGGGCAGAGAGATAGCAGGTAGAGAGGGGGGCAGAGAGCGACAGAATGGAAAGAGATGGGGCAGAAAGAACAGGGAGAGAGAGATGGGCAGAGAACAAGCAGGGAGAGAGAGAGAGAGCACAGAGTGAGAGAGCCGGGGCCGAAGTCCGATACCTGGTGATGACCGGGCCGCACAGCGGTAGGTAAGCGCTGACCACGGCCTGGAGAGGGTTAACACAGGCCGCGGTCACCTCTCACCGCGCGGCTGTGCCTGTGTCTCCTCTCCAGACTCTCCTGCCCTGCCGACAATGTAATCTATCAGCAGAGCAGGGGCAGGAGGAGCCGGAGACACTGAAGAGCTTGAGTGCAGGGATCCGTGGTTGCTAGGCAGCAGGTTGGATCCAATCAAAACAGGGATTGCTGTGCACGCACGCGCACTGCTGCCGGCGATAGCTAGACAACGGGGACGCTGCCAGGGCTGGGGCCGCTGATGTCATGGAAACGTATGACGTCTGGAGACCCCACCCACCCAGGCAGATTACGTGAGAAGTGTAAGTGCATAGAGAGAAGTGAAGCCATCAGATCGGGAGACAAGGAAAGGAGACACAGAAGGAAAACAGGTAAACAAGAAAAGGAGTAATGGATGACACAGGAAAGTGTAAATAGATAAAAATGAATGGCGGCAAAAAGGAGATAAGAAAGGGGGAAGAAGAGGGGAAGGAAGGAAGGAGAACAGATAGAAAGAAAGGGGGATATATAAAGAGAAAGAGGAAAAACCAGGAAAAAAGAAACAGAAAAAGGAGACAAAGGAGAGGAAAATGAGAGAAAAATACAAGTGAAAAATAAAAAAGGATAAAGATGATAGAGAAATGAAAATAGGAAAAGGAAGAAATGAGTGGGAAAAGGAGAAAATTTAAGAGGATAAGGTGCAACTGAGAAAAATGTATGAAAATAAACTTTAAAAAAAAGTAAAGAAAATTACCTAAGTAATAAAAAATGAATAAATAAAGCGTGAAAAAAAATAATAAAACATAAATATAAAAATAAATATAAATAATAATAAAAGAAAAGAAAAAAAGGAGAAATAAAAAATAATAATAAAGGATAAAAATGAAAGAACGCGAAGAGTAAGAAACCGGAATATGGAAAAAAGAAAAATGGAAAATGGATAATAGAATATTATAGGTGAAAAAAGAAGAGAACAGAGCCTTGGTGCAGAAAGACCTAATCAATGGTAATACAGGTTCAATAAAGCGGGAGTCTTTTAATATGAACAAGCAGGTAATCACCCGTTTGTTAATATAATCCTGATCTACAGCTCCTCCCGCCCCCAACTCTGCTGATAGGATGACATCATTGGAGGGGTGGGAGAGCCGGTAGAGGACACACAGGCTGAATCCTGCCTCTGCCCTGCCAAAGGTAGGGCTTTGCAGGGGAGTAAAAGGGGCCACTGTGATTACAGAGAAAAATTAGGGGGCATGACTGCAAGGGGCACTGTAATGGAAGGCTGTGATTGGTAGGGGCACTGTGATGAAAAGGGAACTGCACTGTAAAGGGGGACTGTAATCATTACAGTTTAAATTACAGTGCAGTCCCCTTTATATTACAGTGCCCCCATTAGATTACAGTGCAGAGGACTGACTCCGTCATTATCCCATCACATACTGCCCTCACGAACGGGCGGTTGCTGGAAAATTGGCTGCTCAGTCTAAATTGCCCAGGCCTATTTTTTGTCCCAGTCCGGGCCTGGCTGTCAGTCACAGCTCTCCGCTCTTCTCCCTTCTCGCTCCTCACTGGAGCTCTGAGCTGTGGAAGGGCAGCCATCTCAGGCTCTCATCGGTTCGCTGAGAGGTTGAGCCGGATTTCAGTCCAGGCACCTGGCAGATCCAGACTCCATCCATTCTCTGGTGAAAACGGGTCACAGGAGTGCAAAACAAATTGCACTCCCGTGATCCATAGGAGAAGTACAGCCAAATAAGCTTTGGCTGTACTTCTACATTAAATATCATTGGTATGGTATACCCATATACCCTCTCAGCAGTCTTACATGCCTCAATTAGAAGCCTTCCGATGCACCTAAAAACCAGTATCCTCATTAGAGATACAGTAATCGCCTGGAGAGAGACGAGGAAATTACTAGGTTTACCTTCAAATATCTCGAGACACCTTCAGATCCAGGGAAATCCCATGTTTATACCCTCCACCACATACAAAGCATTCAAAACATGGGGATTGCTCGGACTCAATAAAGTAGAGTCACTATTTAATAACGTCGCAGGGCAGTTCAAATCGTTCCAAGACCTAGCTCAGGAGTACTCCATACCCCAGACCCACCTATTTCACCATCATCAAGTGGTTAGTTTTTTGAAGACATGCTATGGACTCAGAACTGATCCACTTCAAAAATCCTACCTGGACTCCATGATTCAAAACAACACCTACTCCATCTCTATGCTATACTCACAGCTGATCAAGCACCAAGCTACCAAATACCATCTCCAGCCTTTTCGTAAGTGGTCCTCTATACTCAGTGATAGTAACCTTTCAGAAAAAATTATTCAAGGCCATAATCAAATCTTGAAAATCATTTCGACTGAAACTTGGAGGGAAACTCACTTCAAAATAATCCATAGGGCATACCTTCCTTTTCGCATGAGTGGATCCGACCGATCACAAGCACAATGCTCTTGGTGCTCCTCTCATCGCCCTACCTTACTTCACCGTCTATGGGAATGCCCAGTGATCACTAAATTCTGGGAAACTGTACTCAAATACATTACCCAAGTTGACAGCAATGTAAAGCTTACCAAAGACCCAATATTATGTCTATTCGGGTACTACTCCCAACACGAAGGATCATTAAAAACAAATAAATCAACTCCAACCCAATGGACTCATCTATGCCTTCTGGCAGCCCGGAGGATGGTCATGTCCCACTGGATCAACAAAAATCCACCTTCTTTACGCTCAGTGAAACTCACTCTGCAGTCACTATTTCAACTAGAAAGACTGGATACAATTCTATCGAATTTCCGATCAAATACACGTTTTTTTACCAGATGGAAAAAATTTATTGAATACACCTATGATACCAACGAGATTTCAACAATACTTTACCCATTCAGATACACTGACTGGTACTTGAAACGTTCAACCACGAACTCCCTGGGAAAACTTAACATACAAGACCGCTCCAACCCTGATTAAACGGTTATATGAGGTATACCTGGGCAATGTATATAAAACATTCCAGTCACCTATTCTCTCTTCTCTTATTTTTTTTTATTTTTTACTGCATAGGTTTATAGCAAAAACATTTTGCTCTATTATGCATTTATCTATGGCTCTATCACACAAGCTGGTCACGAATAATATCAATAGTAACACGGCTTAACCAGTTCAAGATTCCTTGCCCCTATCCCTATCCTCCCCCCCCCCTTTTTTTTTTTTGTTTTGTTTTGTTTTGTTTCTCTCCCCCTTACCTTGACAGTTGCAGAGTACAATGTACAATATTTATGCTAATTAAAAATTGTTCATATTTGGAAGGAAAATACCTCCCCTTTTCAAGACTTCCTCTTTGAACCCTGTTGTCTATTTAGGGATATGGCTATTCTCCTTGCTTTGCTTTGTTTTCTTTTATTTTAAGACTTTGTACTGTAAACAGTAAAAACTACAATAAAAATTGATTTAAAAAAAAAAAAAAAAAATATCATTGGTCATTAACCTCCCCTCAGGCTTCTCCCCTAATTCAGCCAGCTTGAGATACAATCAGAAATATCTGCTATTCTGCTTACTTGCAGAGCAAGTATACACACTGTTTACACCCCAGCTAAAGCCAGGCTCCTCCAGGTCGCAGCGCCAGCAGCAGCTCTCTGCACTAATTTGAGTCCTTCCACCCCGCCTCCGACTGTGAGTGACTTCACAACACCGGAACTATGAGATGTCTCCATAGGGGGAGTGAAACACAGCCTGCTGACTATGGGCGTATAATGAAATGAGTGGGTAGATATAAAGGAGATAAAAAGGAGGAGGAGGATGACAGGGGTCTGGAGAACATGGGGCTGGAGGAGGAGGACACGGCGGACATTGGGGGGGGTGATCAGTGTGGCACGGGGAAGTTGCAAGCACAGATCTCCCTGATTGGATTTTGTTGTCAGAAAATTTTAGATCCAACTCTCAAACTTTATCCTGCCGGAAATTCTGACAGAAAAAGTCCACTACATCCCAGACATGATCGTATTTTCCGACAACATAATCCGATCGGACTTTCTCCGTCGGAATTTCTGACCGTGTGCACAGGGCATCAGTAATTGGAGCCTTTGACACAACACCGGTGTTCTATCGTATAGTGCCCGCTATTGAGAAGTGCTCGGGATGAACGGCAAATGCGCAGCACAACAGCTGATTTTACAATCAGCTGTTGTGACGGCAAGATGGAAGACATTTTTGTGTCCCGCGCTGGCGAGTGAGAGGGGAGAATTTGTACATGATAGGGGTGGATTATTAACCACTTAACAACCGCCCATTGCCGATTAACGGCTTCAGGGCGGTTGTTTAACTCTGAGAGGCCGTTAATTAACGGCCTCCCAGAATTCTGCTCTCGCGCGCCCCCTGGGGCGCGCACTCGAGAGCATCCGTGACCGCCGGGTCCACAGGACCCGGCGCATCACGAATCACGGTAAACGGCCGCTCAGCGCGGCCGTTTACCACGTGATCGCTCCGTCAAATGACGGAGTGATCACTTGTAAACAAACCGGCGTCATGTTATGACGCCGGTTCCTCCCTCCCCCTCTCTGTACCGATCGGTACAGCGGAGGGGGAAGAGATCGGTGTCAGCAGCGATGTGGGCTGCATCTGCAGTGCCCACATCGCTGCGCACCGAAATTTAACCCCTCAATTCCCTGCCAACACTCTGCAATACCCTGCCATTACTCTGCATTACTCTGCAATACCCCCATTACTCTGCATTACTCTGCAATACCCCCATTACTCTGCAATACCCCCATTACTCTGCATTACCCTGCAACACTCTGCATTACCCTGCAGCACTCTGCATTACCCTGCATTGCCCTGCAACACTCTGCATTGCCCTGCAACGCTCCGCAATGCCCTGCAACGCTCCGCAATGCCCTGCAACGCTCCGCAATACCCTGCAACGCTCCGCAACACCTTGCAACACTCCGCAACACCTTGCAACACTCCGCAATACCCTGCAACACTCTGCAATACCCTGCAACACTCCGCAACACCTTGCAACACTCCGCAACACCCTGCAACACTCCGCAACACCTTGCAACACTCCGCAATACCCTGCAACACTCTGCAATACCCTGCAACACTCTGCAATACCCTGCAACACTCTGCAACACCTTGCAATACCCTGCAACACTCCGCAATGCCCTGCAACACTCCGCAATGCCCTGCAACACTCTGCAATACCCTGCAACACTCTGCAATACTCTGCAACACTCTGCAATACTCTGCAACACTCTGCAACGCTTTGCAATACCCTGCAACACTCTGCAATACCCTGCAACACTCTGCAATACCCTGCAACACCCGCCAATACCCTGCAACACTCTGCAATGCTCTGCAACACCCGCCAATACTCTGCAACACTCTGCAATGCTCTGCAACACCCGCCAATACCCTGCAATGCAATACTCTGCAACGCCATACTCTGAGATACCCAGCCATAGTCGGTGATACCCTGCAATACCCAGCCATAGACATCCCCCCCCCTCCCGCCGCCCTCCAGTGCTTCTATCGAATCGCTAATACGATCAAAGACAGAATCTTTTTTTTATTTTATTTTTTTATTTTTTTCAGGCTTCCCAGCTTAGAGGTGAGATGTGGGGTCTTATTGACCCCACATCTCACTGTAAAGAGGACCTGTCATGCCATATTCCTATTACAAGGGATGTTTACTTTCCTTGTAATAGGAATAAAAGTGATCAAAAAAATTATTTTTGGGGAAAAAAATGTCAAACTAAAATAAATAAAGTAAAATGAACAATAAAAAAAAATGTTTTTTTTAAAGCGCCCCTGTCCCCATGTGCTCGCATGCAGAAGCGAACGCATACGTAAGTCCCGCCCACATATGAAAACGGTGTTCAAACCACACATGTGAGGTATCGCTGCGAACGTTAGAGCGAGAGCAATAATTCTAGCCCTAGACCTCCTCTGTAACTCAAAACATATAACCAGTAAAAAAAAAATTAAATTGTCGCCTATGGGGATTTTTAAGTAGCGACGTTTGGCGCCATTCCACGAGCGTGTGCAATTTTGAAGAGTGACATATTAGGTATCTATTTACTCAGCGTAACTTCATCTTTCACATTATGGAAAAATTGGGCTAACTTTACTGTTTTTTTTTTTTTTTTAAGCCCAAAACTGTTTTTTTTTCCAAAAAAAAGCATTCGAAAAATTACTGCGCAAATACCGTGCGAGATAAAAAGTTGCAAAGACCACCATTGTATTCTCCAGGGTGTTTGCTAAAAAAACATATATAATGTTTTGGAGTTCTATGTAATTTTCTAGCAAATAAATGATGATTTTTACATGTAGGAGAGAAATGTCAGAATTGTCCTGGATGCTCCAGAACACCTGATGGCGCTCCCTGCATGTTAGGCCTCTGTATGTGGCCACACTGTGTAAAAGTCTCACACATGTGGTATCGCCATACTCGGGAGTAATAGCAGAATGTGTTTTGGGGTGTAATTTGTGGTATGCATATGCTGTGTGTGAGAAATAACCTGATAATATGACAATTTTGTGAAAAAAAAAAAAAAGTAAAAAAAATCTTGATTTTGCAAAGAATTGTGGGAAAAAATGACAACTTAAAAAAACTCATCATGCCTCTTACTAAATACCTTGGAATGTCTTCTTTCCAAAAAGGGGTAATTTGGGGGGTATTTGTACTTTTCTGGCATGTTAGGGTCTCAAGAATTGAAATAGGCCGTCAGTACTTCAGGTGTGATCAATTTTCAGATATTGGCACCATAGCTTGTGGACTCTATAACTTTCACAAAGACCAAATAATATCCACCAATTTGTACTTATTTTTACCAAAGATATGTAGTAGTATAAATTTTGGCCAAAATTTATGAAGAAAAAATTACTAATCTGCTAAATTTTCTAACAGAAACAAAGAAAAATTCATTTTTTTACAGAATTTTCGGTATTTTTTCCTTTATAGCACAAAAAATAAAAAACCCAGCGGTGATTAAATACCACCAAAAGAAAGCTCTATTTGTGTGAAAAAAAGGACAAAAATTTCATATAGGTCCAGTGTTGCATGACTGAGTAATTGTCATTCAAAATGCGAGAGCACCGAAAGCTGAAAATTGGTCTGGTTATTAAGGGTGTTTAAGTGCCCAGTGGTCAAGTGGTTAAATGATGGGAAGTGCTGCAAAACATATATTTTTCTGATAGAAAAACCTGCCCTTCAGTTGGCTAAATACGCCCCGCAAGTGTCCAGGAAGAATAGAATAAAAAGACGTGTTTTGCAACACTGCCCATCATTTAATAATCCGCCCCCATCATGTACAAATCTGCACCTCACTCGTCAGCGTGGGGCACAATCTGACACTGAAATTTCTTCCGTCGGGTACCGTGCGCAGGCGCTGTCTCGCCATCGAAACAGCTGGTTGTAAAATCAGCTGTTGTCCTGCACATGTGCCTTTCATCACGGGCACTTCTCATTATCGGGCACTACCCAATAGAACACCAGAAAGAGTATACACTCCAGTACACAGTTTGCTGTTTTGATAGAACAGCGGCTGAGGAGGCAAAAGTAGTCGCTGCCTTGGAGGAGGCCATGTTGTTGCTTAGCATCGGGCAGCCTAACAATATCCGATCATAATATCATGTACCGGAGTGTACACACTTCCCAGTGTTGTGTCAAAAACACTATTTATCTAAATTTCCAATTACTGATGGCTTACAGTAAACAGAAGTGACATGGTTGGAGATCTCGACGAATTCGATATTTTGACGGAACAATGTCAGAATGGATAGATGACATGACCGTACTAAGGGTAGGTTGGAGCCATCTAGTGTATGAGAAAAGAAAGTGCAAGGGCTCTGTGTAGAAAGTATAGGAGGCAAAATACACAGACAAGAAAGCAGCAGAAGAAGAAAAGAGAAGGTACTCCAGAAAAATTAGAAAGAGCAAAAGAAGAATATATGAGAATTAAGTGTGTGACAATTGGGGAGAAACTGGTAAAGAATAATAATAAGCAAATAATAGATGAAAAGGAGAATGAAAAATAACAAATAATAAAAAAATAATAATGTAAAATGTAAAATAAATGCACACAAATAATAATAATAAACACTTATATATATATATATATATATATATATATATATATATATATATATATATATATATATATATATATATAAAAGAAAAACAAAATACAACAAATATAACCACACATTATGTGGTGTGTGGTGATATGTAATATGTTTATTTCAATCTACGCTTTCATGCATGTGCACCCCTGATATGGGCGGTCCTGTACATAAACAAAATGTATGTCCTTTTTACCCCACAAATAGAGATTTATTTTGGTGGTATTTAATCACCTCTGCGTTTTTTTTTTTTTTTACGCTATCAACAAAAAAAGACTGACAATTAAAAAAAAAAAAACAATATTTTTATTTGCTGCTATGAAACACATCCAATAAAAAAATGTAAAACAATCAAATTTCTTCATCGACAGGCCAATATGTAATTTGCTACATGTTTTTGGTTAAAAAAAATCAGAAGAAGTGTATATTGATTGGTTTGCGCAAAAGTTATAATGTCTACAAACTATGGGATATTTTTAATGGCATTTTTATTTTTACTAGTATTGGCAGCGATCAGTAATCTTTAGTGGGGCAGCAACATTGCAGCAGACAAATTGGACACTAAGTGACACTTTTTGGGGATCAGTGACACCAGTAAAGTGATCAGTGCTAATAAAATGCACTGTCACTGTATAAATGACATTGGCAGGAAAGAGGTTACAATCGGGGGCGATCACAAAGTTATGTGTGCTCCTAGGGAGTGATTTCTAACTGTGTGTGTGTTGGGGGGGGGGGGTTAACTTGAGGAAGAGAGAGATCTATGTCCCTGATTAGTAGGAGCACAAGATCTCTCTCTTCCTCTCTGGCAGAATAGCAGGATTGTATGAACATGGCATACATTACCATATCAGATTGGTAGAGATCGTCATTCTGTCAAATCTGACCCCCATTCCCCCCCATGGTGTATTGGTCACACGATTGTATGTCTGGGCACCAGTGATGGTGGCTCCCTCATACAACTCACTGTTTGTTTCTTTTTTTTTCTCAAACAGAAATATTTTATTGAATATACAAAAAGTAACAGACAGTTCCAGAGTAAATTCGGTACATGTGAATCAAAAATCATAGTACATAGAAAAGAAGATTATTCAGGCAAAGCATTTCAGACTCTCGCTCATAATTAGGTACAACTGTTTTTTTTTTTTTTGTTTCGTTTGATTAGACCTACATGGGGTTTTAAAATATGCGATCATATACCAAGTCTACTGGCGCTAGTCCAGGGACATCCAGCCATGGTGCCCAGAGTTTCACTGTTTGTTTCTTACAGAGCAACTCCCCCATACTGGGGGCCTGATTGGCTATGAAGTACAGCTGTATATTGGAAGAGCAATGAGTCACCTTCCCCCACTAAAATGGCTGCCAAAGGCGTAAAGGTGATGGTATGTTGACATCAGCACGTGAAGAGCGAGTGGGCGAACATGAAGAGCCAGATGGAGGCTACAATGGACAGCAGGCATTGTTGGGACCATAAGGGGAGGAATGGTGCTTCACCTATTTACAGACAGGGCTCTCAATCCCCCATACTATTCATGGGCTGTGAGTGGCAGGAGATCAGCTCACCACATACTGACCCATCACACACCACTGCCACAGCAATAACCCCTCCTATCAGTCAATACCTCCCACCCATCACCATCCAACATGAGTCCCTCCCGTCACCTCTATAGTGATGCTCCTTCTCATTTCAAACACTAACATTTCACCCATCTCCGAAACCCAGAACCAACCCTGCTCACTACCCCCAACACTGACCCTTCTCACCCAACCCAATACTAACACAAACCCTCCTTGCCCTCCACCAACACCAACCCTCTTCATCACTGAAAGGTTATATTAAGCATCCATCTTGTTTCTGTCAGCCATCTTTTCTAGTTTGGGTTTAGGTGGAATGTTTTCATGGTTAAAAGGACATAGTGATTATGATTATCATAGTACTATTGTTTGGATTGATAGGCTACCTGATTTTCAAGCTTATTCTACTTTGTATTAGCAAATGCACTACACCAGACCAACCTTCTCACGCATATACTCAAGATCTGCAGCTTTAAGTAAATGAATATAACAAACGTAGCAAGAACCGTAGATTTCAGGAGGCTGCGAATCTGTAGAAAGTCATTCCATGACTTAAGAGGGGGTTGAAAGATTATGTTAAGCATTCATCTTGTTTCTGTCAGCCATCTTAATATTCACAAACTTCCATTTTACAATATGTACAGTTTGAACACCCCTTTAACTTCTCAGATAACTGTCTCAACATGAGATTCTTCTAACTTATGTGTTCTCACATACTTATCTAAACTTTCACAAATTTTCTCAGCATTCCTTCAGCTACTGTAGAAAACAATGAACTGTTCTCACATACTTCTTATCTACATTTTCACACATTATTATATTCATTTAGCTAGTTTAGAACAAAGAACAATGCCTGTTTGTTTTGTCTTGACCAGCTGTAACCATCTTAATATCTACTGTGTATGTCTTATTCTGTGTGATGTGTAAATAGCTATATGAATCGCTTTGTGATAACTCAATACAATTAGTTCTTGAAGGACAGTATCGTGTGGGTGTCATTTCTTTGTTCTTTGAGAAATGATTCCAGATATATCTGAAATTATACAATACATCGAATCTGAGGTATGAGAGGTTGAAGGGACCCCCTAGACACAGGATTAACCCTTTCAGCACTGGGGGCTTTTCCGTGGATGGATGGATATCAACCCTTAACCGGATTGGAAGGTTACTCTTAACGGATTCGGTAAGTTAATTTTATTCTTTTTGATTGAAATTGACTTGCCTGGGTCAGGTGTCTGGCTTCCATCCCACAGAGATTGCTGCTGGGTCATAGAACCTCTCATAAGTATAGATAAAAATTGACCGGTCATGACCTTAAGGGTCATATAGTGTTTTGGGGACACTTGAAAAGGTTTTGATGACCTTAGTAGAATTTAGAGTACTTGTTACCGGCCTCAAAATGTGAATTAAGAGAGCCGATGATTGTAGACGCGATGAGATAAGGTGATCAGCTTGGCGTGGACTGCAAAGAATCACACAAACAGCATGAGATATGACCACTGACTTTATGGCTGGAAGTAGTTTAATTACATAACAATACATCTTTTACATTTTTATAGTCACATGTTTATAACCATTAACAATATATATAATACCGATTTTAACTAAAATATTTTAAAACGTAGTTATAACAATGAACATTACTAAATTTAATAACATATATATCCCTGTTATTCAGTGTTATAGATAACTATCTTTATCTCTCTGATACACTTTAAATGTGCAATAATCATACTAGCAATGCATTGCTTTAATACAAATATTTTCATGGTAGTACTCTTTTTTAACCACTAGATGGTGCACATTGCATGTCTGTATGATGCAATACATAAGCTTTACATACAATAGGTTTTTTTCTATATTAAATAACAGAAAACATGTGCTTCTATAAATCTATGCAATTTCCAATAAATCAGGTTTAAATATACCTATTTAGAAAGGTTTAGTGTTTATCATAGACATTTGTTCTGACTAATGCAGTATTTTCATGTTCTTATGCACTTTTCACTTGTTTCTGACACATGCTGTTCTAAACTTCTAATTACATCAAAACCATAGCATAAAATCTGCTGAGACTTTTTCTGCATCTGCTCAAGATGTTTAGGAATCTTTCTATCACAGGTTAATACAGATTAGGAACAATTTAGAGTACATACCTGCAAAGAATCACACAACAGCATGAGATATGACCACTGACTTTATGGCTGGAAGTAGTTTAATTTCCAGTCACATGGTGTGTGGCCTTATATAGACTCTGTTTGTGTACCTTCTCTGCCATCTACTGGTTATTAATAGAATAGAAGGGAGATGTTTAGAAATATAAAAAAAAATGAATATGTACTTTGCTTTGGGGTGTCTGTTTTGTGACCATATAAACCCCAGTCCGTCACACTCTCCCCTCCTTCAGTTAATGGCTCCCGACATTAAACTCAATTGGTATCTGAACACTATTTAGTGATTTAAGTAACCCAAATAGGTACTTGTTGCCACCAAGGAGCTACGTTAACTACCTGGCATGTCATGGGAGTAGCTAGCATTGTAGGAGTTTGTATGGTGTGAACCTGACTTGGTCTGTATCTTGGCTGACCTAGTGTGTCATATGTAAAGATCTCTTTAGGCTTAACTTGTCTGGTAGATCTTCTGACAGGAGTTGAGTCTTCTCCATCAACATCATTCTCCATTTGCATATCTTGGTTCACAGGTAAGTCTTGACTTAATGAGGGTAATTCTGCAGTGTCTAGTCCCACCATGTCTGTAGCCCAGATTTGGTCGCCAACTACTGTTCCATCATTTTGTTCTTGTTCAAGATTGGGTGTGGTAGTTGTAGGATAGAACTCTTCAGTAGTGATGGACGAACTTCCGACGGGACGTTTCGCGAACGCGAAACGCGAACGGACACAAACGTTCGCGAAAACGACCGTTCGCCGCGGGCTCCATTGACTTCAATGGGAGGCGAATTTCGCAAACCTTTAGGTCGAATTTGCGGCCACGGGGTAATTATTAGGGGGTAGCACGTAGTCCCACCACCTGGACAATAGCATAATACATGTATGAGGTGAATTTGGGATCGATAACTACAAGCATTTTTTTTTTATTTGGGAAATTGTTCTGACAATTCAGGACTATGGAGCTAATGAAGGCAATGGAGGAGAGGGAAGGTCAGGGACCAGGGTAGGCAAACAAGAGGGTGCAGGAGATACAGAGCACTGACAGCAGCACCGTAATACAGAGCACTGACATCAGCACCGTGACATACAGCGCTGACAGCAGCTCCGTGACATACAGCGCTGACAGCAGCTCCGTGACATACAGCGCTGACAGCAGCTCCGTGACATACAGCGCTGACAGCAGCTCCGTGACATACAGCGCTGACAGCAGCTCCGTGACATACAGCGCTGACAGCAGCACCGTGACATACAGCGCTGACAGCAGCTCCGTGACATACAGCGCTGACAGCAGCTCCGTGACATACAGCGCTGACAGCAGCTCCGTGACATACAGCACTGACAGCAGCTCCGTGACATACAGCGCTGACAGCAGCTCCGTGACATACAGCGCTGACAGCAGCACCGTGACATACAGCGCTGACAGCAGCTCCGTGACATACAGCGCTGACAGCAGCTCCGTGACATACAGCGCTGACAGCAGCTCCGTGACATACAGCGCTGACAGCAGCTCCGTGACATACAGCGCTGACAGCAGCTCCGTGACATACAGCGCTGACAGCAGCTCCGTGACATACAGCGCTGACAGCAGCTCCGTGACATACAGCGCTGACAGCAGCTCCGTGACATACAGCGCTGACAGCAGCTCCGTGACATACAGCGCTGACAGCAGCTCCGTGACATACAGCGCTGACAGCAGCACCGTAAGCAGCCCCAGGAGGAAGTCAGCACAGCACAGGGATGGTGTGATCCCCTCATAATAAGAACCCCCAGGAGGAAGTCAGCACAGCACAGGGATGGTGGGAGCCCCTCATAATAAGAACACCCAGGAGGAAGTCAGCACAGCACAGGGATGGTGGGAACCCCTCATAATAAGCAGCCCCAGTAGAAATATGACACCGCTCAACCTCTTCAAAGAGGAGGGTAGGGGCATATAGTACGGTGTGCTTTTTTGGGTCAGGGAAGTGAGCCAAATGAATTAAGAAGGTCTGTGTGCTTGATTCCAAAAATTGTTTATAGACATATACATGGTCTACTGATCACATGTGTTGAATTCCTCCGAGATCCATGCCTCATTCATTTTTAGAAATGTGAGGTAGTTAACACTGTGGTGAGCTAGGCGAGTACGCTTATCGGTCACAATCCCCCCTGCTGCGCTGAACGTCCTTTCGGACAGGACACTGGATGAGGGGCAAGCCAACAGTTCGATTGCAAATTGGGCAAGCTCTGGCCAGAGGTCAAGCCTGCCCACCCAGTAGTCTAGGGGTTCATCACTCCTCAGAGCGTCCACATCGGCCGTTAACCCAATGTAGTCGGACACCTGACGGTCTAGGCGTTCCCTGATGCTGGATCCGGATGACACCTGTCGATGGGTCGGCTGAAAGAATGACCTCATATCCGAAGTCACCAACACATCTTCAAACCGGCCTCTTCTTGCAGGCGCTGTTGGATTGGTACCCGCAAATCCTTCTCTGGGAGTGGGAATTGCTCCTCTGCCAGCGCACGCAAAAGCAGAATGCAGCATTTCTCGAAGCAAGGCCTGGAAGTGCTGCATTCTGACAGCCCTCTGCGACGGCGGTAACATTTCCGCCATTTTGTGTTTGTACCGGGGGTCTAAGTACGTTGCCACCCAGTACTGGTCCTTGACCCTCATGCTTTTTATACGGGGGTCCCTATTAAAACACTGGAGCATGAAGGCCCCCATTTGCACTAAAGTGGAAGCGGTGTGGTGGCCTGGCTCCTGCTCATCATCCAGGATAATGTCGTCCTCTTCATTCTCCTCTCCCCATCCTCGCACAACAGGGATCCCAGAAAGGTTTAAAGCATGCTCTTCTTGCTCCTGCTCATCCGCCCCGGCACCATCCTCCTCTGACTCCTCATCAGACTCCTGTTGTTGACTTGTCTCAGATAGAGTAGCCCCCCCTGGGAATTCATCCAGCATTGCGACTTCCTCATCTTCCCGCTCCTGCTCCTCCACAGCCTGATCAATGACACGACGCAATGCACGCTCCAGAAAGAAGGCATAAGGTACCATGTCACTGATGGCGCCATGGCTGCGACTGACCAGTTTGGTGATCTCCTCAAATGGCCGCAGAAGTCTGCATGTGTCGCGCATGAGCAGCCACTGGCGCGGTGAAAAAAAACCCAGCTCCCCAGAACCGTTTCTTTCGCAGAGTTCATACAGGTAGACGTTAACTGCACGTTTCTGCTGGAGCAGCCTATCAAGCATATAGAAGGTTGAGTTCCATCGCGTCGGGCAATCGCAAATAAGACGTCTGACCGGCAGATGGTGTCGCCGCTGAATGTCAGCAAGGCGAGCCATGGCCGTGTAAGATCTTCTGAAATGGGCCGAGATTTTCCTTGCCTGCCGCAAGATGTCCTGGACCCCAGGGTATTTGACAAGGAATCGCTGCACGACCAAGTTTAAGACGTGTGCCATGCACGGCACGTGCGTGATTTTGCCCTGTTTCAATGCGCTAAGCAGATTGGCACCGTTGTCACACACCACTTTACCAACTGTCAAATTGAGCGGTGTTAGCCACTCATCTGCCTGTGAACGCAAAGCTGAAAGGAGTGCCGGGCCAGTGTGGCTCTTTGCTTCCAGGCACAACAGACGCAGCACGGCATGGCAACGTCTCACCTGGCATGTGGAATAGGTTCTGGGGAGCTTGGGCGGTGCAGTGGAAGAGACGCTAGCAGCGGAAAAGGAGGAGGCAGCTGAGGAGGAGAGGGAGGAGGATGGAGTAGGAGGAGGAGAAGAAGAGTCAGGCCTGCATGCAATCCGTGGCGGTAAAACCAAATCTACACGGGTGCCACGGGTTACATGCTTGACGGCCGTCAGAAGGTTCACCCAGTGGGCAGTAAAACTGATATACCTTCCCTGCCCGTGTTTGCTAGACCACGTGTCTGTGGTCAGATGTATCTTGGCACCGACACTGTGTGCCAGAGATACATTCACTTGCCGCTGAACATGGCCATATAGCTCTGGGATGCCCTTCTCTGAGAAATACTTCCTTCCTGGGACCTTCCATTGTGGTGTTCCAATGGCCACAAATTTGCGAAAGGCCTCCGAGTCCACCAGTTTATATGGCAGTAGTTGGCGGGCTATGAGTTCTGACAAGCCAGCCGCCAACCGTTGGGCAAGAGGGTTATCCGGCGTCATCATTTTTTTACGCTCAAACATTAGGCCCACGGAAGCCTGCCTTTTTGCAGAAAAATGTGAGCTTGGCGTGATGGAAGGTGGAGTGGAGGACAATTGTGAGGAGAGAGGAGAAGGAGAAGTAGAAGACGAGGCTGGACGGTGAGAGCCTGCAGTGTGGCTTTGTGTGTTCCGTTGCTCCCACTGGGCTCGGTGATGGCTGCTCATGTGCCTTCTTAAGGCGGTCGTCCCTAGGTGAGTATTGGGCTTACCGCGACTAACGCGTTGACTGCAAAGATTGCAGATGGCAACGCTATTGTCAGCAGCGGACACGTTAAAAAAAGCCCACACTGCGGAGCCATGTGCCGGTGTCCTGGGAGCGCCAGATGTGACCGTACATGGTCGATGACTCGCTCCTGATACATTTGCAGTCTGCTTTGTCCCTGCTGTGCAATGTAAGTCATTGCTGCTTCTCCTCCCTATCTGCTGGTCCATATCTCCCTCTGAACTCCCCTCCTCTTCCTCTCTTGTGGGCACCCACGTGACATCACTAGACACGTCATCATCAACGTCACCTTCCCCACCGCTATAAGTAGAGTAGGCAGCAACACCGGGGACCAACCTCCTCCTTGGGCTGATCTGGGTACTGGCGTCAGACTGCTGAGTAGCGCTTGTTGCTACCTCCTCTTCCTGATCCAATACCAAGAGTGGCTGCGCATCAGAAATGTCCTCTTGATATGGATCGGAAAATAATTCCAGTGACTCAAGCGGAAGGTATGTGGTGGTGGTGGTGGTGGTCGTGTTGTTGGTGGTAGTGTCTTTGGGGGTGCACATAGCAGAGAGTGAAGAAGAGGGTGCAGATCGAGAGGATGAGGAGGGTGCAGAAGAGTAAGGCTGAGCGAGCCACTCAACCAAGTCTGGTGCATCCTTTAAAGTAATTGAACGCACCTTCTGCAACTTCCCACTTTGGCTCAAGCCTGTTGCTCCTGCCCTACCCCTACCACCCCTGCGGAAGGGCCTGCCTCTTCCTCTGCATGTCATTTTTTAAATGACCCTGTGACAAAACTCTTAGTCCCTATACCGCTGAAGGACTGCTGCAGTATAGGTGAGCGGTCAGCAGTGGTGCACGTCAACCCTATCTATTGTGGACCTATAGCGGTCCTTACAGAACAGCAGACTGTACCGCACTCAAGCCTATGTACCGTAGCACCCTATACCAAGTTACCAGTCCTTATAAGAACTTTTGTGGACCAAGCAGGTTGTGTATTAGTGTTTAGCAGACTGTACGTCAGTCCCTATACCGCTGAAGGACTGCTGCAGTATAGGGCAGCGGTCAGCAGTGGTGCACGTCAACCCTATCTATTGTGGACCGATAGCGGTCCTTACAGAACAGCAGACTGTACCGCACTCAAGCCTATGTACCGTAGCACCCTATACCAAGTTACCAGTCCTTATAAGAACTTTTGTGGACCAAGCAGGTTGTGTGTTAGTGTTTAGCAGACTGTGCGTCAGTCCCTATACCGCTGAAGGACTGCTGCAGTATAGGGCAGCGGTCAGCAGTAGTGCACGGCAACCCTATGTATTGTGGACCGATAGCGGTCCTTACAGAACAGCAGACTGTAACGCACTCAGGCCTATGTACCGTAGCACCCTATACCAAGTTACCAGTCCTTATAAGAACTTTTGTGGACCAAGCAGGTTGTGTGTTAGTGATTAGCAGACTGTACGTCAGTCCCTATACCAATGAAGGACTGCTGCAGTATAGGGCAGCGGTCAGCAGTAGTGCACGGCAACCCTATGTATTGTGGACCGATAGCGGTCCTTACAGAACAGCAGACTGTAACGCACTCAGGCCTATGTACCGTAGCACCCTATACCAAGTTACCAGTCCTTATAAAAACTTTTGTGGACCAAGCAGGTTGTGTGTTAGTGTTTAGCAGACTGTGCGTCAGTCCCTATACCGCTGAAGGACTGCTGCAGTATAGGGCAGCGGTCAGCAGTGGTGCACGTCAACCCTATCTATTGTGGACCGATAGCGGTCCTTACAGAACAGCAGACTGTACCGCACTCAAGCCTATGTACCGTAGCACCCTATACCAAGTTACCAGTCCTTATAAGAACTTTTGTGGACCAAGCAGGTTGTGTATTAGTGTTTAGCAGACTGTACGTCAGTCCCTATACCGCTGAAGGACTGCTGCAGTATAGGGCAGCGGTCAGCAGTGGTGCACGTCAACCCTATCTATTGTGGACCGATAGCGGTCCTTACAGAACAGCAGACTGTACCGCACTCAAGCCTATGTACCGTAGCACCCTATACCAAGTTACCAGTCCTTATAAGAACTTTTGTGGAACAAGCAGGTTGTGTGTTAGTGATTAGCAGACTGTACGTCAGTCCCTATACCAATGAAGGACTGCTGCAGTATAGGGCAGCGGTCAGCAGTAGTGCACGGCAACCCTATGTATTGTGGACCGATAGCGGTCCTTACAGAACAGCAGACTGTACTGCACTCAGGCCTATGTACCGTAGCACCCTATACCAAGTTACCAGTCCTTATAAGAACTTTTGTGGACCAAGCAGGTTGTGTGTTAGTGTTTAGCAGACTGTGCGTCAGTCCCTATACCGCTGAAGGACTGCTGCAGTATAGGGCAGCGGTCAGCAGTAGTGCACGGCAACCCTATGTATTGTGGACCGATAGCGGTCCTTACAGAACAGCAGACTGTAACGCACTCAGGCCTATGTACCGTAGCACCCTATACCAAGTTACCAGTCCTTATAAGAACTTTTGTGGACCAAGCAGGTTGTGTGTTAGTGATTAGCAGACTGTACGTCAGTCCCTATACCAATGAAGGACTGCTGCAGTATAGGGCAGCGGTCAGCAGTAGTGCACGGCAACCCTATGTATTGTGGACCGATAGCGGTCCTTACAGAACAGCAGACTGTAACGCACTCAGGCCTATGTACCGTAGCACCCTATACCAAGTTACCAGTCCTTATAAAAACTTTTGTGGACCAAGCAGGTTGTGTGTTAGTGTTTAGCAGACTGTGCGTCAGTCCCTATACCGCTGAAGGACTGCTGCAGTATAGGGCAGCGGTCAGCAGTGGTGCACGTCAACCCTATCTATTGTGGACCGATAGCGGTCCTTACAGAACAGCAGACTGTACCGCACTCAAGCCTATGTACCGTAGCACCCTATACCAAGTTACCAGTCCTTATAAGAACTTTTGTGGACCAAGCAGGTTGTGTATTAGTGTTTAGCAGACTGTACGTCAGTCCCTATACCGCTGAAGGACTGCTGCAGTATAGGGCAGCGGTCAGCAGTGGTGCACGTCAACCCTATCTATTGTGGACCGATAGCGGTCCTTACAGAACAGCAGACTGTACCGCACTCAAGCCTATGTACCGTAGCACCCTATACCAAGTTACCAGTCCTTATAAGAACTTTTGTGGAACAAGCAGGTTGTGTGTTAGTGATTAGCAGACTGTACGTCAGTCCCTATACCAATGAAGGACTGCTGCAGTATAGGGCAGCGGTCAGCAGTAGTGCACGGCAACCCTATGTATTGTGGACCGATAGCGGTCCTTACAGAACAGCAGACTGTACTGCACTCAGGCCTATGTACCGTAGCACCCTATACCAAGTTACCAGTCCTTATAAGAACTTTTGTGGACCAAGCAGGTTGTGTGTTAGTGTTTAGCAGACTGTGCGTCAGTCCCTATACCGCTGAAGGACTGCTGCAGTATAGGGCAGCGGTCAGCAGTAGTGCACGGCAACCCTATGTATTGTGGACCGATAGCGGTCCTTACAGAACAGCAGACTGTAACGCACTCAGGCCTATGTACCGTAGCACCCTATACCAAGTTACCAGTCCTTATAAGAACTTTTGTGGACCAAGCAGGTTGTGTGTTAGTGATTAGCAGACTGTACGTCAGTCCCTATACCAATGAAGGACTGCTGCAGTATAGGGCAGCGGTCAGCAGTAGTGCACGGCAACCCTATGTATTGTGGACCGATAGCGGTCCTTACAGAACAGCAGACTGTAACGCACTCAGGCCTATGTACCGTAGCACCCTATACCAAGTTACCAGTCCTTATAAAAACTTTTGTGGACCAAGCAGGTTGTGTGTTAGTGTTTAGCAGACTGTGCGTCAGTCCCTATACCGCTGAAGGACTGCTGCAGTATAGGGCAGCGGTCAGCAGTGGTGCACGTCAACCCTATCTATTGTGGACCGATAGCGGTCCTTACAGAACAGCAGACTGTACCGCACTCAAGCCTATGTACCGTAGCACCCTATACCAAGTTACCAGTCCTTATAAGAACTTTTGTGGACCAAGCAGGTTGTGTATTAGTGTTTAGCAGACTGTACGTCAGTCCCTATACCGCTGAAGGACTGCTGCAGTATAGGGCAGCGGTCAGCAGTGGTGCACGTCAACCCTATCTATTGTGGACCGATAGCGGTCCTTACAGAACAGCAGACTGTACCGCACTCAA
Source organism: Lithobates pipiens (assembly GCF_037356315.1). Taxonomy (NCBI): domain Eukaryota; kingdom Metazoa; phylum Chordata; class Amphibia; order Anura; family Ranidae; genus Lithobates; species Lithobates pipiens. Next base: position 573,596,682 of record NW_027507758.1, read on the forward strand.
GCCTATGTACCGTAGCACCCTATACCAAGTTACCAGTCCTTATAAGAACTTTTGTGGAACAAGCAGGTTGTGTGTTAGTGATTAGCAGACTGTACGTCAGTCCCTATACCAATGAAGGACTGCTGCAGTATAGGGCAGCGGTCAGCAGTAGTGCACGGCAACCCTATGTATTGTGGACCGATAGCGGTCCTTACAGAACAGCAGACTGTAACGCACTCAGGCCTATGTACCGTAGCACCCTATACCAAGTTACCAGTCCTTATAAGAACTTTTGTGGACCAAGCAGGTTGTGTGTTAGTGATTAGCAGACTGTACGTCAGTCCCTATACCAATGAAGGACTGCTGCAGTATAGGGCAGCGGTCAGCAGTAGTGCACGGCAACCCTATGTATTGTGGACCGATAGCGGTCCTTACAGAACAGCAGACTGTACTGCACTCAGGCCTATGTACCGTAGCACCCTATACCAAGTTACCAGTCCTTATAAAAACTTTTGTGGACCAAGCAGGTTGTGTGTTAGTGTTTAGCAGACTGTGCGTCAGTCCCTATACCGCTGAAGGACTGCTGCAGTATAGGGCAGCGGTCAGCAGTAGTGCACGGCAACCCTATGTATTGTGGACCGATAGCGGTCCTTACAGAACAGCAGACTGTAACGCACTCAGGCCTATGTACCGTAGCACCCTATACCAAGTTACCAGTCCTTATAAGAACTTTTGTGGACCAAGCAGGTTGTGTGTTAGTGATTAGCAGACTGTACGTCAGTCCCTATACCAATGAAGGACTGCTGCAGTATAGGGCAGCGGTCAGCAGTAGTGCACGGCAACCCTATGTATTGTGGACCGATAGCGGTCCTTACAGAACAGCAGACTGTACCGCACCCAAGCCTATGTACCGTAGCACCCTAGACAGACCAAGTTACCAGTCCTGATAAAGAGCTTTGTGGAACAAGTGAGTTGTGAATGATTAGCAGACTGCAGCAGAAGGGCAGCAGTCAAGTATAATATTCTTTCTATATTTGGAAGAAAGAATATTATACGTGTACAAGCCTATTACCGTACCACTGATACCAGTCCTGAAAAGAACCTTTGTGGAACTAATAGTAACAGCAAGTCTTTAAAATTATCCTCACTGCCTGACACACTGCTTCCTGCCTGTCCCTATACAAATTGGCAAAAAAGAGTAGGCTGGAACGATTAGCTGGAACAGCTCTTTTGTGGACCTGATAGTAACAGCTAATGATGATGATGATGATGATGATGAAGAAAGACTAATCTGGCTGAGCTGTCCCTAAAATAGCAGCATACAGCGCTCTGTCCCTTTATCTAAACTGACAAAAGAAACTCAGGCTGCTGACCTAACACCTATACCAGTCCTGAAAAGAACTTTTGTGTACCAAATAGCTAGCGTTTTCTCTGTCCCTACTCCACACAGGATCCTTTCCCTACAGTGACAGAAGAAAGAATGTAAAATGGCCACCGGATCGGGTGTATTTATAGGTTAGGGGGAATGTCCAAGTGTCCATGAGCTGTCATGTCTCAATTGGTTGTCCTGTAACACATGATAAACGTGTCACGAAAGGTTAAAGTTCTTGTATACATTAAACACGTAAGTCCGCCGGGGCGAACGACGGAAAAAGGCGTTCGAACCCGCGGACGGCGAAAGTCGGAAATTCGCCGCGAAACGACCGCCGGGCGAACCGTTCGGCCATCACTACTCTTCAGCAGAAACTCTTAATGGGATTTTCTGTATGTTTTGAGAGTTTGGTTGAGACACAACACGATCATGACTTTCTGTAGTCTCTGGTATATAAGGATAATACCATCTTTCTTCATCTGAACATTCCTCCTCCTGGTCCAGATCCATTCTGGTATCCTTTCTGTTACTTGATTGTCTTTGTTTCATCCGTACTCTTGGAATGTGTCCTTCAATTGGTAGGTTATTTACTGGTAGTAAAAGATTTCTGTGCAGTACTCGAATAGTCTTTTTACCACTTTCAGGCTGAATTTTGTACACAGGCCCATCTTTGATTCTTTCTACCACTTTGTGTACTGATTCTTCCCAGTATGAACGAAGTTTACCAGGTCCTCCTCTTTCAGAGAGATTTCGTACTAAGACCCGATCACCCGGTTGAAGAGGTGCTCCTTTTATCTGTTTGTCATAGTACTTCTTCCCTTTAGCAGATGATTTTTTGCTATTCTCGGATGCGATTTTGTAAGCTTCTTGCATTCTAGATGCCCATTTCTGAGTAAATGTTGGTTGACTTTCTGATTCCAAATTTAGGTTGAGCATTAGGTCAATTGGCAAACGAGGAGATCTTCCATACAATAGAAAGAATGGCGAGTATCCTGTGGCTTCATGCCTGGTGCAATTGTATGCATGAACCATATGTGGAAGATGTTCTTTCCAATCTGACTTTTTCTCTTCCTCTAAGGTGCGAAGCGTCTGTAACAAAGTACGGTTCAGTCTCTCCACTGGGTTACCCTTGTTGCAATGTCTGAAATAAGTTGTTTTCAATTTCTCTTCCTTGGTCATGGTGGAGTTTCTCTGGATAGCCAAAACGTGGTATGAAATCTTGAAAGATCTTTTCTGCCGCCGTTTTTCCAGATTTGTTCTTAGTTGGATACGCTTGTGCAAAGCGTGTGAAATGGTCAACTATTACAAGTATATACTCATATCCTCCTTTGCTTTTCTCCAAGTGAAGATAATCAATGGATACTAACTCCAAAGGTGAACTGGTAGTAATCGAACCCATAGGTGCTCTTTCGGTGATATTTGGACGCTTTCGTTTGATGCAGCTGCACTTCTTCAGCACATATTCATCAATGTCTCTTTGCATAAATGGCCAGTAAAATCGTTCACGTGCTAGGTGGGTTACCTTGTCAGTACCAATGTGACCCATGTCATCATGAAGATTTCTTAAGACCAATGGTTTTAACTTTTCTGGTAGAACTAGCTGTTTTCGGGTTTCAGAGTGTCGGTAGAGGATTCCTTCATCGACTCTGAGTTTATTCCATTCATGTATCAAACATCTTGTTTTGCTGGTCATACTCTCCTTTTCTTTGTGGTTTGGAATCCAGTCGTTCTCCTTAAGCCAGACCACTTCTCTAATGTTGGTATCGTCTTGTTGTAATGCTCTGATATTCTCCTGAGTCATTGGGCAGATTGTCTGTCCTTTCAGCAATTCTTCGGCCACATCACTTTCTGAGTGAAGAGTCAATGAAGCCACCCATAATGCCTCTTCTTCGTCAACAGCTTTGCTCCCTTGCCACATAGCTGACACAACCTCAGATGGTACAAGCTCTGTGTACTCACTTAGATTCTTCGTGAGTTCCACCGGAAATCGTGACAGTGTATCTGCGTCTGCATTCTGTTTACCTGGCCTGTACTTGATATCGAAGTGGAAATCAGCCAACTCGCCAACCCAGCGATGACCCACAGCATTCAGTCTGGCAGTACTCAATACATATGTCAATGGGTTGTTGTCTGTGTAAACGGTGAATGTTGGAGCGTAGTACAAGTAATCTCTGAATTTGTCACAGACTGCCCACTTGAGAGCTAGAAAAAGTTTACCAGAGTAAAGATGGTAATTGCGCTCTGCTGGAGTCAATGTTCTGGAGCCAAACCCAATAACACAAAGTTTTTCTCCTTGTCGTTGATATAGTACAGCACCTAGGCCTTCATTGGAAGCATCAGTGTGTAAGACGAAGGGTAAGTCAAAATCAGGGTATGCTAGAATTGGTGGATTGGTTAGCATGTCCACCAGTCTGGATACTACAGCTTGATGTTTGGGTGTCCATTGAATCAGTGTTTTAGATGGCACTTGTGCTTTGTTCCCGTTTTTCTTCATAGATTCCATCCGATTGTTTTTGGGGATGGATGTAGCAGATTCTTTCTCAGTGTTCTGCAAAAGTTCATACAGTGGTTTAGCAAGTCGAGAGAAATCTTGAATGAAGGACCTGTAGTAGCTCAGGAATCCTAACAAAGATCTGACTCCTCCCACTGTTTTTGGTTCTTTCCTTTTCAAATGTAATACCGCTTCAAGATCTTTTGGGTCAATTTTTATGCCTTCTTCTGACACCATTCGTCCAAGGTATCGAATCTGTCGTTTAAAGAGTTCACACTTCTTCGGTCTAAGTTTGATACCATGCTCACGCATTCGACTAAGCACTTGCCTAATATCATTGACATGCTCCTGAAAAGTTTTGGAGTAGCAAAGTACGTCATCCAAGTATGGAGAACAACATTTGTCTCTGATGCCCTCTAATACATTCTCCATGCATCTCTGAAAAGCTGCTGGGGCATTCGTTAATCCAAATGGAATACGGTTCCACTCCAGGAGTCCCCAGGGGGTGCTGAAAGCCGTCAGATGTCTGAAGTCTTCATGCACAAAGCCTTGATGATACGCACTACCCTGGTCCAGGATTGAGAACCACGTAAATCCTCCTAAGCTATCCAGCAGATCTTGTATTCTGGGTAGTGGATGTCTATCTGGGATAGTCTTTCGGTTTAACTCCCTAAAGTCAACACATAGTCGTAGGCTACTGTCCTTCTTTCGAACACAAACAACTGGTGATGAGTATGCGGAAGAAGATTTTGTTACCCAACCTCGGTCAAGAAGGTTTTGGATATATTCTTTCACTTCTTTGTATAGGGGTTTCGGTATCGAATTGTAGCGTTTCTGGACAGGAGTTTCATCTTTCAGATTTATCCTCAGTTTCAGGTTAGGGATGCATCCTATGTCTCCCTCATCTCGAGCAAAGACATCTGATTCATCATATAACATTTGTCTCGCTATCTCCTGTTCTTCTTCTGAGAGATCTTCCAAATTGACAGGTGGGTGCCACTTAACAGATTTGTTAGTGGGTAGCTGATTTCCAGTGTTCACTTGATTCAACTGGTTTACATGAAACACCCTTTTCTTCTGGTCAATTCCCTTTCCATCGTCTTTGTTTGGAGACAATGGTAGAATCTCAGCTGCTGGAGAAATGGTACCCAATACTGTTCTGGGTGGAAGGTAGATGTCATGTTGAGCACGGTTCAGTATAGGTATCTTCACCAGTTTAGAGAACCCATTTGGCACATCTACCACTGAAGGAAATAGTTCAAGTCCTTCCTCGACTGGATATTCGGGAAGTGGTTCAAATGGCATGATTCCTCCTTTCGGCCACGCTCTAATTCTGCATTTGACTTCACAGAGCTCGCTTCCTTTAATCTGGAGTCCCTTCTTCCCCACTTTGACCATACGACTATCGAATATTTCTCCTGGGTCAGTTGCTTGACTGACAGCATTGACAATGTTATTCGCTACACTCTGTCTTACTTTCATAGCTTCACTCAGCAAGATAGTCAGGTTTTGGGTGCTGTTTGGTCGGTCACGGTTTTCTCTGATCAATTCTTCGATAACATTAAACCCAAGAATTGGATTGTCATTACAGCAGTCACTCACCAGCATTGGCACATAAATGGCTGAGTTTCCATGTCCACTACTTTTGAATTCCAGGCAGACTTCAATCCATCCGATGAATGGAATGAGAGAACCATTTGCAGCTGTAATGGATAAGTTGTCATCACAAAGTAAATCTTGTATGTGCCTAATGGAGACACTGGGTAGAAACTTTTCTAACCATGCCTTCCCGACAATGCTGACCTGAGCTCCTGTATCCATCAACATGTCAACCGGAACACCATTCATCCGACATGACAGTAGGCATTTTCCTCCAATTAATTGTGCTACGTGTTGTTTGGAGAATCCATTCTCTTTTGGGAGTGTTCTAGTTGACCGGTGGGTGAATACCCTGTTTACCTTAGCATGGGACAGATCATTTGAGGTGGTCACTGGTTGTCCCTTTCCCAGTGACCGTCTGTCGTTTCCAGACTGCCTTCTTTTCTTCAAGCAATCAACCGCTCTGTGTCCTGTCCAACCACAGTAGAAACAATGGTAGCAGTTCTGACTCTCTCGTTTAATGCAATCATCACACCTGGGCTTGCAGTGAGTTGTATCTGGAACTTGAACATTGGTTAGTGGCTTAGTCATTTGGTTTCCAACAAGAGGAGTTTGCTTCATCATCTTTTCCAGGTTCTTTGTGAGAGCAGAGACCTGTGTTGTTAGTTCCATTAATGCAGTGTGATTTGCTCTAGCATCTCCCTCAACTCCCTTTTGGAATGTGTCTTTTTCGCTATTCCCTGGTGTCTGGGATGAATGAATAGTAAGAGGTTTATGTTTAGGTGCACTGTTTAAGCGTCTCTGCCTTTCTGTTTCCTCATCTACTGATCTGGTGACTTGCTCTATGATAAAGTCATCCGTTACTGTCAAATCAGACACATAAGGCTTGATATCTCGTCTAACATTAGAATCTTTCTCATTTAGTCCCTGATAGAGTGTATGAAGGAATATACCTTGCACCAGTTTTTTGTCATAGCTAAGCTCTCGCCTATCATGTTGTGATGTAGACAGAACTTTTTGTTTTAACCCCACTAGCCTGTAAACAAATTGTTGTGCTGTTTCTCTTTCTTGCTGGGCAGCATTGCTAAGGTCCTGAAATAACTCATTACCACTTCGTTCTCTCATATGTGACTTCAAAAACCTTTTCAATTCAGCAACAGTAAGATCATCTTTGTCAGTCAACATATCTTTAAAATTACCAGGTTTGATTATTCTCAACACTGTGCGTATAATTTCAGATTCAGAGAATTTTTCTGTTAGACCCTCGTCAATTTGTCTGCACACGCTACTGTAACTCATGTCCGAACCATGATCTGAAATTACACCACCATGCATTTTAAATGCTCTACGTGGCAATAAAGCAACAACATCAGTTAATCTCACCACCTCCGATACCTGTTCAGTCCTTGCAGTTCCACTACTTATTTTTTTTGCAGCGGTTGCAATGTCCACAGTTGGTGTACTTTCTTTGTTAAGTTTTAGTTCATTGATCTTGTCTTGGATGATGAGTAGGTAAGACATACCTTGATCTTCCAACTTTTCCAGCTGATCACTTCTCAAGTAGCCTTTAATAAATTCAACAAGTTCCATTTCGTTGGTACCAGTCACTGATGGAACGTCCACTTCTCTTTCATCTCCCAGCGTAATAGCAAGGCTATGCAGCTGTTCTTCATTAAGCAGATGAATTTGTTTCCGGATATCCCACATCAGCGCACGACGAGGAGACGCCATCTCTGTTGCAATCTGAAGACTTGCACTCACGAGGCAGACGACATTCACGACTCTCCTTGTAGCTCTGTAGCAGGCTCACGCTTGTCTCGCGCTTCCTTCTCACTGGTAACACAACGAATCCCGGCACACGAGCCCCCAAAATGTTACCGGCCTCAAAATGTGAATTAAGAGAGCCGATGATTGTAGACGCGATGAGATAAGGTGATCAGCTTGGCGTGGACTGCAAAGAATCACACAAACAGCATGAGATATGACCACTGACTTTATGGCTGGAAGTAGTTTAATTACATAACAATACATCTTTTACATTTTTATAGTCACATGTTTATAACCATTAACAATATATATAATACCGATTTTAACTAAAATATTTTAAAACGTAGTTATAACAATGAACATTACTAAATTTAATAACATATATATCCCTGTTATTCAGTGTTATAGATAACTATCTTTATCTCTCTGATACACTTTAAATGTGCAATAATCATACTAGCAATGCATTGCTTTAATACAAATATTTTCATGGTAGTACTCTTTTTTAACCACTAGATGGTGCACATTGCATGTCTGTATGATGCAATACATAAGCTTTACATACAATAGGTTTTTTTTCTATATTAAATAACAGAAAACATGTGCTTCTATAAATCTATGCAATTTCCAATAAATCAGGTTTAAATATACCTATTTAGAAAGGTTTAGTGTTTATCATAGACATTTGTTCTGACTAATGCAGTATTTTCATGTTCTTATGCACTTTTCCCTTGTTTCTGACACATGCTGTTCTAAACTTCTAATTACAGCAAAACTATAGCATAAAATCTGCTGAGACTTTTTCTGCATCTGCTCAAGATGTTTAGGAATCTTTCTATCACAGGTTAATACAGATTAGGAACAATTTAGAGTACATACCTGCAAAGAATCACACAACAGCATGAGATATGACCACTGACTTTATGGCTGGAAGTAGTTTAATTTCCAGTCACATGGTGTGTGGCCTTATATAGACTCTGTTTGTGTACCTTCTCTGCCATCTACTGGTTATTAATAGAATAGAAGGGAGATGTTTAGAAATATAAAAAAAAATGAATATGTACTTTGCTTTGGGGTGTCTGTTTTGTGACCATATAAACCCCAGTCCGTCACATACTCTAGAGTTTTAGTTCTGTTTGGGACAGAACTAGTGACTGACGATCAATGTATTGTGTAAACTCTGTGTATGATTGTATAACTGCTTTGCTTTAAAAGTATCACGCTGGATGAATTGCGCTCAGTGTGTATATGTGGGCTGCTATTTTGTTTCAAGAACCAAAAGGCATACTTGGTGAGTGGTATTCCCGGAGGTTATAAGCTACAATTTTGGTAAAGCTATTTTGGGAAAGGTAAACAAATGAATGTACATTGCAAAGTTAATTTCATAGAAGGATTAAGCTTGTCTGAGGCAAGACAGCAGCTCCATGAGCAAGATTGTGCGTTTATTGTATGTCCAAAATACTCTTGAACTTGTTCCAAATTTATTCTGTTAAAGACTTGAAGTGATTGTAACTGTATTAGTATAAAAAAGTATCACGGACAGTACCAATTTTTTGTTAAAGGAATCTAAGTTGAGGTATTGTCTGATTGTCTGATTCACATCGTTGTCTGATTGTCTACATCGCTAGATGGCAGTCAAGCACAGTAAATTGTTTTGTTTTGATAGAAAAATGGAATGTACATCACTGCCTAGTTAAGGAGAACATGATGACTTACCACCACCTCATGACTGTACAGAATCAATACATCAGGTCACTTCACCTAAAGCAGATATGCTTTCAGTACCAATCCCTACTGCACAAACAGTTTTTGTTGATGGCTCTTGCAGCAGACCAATTGATAATGTCTATCACGCTGGATATGCTGTAGTCCAACTGACGGATACTGTCCTCGAGGCAAATCCAATACCCTATTAGCAGAGGCGTAACTAGAATCTTCAGGGCCCCGATGCAAGAAACCATGAAGGGCCCCCACCAGGGTTGTTGCTAGGTCTACAAAAGATCTTGGGCTAGAGCCCATAGCAGCGAAGTAAAGAAAGTCATACACTTGGGAGGGCATACACATGTATATAATATAATATATATATATATATATATATATATATATATATATATATATATATATATATATATATATATATATATATATATATCGTTACATATCTGAGTGCGGGTCACCCACTTACATCAGGGTCCCCAGAGATCCCCCACTTACATCAGGGTCCCCAGTGCCTCCCCTTACATCAGGGACCCCAGAATGCCTCCCCCTTATGTCAGGGTCCCCAGAGATCCCCCCTTACATCAGGGTCCCCAGAGAGCCCCCTCTTACATCAGGGTCCCCAGAGAGCCCCCCCTTACATTAGGGTCCCCAGAGAGCCTCTCCTTACATCAGGGTCCTCAGAGAGCCTCCCCTTACACCAGGGTCCTCAGAGAGCCTCCCCTTACATCAGGTTCCCCAGAGAGCCTCCCCTTACATCAGGGTGCCCAGAGATCCCCCCCTTACACCAGGATCCCCAGAGATCCTCCTTATATCAGGGTCCCCAGAGTGCCCCCTTACATCAGGGTCCCCAGAGAGCCCCTCTTTACATCAGGGTCCCCAGAGAGCCTCCCTACTTACACCAGGGTCCCCAGAGAGCCTCCCTACTTGCATAAGGGTCCCCAGAGAGCCCTCCCTACATTAGGGTCCCCAGAGAGCCTCCCCTTACATCAGGGTCCCCAGAGAGCCTCCCCTTACATCAGGGTCCCCAGAGAGCCCCCCTTACATAAGGGTCCCCAAAGAGTCTCCCCTTACATCAGGTTCCCCAGAGAGCCCCTTCTTACGTCAGGGTCCCCAGAGATCCCCCTTACATCAGGGTCCCCAGAGATCCCCCCTTACGTCAGGGTCCCCAGAGAGCCTCCTCTTACTTCAGAGTCCCCAGAGACCCCTCCTTACATCAGGGTTCCCAGAGAGCCTCCCCTTACATCAGGGTCGCCAGAGAGCCTCCCCCCCACATTAGGGTCCACAGAGAGCCCCCCCCTTACATCAGGGTCCCCAGAGACCCTCCCCTTACACCAGGGTCCCCAGAGAGCCTCCCTACTTACATCAGGGTTCCCAGAGAGCCTCCCCTTACATCAGGGTCCCCAGAGAGCCTCCCCTTACATCAGGGTCCCCAGAGAGCCCCCTCTTACTTCAGAGTCCCCAGAGAGCCCCTCCTTACATCAGGGTTCCCAGAGAGCCTCCCCTTACATCAGGATCCCCAGAGAGCCTCCCCCCCACATTAGGGTCCACAGAGAGCCCCCCCTTACATCAGGGTCCCCAGAGAGCCTCCCCTTACATCAGTGTCCCCAGAGAGCCTCCCTACTTACATCAGGGTCCCCAGAGAGCCCCCTCTTACATTAGGGTCCCAGAGAGCCCCCCTTAGATCAGGGTCCTCAGAGAGCCTCCCTTTACATCAGGTTCCCCAGAGAGCCTCCCCTTACATCAGGTTCCCCAGAGAGCCTCCCCTTACATCAGGGTGCCCAGAGATCCCCCCCTTACATCAGGATCCCCAGAGATCCTCCTTATATCAGGGTCCCCAGAGAGCCCCCTTACATCAGGGTGCCCAGAGAGCCCCTCCTTACATCAGGGTCCCCAGAGAGCCTCCCTACTTACACTAGGGTCCCCAGAGAGCCTCCCTACTTGCATCAGGGTCCCCAGAGAGCCCCCCCTACATTAGGGTCCCCAGAGAGCCTCCCCTTACATCAGGGTCCCAAGAGAGCCCCCCCTTACATCAGGGTCCTCAGAGAGCCTACCCTTACATCAGGTTCCCCAGAGAGCCTCCCCTTATATCAGGGTCCCCAGAGAGCCTCCCCTTACATCAGGGTCCCCAGAGAGTCTCCCCTTACATCAGGGTCCCCAGAGAGCCCCTTCTTACATCAGGGTCCAAAGAGATCCCCCCCCTTACGTCAGGGTCCCCAGAGAGCACCCTCTTACTTCAGAGAGCCCCTCCTTACATCAGGGTTCCCAGAGAGCCTCCCCCCACATTAGGGTCCACAGAGAGCCCCCTTACATCAGGGTCCCCAGAGAGCCTCCCCTTACATCAGGGTCCCCAGAGAGCCTCCCCTTACATCAGGGTCCGCAGAGAGCCCCTCCTCACAGCAAGGTCCACAGAGAGCCCCCCCTTCCATTAGGGTCCCCAGAGAGCCCCCCTTCCATCAGGGTCCCCAGAGAGCCCCCTTTACATCAAGGTCCCCAGAGAGCCTTCCCCTACATTAGGGTCCCCAGAGAGCCTCCCATTACATTAGTGTCCCCAGAGGGCCCCCCCCTTACATCAGGATCCCCAGACAACTGACTCCACCCCCCTTCCAGAGGTTCCCCGTGTACCTGGCTGGTGGAGGTGGAAGGCGGCCATCAGAAACTCTATGGTGTCCACGGGCAGGGGGATCTCCCTGGGGCTTGTAGTTCTTCTCCCGAGTGTATACAGTGGAGAGGAGAGGGGAGGGGCTTCTGACCCGGGCATGTATCAGCAACTGTGTACAAGCAGAGCGACTCACTGAAAGTAACACTGATACCTGCCCGGGTCAATGGCCCCTCCCCTCTCCTCTCCACTGTATACACTGACACTCGGGAAGAGAGAACTACAAGCTCAAGGCAGATCCCGCCGCCCACAGGCACCATAGAGCTGCCGATCGCTGAACCCCCCCCCCCCACACACACACACACACACACACACACACTGCTTTCTAAATGGCCAGCCAGAAGTGCAGGGGGAGATGCCGGGTCTTGGGCCCCCCCCCCGGCAGAACGGCAGGGCCCAGTCGCAAGTGCGGCTGCAGCGACCCCTATAGTTCCGCCACTGCCTATCAGTCTGCACAAGCTGCTGAATTGATAGCATTAACTCGTGCATGCCAGCTGTTAACAAGAAAAGAGGTAAACATTTACACTGATTCCAGGTATGCTCATGGTGTGGTTTGGGACCATGGTGTAATATCGCTTTGCAGAGGGTATGTGGCAGCAGATGGAAAGAGCATCTCACACTCTGACCTAGTCACAGCATTACTAGATGCAATTCAGTTGCCTTCAAAACTAGCTATCATGCACTGTAAGGCACATACAGGCCAAATGACTGATATAGCCAAAGGTAATGCACTAGCTGAAAGAATTGCCAAAGAAGATGCATCTACACAAAAGGCAGACATTCAAATGCCCATGCTAACACCTCAGCCATGTTCCCTGAAAGAGACACATTGGCTCATGGAACTGCAGGTTTTTGCCACCCCTGATGATATTGTGCAATGGAACTGTGATGGGATGGTACAAAAGGATCCTAAAACAGGATTAATCTGCAAATAGGGAAAACCGTGTATCCTGTTGCTAGCGCCCCCCTGTTCATTGCACAATACCATGGACTGGGTCACAAGGGCTGGCAGGCCACATGTGAACTTCTAGATGCAGATTTTTTCATTGCAGGATTACCTAGTCTAGTCAAAGCTTTTGTACGGAGATGTGTCACTTGCATTAGGAACAATCCAACAAACCCAAAGAAATCAAAGCATGAACATCTTGAGAACCCAACAACACCTGTTACCCATTTACAGATAGACTTTACATATATGCCCAATGAAGGAAAGAAACAACAATATCTTTTGGTCATAGTGGACATGATGTCACGCTGCCCAGAAATCTTTGCCACCAACAATGAAAACGCACAAACTGTAGTGAAGATCCTCACACAGGAAATTATTCCTAGATGGAGATGTCCATTGTAAATAAATTCAGACAATGGCCCAGCCTTCACAGCTAAAATCTGCCAAGATCTTGTAAAAGTACTAAAAATCAATTGAAAATGTCACCTCCCCTACCATCCACAGAGTTCAGGAATTGTAGAGAGAATTTATAGAACAATTAAAGATAGGATAAGGAAAGCTACGGGTGGGAATTTAGGCAAATGGAAAAAAGTTCTCCCAGCTGTATTAGCTGAAATCAGAATGACCCCTCACAGTGTGATGGGTTATTCCCCCTTTGAGGTACTCATGGGTAGGCCATCACCCACACCGGGGGCTAATCATCCTTTGATGGTGGAGAAAGGTGATTTGGAACAAATACAGGAGGAATATGTAAAAGAACTGATTGAAACTCTTGATATTGTTGAAAGAAGTCGCTCGCACCTCTCCTTCTTCACAGGTACCAACCCACCCGTTGCAGGTTGGTGATCAAGTTGTGGTCGAGAGGCTTCAGAAAGGTCGAAAGCCGCAAGAGGTTCCATTCGGACCAGTGACTAAAGTGGTAGCCATCACCAGGACTGCCTTACCGAGGAAAGTCCTACCTGGATCCATGCCAGCAGAGTAAAGAAGGTTGATCTAAGCCCAGGAATTGAAGAAAGGCTGAAAAGAGGCGAAGCGGGTGTTTTAAGTCCTCAAAAGACAAGCACAGAAATAAAGGACAGTGATGTCACTCATTTCACCACAGACTTCTGGGAAGGCCTTTAACCTTCTGGTGATGTTTCTACTTGTGATCTTTGTCCCAGTGTGGATAATAACTAACTGTATCTATCATCCTGATGACTTAGAAACCTTGAAACTCATATGTGGTAAAAGCGAAATACACACCAACCATACTGACTTTCACCTCAGAAATTGCAGTAAAAGAGATGTCTCTAATGAATTGATCAAAGAAACAGGTTTTTCTGGAAAAAATTACTATTCGAATTTAAATATGCTTATGCTAGAAAGTCAGGATATGAAAAATGCTGGATTTGTAGTAAGTTACACCCAGAAACTGCTCAGATTTCACTTTTAGCTGTCCCTCTAAACCTCAAGTCATTATTGGGAAATACTCTAGTCTTAAGTATTAAGAATGTCTCAGAAGGGTACCGCAATCAGAGTATTATGTTTTACACTTTAGGAAGGACACATAAACCCAAGTGATGTGTTCAGCTAGACAATACATCCAACGGAATAGGTATGTGTTCCAAGTCAGTATTTAACATTTCAAAGGGTATTCCCATCCGCACTAGTAATTTTACATATACAGGTCATATGTGTAGTTACAAAAATCAATCCCTTAGCAATGCCATTAGTAAACTTACTACATACAGGAATACAACCTCTGGGATACTTGTGGATAGACTTGTTAGTGCTGCACTTGAGGCTGGAGCTGAGCCCCAACGTAGTTCTCTAAGAAGTTTTTCATTGGGAAACAATACATACGTATGCTGTGCTAAAATTTGTTACCCATTATTTTTGTTTTTTGTTTTTTATTTTTTATTTTTTTTTCTCTCGGACTATTATTATTATGTTGGTTGTGGATGCCCATTGTCACTGCATAGAGCCATCCTCAATGCTCTTCAACTTTTTTCCCTCATAGGAATCACCGTCCCTCGGGTAGGGTTTGGTGTTTTTTTGGGATAGATTCCTTACTGGGTGGGTTTTTTTTTTTTTTTTTCTTTCCTTTTTTTTTTTTTTTTTTTTTATTTTTTTTTTTTTGGGGTAATTAGTTAACGTTTCCCTGGGTAACTTGGGAATCGGGGAGAAGGAGCTTCTCCAATTTTAGAGAGCACAACTCGGTAATTGCTGCGCCGGGGTGTGTGTTTTTTTTTTTTTTTCCCTCGTTCCCTCTCTCCCCTCTTTCTTTTTCCCCTTTTTCTTTCGTGTTCTTTGAGTCCCCTGATAATTTGTTATGGCAGCGATTTTCTCCTCACCAGTGACATTGAAATTATGTACCTACAATATTAAAGGTCTTAATAATAAATCAAAAAGAGGTCAGATTCTATATAGTCTATATAAAGCTAAGGTAGATATTATACTTTTTCAAGAGACCCATTTTCGAAGTGATAATATTCCAGTGTGTTCTCGTAAACACTACTCGCAATGGTTCCATAGCACTATGTCGAGCTCAAAATCAAGAGGGGTCTCTATTGCTTTGCATAAGCACCTACCAGTTCAGAATTTGGAATATAGAGCTGATTTAGATGGAAGATATCTGTTTCTTAAAATTAGATTGTGGGATAAAATCTTCACAATTGCAAACTTTTATATTCCAAATTATGATCAAACTAAGACAATTGTGAGTTATCTTGGCCTCTTAGCAGACTTTGCAGAAGGTACGGTTATTGTGGGAGGAGATTTTAACCTAGCTTTGGACCCTTCACTAGACACGTCAGCTCAACGATCAAATATCTCACATGCTCGTCTGAGGGCACTTAAAAACAAACTATACGAACATAGGTTGATGGATCTCTGGCGGACCCTTAACCGTTAACTAAAGATCGTAACTACACATATTTTTCTTTAGCACATAAAACATATAGCAGAATAGATTTTTTTTTAACTGGTCCTAAGATATTGGAATGGAACCCGTCTATAGATATCGGTTCATTCATTTGGTCCGACCATTCACCAGTATTTTTAACAATAGCACCCCCCCAGATTCAGGGTACTAATTGGTCGTGGCGTTTGAATGATACACTTATGCAAGATCAAAACTGTTATAAAGCAATTGCAGAGGCGATTGATAATTCTATCTCCGACCATGAACAGGATGAAACTGCTTTACCCTTGAAATGGGAGGCCTTAAAGGCAGTAATACGAGGGGTATTTATTCAACATGGTTCTCGTCTTAAAAAAGAAAAATCTAAAATTATCGAAAATACGTTATTAAAACTTAATTCTTTGGAAACTCGACATAAAGCCCATCATTCTCCAGATATATCAGCCGATATTTTCTCCACAAGGATATCTTTGCTACAACTATTCAAATCATCTCAGAGCTCAAACCGACAAAGACGGGTAGTGGGAAGATATAGATTTGAGAATAAGTGTGGGAAAATGTTGGCTGATATGTTACACCCACGTCAATCACAGACTTTTATACCAAGTATAAAAAAATCATCAGGAGAACTGACATCGGATCCACGTGAGCTCCAACAAACCTTTAGGGAATATTTCTCAGGCCTCTATAATCTAACTCCATCATCATTATTGGAGGATAAGGGAGCTGGAGACGATATTATTGGGGAATATGTGCGGGAAAACGCTATTCCGACAATAGATAGTGTTACTAGGGAATCTTTGGATTCTCCATTTTCGCTCGAGGAACTATTAGAAGTAATTGCTAATACTCCAACAAATAAGAGCCCAGGTCCCGACGGGTTTACATCAAAATTCTATAAGACGTTTAAAGAGCATATAGCCCCGTTTATGCTTCAAGTGTTTAATTCTATTTCTTCTATGAACCAATTTCCAATACAGACCCTGGAATCTCATATTACTTTGATCCCCAAACCAGAAAAGGATTTAACACTTTGCTCTAGTTATCGACCTATATCATTGATTGGGATAGATTTAAAGATATATGCTAAACTGATTGCACTCCGTCTTCAACCACTCCTCCCAAGCTTAATACATACGGACCAGGTAGGATTCGTTCGGAATAGAGAAGCACGCGATAACACGATCAAAACTTTTTTGTTGATGAACTATGCACAAAGGGCTAAAATTCCAGTATGCCTTCTTTCAGTTGATGCAGAAAAGGCATTTGATCGGGTGGGATGGCCCTTTCTTAAACACTCTTTAATGCAAATAGGATTGGGGTCGAATATATTGCATAAGATCATGGCACTTTATACTAAACCGGCAGCCAGAATAAAAATTAATGGTTCATTGACAACAAGTTTTAATATACAAAATGGTACCCGCCAGGGATGCCCGTTATCCCCTTTACTTTATGTTATAGTAATGGAATATTTAGCGACGGCTATTAGACGGAACCCCTCTATTTCTGGTGTACAGATAAAACAGAGGGAAATAAAAATGGCTTTGTTTGCTGATGATTTACTACTTTATATCACTAATCCACACATTGCAATTCCCTCTGTGTTAGCTGAATTCCAGCGGTTTGGAAAATTGAGCAATTTTAAAGTAAATGTATCAAAATCAGAAATTCTCAACGTGTCGCTCGTACCCGAACAGGTTGCAAGGTTGAGAGCCAATTTTATGTTTAGGATTTGCTCTGTAGCTGTAAAATATTTAGGTGTTAAAATCACCCCGGACTCAAAGTATTTATATTCAATGAACTATGTTCCTCTTCTGCAACGTACCCTACAAGATCTAAAAAAATATGATGTTAAGCAATATTCATGGTTTGGGAGGATTAATATACTGAAAATGGATATAATACCGCGGTTCCTGTATTTTTTTCAAACTATCCCAATTAGTGTTCCTCGATCATTTTTCTCCACTCTGCAATCGGCTTTTACAAAATTTATTTGGGGACATAAAAAACCAAGATTACAAAAGAAATTATTATCATTACCTAAAACGAAAGGAGGTGCGGGTGCACCTGATCTATATTATTATTATGTTTCGGCTGTTTTGACTAGACTGGTGGACTGGTTTTACTGCTCGGAAACCAAACAATGGGTAAAAATAGAACAAGGGTTAAATCAACTGGATTTAAAGGTGTTACCATGGTTAGATCTGTCTGATAGCAATTTAAATCAAGAGTTGAAAGAGTCTATGCCCTCCCTCACATCCCATGTGCTGAATATATGGGGAAAAACAGTTATAAAATTGGAACTTTCCTCCTATGAAGGACCTATGACACCTTTATTTGGCAACCCTTTTTTTCCACCGGCATTAAATAGGACAAGTTTTCTTATATGGAATAGGGAATCCCATTATAGATTGAGCAATATTCTAAGCCAGGGGACAATTCCGTCTTTATTAAATCTATTCTCTACACAGCGACCATCACCTATGCAAATGTTGGAGTTTTGGCAGTTGCGATCATTTTGGTGTACAATTCATTCAAATAAGTCTCTGGGTAGAGATCTAACAGAACTTGAAACTCTTCTGACACAAGATCAGAAACCAAAGCATGTTATATCAATACTGTATAAGATGTTTATTATTAAAAATCACCCGGAGCCCCCAGAATATATAAATAAATGGGTTAATGAGATCAACGCTCAGATTGCGGTTGGGGAATGGGAGAAGGCATTTAGTTTCACTCACTGTTTATCACCGTCGATTAAAGCACAAGAGACGAATTATAAATTGCTCTCAAGATGGTATTGGAGCCCAGTGACACTCCATCGTATATACCCAGAAAAATCAGATATATGTTGGCGGTGCCATAGAGACAAGGGTACATTGCTCCACATCTGGTGGGAATGCCCCCTAATTTTCAGATTTTGGGAAAAGCTTATGCAATTATATACAACAATCACTGGGGAGGTAATTCCAAATACACCACAAGTCACCCTTCTTTCTATGTTACCAAGAACATATAAAAACGTTAAAAAGAATCTTCTGGGATACTGGTTGACTGCGGCAAGAACTGTGATACCGCGGCATTGGCGATCATCCCAATCCCCTACGATAAACGAATGGGCTTTAGAAATGGATAACATAGAGAGAATGGAGATACTCTTAGCTCAAGAATTAGATACATATGAAAGGTGTCTCTTGGTCTGGACTCCCTGGAGTCAGCATAGGAAATTGGTAAAGGACTGAGGAATTAGGAGGGAAGAGGGGGGAGGGAGGGACTTGCAGAGGAGAGAGGAGTGAGAAGTGGAGGAGGGGGAGAAATCAGATATATATTCTTCCCCTTTTCCTCTCTTTTTTTTTTTTTTCTTTTTCTTTGGAGGGAGGGAGGGAGGGAGGGAGGGAAGAGGAAATAAAATAATAAATGTGATTATTATATATGTAAGTAATATATATTCATATGTATGAGATTGTTTAACTATGTGTAATGCTTTATAATAATTGAAAATAAAAACAGAATTGAAAAAAAAATAAAATTTGTTACCCATGGATCCCTGCAGGAGTGAAAGGATGGTGTTATTTAGCACAATTGGTACCAGTCATGTCAGCCCTAGGCCAGAATCAGGAGCATCACATACAAGTTACTTCAAGTCCAGTAAATAGGTTAACTTATAAATACAAGAGAGAAAACCCACCTATGTTTTCTACTTCGGATAAGTCATGGACATGGTTTCCATCCTGGACAGGATGGGGCATAACCATGATGGACAAATTAAATAACTATACTAGTCTAATAAATGATGTTATGGAAAAAAACTCCCAAGATATAGGACTATTCAATGTCGAGCTCAAAGCAATTAGAAGACAAACTAGAGTTACATGAATTGGCTATTGAAAGCATAAATGCAGCTCTAACAGGTTTATGCCAAATTACCCAAGATTATGAATGTTGTACATGGTTTCACAATACCAGCCTGGAAATCCCAGACTACTATGACGTTATTAATCAACACCGAACAAAGGTAAATGAATTAATGAAACAAGCAAGGGACATAGGTAATTATGGATGGAACCCCTTTTATAGTTTGGGTTTAGGTGGAATGTTTTCATGGTTAAAAGGACGTAGTCTTTATGATTATCATAGTACTATTGTTAGGATTGATAGGCTACCTGATTTTCAAGCTTATTCTACTTTGTATTAGCAAATGCACTACAACCTTCTCACGCATATACACAATATCTGCAGCTTTATGTAAATTAATATAACAAACGTAGCAAGAACCGTAGATTTCAGGAGGCTGCGAATCTGTAGAAAGTCATTCCATGACTTAACAGGGGGTTGAAAGGTTATGTTAAGCATTCATCTTGTTTCTGTTTGTTTCTGTCAGCCATCTTAATATTCACAAACTTCCATTTTACAATATGTACAGTTTGAACACCCCTTTAACTTTTCAGATAACTGTCTCAACATGAGATTCTTCTAACTTATTTGTTCTCACACACTTATATAAACTTTCACAAATTTTCTCAACATTCCTTCAGCTACTGTAGAAAACAATGAAACTGTTCTCACATACTTCTTATCTACATTTTCACACATTTTTATATTCCTTTAGCTAATTTAGAACAAAGAACAATGACTTTTTGTTTTGTCTTGACCAGTTGTAACTGTCTTAATATCTACTGCGCATGTCTTATTCTGTGTGACGTGTAAATGACTATATGAATCGCTTTTTGATAACTCAATAAAATTAGTTCTTGAAGGACAGCATTGTGTGGGTGTCATTTCTTTGAGAATTGATTCCAGATATATCTGAACCTCCTCAACACTCCCAGCACCAACACTCACCCATCCCTGCAACCCCAGCACCAAATCTCCTCACCACTCTCAACACCAACACCAACCCTCCTCACCACCCCCCAACACTCACCCTATTCACCATTCCCAACACCAACATTGACCCATCCCTGCAACCCCATCACTGAACCTCCTCACCACCCCCAGCACCAACACCGACCCATCCATGCAACCCCAGCACCAAACCTCCTCACCACTCCCAGCACCAACACAACCCATCCCTGCAACCCAGCAGACCCTCCTCACCACCCTGACACCAACACTGACTCATCCCTGCAAATGCAGCACTGACCCTCCTAACCAACACTAACCCATCTCCTCATCACAATGGCCCTTTACATCAGATGTCCTCATCTTAATACCTCTTACACTAGGTATCCTCATTAGAGTGCCTTACATGGACTGTCTCCATCAGAGTGCCCCCTTACATAGACTGCCTCTGTCAGAGTGCCCCCTTACGTGGACTGTCTTCATTAGAGTGCCCCCTTACATGGCGTGTCCCTCTACATGGACTGTCCTTATCAAAGTGCCCTCTTACATCCGGTGTCCCCATCAGCCTGGACTAGAAATCAATGGGTGCATTCTCAGAGACCTAGGGGAGGGGTACACTGAAAATCTGGAGGGGACAAACCCCATTTGAGTCTCCTCTCTCCTTAATCTGGGCCTGGTTGTATAGCAATTTAAATCTTAATTTTTTTAAAGGAAGTTCTCCTATACATTGAAGACAATTCATATTGATTGTGCAGAATAACATTGCCAATGACTCCTTACTGCCACCTACTGTCTTTCTTCTCTGAAGCCTCCCTTCTTATGACATTACAGAATCAGACATTGTTTGAAACGTTCACGTGCAGCTGGATTGTGTGAGGCAGTTGTAGACTAGCACAACCCAGCAAGGAGGTGGGACACAGGAAGGGGGAGATGTTGCCTGGTGCTCTCTTGTGCTTATGGTACACTGTTTGTTGCAAGATGGGCCTGCCATTTGCATGGAGCTGTGATTGGCAGAGGTAGAGCAGTCTTCCTGTAGCTCTGTCAGATACCAGTGATTGAGCCATTGAATCTGTGAGGTTGGGGCACTCCAGGTTCCTTACAGATCATTAGCCTGAGGAGTCAGGGGCACAGTCAATGCACCGTGTAATTGGGCAACTATGGGGCAAATGAGGATTAATGTTGATAAATGTAAAGTTTTGCACTCTGGGCTAAGAATATGCATGCATCATACACACTAGGAGGAGTACAACTGGGGGAATCCATAGTTGAGAAGGATCTGGGAGTTTTGGTAGTAGTGGTAGCATGCAATGCCAAGCTGCGTTTTCCAAAGCAAGCAAAATCCTTTCTTGTATTAAGAGAGGTATGGACTCCAGAGAGAGATATAATTTTGCCCCTGACCAAATCATCAGTAAGACCGCATCTGGAATATGCAGTTCAGTTTTGGGCCCCGGTTCACAAAAAGGATATCGGGGAACTGGAGAAAGTGCAGGGAAGGGCAAGCAAACTGATAAGAGGCATGGAGGAGCTCAGCTATGAGGAAAGATTAGAGTGAATTTATTCTCTTTTGAGAAGAGGATATTAAGGGGGATATGATCAACATGTACAAATACATAATGGGTCCATATAGTGAACTTGGCGTTGAGTTATTCACTTTAAGATTATCATAGAGGACAAGGGGGAACGCTTTAAATCTACAGGAAAAGAGATTTAATCTCCAAATATGTAAAGGTTTCTTCACAGTAAGAGCTGTGAAAATTTGGAATAGACTCCATCCAGAGCTGGTTCTGGCCAGCCCAGTAATTGTTTTAAATGTACATACGGTAATATAACTGGATACTAACATTTATAGGTAAAGTTGATCCAAGGAAAATCCGATTAGATCAGGAAGGAATTATTTCCCCTGCTGGAGCAAATTGGATTATGCTTTTCTGTGTTTTTTCCGCCTTCCTCATCATCTCTTCAACTGTAGGTATAAGATTGTGTTAATAGGATTGTATAATTGTATTTTATTTTTTCCCCTTTTATTGATTGAACTGGACATGTGTCTTTTTTCAACCAGACTAAATATGTAACTATGAAAATGTAATGCAAGACAAGAAGCAAGAACAAATCAGTGAACTTCTAACGCTAAGTGTTGCGACTGTGTTTAAAGTCAAAATTCTATTTGGTTTACCTTAAAGTGATATTATACTCCCTTTTTTTGTTAGTTTTAAAAAAAAAAAATCAATTATAGCAGCCAAGGTCAAGGTTTACATATTTTCTATAAAAACTGCGTTGATCAGCTACATCAATGCAAACTCCATTTAAGGATACCAAGAGAACAATTGTTCTCTACAGGGCTTTTTTCCACAGAGAATAGGTGCAGGAACTCCCTCTTGTGGGGGTAGAGGGTGCCGCATCAAACGATGGGCGTGGTCAAACTTCACAGTGGGAGGGTCTTAAAGGGGCATTGTAAAAATACCAGGAGTGCCCTGTGTACAGAGCGCGGGGCTCAGGAGTGCCCTGTGTAGAGAGCGCAGGGTTCAGGAGTGCCCTGTGTACAAAGCGCGGGGCTCAGGAGTGGCCTCTGTACAGAGCGCAGGGTTCAGGAGTGCCCTGTGTACAGAGCGTGGGACTCAGGAGTGCCCCGTGTACAGAGTGTGGGGCTCAGGAGTGTCCTGTGCACAGAGCGTGGGGCTCAGGAGTGTCCTGTGCACAGAGCGTGGGGCTCAGGAGTGCCCTATGTAAAGAGTGCAGGGTTCAGGAGTGCCATGTGTACAGAGCGCAAAGGCTCAGGCGGGCCTTGTGTACAGAGCATGGGGTTCAGGAGTGCCATGTGTACAGAGCGCAAAGGCTCAGGAGTGGCCTGTGTACAGAGCATGGGGCTCAGGAGTGCCCTGTGTACATAGTGCAGGGTTCAGGAGTGCCATATGTACAGAGCGCAAAGGCTCAAGCGTGCCTTGTGTAGAGAGCGTGGGGCTCAGGAGTGCCCTGTGTACAGAGCGCAAAGGCTCAGCAGTGCCCTGTGTACAGAGCGCAAAGGCTCAGGAGTGCCCTGTTTACAGAGCGCAAAGGCTCAGGCGTGCCCTGTCTACAGAGCACGAGGCTCAGGAGTGCCCTGTGTATAGAGCGCAAGGCTCAGGTGTGCCCTATGTACAGAGCGCAGGGCTCAGGAGTACGTTGTGCACAGTGCTCAGGGTGTGCCACCTGCACAAAGCACAGGGCTCAGGTGTGCATATTTTAGTGATCACTTTACCCCTTCAGTAGGAGAGTGAAGAGTGCATGCTGCGGGGCAGGCAGACTTCAGGAGTTGCTGCCAGCAGACATTGCCACTGTGTGCATTCCTATACCTCCCAACTTTTTGAGATGGGAATGAGGGACACCTATCAACAAAAGTATGCAGGCAAAGGACACACCCCCTGCCACACCAGCAGATGATCAAAGCTCGCCACAACGCCTAGAGGCGATTCAGTTCGCATTGTGCGCTATACAAGTATTTCATTCATTCATTCATTCATTCATTCATTCACACCCCTTAAAGGAGAATTGTACAAAAAAAAACAAGATTGGTTAAACCCACAAGTGCTTTTTTATCACTACTATTACTTTATATTGGCTTTTGGAATTTACAAATGCAGCAATTTAGAAATCAGTTGAAAGATTTAGCACTGGAAAACACTTTTTGATAGACAAAAAGTGCATTTCATATACATCTATATAGATCAGACCAAAATGAGGGACAAATGAGGCTTGAGGGACAGAGGGGCATTGCTCGAAATCAGGGACAGTCCCTCGAAATCAGGGACAGTCCCTCGAAATCAGGGACAGTCCCTCGAAATCAGGGACAGTTGGGAGCTATGTGCATTCCTCACCCCCTCCTCTGTTCTCAAAAGATGAGCATCGCAGGGCGGGTTTAGTGGAGCCACTGGGAGAAGAGCTCTGTCAATTCAAAACACAAAAGCCTGGCTTCTGTGTTTAGAAAAGACAGTAGTAAGCAAACACAGGGCCAGAGTTGCATCTGATAGAACTCCATTCCACCAGGTTCCGGCAGAAAACAAGGCATGGGTAGCTGGGCACTGCCAAGGAGGAAATGCATCCAAGCAAAAATGTAAAAAAAAAAACCCCTTCTGCAGGGACTGGGACGTTTTATTCGGCTTAAAAGGCAACAAAAAAATACACAATTCCTTTAACAACATGCTTTGGAGATGCCCTAAACCTGAATGTGAATTGCCGTACCTGTAGGATGTACTACAGTTAGTGCCCTACATACGAACTCTCGAACTTGCAAAGATATGGACATACATTTGAATGTCCAATTGTGTGAGTTAGTTCACATTCCTGATGATTGCGGTTCAATGTAATTTGTTGTATATAGTACTGTATCTATATTTCAATCTTTTTTTCCATGTATTATTTGTGTGAAATGTGTTATGAACCTATTACAGTCATTTACTGGGCCAATTATGTTGGTTTCGTACGTAGGCTAACTTTGTTGGGCTTACAAACAAACTGGATTTACAAACATACTCTCAGAATGGAACTCGCTAGTACGTAGAGGACTTATTGTACAGCAAAAGTGCCAGAAAAAAATCAGCTAAATTACATCTCCCAGCTCCCTGTAGTTGTATGGTCCCTAAATTAGTCACCTCTGCCTGCAGCAGCAGCCATAGTTCCTGATGGGGGAACAGGCAAAATCCGGTCATGTGCTTCTCCTAGAATAGCTAGAGTTCAGGCCAAATGGATTCAAATCTGAAGTTCATCCCTAGGCAAATTTATTTAGGGGTGTGTATTTTTTATTAAAGATTTGGGTAGGGATAGGAAGGGTTAGAACTTCTGTCAGGTTTCTATTGTTGCCTGTGTCCAAACTGAGGAGATTTAACCTCAATCCCTCTTAGGACAAGTGATGGGAAATCTCTCGAACAGGCACACATCAAAAACAAACAAAAAACACCTCTTTAGTGGAGTGGAGACGTTTTAAGACTTCTGATATGGTTTATTTTGCTGTCCAAAGCTTCCTGTGCCAGCTGCACCCCCCATCTCTTGTATGCGAAGGACAGGAGGTAAGGAAATTTGACTTCTTCTTTAATTTGTGGCTGGAGTTAGGCCTCTTGCTTGTAACTGAATTAACTAATCAGCCATAACATTAAGATCACTGACAGGTAAAGTGAAAAACATTGATTATCACATTACGGTGGGATATATTAGGCAGCAAGCAAACATGGTATCCCTGAAGCTGATGTGTTGAAAGCAGAAAAAATAGGCAAACGTAAGGGTTTGAGTGATTTTCTCAAAGGACGAATTGTAATTGCTAAACCTATGCTGACCTTTGTCTGCAGCCAAAAGCGGCTACAATAGGCAAGTGTGCATCAGAACTGGACCACGGAGCCTTAGAAGAAGGTGGCCTCATCTGATGAATCATGTTTTCTTTTACATCATGTGGATAACCGGGTTCATGTGTGTTTCTTACCTGGGGTAGAGATGGCTCCCCCATGCAGTAAGGGAAGAAGGCAAGCCAGCGGAGGCAGTGTGATGCTGTAGGCAATGTTCTGCTGGGAAACCTTGAGTCCTGCCATTCATGTAGATGTTACTTGACATGTACCACCTACCTACATTGCTGCTGACCAAGTACACCCCTTCATGAAAACAGTTTTCTCTGTTGGCAGTGGCTTCTTTCAGCAGGATAATGCACCCTACCACACTGCAAAAATGGTTCAAGAATGGTTTGGGGAACACAAAAACGAGTTCAAGATATTGACTTGAGTTCCATATTTTCCAGATTTCAATCAAGTCAAGCATCTGTGGGATGAGCTGGAAAAAACAAATTCGATCCATGGAGGCCCCACCTTACAACTTACAGGACTTAAAGAATCTGCTACTGATAGCTTGGTGGCCGATAACACAATATACCTTCAGAGATCTAGTAGAGTCCATACCCCAATAGGTCAGGACTGTTTTAGTGGCAAAAGGGGAACCTACTCCATATTAGCTGGGTCATAATAATGTTATGTCTGATCAATATCTTTGTGGCAGGGATCATTTGGTTGTTTAAACATGTCTGCAAAATTATAAAACCTATAAGATATAGCCAAAAAATTGTTCACACCGGACCATCAAATCTATATGAGATTGTTGGATATCCTCATCATAAGCCATGTTTATTGATATGAAGTTGCCCCCATCTTTGCAGATATAAGACATAGGGGGCACAAAATTATTTTGAAAAAGCTGTTGCCAAAAGGGTGGAAGCACACAGTCCTCTAAAATGTCTTTGTATGTTGTAGTATTAAGAGTCCCCTTCATTGGAAACACCAAACTCATAACCTTGGGGGTTTCTATATTTTGTCCATATAGGTGGTTCTGATGGCCAGGTGTGCACACATTACTTTGTCAGAGAACAGGTGCTGGTTAGTGATGGACGAACTTCCGACGGGACGTTTCACGAACGCGGACCGCGAACGTGGCCGATAGTTCGCGAACCGGAACGTTCGCGCCGGGCCCCATTGACTTCAATGGGAGGCGAACTTTGCAAACCTACAGGGTCAAATTTGCAGCCACAAAATAATTAATAGCTGTGCAAACATAGTCCCACCACATGGCCAATGACATAACACATGTATGAGGTGAATCTGGGATCGACAACTACAAGCATTCTTTTTTTATATCCGAAATTGTGACAATTCAGGACTGTGGAGCGCATGAAGGCAATGGAGGAGAGGGAAGGTCAGGGTAGACAAAGAAGAGGGTGCAGGAGATGATCACCAGCAGCGTGACAAATAGCAATGACAGTTGCACCGTGATAGAGTGATCTGACACCAGCACCGTGATAGAGAGCACTGACATCAGCAGCGTGACATACAGCAATGACACCTGCACCGTGATAGAGTGATCTGACAACAGCACCGTGATAGAGAGCACTGACATCAGCAGCGTGACATAAAGCACTGACACCAGCACCGCGATATACAGCACTGACAGCAGCACCGTGATAGAGAGTACTGACATCAGCACCGTGACATACAGCAATGACACCTGCACCGTGATAGAGTCATCTGACACCAGCACCGTGATAGAGAGCACTGACATCAGCAGCGTGACATAAAGCACTAACACCAGCACCGTGATATACAGCACTGACAGCAGCACCGTGATAGAGAGCACTGACATCAGCAGCGTGACATACAGCAATGACACCTGCACCATGATAGAGTGATCTGACACCAGCACCGTGATAGAGAGCACTGACATCAGCAGCGTGAGAAGAAGCACTAACACCAGCACCGTGATATACAGCACTCACAGCAGCACCGTGATAGAGAGTACTGACATCAGCACCATGATATACAGCACTGACACCTGCACCGTAAGCAGCCCCAGGAAGAAGTCAGCATAGCACAGGGATGGTGGGAGCCCCTCATAATGAGCATAGAACAGGGATGGTGGGAGCCCCTCATAATGAGCATAGCACAGGGATGGTGGGAGCCCCTCATAATATGCACAGCAGAGGTACAGCCCCAGGAGGAAGTCAGCACAGCACAGGGATGGTGGGAGCCCCTCATAATGAGCATAGCACAGGGATGGTGGGAGCCCCTCATAATGAGCATAGCACAGGGATGGTGGGAGCCCCTCATAATATGCACAGCAGAGGTACAGCCCCAGAAGGAAGTCAGCACAGCACAGGGATGGTGGGAGCCCCTCATAATAAGCAGCCCCAGGAGGATGTCAGCATAGCACAGGGATGGTGGGAGCCCCTCATAATAAGCAGCTCCAGGAGGAAGTCAGCACAGCACAGGGATGGTGGGAGCCCCTCATAATAAGCATAGCACAGGGATGGTGGGAGCCCCTCATAATAAGCAGCCCCAGGAGGAAGTCAGCACAGCACAGGGATGGTCGGAGCCCCTCATAATAAGCATAGCACAGGGATCGTGGGAGCCCCTCATAATATGCACAGCAGAGGTACAGCCCCAGGAGGAAGTCAGCACAGCACAGGGATGGTGGGAGCCCCTCATAATAAGCAGCCCCAGGAGGAAGTCAGCACAGCACAGGGATGGTGGGAGCCCCTCATAATAAGCAGCCCCAGTGGAAATATGACACCGCTCAACCTCTTCAAAGAGGAGGGTACGGCAATATAGTACGGTGTGCTTTTTTTGGACAAGGAAGTGAGCCAAATGAAGAAAGAAGGTCTGTGTGCTCGATTAAAAAAAATGTTTATAGACATATACATGGTCTACTGGTCACATGTGTTGAATTCCTCCGAGATCCAGGCCTCATTCATTTTTAGAAATGTGAGGTAGTTAACACTGTCGTGAGCTTTGTGAGTACGCTTATCAGTCACGATCCCCCTGCTGCGCTGAACGTCCTTTCGGACAGGACACCGGATGAGGGGCAAGCCAACAGTTCGATTGCAAATTAGGCAAGCTCTGGCCAGAGGTCAAGCCTGCCCACCCAGTAGTCCAGGGGTTCATCACTCCTCAGAGCGTCCACATCGGCCGTTAACCCGATGTAGTCGGACACCTGACGGTCTAGGCGTTCCCTGATACTGGATCCGGATGACACCTGTCGATGGGTCGGCTGAAAGAATGACCTCATATCCGAAGTCACCAACACATCTTTAAACTGGCCTCTTCTTGCAGGCGCGGTTGGATTGGTACCCGCAACTCCTTCTCTGGGAGTGGGAATTGCTCCTCTGCCAGCGCACGCAAAAGCAGAATGCAGCATTTCTCGAAGCAAGGCCTGGAAGTGATCCATTCTGCCAGCCCTCTGTGACGGCGGTAACATTTCCGCCATTTTGTTTTTGTACCGGGGGTCTAAGTACGTTGCCACCCAGTACTGGTCCTTGACCCTTATACTTTTTATACGGGGGTCCCTATTAAAACACTGGAGCATGAAGGCCCCTATTTGCACTAAACTGGAAGCGGTGTGGTGGCCTGGCTCCTGCTCATCATCCAGGATAATGTCGTCCTCTTCATTCTCCTCTCCCCATCCACGCACAACAGGGATCCCAGAAAGGTTTAAAGCATGCTCTTCTTGCTCCTCCTCATCCGCCCCGGCACCATCCTCCTCTGACTCCTCTTCAGACTCCTGTTGTTCACTTGTCTCAGATAGAGTAGCCCCCCTGGGAATTCATCCAGCATTGCGACTTCCTCATCTTCCCGCTCCTGCTCCTCCACAGCTTGATCAATGACACGACGCAATGCACACTCCATAAAGAAGGCATAAGGTACCATGTCACTGATGGCGCCATGGCTGCGACTGACCAGTTTGGTGATCTCCTCAAATGGGCGCAGAAGTCTGCATGCGTCGCGCATGAGCAGCCACTGGCGCGGTGAAAAACCCCCCAGCTCCCCAGAACCTGTTCTGCCGCAGAGTTCATACAGGTAGACTTTAACTGCACGTTTCTGCTGGAGCAGCCTATCAAGCCTATAGAAGGTTGAGTTCCATCGCGTCGGGCAATCGCAAATAAGACGTCTGACTGGCAGATTGTGTCGCCGCTGAATGTCAGCAAGGCGAGCCATGGCCGTGTAAGATCTTCTGAAATGGGCCAAGATTTTCCTTGCCTGCCGCAAGATGTCCTGGACCCCAGGGTATTTGACAACGAATCGCTGCACGACCAAGTTTAAGACGTGTGCCATGCATGTCACGTGCGTGATTTTGCCCTGTTTCAATGCGCTAAGCAGATTGGCACCGTTGTCACACACTACTTTACCAAGTGTCAAATTGAGTGGTGTTAGCCACTGATCTGCCTGTGAACGCAAAGCTGAAAGGAGTGCCAGGCCAGTGTGGCTCTTGGCTTCCAGGCACAACAGATGCAGCACGGCATGGCAACGTCTCACCTGGCATGTCGAATAGGTTCTGGGGAGCTTGGGCGGCGCAGCGGAAGAGACGCTAGCAGCGGAAAAGGAGGAGTCAGCCGAGGAGGAGAGGGAAGAGGATGGCGTAGGAGGAGGAGAAGAAGGGCCAGCCCTGCATGCAATCCGTGGCGGTAAAACCAAATCTACACGGGTGCCACGGGTTACATGCTTGACAGCCGTCAGAAGGTTCACCCAGTGGGCAGTAAAAGTGATATACCTTCCCTGCCTGTGTTTGCTAGACCACGTGTCTGTGGTCAGATGTATCTTGGCACCGACACTGTGTGCCAGAGATCCATTCACTTGCCGCTGAACATGGCCATATAGCTCTGGGATGCCCTTCTCTGAGAAATACTTCCTTCTTGGGACCTTCCATTGTGGTGTTCCAATGACCACAAATTTGCGAAAGGCCTCCGAGTACACCAGTTTATATGGCAGTAGTTGGCGGGCTATGAGTTCTGACAAGCCAGCCGTCAACCGTTGGGCAAGAGGGTTATCCGGCGTCATCATTTTTTTACGCTCGAACAATAGGCACACGGAAACCTGCCTTTTTGCAGAAAAACGTGAGCTTGGCGTGATGGAAGGTGGAGTGGAGGACAATTGTGAGGAGAGAGGAGAAGGAGAAGTAGAAGAAGAGGCTGGACAGTGAGAGCCTGGAGTGTGGCTTTGTGTGTTCCGTTGCTCCCACTGGGCTCGGTGATGGCTGCTCATGTGCCTTCTTAAGGCGGTCGTCCCTAGGTGAGTGTTGGGCTTACCGCGACTAATTCATTGACTGCAAAGATTGCAGATGGCAACGCTATTGTCAGCAACGGACACGTTAAAAAAGCCCACACTGCGGAGCCATGTGCCGGTGTCCTGGGAGCGCCAGATGTGACCGTACATGGTCGATGACTTGCTCCAGATACATTTGCAGTCTGCTTTGTCCCTCCTGTGCAATGTAAGTTATTGCTGCTTCTCCTCCCTATCTGCTGGTCCATATCTCCCTCTGAACTCCCCTCCTCTTCCTCTCTTGTGGGCACCCACGTGACATCACTAGACACATCATCATCGACGTCACCTTCCCCACCGCTATAAGTAGAGATCTCGGAGTAGGTAGCAACACCGGGGACCAACCTCCTCCTTGGGCTGATCTGGGTACTGTTGTCAGACTGCTGAGTAGCGTTTGTTGCTACCTCCTCTGCCTGATCCAATACCACGAGTGGCTGCGCATCAGAAATGTCTTGATATGGATCACAAAATAATTCCTGTGACTCAAGCGGAAGGTATGTGGTGGTGGTGGTGTTGTTGGTGGTAGTGTCCTTGGGGGTGCACATAGAAGAGGGTGCAGATCGAGAGGATGAGGAGGGTGCAGAAGAGTAAGGCTGAGTGAGCCACTCAATCAAGTCTGGTGCGTCCTTTAAATGAATTGAACGCACCTTCTGCAACTTCCCACTTTGGCTCAAGCCTGTTGCTCCTGCCCTACCCCTACCACCCCTGCGGAAGGGCCTGCCTCTTCGTCTGCCTGTCATTTTTTAAATGACCCTGTGACAAAACTCTCAGTCCCTATACTGATGAAGGACTGCTGCAGTATAGGGCAGCGGTCAGCAGTAGTGCACCTCCACCCTATGTATTGTGGACCTATACCAGTCCTTACGGAATAGCAGACTGTACCTCACTCAACCCTATGTACTGTAGCACCCTAGACCAAGTTACCAGTCCTTATAAGGACCTTTGTGGAACAAGTAGGTTGTGTGTGACTGATTAGCAGACTGTACGTCAGTCCCTATACTGATGAAGGACTGCTGCAGTATAGGGCAGCGGTCAGCAGTAGTGCACCTCAACCCTATGTATTGTGGACCTATACCAGTCCTTATAGAATAGCAGACTGTACCTCACTCAACCCTATGTACTGTAGCACCCTAGACCAAGTTACAAGTCCTTATAAGGACCTTTGTGGAACAAGTAGGTTGTGTGTGACTGATTAGCAGACTGTAGGTCAGTCCCTATACTGATGAAGGACTGCTGCAGTATAGGGCAGCGGTCAGCAGTAGTGCACCTCAACCCTATGTATTGTGAACCTATACCAGTCCTTACGGAATAGCAGACTGTACCTCACTCAATCCTATGTACTGTAGCACCCTAGACCAAGTTTCCAGTCCTTATAAGGACCTTTGTGGAACAAGTAGGTTGTGACTGATTAGCAGACTGCAGCAGAAGGGCAGCAGTCAAGTATAATATTCTTTCTATATTTGGAAGAAAGAATATTATTCGTGTACAAGCCTATTACCATACCAGTCCTCAAAATAACCTTTGTGGACCTAATATCATAACAGCTACTGATTAAACTGACCCTCACTGCCTCACACACAGCTTCTTGCCTGTCCCTATATAAACTGACAAAACAGAGGCTGCTGGAACAATAACTTGAATAGCACTTTTGTGGACCTGATAGTAACAGCTAATGATTAAACTGACTGCCCCTGCAGCACACACCGTCCTGTCCCTTTCTCTAAACTGACAAAAGACACTCAGGCTGCTGCAACAATCAGTAGCACAGCAGTGCCTCAAACCTATATCCTGAACTACACCTAACACCTATACCAGTCCTGAAAAGAACTTTTGTGTTCCAAATAGGTAGCCATTTGGGTCACTGCAATCTCTCCCTGCTCCACACAGCAACTTCTCCCTATAGTGACAGAAGAAAGAATGTAAAATGGCCGCGGGATCGGGTCTATTTATAAGTTAGGGGGAATGTCCAAGTGTCCATGTGCTGTAATGTCTCAATTGGCTGTCCTGTACCCCATGATGGATGTGTCATCATAGGTCAAAGTTCTTTTACACAGTAAACATGGAAGTCCGCCGGGCGAACAGCGGCAATAGTCCGCCGATCAGGCGGACCGCGAACAGCCGAAATTCGCCGCGAAACGACCGCCTGGCGAACCGTTCGGCCATTACTAGTGCTGGTACTCGCTCCCCCACTTCCCCTGCCACCCTTGAACCCACATACCAGCACTAACCCTTTTAAAGAATAAAGAACCAACTATAATTTTATAGTGATGTATACAGTAAATTAATTAACTTAAAGCGGTAGTAAACCACAGCAAAAAAAAAAAAAAAAAAGGGCCCAGTTAGTTTAAGTCATAATATTCAAGTATGCAACGCATACTAGCAAATAATCAGTGGCGACCCATGCATTGTGGGCATATATATCCTGAGACTGAGCTATATAGCCTGATCTGTGATGTGGAGCTTTATACCCTTATCTGTGATGTGGAGCTGTATACCCTGAACTGTAATGTGGAGCTGTATACCCTGAACTGTAATGTGGAGCTGTATACCCTGGTTTGTGAGGCTGAGCTGTATGCCCTGATCTGTGATGTTGAGCTGTATACCCTTATCTGTAATGCTGGGTTATATATCCTGATCTATGAGGCTGAGCTGTATAACCTGATCTGAAAGGCTGAGCTATATACCCTGATTGGTGAGGCTGAGCTATATAACCCAATCTGTGATGTGGAGCTGTACACCCTGATCTGTGATGCTGAGCTGAATACTCCTGACACTATGGGTGGAAGCAAGTGGAATGCATGGGAAGGAGTGGGTGGATTCTATAAGGGATGGGGCTTATGAGAAGTGGGATGGGTCAAAAAGGAAGAGCATCTTAAAACTTCACCAGCTGCCACTTCACATTATGGTAGACTTGCCTGAAAATGAAGCCCTCCAGCAGCATGCTGTCACTGCTGTAGGCACATTCATCTTCACCTGGTCTTCCTTCCGGGTTTGCGGACTTTGGCCGTATTAATGGCCGAGTTGTGAGGACGTCACTCCCATGGCATGGAGTTCTGATTGGACCGGTCCATTCAGAGCCCAGTGCGCAAGCATCAGTGACTTCATCAGCAGATTCTAAAGTAAATATCTAAATGTTGCATGTTTAGAAGATATTTATTGTTCCTATTGGTAAGCCTTATTATAGGCTTACCTATAGGTAAAAATCAACAAAGGGAGTTTACTTCCACTTTAAGATGGCAAGGCACCTAGATCGGTGTATATTCCAAAGTCCGGCAAACTCAAGTCCGCCGGACAATCCTCCCTTGTGTAGCCTCCGGCGGACTTTTTTGACCCGAAAGTACGGCGGACTTAGAAAGTAGTTTTGCACTTCAATCTTCCCGCCGGACTTGCATTTCGGCGGACAATCCGGCCGGCCGGGTAGCATGCTCGGACAAGGGTCTGATGCGGACCTGGGGGGACCCCCACGTCGATTTTTTTCGGCGTTGGGGTTCCCCTTTAACTCCATACCAGGTGGCGGGGCCAGCGATGTCTCCTTCGCGGGCCCCGCCTACCTGGAGACACGCTCAAAATGAGCGGACTTTTCTCCGCGTGTGTGGGCGAGTCCATTCATTTCAAAAGTACGGCGGATAGTACGGCGGACTTAGTACGCCGTATTAGTCCGCTGAAAAAGTGCTGTGTGTGGGCAAGTAGCCTGTTTGGAAAGTCCGACGGACAGTCCGGCGGGAAGTCCGCCGAACTAAGTCCGTCGGATAGTCGACTACGTGTGTGCGCGGCATTAGAATCAGTTTATTGTATCAGATCAGGCAGCAATTGCGATTGGTTGTCAGCGGTTACAGCATTTCATTACTGCTTACTGACTGGTTGCTAGAGGTTACAGCACACATTATGGCTCACCAATTAGTTGCTAGAGGTTACAGAAAATGATTTCTGCTTGTTAATTGGTTGCTAGAGATTATTGTACAGTATTATTGCTCACTGATTGGTTACTAGAGGTTACAGCACATCAGCTGCTCACTGCAGGGGGGCATGATCAACATATGAATGCTGCCTTTATTTACATATCTATACCATCGGCCGCAGCTATTTACTTCTGAATGCCACCGCTATTTACATATGAATGCCAGTTATTTACATGTAAACACAGGTTCTGCAGGTGAATCATCTGTATGCAACAATAAGGCACAGCTGGGCAGCATTAGTATCAGCACTTCACATTGAGATATCGAGACACAGCACAGGACTAAAACTTCAAAGGATAAGGGAACTTAAACTGGGATAGTTGGCAAGTATGAGGCAACTGCTTTGGGCCCCAAAACAATGCCCCTTTTGCCCTGCCTTAAAGACGGCCCTGGGTGTCTCTTATGGCAACAGTCTTTAACAGTTCCGAACACAAAGTGCAACAGTTCCTTTGCTTCGACTACAATCACTTCTTGTAGTTCTTCAGCCCACTGAGCTCCCAGTCTCTCACTAGACTAGATGATTCACTGTCACTGAATCCCTTGAGCTCCTTCAATCTTCACATTAGTATCTTCCTCAAGCATCACCCCCACCTCTCTGCTGGGTCCCTAGCTTGGCACTCAAGATACTTCTCAAGCTTCACCCCACTGTCCTGCTCAGTCCCTGGCTGGACACGCAAGGCTGCTCTGCAAGCATCACCTCTGCTGGCTGGGTCCCTGGCTTGATACCCACTGAAGTTTCCTGTTTTTTCACCATTCCCTGGTTGGTGAGAATACTGCTCGGGTACTTGCTTCAGTTACTCACTGTGGTCCCCGATACAAAGTGGTCTTTCAGTGGTGACAGCTTCCCCTCTACCTCCGACCACGACAGGTTCTCCGGCCAGCAGAACCATCACTTCTGGCTGGACTGCAAGCCACAATTCCAACCCTGCGCTTGTCTGAATTTCCGATCATTCTGAAGAGGTGACGTAAAACACATACCTCAGGACTATAAACGGGCCAGTAGCCAATCTTTCATCTCTTAGTTTATTCTGAGCATGACACTTTGTCCGTCGGAATTGTCTACACACAATCGGAATTTATGCGATCGGATTTTGTTGTCAGAAAATTTTAGATCCTGCTCTCAAACTTTGTGTTGCGGAAAATCCAACGAAAAAAGTCAGATGGAGCCCACACACAGTCGGATTTTCCGTCAACATGATCCGATCGCACATTTTCCATCGGAAAATCCGGCCGTGTGTATGGGGAATTAAAGTGAAATCAATTGATCCCTAACAATAGACCAAGATAGCTATACCTGGCAGGTAAATTTAGGAGCAATCCTGCCTAAACACCAGGGTCCTACAGGTAGCAGAGCAGAGTAGGAGAGCAAGCGAGGCTGCCGGACTTACACAATCCTCCTAATGAGCGGCTGCTGCTAGTGACAGGGAACTACATACACTGGGGACACATTGCAATGTACTTTCTCCATACAGGCTCAAAAAGACATGTAGCAAAATACTCTACACTTCATAGACACCTAACCAATGCAAACATCTGTAAGTTAATACGTGAGAGAATCACCACTCTACAGACATTCCAGATCCCTGTGGTCCTGCGGTGTCTGAATCCCAGGTAGGAAATACAAACATGTAGGAATCATTTTGTAACATTTCGTAAGCTCCAGCCATACAGACAGGGCCACAACCACAATTATGCATTCAAACGTCATTGTAACATAGTGTTCTAACCACACAGGAGATGTTTACCACAACAATGAACATCTTACAGCCCCCTGGCTATTTTGACGTACAGCTCTATTTCCTCCTTAAGACAGAGCTGCTTCAGTCTCAGCCTCTTTGCATAAATGCAAATTTCCTTAAAATGCCAGCTTGGACTAGGACAATGGTTTTGCACAGAACAGCCCAGATCCTCTTCTTTTTGGGTCCCCCGCTGGTGGTCCTGGCTCCTCCCTTCTGCTGAGTGCCCGCAATAGCAAGAGTCTTGCTATGCTCTTCTGTGAATGGACATTGTCTATTCACACACGGAGTATGGCTCGACCCACCCCCTCTCTTCATTGGCTCACTAGCTATGATTAAACCAGTAACAACCAGATGCTGCCCCCACCTAACTGGCCTTCGCAGCAAGGAGCACATGGAAGGGCAACACGTGTCAGGCAGAGACAAAGATTGGTAGCAGACTGGCCAGTGAGTTGAGCTTGGAATCTTCTTTGGTTTTGTTTGCCATGTGTTACCCTTCTACGTGCTCCTTGCAGGGCCGGAACAAGGGGTGGGCAGGAGGGACAGCTGCACTGGGCACCGTGGTATCATGTGAAGAAGAGGGAGGGGATTTATGTTGGAAGGGGGGATTTGGGGGTGGCAGGGCGTAAATATTGTTCTAGGAGGGGAAATGGGGGGGGGGGGGGGCTAAAAGTGATCTATAGGGATTTGTGTGGAATGATTTGAACTAGGAGGTGAGATTTGGGGGAATTTTGTTCTGGGAGGGGGGATTTGAATTGGGGGGCGGGTGATGTACTAGGAGGGGAAATTTTAGTATGGGACATTTTAGTAGGGGACATTTTTTGGCAGGGGGCATTTGAATTGGGGGGTTGGTGAGGCAAGATTTGTGCTGAGAGGGGGGATTTTAGTAGGGGGGCGGATTGGTACTGGGAGGAGGGGAATTTATGCTTAGGGGTAAGCATGCAGATTTGTGCTGAGTGTTTTTGTGGGGGGAATTTTTGCTGACACACATAATGCTCATACATATTGGGGTGGGGGTGCAGATTGGTATGCTCGCTCTGGGCTTTGGCACAGCCTTATACCGACACTGGCTCCCTGCTTTGAAGGCCAGTTATAAGTGGGGGAAGTGGCCAGTTGTTTGTTACCGATGTAATTGTAGCTCTGGCTCCTGAAGAGTACGCGCTATATGTTTTGAAATTTAAATTACACCTAAACTGCAGTTTGGTTTGGGTACAATTGTTCTAAATTTTGACCTCCGCATCAGTCTGACTGGACTATAGGGTGTTCAGCCTGGCCATAGGGGGCACTGTCTCTTCTGGCAGGCATAGAACCACAGTCTGGTTGGGTGCTTTAAGGTTACATTCTCTCGGAGACTGCCCAGTGGGAGTGTTACTCTTGCTGTGCTTTCTGGGAGAGGGTACTTAAGATGCAGATGTCAGGTGGTTCGGGGTTCCGGTCCAGAAGTGTGTTCTGACTCCATGGTCCTGGTCCTCCTGACCAGACCCCAGGAAGGCTATGGCCTGGGGGTGCGGATCCACCCGACTTTGTGTCTCAGGGCTGGCTAGCCCAAGGCAAGGAAACTAAGGAAAGGATTCCGAGGTGGTCCAGTGCCGTCTCCGGTAGTGGAGAGGCCCAGCAACTTCGTAGCTATCCAGGGGAGGACTCTTCAGAAGAAGGCCACGTACGGGTTGGCTTTAGCGAGAGCCTGGTGAGGCTGAGGGATCTAAGTGAATCCAATTTCGTGGGTATAGCCGAACCGGCTGAAAGATTCTTGTACCACACAAATGTTCTACAAATTTTAGTTTCCTACATGTTCTACAACGTCTGTGGCAGAGACTTGTTCCTGAGTTAAGCACCTTGTTGGCTGGTAGGCCTTGTGAGAGAGGGACTATCCAACTTGAGTGAACATCCAGTTGTGAGTGGCTATTCACACTTTCACCCCCAGTCACCCCCTGATCAACCCCCCCCCCCCCCCCCCCACCCTCCCAGTCACAGTGTCACTAATTGCAGTGATCATTTATTTACTGATCACTGCATTTAGTGTCAGTTGTGACTATAAAAAGTGTCAGGGCAGTTAGTGTTAGGTCCAGGGTAGCCTCCTACCCCCCCTAATAAAGGTTTAACCCCTTGATTGCCCCCCCCCCCCCCGGTAACCCTTTCACCCCCTTTTGTCAGTGTCACTAAGCAATCGTTTTTCTGATCGTTGCATTAGTGTCACTGGTGCCGCTAGGTAGCTAGTTATTTTTTAGGTTCACCGCCAGGTTTTTATAGTGTTAGGTACCCCCATATACTACCTAATAAAGGGTTTAACCCCCTGATTGCTCCTAGAGTTAACTCTTTCACCAGCGATCACCGTATAAGTGTCACTGGTGACGCTGGTTAGCCAGTTAGTTATTTAGTTATTTAGCTTCCCCGTCAGGTTTTTATATAGCCTCAGGGACCCCCATATACTACCTAATAAAGGTTTTAACCCCCTGATTGCCCCTAGTTAACCCTTTCACCAGTGATCACCGTATAAGTGTTACGGGTGACGCTGGTTAGTTAGTTTGCTTTTTATATCTTCAGGGCACCCAACATTTATTACCCAATAAAGGTTTAACCCCCTGGTCACCCGGCGGGTGATATCAATTAGGTTTTAGGGTCAGATAGGGTCTGCGTCGCCCCAGGCAGTGCTAGGTTAGTGCCAGTACCGCTAACACCCATGCAGAAAGCATACACCTCCCATAGTGGTATAGTATCTGAACAGATAAATATCTGATCTGATCAGATCTATACTAGCGTCCCCAGCAGTTTAGGGTTCCAAAAAAACGCATTGTTAGCGGGATCAGCCCGGATACCTGCTAGCACCTGCGTTTTGCCCCTCCGCACAGCCCACCCAAGTGCAGTATCGATTGATCACTGTCACTTACAAAACACTAAACACATAACTGCAGCGATCGCAGAGTCAGGCCTGATCCCTGCAATCACTAACAGTTTTTTTTAGTAGCGTTTTATATTTAAATTCTGAAGGCGGTGCTTGGTTTTCGGGGTCCGTATGCGGCTAGGCTCCCAAAAAGTCCCCCACATGTGGTATCCCTGTACTCAGGAGAAGCAGCAGAATTTATTTTGGGGTGTAATTTCACATATGCCCATAGCATTTGTGAGCAATATATCATTTAGTGACAACTTTGTGCAAAAAAAAAAAAAAAGTTTGTAATATTCCCGCAACTTGTGGCAAAATATAAAATATTTCATGGACTCAACATGCCTCTCAGTAAATAGCTTGGGGTGTCTACTTTCCAAAATGGGGTCATTTTGGGGGGTTTTGTGTTATTTTGGCATTTTATGGCCTTCGAAACTGTGATAGGTAGTGAGGAGTGAAATCAAAAATTTGCACCCTTAGAAATCCTGAAGGCAGTGATTGGTTTTCGGGGTGCCGTACGCAGCTAGACTCCCAAAAAGTCCCACATATGTGGCATCCCCGTACTCAGGAGAAGCAGCAGAATATATTTTGGGGTGCAATTTAACCATGGCATGTGTGAGCAATATATCATTTAGTGACAACTTTTTGTAAACTTTTTTTTTTGTGTCATTATTCAATCACTTGGGACAAAAAAATATATATATTCAATGGGCTCAATATGCCCCTCAGCAATTTTCTTGGGGTGTCTACTTTCCAAAATGGGGTCATTGGGGGGGGGGGGGGTTGTACTGCCCTGCCATTTTAGCACCTCAAGAAATGAGAAAGGCAGTCATAAATTAAAAGCTGTGTAAATTCCAGAAAATGTACTCTAGTTTGTAGACGCTATAACTTTTGCGCAAACCAATAAATATACGCTTATTGAATTTTTTTTTACTAAAGACATGTGGCTGAATACATTTTGGCCTAAATGTATGACTAAAATTGAGTTTATTTGATTTTTCTTATAACAAAAAGTAAAAAGTATCTTTTTTTTTCAAAACTTTCAGTCTTTTTCCATTTATATCGTAAAAAATAAAAATCGAACAGGCAATCAAATACCATCAAAAGAAAGCTCTATTTGTGGGAAGATAAGGATGCAAATTTAATTTGGGTACAACATTGCATGACCGCGCAATTACCAGTTAAAGCAGTGCAGTGCGAAATTGTAAAAAGACCTCTGGTGCTTAGGCTGACAATTGGTCCGGGGCTGAAGTGGTTAAAGGAGAATTAAGCAAAGAAAAGTTAATTAAATCCACAAGGGACTTTTTTTTACCACTACTATTCCTTTACATCGGCTTTTAAAATTTACAAATGCAGCAATTTATAATTCGGATGAAAGGTTTAGCATTGGGAAACACTTTTTGAAAGATAATAAGTGCATTTTATATACAACTATATAGATCAGACCAAAATGAGGGACAAATGACGGGGAAAGAGGGACAGAGGGACATTGTTCCAAATCGAGGACAGTTCCTCAAAATCAGGGACAGTTGGGAGATATGCCTTGAGCTTTTATAATCATTTTAAGGTGGATACAGTCAGACGGATCAAAATTCTGCCAGTTCAGCAGGAACCGACTCAATTTCTATCTATATGTGGCCCTCTCTGTTTGGCAGAAGTTGATCTTTAGATGCCACACTGGAAACATTTCCTGCAGGGCCAGATTAAGAACATCATGGGCCTGGTGCTGAGGATTTTGGTGGGCATTTTATAAACAATAAATAAAAATGCAAACTATTTTTTGTTATAACAAATTAAATTAACTGGTTCCTGACCAGCGCACGCCCATGTACATCGGCAGAATGGCACGGGCAGGCAAATGGGCGTAAATTTGCTGCCCTGCACTCACGTGCCGGTCGGGACCCCGTGAGTCTGGTCGCGGGTCCCGCGGACTCGATCGCCGCGGGCATACCCGCGATCGTCTCATGGGGCGGCTGAACGGAGAAATGCCGTTGTAAACAGCATTTCCCCATTCTGCCTAGCAACTAGTGACGCTGATCTCTGCTCCATGTGATTGGAGCAGAGATCAGTGTTCACTAAATGAAAGCCCAGCCCCCCACAGTTAGTAACACACCCCTAGGAACACTTAACCCCTACACTGCCACCCACTGGTTATCCCCTTCACTGCCAGTGTCATTTACACAGGAATCACTGCATTTATATAGCAGTGATTGCTGTATAAACGACAATGGTCCCAAAAATGTGTCAAAAATGTCCGATGTGTCCGCCATAATATCGCAGTCACAATAAAAATCGCTGATCGCCGCCATTACTAGTAAAAAAAAATTATTAATAAAAATGCCATAAAACTATCCCCTATTTTTCAAACGCTATAACTTTTGCGCAAACCAATCAATAATTGGTTATTGCAAAAAAATTGTAATCAAAAATATGTAGAAGAATAAGTTTCGGCCTAAACTGAGGGAAAAAAATGTTTTTTTTATATATTTTTGGGGGATATTTATTACAACAAAAAGTTAAAAATAATGCTTTTTTTTCAAAATTTTAGCTCTTTTTTTGTTTATAACGCAAAAAATAAAAACCGCAGGGGTGATCAAATACCACCAAAAGAAAGCTCTATTTGTGGGAAAAAAGGAGGTAAATTTTGTTTGGGAGCCACGTCGCATGACCACGCAATTGTCAGTTAAAGCG
Source organism: Lithobates pipiens (assembly GCF_037356315.1). Classification (NCBI taxonomy): domain Eukaryota; kingdom Metazoa; phylum Chordata; class Amphibia; order Anura; family Ranidae; genus Lithobates; species Lithobates pipiens. The sequence goes on from NW_027507758.1 coordinate 573,638,820, forward strand.
ACGCAGTGCCGAATCGCAAAATGGTCCGGGGCTGAAGTGGTTAAAGAGAGAGAGGGAGAATGAGAGAGAGAGAAAGAGAGAGAGAGAAAGGGGATGAAAGAGGTGTGAGGGGTAAGGGAGGGAGGATGAGAGAGAAAGGGGGGATGCGAGAAAGAGGATGCACATGAGCATGTGTGGGAATGACATCAATGCAGCCTGGCCAAGGCAAGTGACCGAAGGCACAGAACCCAGAAGAAAGACAGGTGAAAATGAAAGTGCCCGTGCCCGGCCAGATTGATCACAGCACAGCACTGGAGGGCTCAGTCTGACAATTTAAGTGTACCCTAATGTGCTAATATGCTGGGCATACTTGTACATTATGGCATAACCTACCCCAGGGCCTCTAAAAAGTAGTAATGTTAGAAAAGTTTACTACTGCTTTAATATCACAGGAGCCTCTCATGGGGCCCCCTACTGACCCTGTGGCCCTTGGGCAGTGCCTAAGTGCATAGTTGTCAACATTTCAAAAATATTTTCAGGGACACACTTTTTTTTACAAGTGCTATATTTATAGTAGCTGACATCCCCTATGTTCCTCTATAGATCACAATAGTAATTACAAAATGAAATAAGTACTAATAATGGGACAGAACAAATATGAGGACTGTGAGATTTCCTTTAGTTGAACTGACAAAAGTGCCCATTCTAGAGCTGGTAACATTGAGGATATTCAGTATAATTTTAAAGAACAGTTTTTGTGGGTAAGAGGCATAGGAGAGGAGTACGGATGGTATAAAAGTGGGAAGTACGTGCAGGTGAGGGAGAGGAATGTGGAGGGTCTAACAGTGGGCACTATTTACATGACAGGAGTGCAGAGGGTATGGCAGAAGGCACTATGTACAGGAGAGGAGTGTGAAAGGTATGACAGTGGGCAGTATGCACAGCAGAGGAGTGTAGAGGGTATGACATTGGGCACTATGTATAAGAGAAGAGTGTGGAGGGTATGACAGTGAGCAATATGTACAGGAGTGTGGAGGGTATGACAGTGGGCACTATGTACAGGAGAGAAGTGTGGAGAGTAGGACAGTAAGCAGTAATTACAGGAGAGGAGTGTGGAGGGAGGGTATGACGGTGGGCACTATGTATAGGAGAGGAGTATGGAGGGTATGACAGTGAGTATTATGTATAGGAGAGGAGTGTGGAGGGTATGACAGTGGGCACTATGTATAGGAGAGGAGTGTGGAGGGTATGACAGTGGGCACTATGTATAGGAGAGAAGTGTGGAGGGTATGACAGTGGGCACTATGTATAGGAGAGGAGTATGGAGGGTATGACAGTGATTAGTATGTACAGGAGAGGAGTGTGGAGGGTATGACAGTGGGCACTATGTATAGGAGAGGAGTATGGAGGGTATGACAGTGAGTAGTATGTACAGGAGAGGAGTGTGGAGGGTATGACGGTGGGAACTATGTATAGGAGAGGAGTGTGGAGGGTACGACAGCGGGCAGTATGTACAGTAGAGGAGTGTGTAGGATATGACAGCGGGTGTTATGTATAGGAGTGAAGTGTGGAGGGTATGACAGTGAGCAGTATGTACAGGAGAGAAGTGTGGAGAGTATGACGGTGGGCACTAGGTATAGGAGAGGAGGATGAAGTAATCTGGGAAGGAAAATGTAAAGGTTTGTGGAAGGATGTTTAGGGACTGCTGCATAGTGGTTGAAATTACACCAATTAAGGTTTTCCCCAAAACAATCAGTGCTGCCAGCTATAGTTAGCAACACTAATCATTGTATTCACTGGCAGAACACAATAACACCGCGGGAGTGATTGCCCCATTCACATGTCAGCAGGTGAGAGGGTGTGTAGGGACAGGCTGGGGAGAGATACTAGTCAGTCCCTGGGTAGGCACTGGTTAGTATCAGAGCCAGATACACACAGGTTACATACGCCACGATTGTTAGAGCGAGAGCAATAATTCTAGCACTAGACCTCCTCTGTAACTCTAAACATGTAACCTGTAAAAAAATGTAAAGCATCACTTAGTACACAACAAAAAATAATGCTAACTTTAGTGTTTTTTTTTATGAATGAAACAGTTTCTTTCCAAAAAAAAAGTTTGAAAAACTGCTGCGCAAATATCGTGTAACATAAAAAGTTGCAAAGACCACCATTTTATTCCATAGGGTGTCTGCTAAAACAATATATAATGCTTGAGGGTTCTGAGTCATTTTCTAGCATAAAAAAAATGATGACTTTTACATGTAGGAGAGAAGTCTCATAATGGGCCTGGGTGGCAAGGGGTTAATTATCATAAGTAATATACAAATAATTATTATAAGCTCTGTGAGTTCATCCTCTCAGTCTGCTGCAGAGTGTTCCAGCTTGTATTTATACTGGCCGCTCTGTATGTAGCTTCTGACAGGCTGTGCAAGGAGCCCCGTATCTCTGGAACCATAGATGATAGCAGCCCCATATTTTAATCAGTGCCGGAGTGGGTCTTTAGCTACCTACCCCCCAAATATGGGGTCTCTGTGACTCCTGATCGCCAAGCTACAATCCTCAAAGTCGATCTTTTTTTTTGTGGGGGGAGGGGGCAAATGGGCCTATCTTGAGAAAGGGGCCTTGAGCTGCAGCTCCAATAGCCCCTATGGTAATCCGGCTCCGATTTCCTGCCGTCAGAATACAATGCTGCAGATGGAATGACTCTTCCATCCACCTTGCTTGTGTGGATGGGGGAATCGGTTTGTTTTTTGGGCTCAAAAGAAAAACTAACCATATACCCAGCTTTAGTTACACTGGTCTGTTATGATGTGAACTATCTCTATCCATTCACAATCTCCAACTCCCAGATGTCATTCTGGTGCTGTGGTCTGTCTAAGCAGATTAAACAGGTCTGGACCTGTGCTCCCCACAGTGCAGGCTTTAAGCTGCTGTTACAGCATAAAGGCGCAAAGACTGCTTAGTGAATTCTCTTTTATGGTCAACACCCACCGTTCTCCAAACAGTTTTAGACCTGTTCAGGGACCCTTTCCATGTAACAGGTGGAAAACACTGTAACTCTCACTATCTGCATCTCTACACAACCCTTTCAAAAATAGGTACAAATCATGGTAGAATGTGGTGTACTTTGTGGTGACTGTTTAGTCAAACTTTGGTGGTCAGTGGAGTAGGAACCTCCTATATTGGTGGTCAGTTTAGGACACCCTTACATTGGTGGTCAGTGAAGAAGGGCCCCATTGCCTTGATAGTCAGTGAAGAAGTTCCCCTTTGCATTGGTGGTCAATAGAGAAGGTACTCCTGACATTGATGGTCAGTGAGGAAGGACCCAATTACAGTGGTGGTCAATCGTTGAGGGTCCCATACATTAGTGGTTAAGTAGAGAAGGTCCCCATTACATTTATAGTCAGTGAAGATTAGGTAGAGAAGGACTACCTTACTTTTGGTGGTTCATGGAGAAGGGCTCCATGACATCAGTTATCCTTAGAAAATATCCCTCTTACATTGTTGGTTAATGTCATTGTAGAAGGGTCCCCTTACATTGGCGTTCAGGAGAAAGGCTCTCCTACATTGGTGGTCAATGGAAAAATGTACCTTTACATTGGTGGTAAGTAAAGAAAGTCCACTTTGAATTGGTGGTCAGCAGAGAAAGTCTGTAAGGAAAGGCTTCTTTACATTGCTGGTCAGTAGGGATGAGCCAGATGTTTGCCGAATACTGAACATTATGGGGCGTTCGTGGGAAATTTGAGTGCCCGCAGAATGCGCCATAATGAACGGTGAGACCGTCAATGCACTGCAAGATCGCAGTGAGATCGAACTCTATATTAATGGTGTGCTAGAGAAAATTGGTGGTCAGTTGGAGGAAAAATGACTTATTACATTGGTATTCAGTGGGAAGTATGCCCTTCGCATTGCTGGTCAGTACTGCTTTCCCACAGGGAAGAGAAATACATTTCCAATATATTTAGAAAGAAATATATGTATATGTGACATATTGTATATTTACAATATATTGTAAATATGATAGATATATATATATAAAAAAAAAATTCTAAATATATTGGAAATCTATTTCTCTTCTCTGTGGGTTACTTCATCTATAGAATAAATCCAAATATATTTATTTAAAATTAATGCAAAGAGGTCAGTTACAAAACGTTCTCTTCTTGTGACTTTCCAGTTAATTCTAGAAAGGTATTTAATTCAAAAAGGTCAATAAACAGTACTTCTTCCTTCATTCCGTGTCACGCATTACTGAATACACACAAGTCTTATTGTCATCAGCAGGAAATAAAATCAGGGAAGTTTTCAATGACTTGTCTCATAAAAATTGTCCTATCTTTTGTTTAGCAAATTAATTAATAAAGGTTCTGGTTCACACAGGTCAAAGTAATTGTTTTACTTTGCAGGAGAATGCTGAGCTTATGTACGCCATCATTTTCCACTGTCCCAATCTATTCCTTCCTGGCAACCCTTGCCAAGAAATAATTTCTTTTATAATATCGTCTACCTTACATTATATTGAGTGTCCTTCATTTTTCCAGTTAAAATTTTCCCATGCAGGTTAAAGCAACTGATTTGTTTCAATGCCCCCCTCTCTAGCTGGGCATACTCACCTTTCCTTTTCTTACTTTCCAGCAGCTGGGAGCAATGGAAATACCTGAGAACCATGGTATAAAGGCACATGTAACTCACCCTGTATATGACAGCACTAGTGCTTGGTGACTGATACAGTTTTGTGACATGGGGGTGTGGAGACAGCCCTATTTAAGCTATGACTTAAGTGATGAGCGGGGAGATTTTGGCAAAATTAATTTTGCAGTGAAATAACCCAGTTTGCTACTGGTGAAATGTTATAATAGTAGGAACATATCAGTATCCTTCAAGAGGGTTGCTTAAAGCCACATTTGCTTGAAAAAATGTATCACTTTTTTTTGTATTTAGATTTTTTTGGTAGTTAGAGGAACGTCGCCAAGACGTGTGAAAGACTTTCTGATGATTTACAGCTGGCTCAAGGAGTGCAAGGTGACTGGTCCCGTTGCCTCCTGGGATGTGCGACGTGTATCCTAGGAGGCTGTGGGTTGGGGCAACGTTTTCCTTGCCTAAGCAATAATTGAGGAAGTTAGAGGGTGTACCATCATAAAATTACCAGCTTTCCAAAGATTAAAAAAAAAAAAGCTGCAATTTTGTTAGAGGCTGGGGGAGGATGCAATACACACGATCGGACTTTCTGACAACAAAACCGTGGATTTTTGTTTGAAGGTTGTTGACTCCAACTTGCATATACACGGTCACACAAATGTTGGGCAACAATTACAAATGTGGGAACATGGTGACGTACAAGACATATGACGAGCCGATAAAAAGGAAGTTCAATATCAAGTGCGCCACCCTTTGGTGAGAGACGATTCACGCTTTTCAACTTTGTGCTTGTCAGTTCGTTCCTGTCTTTTAGTGCATTTTTGTCCGGTCATTTCTGATTTTCAGCTCATTCTTCTCAATTCCTTTCTGACTTTCAGTGCGTTCTGTCAGTTCGATCTGAGCAGCCGTTCGTTTATTAGCCATGTTGCGGTTATGTACTTTTCGTAGAGTTTGTGCTGTTTTGACCCAAGTCTAGTCCATGAACAGGGGGAGGAGGAGTTCTTGGACCAAGAATTGTGTGCTTAATCATGACCAATTCTCTCATATGCCTTTGTTGCGTCTTTCACTGTCTCTTGGCTTTGATGTACCCTTATATTACGAAGCAGGACACCTGCATGCAGCAAGCCATCACTCCCGAGTAAAGGCTCGTCGCCACCTTGCAGTACTTGGTGAAAGGGAAAAGTCTCCAGGACATCAAGTTCACGACTGGGATCTCCATCCAGGCTCTGGGAATCATTATTCCAGAGACCTGTTCTGCCATCATTCAGGTCCTGCAGAAAGACTATATTAAAGTAATTTTTATCCTTTAACATAACATTATGTGAAGTTAAAGTTTGGTAATGTATTGTATTTATTTCATCATTCCATAATTACCATGTTTGTATTATGCTGTTAATGTCCTCTTTGTCCTCATGCAAGCTGTAAGCTTTTAATGCTCCTATTTTGTCCTTCATGCATATTGGCCTTCACTAACCTCCCCAGCATGCTATCCTGGGCCCATACACACCTAGCCTAGTCACTTAACAATGTATTTTGTCAGCTCCATTGTAATGCTTACCCTAAACACCCCCTAAAATGTGTCCAAATGTTATTGTTGTCCTTAAATTCAGGCAGAGTGCAAGATGCCTTTTTTGGGGGGCCAAAACTCATTTGGAACCCTCCCTCCCCCAAACCGATAAGTCAGCTGATACCAATACTCTTCTGACTTTGCCAAACCCATACACACTATACATACCTCTTTTGTGGTCAGATTTATGGATGAATTCACCAAAACATGTAGTGCAACTACCAGCCTGAATACTTTCAAATGGTACTATGTAAAGTTTTGTTCTCCTATTATCTCCTATTATCTTGATCGGTAATTGCAGGACGTAAAAATGTGCTTCAATTTGTACAGTGTGTATTCATATTTTTTGATTATGACACTTCTTACCTGTCCAGTGGGCTGAAAATGTTGTAAGTAAAGAGGGGCTGGCCAATGTAACACATAATGAAGTGGAGAGAGTTACCTGTCCAAAAGATCTCCCCCCACTCTCAAATTTTTACAGTGGGCCATCAGAGGGGGCGAAGAATCTGATAAGTGAACCTTATAATTTTGTCTTTAAATACTCATTTCAATAAATGTTATACTTATGTTGGCCAAGAATGTTTGTGTCTAATCTGCTTGCAATGTTATGTGCAAAATTGAAAAAAAAAAATTCTTGTTTGACTCCACCGTTTCCTTCCAACCCACAGGAATGGCAGACTGTGGCCTCCCATTTCCACCAGCAGTGGGACTTTCCCAACTGCGGTGGTGCGATAGATGGGAAGCATGTCCAGATTGTTCCACCACCCAAATTAGGGTCATACTACTTTAAATATAAGGGGTACAGTAGTATTGTGTTGGTGGTGGTGGTGACGGTGAATTATGAGTTCTTCTATCTGGACGTAGGAAAGAATGGCTGTGTGTCTGATAGAGGAGTGATCGCACAGACAGAGTTTTACCAGTGTCTCCAGAATGGCAGCTGGGGGTTGCCACATCCAGCAGATAACGTGGCAGGCGTCCAGTTTATTTTTGTGGTGGATGAGGCCTTTGCACTGGGGGACCACCTGATGAGACCATTCCCCATGAGGACCCAGACCCCAGAGCAGAGGGTTTTTAATTACCTTTATGCCTTTGGCATAATGGCCAGCCAGTTCCGGCTTTTCTATACAGCCATCAACATGGCTGAATACAAACTCAACCACATCATTTTGAGCTGCTGCATTCTTCATAATTTCCTATGAAAGAATGTAGCCAACTATCTGGCCTTAGTTGCGACTGAGGCCGACTTTTCACTAGCACAAACAAAGGCGCTTGAAAGTGGCCATCCTGGCTTGCCCTCCCAAACCCCACGAAGTATGGAAAAAATATGTGGAGTACTTTGAGGTAGGGGGGCAATTGATTTACCAGAAAATCTGTAAACTCATATTTCATTTGATTTACTGCTTGTGTTTCTTATCTGTCTCCTAGGTTCCCCAATGGCCTTTTATTTTTGGCAATTTTCTTCAATAGTGCAAACTTAACTTATTTGATACATGAGGTGACAATCGCTTCTTCAGCTAACTATGATGTTGTGCTGTGGGTCTGCTACACATAATGTATGTAATGCATTCATGATAAAAATCATCCTTTTCAACTCCATGAATTAACTGCTTGTAGTCCCTAAAATGGCCTGATTTTGGCAAATTTTACAGCACAGTGAACAGTTACAGCAAAGTTGAACTTACAGAGTTCAACTATGCTAAAGTGAAGGCCATATGAGACATTAGTATATTAAAACTATGTTGATTTTGCCTTCATCAGATGGGGTGATCTCACCCCTGTAAAAGCCAAGTTTTAAAGATGCACAGATTGGGACCCACAATTTGCATTTACCTCATGATCCCATGCCTACAATGTGTGTATTTTCCCTACATCTATTTTGATAAACCACAAAACACACAGTGTCAACATGTGCTATCTGCCATCACCCCTGGAACACGTCCATTGATCCCCCATGATGGGAGATAGCACATGTTGACACACTGGGCCTTATTTCAGAAAGAACAATCCACTTTGCCCTATAAGTGCACCTTAAAATGCACTTACATTGCACTTGTAGTGCAAAGTGGTTTTGCTTTTTTTAAATAAGCCACAGTGTGTCAACATGTGCTAGCTCCCATCATGGGGGATCAATGGATGTGTTTCGGGGGTGAAACCCCTTCCTCTCATCTACTTTAGTTTGGGAGGCAGATATGATGGCAGATAGCACATGTTGACACACTGTGTGCATCTTCAAAATTTAGCCAATTACTTTAAAACTTTTAAAAAACATACAACAATAATGACAACATTTACATATTTATATTAAGAGGGGCCAGGCGCTACCTTTAGTGGCTAAAAAGAGATGTGTGCATATATGTGTATAGGCATAAATATATAACTGCACATACAGCACCACCGGCTAGAAAATGCTGATAGTTATTGATGGTGAGACCCCCCACCGTCCACTAATTAGATGCAGGAGAGAGGAGTAGGCAGAGCAAGTGACAAGCAAGCCCATATAATTTTGCCCCAATGATGTATAATAAAGTTCAATGTTAATAATTAGTATGTACTACTATCTATAGTATACTAAAAATAGCCCAAAATATAGATATCATACCAGACCCATGAGTACATGTATAAACACTAATACCAACTCATGTAGCCATGTGCCCAATAAACAGGTTGATCACAACAACAGACATATGTATGTAAACCTAAATAATATTGTGCAAACTTATAAGGTGCTAAAGATATATATATATATATATATATATATATATATATATATATATATATATATAAGTGTATATATAACGGGAAGTGCTATGATACACAAAAAAGTGCTAAAAGCCACTGGAGTGCAATGGATGCAAAAATGTGCAAAAGTTGCAAAGTGTTGTGCAAAAAAATCAAATATTATGATAACAGGTGAGAAAAACCAAACAAAATAAGGGAAAAATAAAAATTAAAAATAAAAATAGGAATAAGCTTAAAGCGGAGGTCCACCCTAAAATGGACCTCCGCTCATCGGAACCCTCCCCCCCTCCGGCGCCACAATCGGCACCTTCCAGGGGTTAGGGGGGTGCAGTTACCTGGATAATCCAGGTAACTGCACCCACTTCCGGGCTAGCTCTCTGCGGAACGGGGCGTACGTTACGCCCCCGTTCCGCAAGCGCCCGCCCCCTTCAGCAAGTGCCCCGCTGCCTGCTGGGAAACACACAGCTCCCAGAGGCAGCGGGGACCGTCCGGATTGCGCCGCGCGGCTCGCGCATGCGCAGTAGGGAACCGGGAAATGAAGCCGAAAGGCTCCATTTCCTGATTCCCATACCCAAGATGGCGGCGCGACCCGGCAGCCGAGCGAGCGATCGGCTTCGGGTGCCGACATCGCGGGCGCGCTGGACAGGTAAGTGTCACTATTTAAAAGTCAGCAGCTGCAGTATTTGTAGCTGCTGGCTTTTAAAAAAAAAAAAAAAAACGCGGAGTCCCGGTGGACTCCCGCTTTAATACATAAAGTCCATGGATATATTCATATATAAACCAAATGGAGTCCTATAAAGTGCAGTCCACAACAGATAGGAGGTGTGTATCCTCAAATTCTTCAGGTAAGTGCAGGTTAAGGTGACTGGTGCTCAGATATATATAATTCAGGTGACTTCAGTGCTCGCCCCCTCAGCTCCCCACTCACCAGAACTTTAAGCCCACGAAGGGCAGTCAGGCCTGTAGATCTCATACAGCAGGGACTGGTCCACAGAGGGAAGATCCAAAGGAGGCAGTTTTCCACTCTCTTCTCCTTTCTTGGTGTATAAGGAGGGCTAATATTGATAGATCGAAGTGTCCTCAGGAAGAAAAAAGGGGGCTCATAGTGTAGTAATTCCAGGTCTCAAAAGGTTAATTTTTTAAAAATCATAAGCTTTATTGGTTAGTACACCAAAGGAGAAAAAAACTTTTTTTAAAAATCAAATGACATGACCCCTAGGGGGGTAGTATACATAGAAGATTACAGTCCCGGAAAAAATAAATAAATGATCAGAGTCTTTTTACAGAGTGATAACAAAATTGATACTTGTAAAATTTAAACCATAAAAAATAATAAAAATAAGAATATAAAAAAATAAAAAAGAAATAAAAAAGAAAAAAGAAAATTGAAAAAAGGAAAAATGAGAAGGGAGATTGTGTTTGCACACCTTCTCTAATTAAAACGTTTGTGAGCAGAGGTACTTCTAGGTGAGACAGGTATAAGCAGGGGGAGAGAATCCTAGGTGCAACTGTCTTTGCCGTGGGGTCACGGTAAGACGACTCCCAGACGTGGCAGCCTAGAGGAGGGTCATTGACCGCTGATCCTCTCTGAGGATATTGCCCTCCAGACCGAACTAAGGCTGACAATGCCCGGCGAAAACAATAAACAGCACGCGTACGAAGAGAACTAGCGTGCGCTCCACCCTGCGTTCCACCTAAGCTCAACACAATAAGGAAGTGGTGTGCGTAATTATGTCAGACGCGTTTCGTCATAGGACGTCTTCAGCGATGATATCACGCACCCACACACCCACTTCTTAAATATTCGAAAAGAGGCCGCCCATAAACCAAAAAGGGGTATGTAATAGGCCGGCTAACGTAAGAGGCCCACCTACCAATAATAAATCATACGTTACATGAGGGCGGCTCATTAAGCTTTTAGAAAGGAGAACCCATACAATCAACAGGGATAATGCTAGGACGGGAGAAGCGTTACTAAATATAACAACAGGCTGCTTTCTAGCACGGGCTGCTTTTTAAGCCATGAATGGGGCCCTTCTCACCCCCGCTATGAAAGGTTTTGTTAGATGTTATTACTAATAAAATTACTATTAAGATTATACAAGGCAGGTATAAGAATAATATGTATTGATATAAATAACACGAAAAACTGAAAAAGAGGGGAGTAGCCATCTAGTGGCCATTGCCCATATTACAAACATAGATCATATATATATATATATATATATATAAATGCCAAACCCAGCTATTACCTTGTAAAACCTACCCCAATATTCAAATTATCTATGAAGACTATACTTGAAAAAAATAAGAAAAATACTATCTTAGAGACTTCTCCTAAGGGCCCAAAAATAGGGGAAGATTCTATCACAGTCAACATAGTGGCAGAGAAAACCTTCACTTGTACCGAAGATACAAGCAAGTACTTTTTTTAAATTTGATTCGTACGGGATCTATCTTACTTTATTGTTTTATCATCAGAAGGTGCCTTAGTGTAGGCTAGCGGAAACAAGGAGGTAGGTTAAAGGGAAAAAAGATATATAATGCGAAAAAATAAATGAAAATGAAAAATAATAATAGTAGTACAAAAAGATATATAATGAGCCCGACACCACCATAAAAAGTTATATCATAAATATACACCCCCAAATAGAATAAAATACAGTAAATATAAGAGGGATGTTTCAATGGGCAGGCACCAGGGGATTATTTATAAAGACTGTATCATAAAGGAACACGTGTGGCAAAAGGACTTTATGGATTGGCTATAAAGCAATTTAAATCAATGTCCAAATTCAGCCCCTTAGGGGCTAGGGTGTCTAGACAATATATCCAGGCTGTTTCATTCTGGGATATAAGTGTAGTGTTATTACCACCCCTCCAGTTCTTCACGATACAGTCTATCCCATAGAAGACAAGTTTTGATGGGTCTCTTTGGTGAAACTGATCAAAATGGCTAGAGAGATTATGATTAGGAAAACCTTTTTTGATGTTATTGATGTGTTCTCTTATCCGAACAAACAGGGGCCGAGTGGTTCTCCCTACATATTGCAATTTGCAAGGACATTCAATCACATAAGTAACATGTGTACTTCTACATGTGATAAGGTTACATATTTTGTACTCTTTATGGTTCGTTCTAGACTTAAACGACTCATGTTTACGGGGTTGGGCTTTGCTCACTTTACATGGGAGACATCTATTGCATTTGTAAAAACCCTTCATCTCATCAAAGATCTTTATGGGCCTGGGGGGATCGATTACATTGTGTACCAGAAAGTTACGAAGATTATGGGCTCTTCTGTATACAAAATTGTTTTTTTTTGGGAGGATATTGGCCAGGGTTTTGTCCTCCTGTAGAATGGACCAGTACTTCTTTACTATTTTCTCAACATCACGATACTGTGTGTTGTAGCCTGTGATGAAGGATAAGTCCATTTTTGTTTTTTCTTTTTTACTTTTCTTAAAGAGGGTTTTTCTGTCCATACTAGCAATTTTATCTTTCAACTTGACTAATGTGCCTTGGCCATATCCCTTCTCAACAAATTGTGCTGTTAGTCTATCCGCCTGTATAGAGAAGTCCAGCATTGAATTACAATTCCTTCTACAGGAGGACAAAACCCTGGCCAATATCTTCCCAAAAAAAAACTATTTTGTATACAGAAGAGCAACTAATCTTCGTAACTTGCTGGTACACAATGTAATCGATCCCCCCAGGCCCATAAAGATCTTTGATGAGATGAAGGGTTTTTACAAATGCAATAGATGTCTCCCATGTAAAGTGAGCAAAGCCCAACCCCGTAAACGTGAGTCGTTTAAGTCTAGAACGAACCATAAAGAGTACAAAATACGTAACCTTATCACATGTAGAAGTACACATGTTACTTATGTGATTGAATGTCCTTGCAAATTGCAATATGTAGGGAGAACCACTCGGCCCCTGTTTGTTCGGATAAGAGAACACATCAATAACATCAAAAAAGGTTTTCCTAATCATAATCTCTCTCGCCATTTTGATCAGTTTCACCAAAGAGACCCATCAAAACTTGTCTTCTATGGGATAGACTGTATCGTGAAGAACTGGAGGGGTGGTAATAACACTACACTTATATCCCAGAATGAAACAGCCTGGATATATTGTCTAGACACCCTAGCCCCTAAGGGGCTGAATTTGGACATTGATTTAAATAGCTTTATAGCCAATCCATAAAGTCCTTTTGCCACATGTGTTCCTTTATGATACAGTCTTTATAAATAATCCCCTGGTACCTGCCCATTGAAACATCCCTCTTATATTTACTGTATTTTATTCTATTTGGGGGTGTATATTTATGATATAACTTTTTATGGTGGTGTCGGGCTCATTATATATCTTTTTGTACTACTATTATTATTTTTCATTTTCATTTATTTTTTCGCATTATATATCTTTTTTCCCTTTAACCTACCTCCTTGTTTCCGCTAGCCTACACTAAGGCACCTTCTGATGATAAAACAATAAAGTAAGATAGATCCCGTACGAATCAAATTTAAAAAAAGTACTTGCTTGTATCTTCGGTACAAGTGAAGGTTTTCTCTGCCACTATGTTGACTGTGATAGAATCTTCCCCTATTTTTGGGCCCTTAGGAGAAGTCTCTAAGATAGTATTTTTCTTATTTTTTTCAAGTATAGTCTTCATAGATAATTTGAATATTGGGGTAGGTTTTACAAGGTAATAGCTGGGTTTGGCATTTATATATATATATATATATATATGATCTATGTTTGTAATATGGGCAATGGCCACTAGATGGCTACTCCCCTCTTTTTCAGTTTGTCGTGTTATTTATATCAATACATATTATTCTTATACCTGCCTTGTATAATCTTAATAGTAATTTTATTAGTAATAACATCTAACAAAACCTTTCATAGCGGGGGTGAGAAGGGCCCCATTCATGGCTTAAAAAGCAGCCCGTGCTAAAAAGCAGCCTGTTGTTATATTTAGTAACGCTTCTCCCGTCCTAGCATTATCCCTGTTGATTGTATGGGTTCTCCTTTCTAAAAGCTTAATGAGCTGCCCTCATGTAACGTATGATTTATTATGGGTAGGTGGGCCTCTTACGTTAGCCGGCCTATTACATACCCCTTTTTGGTTTATGGGCGGCCTCTTTTCGAATATTTAAGAAGTGGGTGTGTGGGTGCGTGATATCGTCGCTGAAGACGTCCTATGACGAAACGCATCTGACATAATTACGCACACCACTTCCGGATTGTGTTGAGCTTAGGTGGAACGCAGGGTGGAGCGCACGCTAGTTCTCTTCGTACGCGTGCTGTTTATTGTTTTCGCCGGGCATTGTCAGCCTTAGTTCGGTCTGGAGGGCAATATCCTCAGAGAGGATCAGCGGTCAATGACCCTCCTCTAGGCTGCCACGTCTGGGAGTCGTCTTACCGTGACCCCACGGCAAAGACAGTTGCACCTAGGATTCTCTCCCCCTGCTTATACCTGTCTCATCTAGAAGTATCTCTGCTCACAAACGTTTTAATTAGAGAAGGTGTGCAAACACAATCTCCCTTCTCCTTTTTCCTTTTTTCTATTTTCTTTTTTATTTATTTTTTATATTCTTATTTTTATTATTTTTTATGGTTTAAATTTTACAAGTGTCAATTTTCTTATCACTCTGTAAAAAGACTCTGATCATTTATTTATTTTTTCCGGGACTGTAATCTTCTATGTATACTACCCCCCTAGGGGTCATGTCATTTGATTTAAAAAAAAAGGTTTTTTCTCCTTTGGTGTACTAACCAATAAAGCTTATGATTTTTAAAAAATTAACCATTTGAGACCTGGAATTACTACACTATGAGCCCCCTTTTTTCTTCCTGAGAACACTTCGATCTATCAATATTAGCCCTCCTTATACACCAAGAAAGGAGAAGAGAGTGGAAAACTGCCTCCTTTGGATCTTCCCTCTGTGGACCAGTCCCTGCTGTGTGAGTTCTACAGGCCTGACTGCCCTTCGTGGGCTTAAAGTTCTGGTGAGTGGGGAGCTGAGGGGGTGAGCACGGAAGTCACCTGAATTATATATATCTGAGCACCAGTCACCTTAACCTGCACTTACCTGAAGAATTTGAGGATACACACCTCCTATCTGTTGTGGACTGCACTTTATAGGACTCCATTTGGTTTATATATGAATTTATCCATGGACTTTATGTATTAAGCTTATTCCTATTTTTATTTTTAATTTTTATTTTACCCTTATTTTGTTTGGTTTTTCTCACCTGTTATCATAATATTTGATTTTTTTGCACAACACTTTGCAACTTTTGCACATTTTTGCATCCATTGCACTCCAGTGGCTTTTAGCACTTTTTAGCACTTCCCGTTATATATACACACACATATATATATATATATATATATATATATATATATATATATATACATATATATATATATATATATATATATATATATATATCTTTAGCACCTTATAAGTTTGCACAATATTATTTAGGTTTACATACATATGTCTGTTGTTGTGATCAACCTGTTTATTGGGCACATGGCTACATGAGTTGGTATTAGTGTTTATACATGTACTCATGGGTCTGGTATGATATCTATATTTTGGGCTATTTTTAGTATACTATAAATAGTAGTACATACTAATTATTAACATTGAACTTTATTATACATCATTGGGGCAAAATTATATGGGCTTGCTTGTCACTTGCTCTGCCTACTCCTCTCTCCTGCATCTAATTAGTGGACAGTGGGGGGTCTCACCATCAATAACTATCGGCATTTTCTAGCCGGTGGTGCTGTATGTGCAGTCATATATTTATGCCTATACACATATATGCACACATCTCTTTTTAGCCACTAAAGGTAGCGCCTGGCCCCTCTTAATATAATTATTAAATTTTTTGAATTTTTTGATATTTGCTATTACTTGCGATCCTTTTTAGGACTGCGAGGTATAGGGGTGGTGACACCGTTTTTTAGTGTTCTGTTAGTTTATACCGTGGTTTGCCAGTACCTCTATAGCGCGGTCTGGTTCCGTGTGACCTGTGTTTACTAACATTTACATATTTGTTTTGGTTTAGATTTTGCCTAAAACATCAATGATGTTGGTAATTCTTTTTTGAACATTATTGATATTTTGCTTCATCTTTTCTAAATTCCGACTCAGTCTTGTTCCCCAAAACAATGGCAGGAGACTCCAGTTAATTATACGCCAGGATGACAAACCAAAGTGAAATGACAAATACATGTATCTACATATGATATGGACATATAATATGTTATGTTGCAATGGATGTTATAAGAATCAAGGAAAATATACCAGAGTCATCCATATCTTTGATACATCATTTAGATTATCTATGATATTTGTAGGTCACAAACGATAATTATAATTTTAGTCTCTGATGATCTAACAACTGTGTTAATAAGAAAATATATATGAAAGTGTGATTATAAGTAGAAGTGTTTAAGTAACGAATTAGTATTATGAAAAACATATAATCGTGATTATAACTATATAAGAATTTAACCTATGTTTAGATAAACAAATATTAATTGAATATATCAGAATTATCCAGTTAGCCATATAAATAAATTTTTATGTGATATTGATTGATATGTATAACCAGTGTCCTTTCTAAATAGACTAGATTTAATAGATATACATTGATATACACATATATAACCATTTATGTAATAGGGATTAATCAAAATTATGCTAAGCGGGGGGGGGGGGGGGGGCGTGGCCAACTGCCGAGCTGAATGGAAGCCTGACTCCTCAGCTCCTGCACTGAACGGGTGACAACGGCCGTATACTGTTGATCCGACCGCTAAAAAATGAACCAACCGGATCAGCACACGTTCGGGAACCAGAACGGAACATCACAGAAAAGAAAAGAGTACCGGCACCCGAGAAAATTGACGTATTTCTTCTCCTCCGGTAGCTCTCAAAATGGCGCCCGCGATACCTCACAGCACAACGAACGGGCCTATACTGATCTGCCTGATGCGGACGTCTTGAACACACAGGCACAGGAAGAAGATGTGAACTCCGCAGCATCCCAGGGACCCCAGTCAGCATCCAACAGCCCGGCTAAGTCGTGAATGAGGCTCAATGCTACTACTCCAGCCCTGGAGGTAAGGCCTACACTGGGCAGTCTCCTCACACAGACACCAGCATCCTCCCCTATTGTGGCCTTCCCCACTGCTAATCAGCCTGTGATAGACACCGTGTTAAAAGACATGCTGATCTCTCTACACAGCTCCCTACATTCTGATATCGCCTCTCTAGTCACAGCGTTTAAGTCTGAAATGGTCACCGTGAGTAGCAAAGTAAACGTTCTTGAACAGCAGATGGGCAAAATGGCTGTCACAGTTAATGATTTAGTCGATGCTCAGGAACACACCAGAGAAGAACAACAATGGGTTCGCGCCAAAATGGCGGACCTTGAAGACCACTCGAGGCGCAATAATATAAAAATCAGGGGGATCCCCGAAACAATCTTACCCCCAGACCTACAATCCTATGCTAGAAAAATGATTTCCTCAATCCTACCTGAGCTACCCCCAATTGAAACGGTCATCGATCGTATTCACCGACTTCCGAAACCGCATCACTTATCTGTGGAGGTCCCAGAGATACCCTCATGAGAATACATTTCTTCCACACCAAAGATATGCTTCTAGCCAAAACCAGAAGAATGGAACATCTTCCTCCACCATACCAAAAACTGCAATTCTATGCAGATATATCCCAGTACACGCGCCAGCAACAGCGCCAACTACACACCATTACTAAGCCACTAAATAACCACAAGATTCCATATCAATGGGGTTACCCCACCAAACTCCTGATCAACAGAAATGGAAAGAAATTCAGCATTCATACAGTTGAAGAAGGTATACAGCTTCTCCGTGAATGGGGGGGCATTGTCCCTGAACCAATACTGCCAATCCAGCAGCTGCATACTAAAACCCAACTCCATGGCTCTTCTGATCCTAGGGTCCACTCCAGCTACTGAACATGAGATTAGTGGTATCACTGTTTAGAAATCCACTGCAACCTCCATTCCAGTGCCTGCTCGTTGCAGATTGTTCACGAACACTACCCCCACAGATTGCTAGGTAGTTCTACCACCTTACTACCGAGCGCTACCTTTCTTCCTCTCACCATCTCACCCCCCTTCCATTGTTTTATCTCCCTATTGTTGTTTCAGCTTGTGTATACTGACTGTCCGCTTATTTCCCCCACCCATCCTTTCCTTGGAGAGCACAACCCTCAGACCTTTACTGACTTCCGCACCTGCTCCATCAACCGACCAGTGGATCCATTGTCTCCGCAACTTCTACACCGACAATACCTGATAAGCCGTCAACTGTGAGTACTACTACACCTCTCACGACCCTCCTCCACCATTGCACAGAATGCCTAAATTCTTATCTCTCAATGTTAAGGGTCTTAATCACCCAGCCAAGAGGTCGTCTCTGTGGAAAACTGCACTATCCTCTCACTGTGATGTCCTTTGCGTTCAAGAGACGCACTTTAAAATCACGGCAGAACCCCCATGTACCAATAGACACTTCCCCAATATTTTTCGAGCCTCGGGGCCTGAAAAAAGAAATGGAGTGCTAATAGCAATTAAAAATACAATCTCCTTTTCGTTACACAATAGCCTAGTAGATCCCAATGGCAGATATCTTGCACTAGACTGCTCTTTAAATAACGTCAGATATACTATTTTGGCCCTATATGCTCCCAACAAAAAGCAAATTAACTTTCTCTCCAAGCTTCTGAAGAAGATAAATACATTTAAACATGGCCAACTCATAATCTGTGGGGACTTAAACATAGTCCTGGACATCATCATCGATACCTCCTCTCACACTACTAGACCTGCCTCCCAAATGGGACCCTTCATAAGGAATAATGATCTCTATGACGTTTGGAGATGTCACCACACTACGGAAAGAGACTATTCCTACTTTTCTCCACGCCATAATTCTTACGCACGCATAGATTACTTCTTGGTGGACAAATGGACTTTACCCCGTATATCTGCTTCAGAGATTTCTACCATTACATGGTCCGACCATGCACCGATTATGATAACTGTGGAGGACTCTCCGACCATATCCAAAACTCGGATCTGGAGAGCTAATGCCTCACTTCTTAACTCCCCACAATATTCAGAACACCTCAAACAAGCACTGGAGGAGTACTTCTCCCTCAATGAAGAGTCTGTTAATGATAATTTCACACTATGGAACGCTCATAAAGCGTTCATAAGAGGAGTATTTATACAACTGGGAGCCAAAGAGAGGAGGAGGAGATCACAGCGCCTAGACACACTTACTTCAGACATCAAAATCCTGGAAAACAAAAATCAATCCAATCCTAACCCTTCCACTAAACTTAAATTAGATCACCTTAGAATTACGAGCTCACCTACTTGATAATTACCAAAAAGCACATACATACTTTAGAGCTGTACATTATTCCACCGGTAACAAAGCTGGTCGAGCCATGGCTACCAGAATTAAAGGTCATTACTCCAAGACTAAAATTCCTTTTATATTTCACCCCACCCCGAACAAAAAAGTAATAGATCCTTCTGCTATAGCAGACGCATTCAGCCACTACTATGAATCCCTCTACAATTTAAAATCAGACCCCAATACCATACAACCCTCTCCTCAGGACATAGATTCCTTTCTCCAAGAAATAAAACTTCCCAGACTCTCAAGTGATCAACTTCAGTCACTGAATGCACCATTCACACCACAGGAAATTATTAACACCATTTCTGCCCTGCCATCCAACAAATCTCCAGGCCCAGATGGTCTTACTGGTGAATATTATAAAAAATTTAGCTCGCTCCTCAGTCCATACTTTTCCAGAGTGTGCAACGACGCTGCCTCCTCCTCCTCTCTTCCTCCAGAAATGTTGTCTGCTCTAATTATTACATTGCCGAAGCCGGGGAAGGACCCATCACATCCACAGAATTTTAGGCCAATCTCTCTTCTCAATGTAGACACCAAGATTTACGCCAAACTTATAGCTAACAGACTGATAGACTTGATGCCCCATTTAATACATAGAGACCAATCCGGATTTACCAAGGGGAGACAAGCCTTTGATGCTACCCCGTAGAATAATTAATGTGGTACACCATGCTGAGCTCACTAGAACGCCTTCTCTGCTTCTGTCTTTAGATGCAGAGAAGGCGTTCGATAGAGTACACTGGGAATATATGAAAGCAACCCTACTTAAGTTCGGATTCCAAGATACGATACTCTCTGCAATTTTAGCTCTATACTCGTCACCATCTGCCCAAGTATATACCTCTGAAATGTTATCTAGACCCTTCCAGATCACTAATGGCACACGCCAAGGGTGCCCCTTATCGCCACTAGTTTTTAACTTTTTAACTTAATAATGGAACCCCTGGCCGAACACATTAGAACACATTGCAACATAAAAGGATTCACCATTGGCCAGACAGAACACAAAATTAATTTATTTGCTGATGACGTCATATTGATGATCGCGGATCCCCTTTCTTCCCTGGCTTCGGTACAATCATTATTGAAAAGGTTCGGTGATGTATCATATTATAAAGTGAATGAACATAAATCCCTTATTTTAGACATGGGTTTGGATGCGACCACTGGTAACCTTCTTAGAAATTTGTTCCCTTACTCTTGGGCTGACACTGGTTTACCCTATCTGGGTATACATATTACTAGATTCACAAAGTTACTCTTCTCCCGTAACTATCCTGACATCAAACAAACGCTACTCCAAGACATGGAAAAGATATCAAAACATGAATTTTCTTCGGCACGCCGTCTAGCTGCCTTCAAGATGATGGCATTACCTAAACTGTTATATGTCTTTCGTACACTGCCTATACCAGTACCGCTTGCTTATCTTAATTCACTACAATCTGCATTAACACGCTTTCTCTGGCAAGGCAAGAAACCACGATGCAATCATACTAAGCTCATTAAACACAGATCAGTAGGTGGTATGGGACACATAGATATTAAGGATTACTATATTGCTACCATCATATCCCAAACGAAAGAATGGTTTAACACACACGCCAACACCAAGTTGGGGAGAACACAATGACACCTGGCACTAATCTATCCACCTGGTTGTTTAGCACCTCCACTAAGATTCCACAATTATCTCTATACTCACCTACCATACAAGCCACAGTCAAAACTTGGAGAACACTACACTACACTAACTGGACAAATCTTCCCCTGCGACCCATTCCAATCCCCCTTGAAACACTACAACTACTTACTCCCGACCTCCACATTCCTGTCTGGATATCTGCCATGACAACATACACGTCGGAACTTCGCTCTCTAATTAAATCTAATTCGCATACACTCACGCAACAACAGTCGGCCACTCATATGACGGACTATCTAACATACTACAGGATAAGACATTGCCTCGCTGCTCACCCTTCTTTAGAAAGTTCCTTACCACTAAACATTTGGAAGTTCCTCTTTCTTAACGATCATAACTCTAAAGGGATCTCAATAGTATACTCCACCTTACAGGGAAAACACATGTTCTACAAGTCCAAACCCCTTACAGACTGGGAGGCAGACCTTGAAACACAATTCTCAGATTGTCAGTGGCAACAAGCAATTAAGTCCACTTACACATACACTGCTTGCTCCGCACTTTGGGAGTTCGCCCAAAAAATTACAATGAGGTGGTACTTGACACCATATAGAATGGCCAAATTCAACAAACAAACAACGCATACCTGCTGGAGAGAATGTAACTTGCCTGGGACACTCCTACATATTTTCTGGTCATGCCCGCATATAAAACAAGTCTGGTCCAAAGTAGAAACACTACTACATGAAGTTCTGCACCTACACATTCCACTAACTCCTTCTCTGGCAATCCTTAATATCACCATCAACGACATTCCATCAGACCTACGTTTAATCACCACACACATTCTCTTAGCCACAAAACTTTTAATAGCAAGAAAATGGAAGACAACTGCAGCCCCATCACTGGACGAAATTATCATGGTAGTCCAAACTCACTATACATATGAAATTGTCCTCTCTAGAGGGAAACATAACCATCATCGCATTAAAACTCTCTGGAATCCCTGGTCGGTATGGTATGAACATTACCGCAATGTTTGATTAACTCTTTGACTCTGGATAATACCACGGCTCTCCGTCCTCTCTTGCTCTTCCCCTCCTATCCTCCCCCCTTCCCTTTTTTTTCCCCCTCCTCTTCTCTTCCCCCCTCTTTTTCTTCAGCTCCCTCTCCCCTCCCCCCTCCCACTCCCCTCCCCTCCTGTATCTCTCACCCTTCCCTTTCATCATTGCTGTTTATAAGCTGATATTATAGACTGTTATGTACTAAAATTAACATTATATTGTACCTATTATACCTATTGTACCTATCATACCGATTGTACTTGTGGTACCGTTTGTACCTACTGCTTATTTGCATTGTTGTATGTTCGCTAAACTCAATAAAAACTATTTTGAAAATTATGCTAAGCGTATTTTATATTATGTTGGTTACTAGCATCCCTGAATACTAGATATATATATTCTTTTCACTAACATACAAATAATACACATTATAAAAATAGAATATATTAACTTAAAGAGATAAACTCCAAACACATGTGAGACACCTGGTGGTTGAACCTTTAAATCATTAGGCTCCCGGAAAAGGTTAATTATTAAGCCTTGCCAACCAATAGAAAAGGAACACATACCTTTTGGGCAGAACTTATTATAATTTCATGATCGTATTGTTTAAGAGGGTATTTAAGAAGCAAGAAAGAGGCCATGAGAGAGGAGGCTCAGGGACCCACCCTGAGAAGGGACACTGGGAGATACACATACTCCCAGACAGACTGACATCCATGCACCATGCATGAATACATGTTTTAACATTCATGAAGATTGCTGAAACCTAATCCTTGGAACTCAGAGGTCGTAAGAAGTAAATCCTCTTTAAGAGTATCCATGTTGAAAGCCACGGCAGCCATCTTAAATCCTGGTAACCAGACTAATAGCCATTTTGGAATGGGTAAATATGCCATGTTGATTATATCTTGTATGTTCACTCAAATATTGATGTATTGAATATTCTTCTATTGATAATTGTTCTCTCGAATCAATAACCGCCTTTTAGATTTTTTCTCTAAAGATTCATGTTTTCATAAAATATTTCTTTTTGCATAGATGCCACTTTTATTGACAAACAAACATTTAATTTATTTCACATTGTTAACCACTTACTTACCAACAGTATAGTAAAGGTTGGATGTGTGAAATACAGACGTTCTGTTTAATTGTCAATTATCATAAGGTTATTAATTCTACCAAGAAGTTATCATGATGATATTACATCCAAGGTACTACTCCCATTTTGAGGGTGTTTCCATTAAATTTCAAGATGTTAATGTAATGCAATCTGTATTTTAATTTCATGTAAATATTTGTTTTTTGTCAACCAATAAATGTAATTATTTTGTATGATCACTCGTCTCGTGTCATATAGATTGATTTTGTATCTTAAAAATATCTTCATTAAGAATTACGATAAATACTGTGCGGGAAACTGTCCTTAAAAAGCACAACAATAGGAACACATGACAAATACTTTTTTGCAGCACTTTCTTGATCCTTCCATACTGATCCTGCTCCCTCAATTCCAGGTCTGACCAGCGTTTCCTCAATTGCTTCTTGGATCGTCATCCCCCAAAAGTCCTGTGCAGACTTCTCACAACTTTAGTCATGATCTTGGCCTTTCTCACATTTGGGTTTCTGTACGGTCCATGCTTCCCATCATAGTCTGTCCTCTTCAAGATGTCCACCATCTCCACTCTTAAAAGGACATATTTGAGTCCTTATATCTCCTCCTGGATCTGGAACTGCCTTGCTCTGGGCTTTCCTCATCGTTGCTGCTCTCAGCACACACCTGCTATGTCTCCGCCATGTGCTCTCCCACTGCCCCGAAAAATAAGAGGCAGGGAATACATTAGAAAGAAGGACAGGGGCGGAGTTTGTGTATATAAAGCATAACACATGGGTGACGTACGTACCATATGTGAGTGGAGGACGTAAGATAGTTAGCGCTGATTGTTCAAATAAAGGTAAAATTGTAACTTGGGGCATCCGTAGTTAGTGGCCTATACTGCTTATGGTTTGAGGCCTATATTGGGACAAGATTAGGAGAGTTTAGCCTGACATTAGGGTTTGTCTTGTGTTGTGTCTTGCAGATAAAATGGTGGTTAAATTCACAGTCCCTGACTTCCTGCCCAACTTCATAGACAGGTACAGGGAGCTGCCATGTCTCTGGCAGGGACTATTCCAACAAGCAAAAGAGGAAGTCAGCATTGGATAAACTGTTGGAATTGGTGAAGTCTGTGTATTCCACAGCAGACATCAACTATTTGAAGGCTAAAATTGGTAGCCTGAGGATTACATATAATAGGGAGCACAAGAAGATCTAGGATTCCATGAGATCCGGAGCAGCAGCAGATGATGTATATGTCCTCAGGCTGTGGTACTAACACAGCCTGCGTTTTTTGGCCGACCAGACAGAACCCAGGCCATCACTATCAACACTTCCTTCCACATCAGCTGAGGCTCCTGAAGTCCAATCTGGGCCGTCCACCCAGGAAGAAGATGTGGAGGAGCCCAGCTTGACCCAGATATAGCAATGTTGAAGATATTTCTTGTCAAAAATAGAATGATGTTAACTAGATGTTATTGATCACTGATTTCTGATTTAACAAAGTGTTTTACATATGAATAGACAGTAGTAGCCAAAAATTATTGTGACATTATTGGGATCTCTCGGATTCCTGGACCGTATTGTGCTCCCTATTAAATGGACTCCTCAGGTTACCAATTTTGACAGTCAAATAATTGTGTCTGCCCTGGGGTACAAAGGCTTCACCAATTCCAACGGTTTCTCCAGCGTTGCCTTCCTCTTTATTTTGTTCTGACCTCGTGCTCCCTATTAAATTTCAAATTTTGGTTTTGAAAAATACTTGGCTATGTGTTTTACTTCAAAAAGGACAGTTTGTTTGTGAGTAGGCAGGTACATTTCAAAAATACAATGTCAAATTAACAAGGAACACCAACATAGTAGTATCTTTGAGGCTAAAAAATACAAGATAATAATGGTGTCGTGGTAACTTGATACACAAAATGAAAAAGAAAACTATGGAGATCACTGGAAAAAAAAATGAAAAAAAAGATTATTCCAGATATCACGAGAAAAAAAAAAAAGATTATTCTGGAGATCACGAAAAAAAATAAAAAATTATGGAGATCACTAGAAAAGAAAAAAAGAAAAAAAGAAAGATTATTCTGGAGATAATGAGAAAAAACCCAACAAAAACAAATATTATTCAGGAGATCACTAGAAATAATAAAAAAATATGTTTGTCAGAACTGTGAATATCAGCAGCAAAGCAACTTCATTGCTATAGCATTATAAAGAAGAAGAGAACGCGCTGCATTGAGAGATTCCATAATTTGCCACATGACGCATGTGATATCTCCATTATGAATGCTAGTTTTACAAGATGGGCTCGTACTTGATTCCGAGCATGTGTGAACTTTTGCGTGACGGACTTGTGTACACACGATTGAAAAGTCCGACAACAAAGTTTTGTTGGCGGAAAATTTGAGAACCTGCTAGCCAACATTTGCTGGTGGAAAGTCCGACAACAAATGTTCGATACACACGGAAAATCTGACTGTGTGTACGTGGCATAAGACTTGTAATTATTAATACTATATGAATAATTACCTTGGAGTTAGCTATCCTCTAGGTGGAAACCTCTGTTAAGTTGCATCTGGTTTGTTTTTACATTTTACTCTGTATAAAAGCTCAATAAAGAAATATTAAAATCGAAATGCATAGATTAACTGTATATTACTACATACTGTATACAGGCTCTGTTTTACCTGTCAAAGGATATGTATATATATTTATATCAATCCGGTCCTGTGATTGACACAGCTCACACAGCATAGCCCTGGCTAGCAGGGCAGGAGATGGGTCTGATTGGCATGACTGCCTGTATTCCAACTAGAGAGCTTAAGGAAAGGTAACCACTGCACCTAAACCAAGTAAGGAAGTGTTTCTGTATAAAATGTATTGGTATGATCACCAAGAATTATTTAATTGGAAGTAAGAAGTATAAAACACATATTATTGACATTACAGGAATATTAGCAGCAAAATATCTGGTTCAAATCCCAAATGAAAACTTTAAGATTAAAGTATCTAAAGTTCAGCCTAAAGCTAACTAACCCTAAATTTGCTGGCGGCCACATTCTTAAGCCTCGTACACAAGATCGAATTTTCCGATGGGAATTGTGTGTTGACAGACTGTTGGCCTAAAATCTGACTGTTTGTATGCTCCATCGGACAATTGTTGTCGGATTTTCCACAGGCAAATGTTGGATGGCAGGCTTGTACTTTTCAACGGACATCGGTGTGATGTCAGATTTTCTGATCGTGCATACACAAGTCCATCAGACAAAAGTCCAAAGTACAAATATGCATGCTCAGGATCAATGCTCACCAAACACAGCATTAGCAGAAGGTGCCCAAAGGGTGGCGCTAAAGAGCTGAAAAGCCACGTAGTACGTCACTACTTTTGTGTTTGTTGGCCGACAATTGTGTGCCATTTTTATGCAAGATAAGTTCCTGGCCCACGCCCTTTGGACAAAAGTCTGATGTTTTGTCTGCGGAAAGTCTGATTGTGTGTACAAGGCTTAGGACTAATTTAATAAAAGACAAAATTTGAACATTTTTACTGGGTTTCAAAAGAAGTTGCACATCCCAGAAATCTATACGAAAGAAAATGTGAAAAATGTTCCCTGTGGGATTTTAAGGCAGCAAATTGAGAGACATCAAATTAATTTTTTCCAAAATATTTTATTGCTTGTAAAACACTAAATGACACCTGTCACAGTGGATAAGCATGATAAGATTAAAATATGAGCTTTGGTGTGACAATAAAGATTCGTAAATTTTTTTACAATATTGCTAGATTTACAATCGGATTTGGATGTTGCTACGTGAGCTTCCGGCCTGTACATACATCACTATGGAAAGGGTAAATATGTGGAGGTGCCTATATAGGTGCCTGTTTAATGATATTGTATTTTATATTAATTATTCACTTGTTATATTGGTAGAAATAAAGAACCCCCTGAAGAAGACTGTGACCAGTTCCAAGTCGAAATGCATTGGGGTATTTCCCTACACTAAGTGGTTGTGTTATAACATGTAAAGACAAAACTGTTGGAACCCATAAGGAGCGATTTTCTGATGAAACGGAGATACATTTTACCTAGGATTGTAAATCTAGCAATATTGTAAAAAAAAATTACGAATCTTTATTGTATTTAATTTTAGTCTTATCATGCTTATCCACTGTGACAGGTGTCATTTAGTGTTTTATAAGCAATAAAATATTTTGGAAAAAATTTATTTGATGTCTCTCAATTTGCTGCCTTAAAATCCCACGGGGAACATTTTTCACATTTTCTTTCATATAGGACTAATTTAATAAACTGTTATATATTAGTGCGTTATACATTTCTCCATCCAGCAGGGGGAAGCATTGTAAATATGACCACTTCTTTATTGTTCTGGTATAACTATGTATTTTTAGCATCTATGTATGTCTGCGTTGGATTAAGTAAAGAAGCCCTGTGAATGCCTGTCCATGTCTATAGCTCAAATTCATTTTAAATACACAAAACTGTAGACGAGAATGGGATTCCAGTGAATGGACACTGCAGAAACACATGAAATCAGCTTGAGTGAAGAATCAAAACTTGTTTTAGACACACATCTAAAAATATCTCCAGCATGGCTTCTCTGGGGCACATGGAGAAATTGATGTGGCTAATCCATCCTCATCGGAGTCTTCTGCTGACAGGTTAGAGTTTTTCCTTAGAAGCTAATAATGTGTGTAGAAAAGAACTGTGTTACTGAGTGTTATTGGATCTCAAGACTTTTAATATTGTCCGCTCACTGATATCTCCTGCTAAACCAAAAGACTGCCCATATGAGGAAATACTGACCTTGTTAAAAAATAATTTTTCACCCACTGCATCTGAAACAGTGAAGCATTTCTATTTCAATAGACAACCGGGTGAGAGAATTGAAGCCTATATTGCAGAACTGAAAATTCCAATTTAGGTGCCAGTTTAGAATCCTTGCTAAGGGACAGCTAGGGTGTGGAGTACAAGATGAAGTGCTGCAGAGGGACTTCTTGCCAAACAGAACTTACCTTTTATTACTGCACAAGAGGAAACGCTTGCATATGAGGCTGCATACCTTCATTCAAAAGAAATGTAATCTTCCTCCAGCAAAATTAATTCACTGGATATAAATCAACTGGCAAAGGCAAATATTAAATCAAAGGATTTTTAACTACAATCTAATGTCGCAGTTCCATTTACAGGGAAGTGTCACATACAGTCTACAGATGAATACAATACTAATGGCAGCACACTCCAGTAAAGCACCAATTGTTGTTCCGAATGATGAAACCTTTACAGGTGACTATATACAAATGACTATGTATATAAAGTGGAAAACTCTTCATCAGGACTGAAGATTTACACTGAGATTGTGTTACAAGATGTTCCATGAAAAATGGAAGTAGATTCAGGGTGTGCATATTCACTTATTTCAGAAGAAACCTTTACCACATTATGACCTCACAATGCTCCTTCAATAGCACCCTGTGATATCCAGTTAGTAGACTACAACAAACAAGTTGTGGAAGTTGAGGGTGCTTGCTTTGTCCCAGTGAAATATGGACATTTCAGAGGATGCTTATGCTTAATAATTACTAATGGACATAGAGCAGGTTTGCTGGGTAGAGAGTAGTTTGAACCCTTTGGAATTCCATTATCAGGAGTTCATAATGTATCTCCAGTTACTCTATAGAAGGTGATAGAGGACTTTAGTGCAGTTTTTGAAGAAGACCTTGGCATGTATAAAAGCCCTCCTGTTTCTTTCAAATTAGACCCTACAATAACCCCAATTAATATGAAACCGTGCAAAGGTGCATTGGCTCTCAGACCAAAAATCGATGCTTAGACGTTGCACATTTTGTGGAACAAGGTATATTTGAACTTGTGTAAGTGAATGAATGAAGTCGCGCTACGGACTACCCACCCTGTGAGTGCTAGAATTTGAAATAAAAATAAATATAAAAATAAATTCATAAAATGGTGAAACTGAATTTTCAGGGGTTAGAGCTGCCTTTACCTGAAGCCTCCACTCCTTAGTGTGGGGGGGGGGGGGGGTTTAGTTTGAGAGAAAAAGATAGGTTATGGCGCTAAACCCAAAATTATATACTTGGCATATATATGTGTATATGCTATTAATGATCTGTCTGCAAACACTGTGATGCTAGAAATACTAATTAAACCATATGAAATTGAAGTGAAAAAATGCAAATACGTGCTAACACTGCTGTGTCAAATTGATATAAAACCCATATAATAATAACATCGAAATACTATCAGAAATTCATGTTATCAGAAATTCATACCAAGATAATTGGTGCTGAATCCTTGTGCATAAAGAAAAAACTTTCAAAGTCACATAGGATCAATACAAAAGTCACTCTATAAAGTCCTGGGTGGCCGTGACATAAAATGAAATAAAGATGAAGTGGCTAGTGCAAGAAGTGCTAATCTTCAGTACAGGAAAAACCACATAAGAACACTACAGATGTCCCATAATAATATCCTGGATGGTAGTGACAACAAAATAAAGTGACTCGTGCAAACAGTGCCTATCTTCACTGGAGATAAAACATTCGTCCCCGGTACGCCACTCAGTGTTGTGGTAATGTGAATGCTCTCACCAGGTAACTTGTCACTTCCGGGAAGTTGTGAAGCGCATGGAGTGAGAGGTCGAGTGTTGTGTGCTGCGTGGAGTGGAAGAGTGAAGAAAGATACCTGATCCTTCTACATATGGCTTGGCCCAACACCATCACATGGTCTATGCAAATGGAAGATTGAACATTTCCCCAGCGCACCAGCAGCAGCAGCATCCAGATAGCAGCACAGTGGCTCATACTGTGAAAGCCCATCCGACCCCATAGGGGTACAAGTTCTGGTGAGAGCATTCACATTACCACAACACTGAGTGGCGCACCGGGGACGAATGTTTTATCTCCAGTGAAGATAGTGATGCAAAAAAGCTCATCTTCTGACAATGTACTTGTACACTATATAGTTTCATAGTTACATGGTTAGTAAGGTTGAATAAAGACACCAGTCCACCCAGTTCAACCTGAGTGAGTGTCTACAATTGTCCCTATCCCTGTACATTGTACATCGCACACTCACATTGGTCCCTACCCTCAAGGAGCCCACAATTCAAGATCCCGATTCATATACTAGGGCCAATTTTGGACAGAAATTTACAAAAAACACTCACTCTTACCTGCAATGCTTCTCCATGTGGCATTGGAGCTGTATTAAGTCATGTTTTGGAAACTGGTGTTGAGGCTCCTATTGCATTCTATTCAAGGACCTTGTCTATGAAAGAGAGAAATTATGCTCAAATTGACAAGGAGGCTTTAGCTATTGTGTCAGGGGTAAAAAAGTTGTATCACTATTTGTATGGGCAGAGGTTTACCATTGTAACAGACCATAAGCCTTTGCTGGGTCTGTTTACCAGAAGTACTAACACTCCTCAAATTCTTTCCCCACAAATGCTCAGATGTTCACTCATGCTGAATGTCTATGACTATGATCTTGAATATTGTGCCGGCATCACTCACGCTGATGGGTCGAGCCAGTTGCTTTTGTTTTCTCCTGATTTTCTTGTCCCTCCTGTGCCTGAGGATCTCATGTTGGAATCCATTCCAAACACTCTGTTACATGCTGGAGACATTGCTGGTATGACTGCTAAATATCCCGTGCTGGCCCGTGTGCTCCACTGGGTGTAGAGGGGATGGCCCAAATCAAAAGTTGAAGAGAAGTTAAAAACAGTTTTAGTGTGCCAATATGAACGGTCTGCCTATAAAGGTTGCCTATTATGGGGAAACAGAGTGGTAATTTCAAAGGCAGGACAAGCTCAAGTACTGCATGCTCTCCATGAAGGACATCCTGGAATAGTCTGCATGAAAGAGTTAGCCAAAAGTTATGTTTAGTGGCCTAAAATGGATTAAGTTATTGAGAAGTGGGTACAGAACTGGGTACCATGTCAATCCACCCGTCATGCACCACCTAAAGCCTCAGTACTTCCCAGTAGGGGGAAGCCTTGTAAATATGTTCACTTCTTTATTGTTCTGGTATAGCAATGCATTTTTAGCATCTATGATCCCTGTATGTCTTTGTTAAATTAAGTAAAGAAATTAAATTAAATTAAGTAAAGCCTATCCCACACCCACCTAACTGTCCCTGTGCCACCCCCATCAATTCATTCTCTGCAGCTATTACCTTTTGTACCACTCCCTCCTTTTAGAATGTAAGCTCTATGAGCAGGGCCCTCCCGTACCTTTTGTATTGAATTGTACTGTAATTGTGTTGTCCCCCCTATACATTGTAAAGAGCTGTATAAACTGTTGGCAATATATAATATTATAAATATTATAAATATATAAATATATAATATATAAATTGTGTATTATAATAATAATAATAATAATAATAATAAAGAAGTCTTGTGAATGCCTGTCTATGTCTATGGCTCAAATTCATTTTAAATACACAAAATAAACCTTGTAAAGCAAAAATCGCCATACATACATTTTCTGCAGCCGGTCCGGTCTGTGCTGAGCTGTCAACGGCGGCTTTTTTGCAGAAGAGGTAACCAACAACAGAAGACCTATATTAAGTCTATGGGTGATGTCCCTTCCCAGGCATTTACCAGCCGTTGTTGGCTGTCTCTTCCGCACAGCATCCGCCACTGGAAACTAGACCAAATCTGCTGCAGAAAAGGTATGTTTACTGATTAGAGTTATGCTTAGAGTTAGTTCATTTTTGGATGAACTTCCACTTTAGGACAGCTACATGCACTCCAGTTGCTTCAAAACAAACAGTGTGCAAAGTCATAGTTTTTTTCTTTAAAAAGCATCCACAGACTGAGTAGAATTCTCATATTTTGGATTTCTCATCACTTTCTGTTTAGGTGGCAGTGGTCAACAGGACAAATCAATCTGGTTGATTCTATTTGGCAGTAGCAAAAATTGACACTGGTTCTAATCCTTCTCTTCGTAACCCAAAACTAAAATGCCCTTTCATGGAATGGTAGCAATTACAGTTAAGGGAGCACCAACTAACAGATCCCACTGCTGGATTCCCACACGCATTTTGACATATCAATATGCCATTGTTCACTGATTACTGAATTATCAGTGTTGAGAATCCTTCACTGTGTTTGATTACTTATTTTATTCTCAACAGAGCTTTCCTGAAAACACAGCAGCAATTAAGTATTGCAATGTCACCATCATTAATCCAATTGCCCAAGATTTTTGTTGGATGGATCTTTTCCCATGTGTGTTCATTCACGCCTTCCTCTATTTTTGTTATCATTTGTAAGAAACCACATAGAGCATCCCTTATTACGCAAGAGCTTAACAAGGGGACAATCAATAGTGGAATTTTTTTTAAAAGGTGATCCAAGTTTAATTGCATAAATCCTTTAAATAAATCTTTACACAACCCTTTACATCAATGGCTAAATCAATGACAGCATTGTTTTGACTGTTATAAATACAGAAATGTTCGTACATACTTAAACCTCTGTGAAATCTGCTTATCTTACACTTCTCTGGGAAACTGAAGAGTTATCAGGTAGGTGCCTTCAAACTTTCTGTGTTTGTTCACTGATAATATAATTCAGCCTTTCTCAACATTTTACCCTGGGGAAACCTTTATTTTAAGGTCTCAAGGAAGCCCTGCTAAAAATTATTAGATCTACAGCTCAAGGTAAACGACCATGATTGTAAAGTTGTAGAAAGAGATAGAGAAGATCATTTTACAACATTCCCCGGATATATAAGACAACAGTAATCTTGAAATGAATAATGTTGGCATAGACTGTGAAAACTGTAGTTTTCTTTTACATGCTAATCAGTGGGTTGAACATTAATTAATTGGTTAAGATTTGCCACAAAGCATAGTCTTGTAAAGGGAGATGTCTAATTTTTTTATCTGCAGGTTTTTTGTCTTCACTGGTTCAGGCACAGATTTTTTTGCTTTAAATATATCTAAAGCAAAAGAAAAAACCTTTTTTTTCATTTAGAACAGTGGTCTCAAAACTGCGGCCCCACAGGCCAGGTGTGGCCATTTGTTTGCCTTTATCTGGCACTCAAGCCAATATTGCTAACACTCGATACCAAAGATAAGGGACTATTCCTCCCAATGAAACCAATGGTAGGGCACTTATCCTCCCAATGACACCAATGATGGGACACTCTTCCTCCAATGACACCAATGATGGGACACTCTTCCTCCAATGACACCAATGATGGGACACTCTTCCTCCAATGACACCAATGATGGGACACTCTTCCTCCAATGACACCAATGATGGGACACTCTTCCTCCCACTGACATCAAAGATGGGGCACGTTTCCTCCTACTGACATTAATGACAAGGGGCAATTCCTCCCACAGACACCAATGGTGAGGGGAAATTCTTCCAACTGATACCAACAATTAGGCACTATTCTTCCCACCAACACCAAAGATGGGGCACCATTCCTCCCACTGACACCATTTTGTACTCCCACTGGTCACTGTCCTGCCCTCCTAAAGTCTAAAGGGCAGTAAACTAGCCCTTTGTTTCAAGAGTTTGGATACTTATGATTTAGAATAAAATTGTATGCACCGTTGGGGAAATTTACAATCACATATGTCCCAGAGACAAAACAGAATGTAAGAAATTTCTCCAAAGTGAGGGCAAGTCTCCTAGACTGTTATATCTGGAAAAAAATACTTCCTATTGGAAGATCTCGTTTTTTTTTCTCTGGTGGCACTCAAAATTTAGAATTTATCTGCATTGTCCGTTCCAGTGATAATGATCACCAGGACATACAATAAGAGAGTGTATCTCCCAGATGAGAACACAGACAGCAATGAAAAGAAAAATTGGTTTTAGAAATACTTTAAAAGAAACCCTTACAGCGAGAATATAAGGGCGTGATTTCTGAAAATGTTAGTTGCGTGGTTGTGCTTTATCCTGGTTCTCCTCCTACCTATCTTAGTGCACTTTCAGTGTCACTTAGAACTCCATCTCCTCTACTCCTCTTCCTCTCTCTGTTGGGGTACCCCAAAGCTCTGTCCTTGGGCCCCTCCTATTCTTGCTCTATACCTCTTCCATCGGCCAGTTGATATTCCAATACCACCTCTATGCCGATGACACCAAGATCTATCACTCTACTTCTCAACTCACCCCCTCGATCTCCTCACGGATCTCAAACGTACTGAATGACATATCGGTATGGATGTCACACCACTTTCTCAAACTCAATCTTTCTAAAACTGAGCTTGTAATATTTCCTCCTACCCAGTCCCCCCCATGACTTTACCATTAAGATCAACAGCACAACCATTGGTCCCTCCACACATGCCAGGGTGCTGGGTGTAATCTTTGAATCTCCCCTCTCCTTCAGCCCCCACATCCAATCACTGGCTAAATCCTGCCGCCTTAACCTCTGCAACATCTCCAGAATTAAACCCTTCCTGACTAATGACACCACAAAGCAACTTATTCACTCCTTGATTATTTCCCACCTTGACTACTGCAACTCTCTCCTTAATGGCCTACCCTTATGCAGGATATCCCCCCTTCAGTCTATTATGAATGCTGCTGCTAGACTAATACACCTCACTAACTGATCTGTGACTGCTGGTCCTCTCTGACAATCCCTTCACTGGCTTCCCCTACCCCACCATATAAAATTCCAAATTCTAACCACAACATACAAGGCCATCCACAACACTGCCCCCAGCTACATCACCAACCTCATCTGCAGATATCGCCCAAATCATTTCCTCTGCTCCTCCCAGGACCTCTTGCTCTCTAGCTCCCTTGTTACCTCCTCCCATGCTCGTCTTCATGACTTCTCCAGAGCCTCTCCCATCCTCTGGAATTCCCTGCCCCGGTATATCCAATTAGCCAATAACCTGTCCACCTTTAGGAGATCCCTGAAAACTTGCTTATTCAGGGAAGCCTATCCCACACCCCCCCAACAACTCCATCAAATAATTCCCCGAATCTATTACCTTTTGTACCACCACCCCCTCCCATTAGAATGTAAGCTCTATGAGCAGGGCCCTCCTGTCCCTTTTGTTATCAAATCTCTTTTTTATTTAATTTTTTCACAAAAAGATAAAATACACATTACACAATAATCCAACTAAACACCATTCATTAAAACAAACATTTCATTCTTCTTTTATAACTCAACTAAGGGATCTCATTTTTATCTATTACCTTATTTTATTATATTTCCCATTCCCTTCTTCCTTATCATTCTCACCACATTCATACAAAAAAAAAAGAATTCTATAATTATTTTTTCTATTCCCCCCCCCCCCCCCCCATATTCCCCCATGGGCTTATTACTTTTCTACTTATAGATATTCTACCATGCTACTTGAGGTCCGAAATTCTTCCCATCTCTTCCATATTGCTGGTATTTGATTTTTTATATATCCTTCTTCTCTTATTTGTTTTGTAATGCATTTAGTTCATTTTACATATCCATTCTGTCACCGTTGGACTGTTTGTTTCTCTCCATTTTTGTGCTATTACTGTTCTAGCTGCTGTTGTCATATATTGTATTATCCCAGTTTTCATACTATCTATTGTGTCTGCGTGAGAGAAAATAATGCTACATTTATATCTGGATTCATCTCTATTCCAACCACTTTCTGATGTATTTCAAAAATCTTATTCCAAAAACTTCTCACTTTATCACATCCATACCAGATATGTTCCATAGTCCCCCTTTCTACCTTACACCTTCAACATTTCTCTATTTCCTTTGTTTATTGTTTTCAGTGCCACAGGGCTCCAGTACCATTTCATTGCCACCATATAATTTCTCTCTTGATATTTAATTGCTGTAGATGTTTTATGTATTATTCAAAAAAAAAATGTCCATTCTTTCTCTGTAATTATCTTTCCGGTTTCTTCTTCCCACTTTTTCATTCCTATTAAATCCCTAACAGCTCCAGTAGGGAGCAATAAATTGTATATCTTAGATAATTTATTAGTCGGTTTCCGTTCATTTAGTATTTTCTGTTCAAACTTAGTTATTTGTCTATTTATTACGTTTTTATTTATTTCAATATAAATGTTTTTAATTGATGGTATTGTAACCAATTATTTTTATATTCAGGTCTGAATTCTTGAAGCTTTGGCATTTTTCCATCCACCAGGATCTGGACCAACCTTATATTCTCCAATTTGTTCCATTTGAAATAATTTGTAGTTTCTAAAGCTGGATTAGTCAACAGTGGGGTCATAGGTCCGATCCTGGTGGAGAGTTTTTCTTTTTTAACGCAGCGTCCCAGATTTTTAATGGTAGCTCTTACAAAAATCGGCATTTCTTTTTTTTTTCGGTCTTAACTCAGGCTTTATCCAGGGCAAGAATTTAAGTTGTGTCTCCATAATATCCTCGTCTAACATAACCCATTGTTTATTTTCCAAATTATGCTGCCAATCAATTATTCTAACCACTGATGCTGCTTGCAAATATTTTTAAAAATCGGGTAGTGCTAACCCTCCATTTTCTTTTGTTCTAATTAGTGTTTCTCTTTTTATTCAGTTTTTTTTTTTTTTTGCCCATACAAAACTATCTACGGCTTTTCTTAAATCCATCATTAATTTCCTTGATGGAGCAATAGGTATCGTTTGGAAAATATATAATAACTTTGGTAGTATCTCCATTTTCACTATATTTATTCTTCCCACCCACAAGTATGTTATTTTTTCATATTTTTGCAATTGTTTTATTATTTTTCGAATAGCCGTATTGTGATTCAGTTTCTGTAACAACTTCAAATTCTTCGGGATATAAATTCCCAGATATTTAATCACTTCTTGCTTCCATTTAAATGGAAAATCTTTTTGTAAAAGTGTCTGTGTTTTTTCTTTTATCGTAATATTCATCATCTCCGATTTGTCATAGTTTACTTTAAAATTACTTAATTCCCCCAATCGTTTAAATTATTTTATTAGATTTAGAATTGTTATAATGGGGTTAGTTAAATATATTAATAGATCATCTGGGTATACTGTTGTCTTGTATTCTTTCTCTTTAACTTTAATCCCTTGAATATCTTTTATTTTTCCTAATTGCATTAATAAGATGTTCCATCACTATTATATATAATAATGGGGATAAGGGACATCCCTGTCGAGACCCATTAGATATCTTTATATACTCTGATAAAATTCCATTTATTCTTACTT
This sequence comes from Lithobates pipiens, assembly GCF_037356315.1. Taxonomy (NCBI): domain Eukaryota; kingdom Metazoa; phylum Chordata; class Amphibia; order Anura; family Ranidae; genus Lithobates; species Lithobates pipiens. Next base: position 573,676,264 of record NW_027507758.1, read on the forward strand.
TAGCTCTCGTTTCATAGTTTGTTAGGTTGAATAAAGACACTAGTCCATCCAATTCAATCTGAGTGAGTGTCTACCCCTATCCCTGTACATTGCACAGTCACATTGGTCCCTACCCTCAAGGAGTTCCCAATCCAAGGTCCCCATTCATATACTATGGTCAATTTTGGACAGAAGCCAATTAACTTACCTGCATGCCTTTGGAGTGTGGGAGGAAACTGGAGTACCCGGAGGAAACCCACACAGGCAGAAGATGCAAACTCCAGGCAGGTAGTGTCATGGTTGGGATTTGAACCAGCGACGCGTCTTACTGCCAGGTGAGAGTGCTAACCACTACACCACTGTGCTGCCTGCAATTGAGTTAGCATATAATGCAACAATCCTACCTACCATTTTAGGGCCCAATCCTATCTGCATTAATGCTTCCTCTAAGAACCCACATCCCACCCTGTCGAATGCTTTCTCAGCATCTATAGCTAAAAGACATGCTGGGATGGCGGCTCTCTGAGCATACTCCACCAATGTACATGTTTTAATTATATTAGCCCCTTTGTAAAACCCGTCTGATCTAATTTTATATACTCCGGTAAAATCAGTGTTAGTCTGTTAGAAATAATTTTTGAGTATAATCTAATATCTATATTTGTCAGCGAAATTGGTAGAAAATTATTACATAATGTATGGTCTTTCTCTGGTTTTGGAATTAATATAATATTAACTTCTGTACTTTGTGGTACAAAGGTTTGTGTTTTCGATATAGAGTTATATGTTTTTTTAAGGATGCGCATTAAGTCTTGAAACGCTTTATAAAACCTGGCTGTATATCCATCTGGTCCTGGGCTCTTCCCTAGGGCCATTTTGGGTATTGCTTGTTGAATCTCCTCTGTTGAGATTTCTTCTTCCAAATCCTCAAATCAATTATTTCTCTAGGGAACCTAGGTATGGCTGTTTCATTTATATATTTTCTAATCTCTTCCCCCTTTTCCATCTCCTTATTTTCTTGTTGTACATTATATAATTTAGAATATTATCTGTGAAATGTTTTTGATATTTTTATTGGGTCGTATGTAATTTCCCCATTTGTTTTCAAAATCTTTGTTATAGATGTCATAGGTTGCTGTATTCTTAATGTTCTGGCTAATAGTTTCCCAGTTTTATTTCCATACTGATACCACTGTACTCTATTTTTTCTCCCTTTTGTAACTGTACTGTAATTGTGCTGTTCTCCCTCTACATTGTAAAGCACTGCGTAAACTGTTGACGCTATATAAATCATTAATAATGATAATAATAATAATACTGCTCTTCTTGCTTTAATTGTTATTGATCTGGAACAAATATACAAATACTTACTTCCCCTCCCTGCCTTTCCACCCTCAATAATAGCCCCCATCCCCTCCCGCTTCTCCACCCTTAATATTAACCCCCTCCCTGACTCTTCACCCTCAATAATAACCCCCCTTCCCACTTCACCACCCTCAATAATAACCCCCTTCCCTGCCTCTTCACCCTCAATAATAACCTCCCTCTCCTCCCTGCTTCTCCACCCTCAATAATAACCCCCCTCCCTGCCTCTCCACACTCAATAATAACCCCCCTCCCTACCTCTCCACCCTCAGTAATAACCCCCCTCCCTGCCTCTCCACCCTCAATAATAATCCCCCCTCTCTACCTCTCCACCCTCAATAATAACCCCCTTCCTGCCTCTCCACCCACAATAATAACCCTCCTCCCTGCCTCTCCACCCTCAATAATAACCCCCCTGCCTGCATCTCCACCCTCAATAATAACCACCCTCCCCGCTTCTCCACCCTCAATAATAACCCCACTCCCCGCTTCTCCACCCTCAATAATAGCACCCCTCCCTGCCTCTCCACCCTCAATAATAATCCCGCTCCCCGCTTCTCCACCCTCAATAATAACCCCACTCCCCGCTTCTCCACCCTCAATAATAACCTCTCTCCCCGCTTCTCCACCTTCGATAATAACCCCCCCGCTTCTCCACCCTCAATAATAATGCCACTCCCAGCTTCTTCACCCTCAATAATAACATCACTCCCGGCCTCTACACCCTCAATAATAACCTCCCGCCCTGCCTCTCCACCCCCAACAATAACCCCCCTCCCTGCCTCTCCATCCTCAATAGTAACAACCCTTCCTACCTCTCCACCCCCAACAATAACCCCCCTCTCTGCCTCTCCACCCTCAATAATAACCCTCCTTCCTGCAGAAACAGCAGTGCACTGATGGTTAATGAGCGACAATGTAGTATGGAGGGGGGTGTGGAATGATGGGGGTAGTCTGAGGGAGGGGTCCTGTGTAATAATGGGGGTAGTATGGGGGAGGGGACCTGTGTATTGATGGGGATAGTATGGGGGAGGTGGTCTTGTAAAATCATGTGGGAGGAGGGTCCTGTAATTATGGGGGTAGTATGGGGAATGGGTGTCCTATAGGGTGATTTGGTTAGTATGGGTAAGGGAGTCCTGTGTAATGATGTGGGGGGCAAAACTGCATGGTGGGAGCCCCAAGAAATTGTTTGCCCAGGGTCCTCTTAATATTAAAGACGGCCCTGCTTGCATGATCAGTGACCCGTAAAATACAAATCCATTGAGTAAGCCTAATTTATCACATTTTCAAAAAGAGGTTTTCAATTCTGATTTGCCACCATAATAGGAATAGAGGGGAAATATTTCAACCGGGATATTTGCTCTGGTAACAGCTGTCCAGGACAGCCTTTTCAACACAAAGGAACCCTTGAAATAACTTTCTGGTCTCAGGGATCCCCTGCCAAAATATACAGTATCTATAACTCATGATACATTAGTGTGATGGTCAGTAAGAAGTAGACATGTGCATTCATTTTCGTCCGAATGCATTTTTGTCCGAATTTCAGGTATTTTCGTTTTGACAAATGATAACGAAAGCACAGAATCCGAAAAACGAAAGATCCAACATAAATAAGTGCTTTATTTTCGTTTTCCTTGTTACAACAGTTCGATATAGAATAGGAGATTCGACGTGACTCTGACAATAATCTGTGTCTATAGAACCTGCGGCCGAATGTGCCTAACCTTACTTCTATTAGTCCAAGATTATATAGAGAAAATATTCGACAGAGAAAAAAGAGATTTGACAGAGAGAAAAGATTCTGCAAGTTACTGTTCTAAAAAGTGTTAGGGGACCTAAATCCTGCCCCAGGGGACATGTATCAATGCAAAAAAAAGTTTTAAAAACGGCCGTTTTTTCGGGAGCAGTGATTTTAATAATGATTAAAGTGAAACAATAAAAGTGTAATATTCCTTTAAATTTCGTGGGGGGGGGGGGGGGTGGTGTCTATAGTTTCTGGTGTTTATAACTGTCCCTGCACAAAGTGTCATTTATGCAGGAAAAAAAAGTCCTTTAAAATCACTCGCAGCTATTATGAATTGTCGGCTCCGTAATACAGAGAACACTCATTAAAAGTCTTTGATAAAATAAATAAATAAATAAACAAATAAAAAAGCGTGGGGGTCCCCCAAATTCAATTACCAGGCCCTTCAGGTCTGGTATGGATATTAAGAGGAACCCTGCGTCAAATTTAAAAAAAAATTGACGTGGGGTTCCCCCTAAATATCCATACCAGACCCTTCAGGTCTGGTATGGATATTAAGGGGAACCCTGCGTCAAATTTAAAAAAAAATTGACGTGGGGTTCCCCTAAAAATCCATACCAGACCCTTTATCAAAGCACGCAACCTGGCAGGCCGCAGGAAAAGAGGGGGGGTGAGAGAGCGGCCCCCCTCCCTCCTGAACCGTACCAGGCCACATGCCCTCAACATTGTGAGGATGCTTTGGGGGTCTGTGACCCCTCAAAGCACCTTATCCCCATGTTGATGTGGAGAAGGGCCTCATCCCCACAACCCTGGCCAGTGGTTGTGGGGGTCTGCAGGCGGGGGGCTTATCAGAATCTGGAAGCCCCCTGTAACACAGGCAGGTTTTGTTACATCAGAGGGGGGCGGGGTCACCCATACGTCACGGGGAAGCCTGGGTTTCCCCTTGCGTCAGAGGGGGCGGGGTCAGGTGACGGGTGGCCCCGCCCTCCGCATATAATAAACGTCAGGCCGCCGGGATCCCCGCAGTGTCTCCTCCGTGGAGACAGAAGATGGATGGATTCGCTGCGCTGGATCAGATCAACCATCGCTGGAGAGATATCATCCGTCGCTGGATAGCAAGAGTGGATTACCACCGCTGGAATCTTTTTGTTATTTTTTTTTATTTTCAATAAAGGAATTTTTCAAAAGTGTGTTTGTCTTATTTAACAATTTTTTACACTTTCTTTGTGAAAAGATAGGGGTACTTTTGTACCCCCTTACCATTTCAAACGGGGGGGCCGGGATCTGGGGGTCCCCTTGTTAAAGGGGGCTTCCAGATTCTGATAAGCCCCTTGCCTGCAGACCCCCACAACCACCGGCCAGGGTTGTGGGGATGAGGCCCTTCTCCACATCAACATGGGGACAAGGTGCTTTGAGGGGTCACAGACCCCCAAAGCATCCTCCCAATGTTGAGGGCATGTGGCCTGGTACGGTTCAGGAGGGAGGGGGGCCGCTCTCTCATCCCCCCTCTTTTCCTGCGGACTGCCAGGTTGCGTGCTCGGATAAAGGGTCTGGTATGGATTTTTAGGGGGAACCCCATGTAAATTCTTTTTTTAAATTTTACGCGTGGTTCTCCTTAATATCCATACCAGACCTGAAGGGTCTGGTATGGATATTTAGGGGGAACCCCACATCAATTTTTTTAAAAAATTTGACGCAGGGTTCCCCTTAATATCCATACCAGACCTGAAGGGCCTGGTAATTGAATTTGGGGGACCCCCACACTTTTTTTTTATTTATTTTTAATTTTTTTAATGAATGACTTTCAATGAGTGCTCTCTGTATTACGGAGCCGACAATTCATAATAGCTGCGAGTGATTTTAAAGGACTTTTTTTCCTGCATAAATGGCACTTTGTGCGGGGACAGTTCTAAGCACCAGTAACATGCGCCCCTTCACAGGCATACTATAGACACCCCCCAGCTACGAAATTTAAAGCAATATTAACTTTTATTGTTTCACTTTAATCATTATTAAAATCACTGCTCCCGAAAAAACACCGTTTTTAAAACTTTTTTTTGCATTGATCCATGTCCCCTGGGGCAGGACCCAGGTCCCCAAACACTTTTTAGGACAGTAACTTGCATATTAGCCTTTAAAATTAGCACTTTAGATTTTGAACGTTGGAGTCCCATAGACTTTAATAGGGTTCTAAAGTTCACACGAAGTATGCTATACAGTGGTGTGAAAAAGTGTTTGCCCCCTTCCTCATTTCCTGTTCCTTTGCATGTTTGTCACACTTAAGTGTTTCGGAACATCAAACCAATTTAAACAATAGTCAAGGACAACACAAGTAAACACAAAATGCAATTTGTAAATGAAGGTGTTTATTATTAAAGGTGAAAAAAAAATCCAAACCATCATGGCCCTGTGTGAAAAAGTGATTGCCCCCTAAACCTAATAACTGGTTGGGCCACCCTTTGCAGCAACAACTGCAACCAAGCGTTTGCGATAACGTGCAATGAGGCTTTTACAGCGTCCTGGAGGAATTTTGGCCCACTCATCTTTGCAGAATTGTCCTAATTCAGTTACATTAGAGGGTTTTCGAGCATGAACGGCCTTTTTAAGGTCATACCACAACATCTCAATAGGATTCAGGTCAGGACTTTGGCTAGGCCACTCCAAAGTCTTAATTTTGTTTTTTTTCAGCCATTCGGTGGTGGACTTGCTGGTGTGTTTAGGATCATTGTCCTGCTGCAGAACCCAAGTTCGTTTCAGCTTGAGTACACGAACAGATGGTCGGACATTCTCCTTCAGGATCTCTTGGTAGACAGCAGAATTCATAGTTCCTTTTATCACGGCAAGTCTTCCAGGTCCTGAAGCAGCAAAACAGCCCCAGACCATCACACTACCACCACCATATTTTACTGTTGGTATAATGTTCTTTTTATGAAATGCAGTGTTCCTTCTACGCCAGATATACTTGGACACACACCTTCCAAAGAGTTCCACTTTTGTCTCATCGGTCCACAGAATGTTGTCCCAAAAGTCTTGGGGATCATCAAGATGTGTTGTGGAGAAATTGAGACGAGCTTTGATGTTCTTTTTGCTCAGCAGTGGTTTTCTCCTTGGAACTCTGCCATGCAGGCCATTTTTGCCCAGTCTTTTCCTGATGGTGGAGGCATGAACGCTGACCTTAACTGAGGCAAGTGAGGCCTGCAGTTCCTTGGACGTTGTTGTGGGGTCTTTTGTGACCTCTTGGATGAGTCGTCGCTGCGCTCTTGGGGTAATTTTGGGTGGCCTGCCACTCCTGGGAAGGTTCACCACTGTTCCATGTCTTCGCCATTTGTGGATAATGGCTCTCACTGTAGTTCGCTGGATTCCCAAAGCTTTGGAAATGGCTTTATAACCCTTTCCAGACTGATAGATCTCAATTACTTTCTTTCTCAATTGTTCCTGAATTTCTTTGGGTCTTAGCATGATGTGTAGCTTTTAAGGATCTTCTGGTGGACCTTACTGTGTCAAGCAGCTCCTATTTAAGTGATGCCTTGATTGTGAACAGGTGTGGCAATAATCAGGCCTGGGTGTGGCTAGAGAAATTGAACTCAGGTGTGGACAACCACAGTTATAGTATGTTTTAACAAGGGGGGCAATCACTTTTTCACACAGGGCCATGATGGTTTGGATTTTTTTTCACCTTTAATAATAAACACCTTCATTTACAAATTGCATTTTGTGTTTACTTGTGTTGTCCTTGACTATTGTTTAAATTGGTTTGATGTTCCGAAACACTTAAGTGTGACAAACATGCAAAGGAACAGGAAATGAGGAAGGGGGCAAACACTTTTTCACACCACTGTTGCTAGCTCCGTTGAATCTTCTTTATACATTCGACAGACACCATAAGCCTTCAAAGACAGATTTGACCGTAATTCATGTGGATTTTTGGACGAATGCAATTTTTGAACAAAAAACAAAATAAATAAAAACGAATTTCGGGAGTAACTAAATAAATACATTTTTCGGACGAAAACGAAATTCCGAAACGAAATATTTTACTCTGCACATGTCTAGTAAGAAGAATGCTCCTTACACATATGGTCATTGTTAATAAGTTTTCAATATATGATGTCTATGTGTTGCCATCTTTCCTTCCCCCCCCCTTTTTGTCTTTTTTTTGTTTGTTTGTTATTTTTTGCTTTAGTTATGTTAGTTTGTATAATGTATTTGTAAGATGTTTGATGGTATGATTATGCCATTAATATATGTATATTTGTCTAAAACTAAGATTGACTACACTTGTGGTCATTGGGAAGAACCCCCCCCCCCCCCCCCCCTACACATAGCTAAAAAGTTAAATTGTATCAGTGGGAACTTATCTGAAAGCAGTGGAGGCTGGTGCTCAATATTTTTGGGGGTTGGCAAACCAATGCGGGAGACGGATGGAAAGGTGAGCTTAAAAAAAATCCCATTGAAATCCATGCTTCCTGCGCCCTGCATGTAAATTAGGGGTTGGGCGCATGGATTAAGGGGGGGCGGCACCCCTACGCCCCATATGGTCGGACCGCCACTGTCTGAACGTCAACAATTGCTCAATGCTCAAGGAACCACTAGCAACCTCTGGTGAAACCCTAGTTGACAAACCCTGCTCTAAGATGACATTTCCTCACTTTGGAGAGATTTCCTTTCGTTTATTCTTCGGTTTACAGGAACTGAAGGTAAATCTCCCCAGTTGGACAGAGAAATACAAATCTGACAGGGGTGCAAAACCCTTCCATGCACACCTCATTTTAAAAGCTAATTATAAATTCGGGGGGCTGCCATTTTTGTTAAAGGGCTTTAACTCTCCCCAATGCTATCCAAAATAAAAAAAAAACATTGGCTATACAGAATGTTGCCATATCAGTATATGTATATATCTTGGCTATGTTTTCATGCCTTGAATGATGTCACCAGAAAAAATCTGCACCAATGGAAGGAGCACCAGATCAAATGAGAGTCCAAATTAATTTCTTGATTTGCACTATAAAACAATGCACACCAATGGATTGATTATCATAAGAACTCACATTCAAATTCCAGCTCATCTTGGATACTTTTTTTCTTCATTGATGAATGCATATCAGGGTCAACAGTCTAGTTATGATTTAACAACTAATTAGGCAAGACAACTTACTAGCTATTCCAGTTAAAAAAATATCTAAAGCCCAAAGTAAAAGTTTTTTTTACGGCTTACCAGCCCTTAGAAGTGATGGAGTATTTCAGGAAAATACCCCATTACAGTCACTAGGTGGAGTTGATAAGCATAGGAAATAACCATATTAGACACAATATGGCTGTGCAAATTTGGAGACATTCAGGCAGCAAAGCTTATAAATAAATAGACCCCTTTCACTAAAAATGTGTGCTGTCCATGAAGAGCAGTTGAATCTGCAGAAGACAATACCAAAGCGGAGGTAAGTATTGCAGTTAAGATTTTTTTTTATTTTTTTATTTAAGATTAGGCAATATTTTTATTTTTTTTAGCTGAAGTTGGAGGCTTGATTTGATTTTGTCTAGAACCAGAACTACTAAAGAATAAATATGTTTAGGCCTCATGCACACAAGGCGTTTGCAAACTCTCCTAGAAGCCTTTCTTCCTGGCAAAAGAAAAAGTGTTTTTGCGCCAGCTTTTAGCAGCATTTAGGAGCATTCTGCCAGCTAATCAATCCCCAAAAAAACGCAAAAAAAATTGAAAATTATGCTCATAGAACTTGAGGCTTCAAAAACGCTTCTAGATTAAAATAGTGTGCATGGACACATATGATAACACTATTTCATTCTAGAAGTGGAAAAAAAAATGCTTGAAGCAGAGTTCCACCCAAAAATGGAACTTCCGCTTTAAGGCCTCCTCCCCAGCTCCTGTTTGTGAAACAGAGCTTTTGGGGAGGAGGGGGGAGCAGGTATCCGAATTTGACAGGTACCTGCTCACACTTCTGTTCCAGTTGCCTAGGCATATGGAAGGGGAAGTTCTCCCTCCAGAAGTCTTCTGGGACATATAATGGGTCCTAGAAGACTTTGTGGTCAGTCACTGACCGCAGCTTCGCTTGCACATGCGCACCTGGCTTTGAAGCCGCAAGCTGTCACAGCTGGGCGCCCATAGTAGAGATGCCAGCGCTGCCGAGGGAGGACAAGGTGAGAACATGGCTGCAGTGAGTACACCGCTGGACCGTGGGACAGGTAAGTTGCTGTTTATTAACTTTTTTTTCCCTGCCTCTAAACTCTCCTACCACTAAACGCTGTTAAAAACCAATGTCACAATGGACACATAGGTGAACATGCAGGGGAGTTTAGTGGCAGGGAAATAAAAACAAACAAAAAGAACGCCAGACGCCCCTAGAAGCAGCTGCAAAAGCATCCAGTGTGCATGAGGCCTTACAATTTATGTGACATTCAAACTATTGCAAAAAGTACCAACAAATAAACAAAATATGTTACAGGGAAAATGAAGACCATGCTGATCTCCACCCTCTGCCTGCTGGCCTTGATAGCACAAGCTGCTGCACAGGTATGTCATTCATATGTTTTCTTTCCAGCATATAAGACCCAGTTTGCCTTCACTATACTTACCTTCCTCATTAGACCTGTATGCTGCAGGAGAAAGATCGGATCACCCATCTCTAAGCCCTTGTACACACGGTCTGAGATTCTGCCAACCAAATCCGTCGGATTTTGTCCGTCAGATTTAGTCTGACGGATTGTGTCCAAAACTGTTGCATACACACGGTCGGACTAAGTTGTCGAAAAATCCGATCTTTCAGAACGTGATGACGTAATTTCGTTACGATGGGACTACATTCAGGCTAGTAGCCAATAGCTTTCATGTAGGAATTTGATCTGAGCATGCGCGGCACTTGGTCCGATCAAAATTCTCTACACATGACCGGATTACGTCCGACCGGCCCAGTTGGTCGGGAAATATTTCCAATATGTTGGAAAATTGGGTCCGACGGAGATTCGGACGGAATCAGTCCGATGCATACCACACACAGTCGGATTATCTGACGACACGGTCCGATAGGACACATTTCGACGGATTCTCCGACCGTGTGTACGCGGCATAAGTGCTGCAGAATAGTCCCTTCGATAAACCAACTTTTTGAGATGGGAATAAGGGACACCTACTAGCAAAAGCATGTAAGCATAGGACATGCCCCCTGACACACCCCTTTAAAAGGAGCATTTACCTAAAAAAAAGATTAGTAAGCCCATCAGGGTTTTTTTTACCACTACTATTCCTTTATAGTGGTTTTTAGAAATTTGCAAATGCAGCAATTTAGAAATTGGAGGAAAGGTTTATCACTGGGAAACACTTTTTGAAAGATAAAAAGGGCAATTTGTATACAACTATACAGATCAGACCAAAATGAGGGACAAATGGAGAGGCAAGAGGGACAGAAGGACAGTCCCTCAAAATCAGGGACCTATGGATAAACTAACTCAAAGTTCTTCTGCTGAGTCTGTAAATCATTGCCTATCCCCCACATGGGATTGTATATACATAGCTCCCAACTCTCCCTGATTTTGAGGGACTGTCCCTGATTTGGAGCAATGTCCCTCTTTCCCTCATTACTCCTCATTTGTCCCTCATTTTGGTCTGATCCATATAGTTGTGTATAAAATGCACTTTTTATCTTTCAATAAGTGTTTCCCAGTGCTAAATCTTTCATCCGATTTCTAAATTGCTGCATTTGTAAATTTTAAAAGCCAATATAAATGAATAATTGTGGTAAAAAAAAGTCCCTTGTGGATTTAATTAACCTTTTTTTTGGTAATTCTCCTTTAAGGGGATGTGGCAGGGGACGTGTCCTATACCTACATGCATTTGCTAGTAGGTGTCCCTCATTCCCATCTCAAAAGGTTGGGAGGTATTGTCATATGACATTGTCCCAGAATGAGAGCGCATTCCGCACGCCGTTGTTTTATTATACAGTGGGCGGGAAGTGGTTAAAAAAAAATCTGGGCCACCTTCATCTGGGTCCCCAGAGAACCCCCCTTACATCAGGGTCCCCAGAGAGCCCACCCTTACATCAGGGTTCCCAGAGGGCCCCCCTTAAATTAGGGTCCCCAGAGAGTCTCCCCTTACATCAGGGTCCCCAGAGAGCCCCCCCAAGATCCCCCTTACATCAGGGTCCACAGAGAGCCCCCCCTTACATCAGAGTCCCCAGAGTGCCCCCCTACATCAGGGTCCCCAGACAGCCACCCCTCCCCATCCATCCAGAGGTTCCCTATGTACATGACTGGTCTCCGCTGTGCACCTTTAAGCCCCAGCACATCTCTGTATGCCCCACCTGGGGGGAGATGGGAGGCGGGCGGAGGGATCCCCTGGGCCTTGTAGTTCTCTTCCCGAATGTATACAGTGGAGAGGGGAGGGGCCTCTGACCCAGGCATGTATCAGCAAGAGTGTAGAAGCAGAGCGACTCACTTGTACACTGAAAAGTGAAAATGATACATGTCCAGGTCAGAGGCCCCAACCCTCCCCACTGTATACACTCGAGAAGAGAACTACTAGCCTCAGGGAGATCCTGTGGCCACCATAAAGCTGCCGATCACCAGCTCCCACCTCACTCTACTGCATACTAAACAGACCGCCAGAGGTGCAGGGGGAGATGCTGGGTCTTGGGACCCCCCTACAGTGGCAGAACGTCAGGGCCCAGTCCCAAGCGTGACTGCTGGGACCATGAAAGTTCCGCCACTGCTGTGCGTCTTTGGCTCTGAATCAGGTGTGAATTTAGGCAGAAATTCTGACTTGATTTGCACCTGAATTGGTGAACAGAGAGGCACCGGACCCCCTGCCGCAGCATATGTGAATCCAGCCTCCAGTGTGAGCTGTCACTGCTGCTGGGGCTTCTATCTTCACCCAGTTTTCCTTCTGGGTTGGCACTCTCTGGCTGTTTGAATGGCCAGGCTGCAATGACATCATGAGCGCAGCATGATCCTCTGCATTCTGTGGCATGCTCAGTGCCCTGAATGCAGAGGATCTTTGCGCACACACCTGTTTTTTTTACCAATCTAAATGCAGCCTTTTGTTGTTATTGGACCTATACACAGAGATGAGTAAACATAGACTGTGTATAGATTAGTAAAAAAATAAAAAAAATCTGTGTTGCGGGCCACACTTCCATGATTAAAAAAAGCTAGAAGGAATTTTACATGTGTGTATGCATGTGCATGTACTCGTAAATATGTGGATGTGCTATACACCTCATCCTCACATTTTTTTTATGCGAAGAATATCTGATGTTCAAACATCAGATCCGTGTGCAAGTACCCTAAAGATAAGTAGCGGTTAGTTTTGTTTCATTTTTCGGATGAAAATTTCATTTTCGGAGATTCGGATGTATACGAATTTCTGAATGGACATAGTAACGAATGTCAATAAATCCGAAACCAAAAAAATAAATATTGAAATTAATAAATGCATTCGTTTTATTCGGATGACATCACATGATGTGATAATAGTTCAAGCCCATGGGGAAATTAAAAATGTTCAAATTCATTCAATAATTCAAATAACAAATAGATCTGAACTTTGTTCCATTCTCTGATTTGGATGCACATGACGCCAGTCAATATTGTCCAATCAGCTTATGCCATTAGTCTTGGCGGGTTGGACTAACGTGTCAAAAAGCTGCTCACTCCCCCCAACCCTCACAAAAAAAGCCCTACTGGTATTCCAAAGTAATCTCACATGGAGCAATTATCTGGGGTTCGGGATAGATGATCACTCCAGGACACAAAAAGCTTGTGTCCAAGACAGACATCTGTCCCTCATCATAGATAATAATTCCATAAAGTGATTACATGTAAACATTGAGGATGACTGCAGCTGCTGTCAGACTTTCATTGCTTTGAACAGCCTGAGCACCTTCAACTGTCTTCAAGCACCTGAAAATACAACTGCGGGAGTCCACTGCAGTTGAGGTGCAGTTCTAAGAGCAAAAGGTGGAGCATCAAGAGGAAGGGGTGTGGTTTACAGATAACAGGGTGGGTATTAAACAGGAAGGGGTGTGGCATTGACAGGAAGGGATGTGTCATATTTAAATTAGGGGGTGCATGAGTTTAGTCAGGCTTAGGGCAGCACAAAAAACAAAATACACCACTACCCACACCAAGATGGCCGCCAGAGGTACTCAGAAGTTGTGGCGTACTAACAGACAGCTGCAACCTCTGTGACAACTATGGAATCTCTCAAGGAACAATTTCCTCTAAAGATTCAGCCCCCTTGATAATAGTGGCACAGCGCCACCTACTGGATGGAGGCTGAATTGCATCTGCCTACAAGGAGGGGACAGGAAGGTGTCCTTATAACTGTATCTATTATTTGTGTAATGAAAATGACTGAATGTGATGACTGAAACTCTTTCAGACTACTGATCCAGCAGCTAAACTGTCAACTAAGATAGAAGCCAACCGAAAAGAAATTCTCAATGCAATAAATAAGTGTAGAAGGAATGTGAAACCAACTGCGTCCAACATGGCAGAAGCGGTGAGAACGTTTTTTAATGCTCTAAGAAATTACTTACTGAATAAAGTATGAAGGCTGCCACTGCTAACTTCTTCTGAAATGGCTAATTGAATGGCTGTCCTGCAATTTTAATGGTTCTGATATATTGAGTGATTGCCTCAAAATAAGTATGAAGATTGGGAGCTGTACCTGTACTCTGACTTAATTGACTGAATGCATGTTCCAGGGAAGGCTCAACAAATATTGAATTCAGAAGCATACAGTCAACTAGCATTTTCCGCAGGTCATCAGCAATGGCAATCTTAGTATTTCCCACATTTAAAGCGGTTGTGTTATGCTGTATGATAACCATGTGTAATATGAAAGCATTTTATTCTCAATGTGTTGTGACTGAACTAGAATGTATGTTCACATATCCCCAAATACACAGGGAATTTAATTTCCATTACAATCTATGAAGTGCTTCACAATAGAGCCCAGTCACACCATTGCATTGTTCCTGCTCTAAAAGTTGAAGGAAAAAAATATTTCTGTTATTATCTGTGAATCTCTTCACATCAGTATGTTGCATTATAGTGCACTACAGTGTGTTATTGAAAATCCATTGGAGATCCGCCCTTTTGGTCAATGAAACTATTTGGATTGAATGACCTTCATGGAAGACCCACTATGGGAGGGCTGACAGTAAAGCTTAGCTTTTACTCCAAAAATCAATGTATGCCTATAACGTAATTTGTCCTTAGCTATGGATCTACTAATTGTTTTGAATATGTTTTTAACTAGAGGACATTAAGTATGGATATAGCAGCCTCCAACTCTGGGAACTAAGCTCTGTTGTACCTACCCCCACCTCCACCAATGTAATTCTGTGAATCCCTGTTACCTATACAGAGGCTTGCATGGCAAAGCAAGTGAGGTGGCCTAAGCAAAAATCTGACTTTCTGTAAAAAGATTTGAAGTTCTATGACTTGTCCAGCATACACCTGAGCACTACAAAAGGTGTGTGTGGGCATATCTAAGTGTCTGCTTTTTCCCCATGCCAAAAGGTTATAGTTAAGGTTATAGGGAGTGTTTATGTGAGGGTTTGAATTGTAGAGGACAGTGTTATGCCTAGCTCATCTGGTGGGTCTTCCCTGAAGGTCCTTCAATCCAATTGGTTTTGTTGACCAAGAGGGAACATCGTCAATGGATTTTCAAAAGCACAAAAGGGTTGTGTAGAGGTTACAGGGAGGATCGGTGTTATGTTTACAGAGACAGATACTGTTAGGATTATAGAGAGGTTTCGTATTGATATAGAATTAGTATTAAGGCACAGGGAGGGTTATTGAGGAATAGCTTAGAGTTACAAGGAAAGGCAATGGAAGGTTAATGTTAGGGATACAAGGAGGTTGAGTGATTAGTGTGAGGGTTGCAAGAAAGTTAAAGAAAAGTATTAGGGTTACAGGGGGATCATCTGAAGGTAAGTGTTAGGGTTACAGAGTGGGTTAGGTTGAGTGTAAGTGTTAGGCGGCGTACACACGCGGGGACTGTTCGCTCAACTTTGTTCGTCAAACAGTTTGAGCGGACAGTCCGCTCAAAATTAGCATGGACGGACTTGGCCACACACGACGAACGAACAGTCCGCTGAAACTTGCGCGATGACGTGAACGGCACGTACGACGGGACTAGAAATACGACGTCCTATACACTGCAATGCAACCTTCGCCGTGTAAATCCTTTCTGAGCATGCGCGGAACTTAGTTTGACGAACAAGCCTACACACGGGCGGACTGTCCGCTCAAACTAAGTTTCAGCGGACAGTTTTACGGAATTTCCGAAAAACTTTGTTCGTCAGACTGTCCGCTGAAACTGTCCGCTGAAGCCCACACACGAGCGGACTGTCCGCTGAAACACTGTTCAGCGGACAAAGTTGAGCGAACAGTCCCCGCGTGTGTACGCGGCCTAAGCTTTACAGGTAGTACTAATATGAGGGGCATAGGGTATTGGGAGCTCTTTGTTGTAGACTGTGAAAGCTAATCTCCTGCTGCATTAAAGCTCAATGTATCACTCCTGGTATATTATGAGTCCATGAATTGAGTTTCGGAGCTCCAATTACAATTAAAAACAACCCTAAATAAATGACTTTTAAATATTTGCTCATTTTAATTACTCTTGGTTGATGCCTAAGATGATGGCTTTGATTACAAGAAAACGTGTGTTATTCAGAACAAATAATGATTTTATTAGTAGTGATTCATTAGGTATAATTTTTAACTCTTGAAAGAAAAAACCTGCTCCATTAGAATAACAGCAGTGTGTTGTCCTTCCTTAGGTATGGAATACGGAGGCTGCAGATTTGGCTTTAAAGTATGCAAAAGTTTGCACAATAGCCCACAGCCCACTACCATCAAGAAGAATGTCAAGTAAGTTGCCTGATATTAACTTATGAACGTATATAAATTATATGCTAAAAAAACTGACCTATGCTGGACAGGAACATGTTGGGATCTCCAGTATGTCAGGTTTTAAAGAGGAACTCCACGCAAACATTTTAGATGGTGGCAGATGTTTACCATTTAAATGTACACAGTAAGCATTGACTATCTGCATAGTTTTTATAACTTTCTTTAGAGTGGGGAACATATAGAAACACAAAGGTCATAGATAACTTCATAGCTGTATTTGTCCCAATTGGGCATTTTCTGTGCAGTCACCAGGACTGGGAGGGAGGGAAAATCTCTCCAATAGAAACACAGACAGCCTGAAACCTGACCGATGTTCAAACTCTTCCTCATTCTCACTACAAAATGAATATGGTCTGTTTTGGAGTCCACTTAACTTTTTATCTCTGCATTAAATCTATATGCCAGGCTGTCAAGGGCGCACGTTCGTGATGACTAGCTGTCCGGGGAGAGGACTCAGTTTTATGTAGGAGGGAATAAGGGGAAACTTACTTTTCACAGCCCGCAATACCTTCAGCATGAGAGGTAGACTAGTATAGCTGGCTGACCACACACAGGCAGACACAAATCTTATATGCAATCTGGTGCACTCTATGGGTTGGGGAGCAGTCTAGCAATTAGTATACACTTCTAGGATTCCTCAAGCTATCCTACAAGCTAGAACCCTTGTGTTAATCAATCTCCCCACTGTCCACACACACCCCCACACCAGACCTACGACAGTAGTAAAAAAATACAAAAGAGATAATAGGACATAAAAAGTTTGGCCATTAGCTATGAAAATATCTGTCAACAAAGCACATCAGAAACATTTGCAATTCACCAGTTTAGGCCGGCTCCATGTCAGTCACCCTGTCCATTTCTCATGTTCCTCAATTTATTGAGATATGGATGGGGACTGGATTTTAGCCTGTGGCCAATCAGCCCTTGGGGTGTCCCCTCCTCAGCCCGGAGGATGCTTCTACATTTTGAAGTGATCAGGATTAAATTGGCCATAAATGTTTCTGATGCCTGGGTCAGGGATAGGATTTTGCATCAGTCCGATCTCAACAAGACCATTCACCCCTTGACTGTTGCAGTCAGGCACCATACAACCGTTTTGTGGATCTACCAAGGTTCTATGCACAGTACACATACAATTTCATATGCACACATACCCCAAAAATGTGTATGATCGGAAGGAATTCATTTCCTCCCTTCTTAACTAATATTTTAGTTTTTATGAGAGATAAAATAGATTCCTCTAATTATTGACATATTGACAAATCAGTTGTGGGTAGGCAGTTCAGGGCCTTCTGGGTGTATATTATTATTATTATTATTATTATTCAGGATTTATATAGCGCCAACAATTTACGCAGCACTTTACAATATAGGCTTTATCCCCTGCTGGGCTTGTAGACAAAATAGCTAGGACTTCCCTTTGAGGCTCTGGGAGGTTCTCCACCGATACAGAGATGTGAAAATGTTATTGGCATATACAGTAAATGTCAGTTCTGGTCAACAGACGTGCTCTTTCCTTTCAACTTAATTGTAATTTAGGCCCATCTGTCTAAGACTGATTACTGAATTGAGAGAATACTGTATCTTTAAAACCACTGAATTAAAATATCAACAATCATACAACTTTTACCTTTATGTTACACAGGCTACCATATTTCACATATCCGTATGCATGCCATCAATCTGGCCTCCGTAAATGGCACACTCTAAAGCCAGGTATATACGGGCTGAATGTCGGCAAACATCGATCGGTAAAAAAAAAAGAAAAAACGTCGGACATTCGGCCGGTGTTTATGTCTGTCTGTCCGACATACAGATTTCTGTTGGGCGCGCAAGCTGGAAAACCAGCAGATATCCAACTCCCGATCAGAGCTCTCAGCCAATGGCAGAAAGTGTTGATCGGAGTGTTCTAGCAAGGGGGGCCATCCATCTGTCAGACCACAACAACTCAGCAAGGGGGGAGATCACTGCACCAATGTCGGATCATCTGAGATGACAGGTTTTTTTTTCATTCAGCCCGCTGGGTTGTATGCTGGGTAGCACGGAAAAAATCTTGTAGTGTGTACCAGGCTTAGGCCGACCACGCACTGTATACTAATTGAAAAGATTGTTTGAGTTTGTCCCCCTAGTGAAATTATACAATCAGATTGTATACTGTAGACTATGGTAAGTTTTAAAGTGGTTGTAAAGCCTCAAGGTTTTTCACCTTAATGTATAGAATGCCTTAAGGTGAAAAACCCTCTGTGCTGCAGCTCCCCCAAGACCCCCCTTTTTCTTACCTGTGCCGATCCAGCAATGTCACGAGCGCAGGGGCTCCAGCCAGTGTCTCTCTCTTCATTGGACAGATTGATAGCAGCAAGAGCCATTGGCTTCTGCTGCTGTCAATCAAAGCCAGTGATGGGGGGGGGGAGTTCCCCTGTCTGTGTCAATGGACACAGCAGCGGGACTCGTGAGCGAGCCTGCACTGTTTCCCCTTTGGGAAAGTGGCTTTCCGTGGGAACACCAGATGAAGAGAAGGGGCTTAGAAGAGAGCAAAACAATTGCACAACTCCTGCTGTGTACAATCAGGGCCGGGGGGGGGGGGGGGCATGCACGTCCCCTAAACCCGGAAGTAGCTAGTGATGTACCGGTATGTCGCTTTGCCTACAGCATCTGCCCATCTGCAGTACAATGCGGGCAGGTGGACGTTAAGTGGTGAAAGAACCAGCAGGAAGTCCTCTAATAAGTGGTTGAATATATGATTTATCCAGGATTGACCATAGATTCACTGACAACTTAAAACTGGCCTCAATTTCTGATCTGTGATATTAAAGGTGAGTGGAGGTCATTGAAGGAAGCCAATATGGCATTTGGTTGGGGTGGGCAAAGGGCACTACAGCACAGGAGTAAACTTCTTTGTTGTAGATTAGGATCACTGGCACACACTGGCTTGCATCGAAATGCCTGTATTCTCTGACTTCCACAAACCAATTTACTTGTCCATACTTATTATTTATTGTGCAATTATATCAAATTATTTTTATTTTTATTTACTTAATACATTTACCACAATATAAACAGATAGTACAAATAACACCCCATAAAACAAAACAAATACTACATAGAAAAGCCCACAGAAAAAAAAAACACGCCCTATCAAAACCGATCCCACACAAACAATCCCCACCCACCTCTCCCACCCAGTACCTTGGAACATAAAACATATTAACAAGGGTAATATAAAAAAGAACAAATTGATGCTTACTAAATAGAATAGACTAAACGTGACCATAGAGTACGACTCTCAGTGAAAAGGAAAATGTATACATATATAGTCACGTACAGCCCTGTAAATTTAAAGCAATACTTATAGCGCAGATTGGTCTATATCAATACCAGGGACAGACTCAAGCTATTGTGACCAAATAGCGTCAAACTTCCTCATGGAGTTCCTTAACCACTTCAATACAGGGCACTTTCGCTCCCTTCCTTCCCAGCCCAATTTTCAGCTTTCATCGCTCTAGTGCTTTCAGTGACAATTGCGCGGTCATGCTACACTGTACCCAAATGAAATTTTTATCATTTTGTTCGCACAAATAGAACTTTATTTTGGTGGTATTTATTCATGACTCCGTTTTTTATTTTTTGCGATATAAGCACAAAAAAAGCGGAAATTTGGAAAAAAACCAATATTTTCTTTTTTCTATTTTAAAAGAAATCCAATAAAATCAAATTTTTGTCATAAATTTAAGCCAAAATGTATTCTGCTACATGTTTTTGGTAAAAAAATTCTGTTAAGTGTATAATAATTGGTTTGTGTGATCACGGACATATGTACGCAAATGATCATGTACATATGTGTGCAGGTGATCACGTACATATGTGTGCAGATAATCATTGGGACATGTGATTTTAGTGGGACATATGTGGGGGACATGTGTTTTTTTATTTGGGGACATGTCTTTTTATTATATGGGGACATGTGTGTTTTGGGGACATGTGTGGTGACATGTGTATTGTGGTGACATGTGTGTTTACACTGTAGGTTTATACTAGACTGGTGATCAGTTAGTAAAAAGCTGTAAAAACAGCTCATACTCACTGATCACCAGCCGGCTGCAGCGATCTGCTCTCCTCTCCTCAGCGACGACTTCCGTGTGAGGAGAGGAGAGCCGATTGCCTAGCAACCAGCTGTTTGTTTACATCACATGACAGCTGTGATTGGACACGGCCGTAATGTGATCAGGAGGGCCAATCACAGAGCTCTCCTGCCGATCCGAGATGCACCGTGTCCGGGTGACACGAGCACATTGGGATCACCCCCTCCTTCTGAAGGACGTTCCTGAATGTCCTCTCAGAAGTAGAGAGCTCCCACCCGGCCATATATGTACATTGGCCGGGTGGGAAGTGGTTAAAAAATTGGCAAGTTTTTCCAAAGGAAATAATCCTATTAAGATCAAAAATCCAATCAGATACGATAGGAGGATAGGGAGAGGTCCACTTAAGGGCAATTTGTCTGCGGGCCACAAAAGGGGAACGCCTAATAGTATTCACGATGGGAGAAGTACAAATAAAAGAATCATGGTAGCCCAGTAAACACGTAAGTGGTTCAACCAGTATATTAATATCTAGTAGCCCATTAAGAGTACTAACCACCTCCACTCAGTATCTCTGGAGTTTGGGACACCTCCACAAAACATGTATCAGCGTACCTGTATTACCACATCTAGCACAGGTTGGGACAGATCTCAAGTCGATAGCATGCAAAAATTGAGGATTTCCATATACCCTGTGAAGGATAAAGATCTGAGCCAGTCTATGTGATGGAGAGAGAGAGAGAAACAAGAGGCAAAGCCCAAAGCCTCTTCGAAAATAGGGCCAATATTTTGTTTCCACCCAGCCCTAGAGCGAATGGAATAATTCAATAGGAACTTATCTAACAGCGCCCTATATGTCACAGAGGTAAGACCCTTGGTTGACCTTGCTTGTACTATCTTATCAAGAAGACGGGTGGTAGGAAAGTATACCTCAACTGAAGAAAATTGAGCATGTAGAGCAGGACACAATTTGAGAAATTGATAAAACCAATTTGAGTGTAAAGAAAATGTTCCCCCTCAACTCTTCAAAAGTCTTTAGGAGAACATTCTCATATAACTGAATAAAGTCTCATACACACGATTGGACTTTGTACAATCTTTCCCATGGATTTTTGTACAAAGGGCGTCGACCGTGAACTTGTATTGCATACACACAGCAGGACTTTTTCAGCCAACTTTTACCAAATCACGTGGTTTTTCTGCTCTTTACCGCCACCTTTGGTCAACTTTTGTATTGTTGTCTGATATTTTGCACTGGTTCTGAGCATGCACGTTTGTACTTTGTACAAAAGTTCCATGGTTTTCTGTACACACGATCAGACTTTGCTCCATCGGACTTTTGTTGCCAGAAAGTTTGTCCGTTCGCATAGCCAACAAAAGACCAATGAAAACCGAAAAAGTTTGTCTGATGGAGCGTACACACGGTCGGATGTTGCTCCAAAACAACTAATTTGCATGTTTGTTGTCAAAAAGTCAGATCGTGTGTACGGGCCTTTAAGGCTCATACACACGATCGGACTTTTTGACAACAAACATGCAAAGTACAAACGGGCATGCCCAGAACCAATGCAAAAGATCAGACAACAATACAGAAGTTGACCAAAGGTGGCGGTAAAGAGCAGAAAAACCACATGATTTGGTGAAAGTTGGCTGAAAAAGTCCTGCTGTGTGTATGCAATACAAGTTCAGGGCCGACGCCCTTTGTACAAAAATCCAAGGGAAAGTTTGTACAAAGTCCTATCGTGTGTATGAGGCTTTAGAGTGATTACTACAGCTTTTTCCCATCTCTGAAAACCCCTGAGAGCCAGATGTTCAGGAAATACCCCATATTGGGGTGTATCTAATAGAATAAGAAAAACCCATAATTTTCTTAACCACTTACGGACCACCCACCGTCATTATACGTTGGTACTTTGAAGAGGGATATCATTGTTATGACAGCAGCTAGCTGTAGGCGGGCAGGATAAAGCATAGAATATTTTTGCCCGAGAAGTTGTGCCATCATCTGTCAGCCTCTCCACCTTGGGCCAATCCGAGAAAGTAGGTATTCTTTGATAAAGATGTGAGGCTTCTGAATAGTGGATAAGCACTCGGCTTACCTCTTTTTATATCTGGCAGCAGATGGGAAGTTGCCTATGCAGCTGCCGGAACACAACACTGCTGTGTGTAGTTAATACTACTACAGTCTATACACAGGGGCGGACTGACCATTCGACCACTCGGCCACTAGGGGGCCCCATCAAGGTTGCCAGCCTCAGTAAAACCAGGGACAGTATGTATGTTTTTTTTACATCTGTTTCTGAAATGTCCCTTACCGACATCCTTTTGGTCTAAAAATCCTGAGATTATAGCTGCCCCACCTCTCCAGTACCTGCTCAGCCAATAGAAACATGTCTGTGTATACTGTTTGTACATGTATGCAGGGCCCAGGACAAGGGGTGGGCAGGAGGGGCAGCTGCCCCTGGCGCAATGGTTTATTGCAAGGGTAGGAGGCACCCTGACCCCCAACCCAAGGGGAAAGGGAGGCACAGCTTGGCATCTTTGTCCTGGGCACTGGATAACCTTGTCCCACCACTGCCAGTATGTGTATACTGTGTGATTGTATACTGTGTGGCCTCATAATTTCTGATTGCCTGGGGGCCCCATAATCTCCTATTGCCCGGGGGCCCCATGAGTTGTCAGTCCACCACTGTCCATACAGCAACAGCACATCCTGCGAAACCACATAGTTCTGAAACGAAAATGGTTTGTTTTGGCCAGCTTGGGCCAGGCAAACTATTTAATGTAACATTAAACACAAGGTCTAATTTAAAGAAACCTGACTAAGGTTTCTTTTTATATCATACTTACCTGCTCTGTGGTTAGCTCAGATCCTCCTCTTCAGGTCCCTCACAGGCACTTCTGGCCCCTCTTTACTGCCGAGTGCCCCCACAGCAAGCAGCTTTCTATTAGACAAATGCAATTTGCTTTGTTTTAAATGTAAATTCGGACAAATTTTTGGTTATTCAGAGATTTGAATGTATCTGACTCTCTGAATGAAATAGTAACAAATTTAGTTGAAATTCTTTTAATTTTCTTTCATTTATCCACATATGCTTTAAGATAAAGCCTCCTGCCTTTAGAACCACTTTAATCCTTAATTTAGAGCCTTCTTGCCCTTTATCCCTTTAGCTATCATTTTACTGACGATTTATTCATTTATGTTTGTGTATTTATTTATTTTCTTGTTTATTTCTGTTTTTCTAACCAATAATATCAAAACTTTAATTAGACCCTTAGCATTAAAAGAAGCAAAACTGAAAAAAAAGCCTTTATTCCTTTACTAAATAACTTTGTAGTATGTTGTGCCAGAATCATAATTTTTTTGCCACTCCAAACAAAACCAATTATAGAATACAATATATAGGGGGTTATTTACGAAAGGCAAATCCACTTTGCACTGAAAGTGCACTTGGAAGTGTAGTCTCTCTAAATCTAAGGGGTAGATTTGAAATGAGTGGAAGCTCTGCTGATTTTATCATTCAATCATGTGCAAGCTAAAATGCTGCTTTTTATTCGCCTTGTACAGTATGTCCCCCTCGGATCTACAGCGACTTTACTTCCAAGTTCACTTTAAGTGCACTTTCAAGTGCACTTGCAGTGCAAAGTGGATTTTCTTTTAGTAAATAACCCCCATCGTGTTTCTTTTTCTAGTTACACTCTTTTTTAAACTACAGGCAGTCCCTGAGTTAAAAACATCCAGAAATCTCCAGGCAGCCATCTTGCTGCTCACTGCACGCTGCCACATACCGTATGGTGGACCTGTCAGGAATCCCACATCACTGCATGGCCAGTGAGCCCTTCCCTAATCTTTTCTAAATGTAACCACTTCAATACAGGGCACTTTCCCCCTTCCTGCCTAGACCAATTTTCAGCTTTCAGTGCTGTTGCACTTTGATGAGGTGGCACTGATGATGAGGCACTAATATGCAGCACTGATGGGCACTGATAGGCGGCACTGATAGGTGGCACTGAAATGCAGCACTGATGGGCACTGATAGGCGGCACTGAATATCACTGATAGGGGGCACTCATGGGCAATGAGAGATGGCTCTGATAGGCAGAACTGATGAGGAGGCACTAGCAGGCTTTACTGCTGGGCACTGATGTGCATCTAGAATGAGCACTGATTGGCACCTCTAAAGTTCATACCTGGTGGTCCTGGGTGGCATCCCTAGTGGCCCTGGGTGGGCATCCATGGTCAACATCCCTGGTGGCCATGGGTGGCATCCCTGGTGGTCCTGGGTGGGCATCAGATAATCAATCAGCACAGACACCTTCTCCTTTACTCGCATCTGTCAGACGCAACAGAGGGAAAGTCAATCCACAGGTCTTCCTTTTTACACCGTGATCAGCTGTGATTGGACACAGCAGATCACGTCAGAAAGAGCCTCCATCAGAGGCCATTTACCCAGATCAGAGATGCGGTGTGTCAGACTGACACACCACATAAACGATCGCTTCTCGACCCCACGTGAGTTATCCTGATCACGTCATATGACATCCGGTCAGGATAACAGAACCACTTTGCACACATCACACGGAGAAGTTCTGTGCTGGCCGTGTCCCTCGGACACAGCCAGTCACAGATCGCTGTAAACGGCCAATCACAGCGGCCGTTTACAGCACGATCGGCGTGTCCAATGAGAGATGATCTCATATATAAACATATGAGATCATCTCTCAGTGCCGCTCTCCCTCCTCACACAGACAACGTGTGAGGAAGGAGAGATGAACGGCTGCAGCGACCATAAGTTAAAAAAAAAGTAAAAAAAGTGCCATCCATCCCAGTGCCATCCTCCCCCAGTGCCATCCTTCCCCAGTGCCATCCACCCCAGTGCCATCCTCCCCCAGTGCCATCCGCCCCAGTGCCATCCTTCCCCAGTGCCATCCTCGCCCAGTGCCATCCTCCCCAGTGCCACCTGCCCCCAGTGCCACCTGTTAGTGCTATCTGTCCCCAGTGCCACCTGTTGTCAGTGCCATTTGTCCCCAGTGCCATCTGTCATCAGTGCCACGTATAAGTGTCATCTGTCATTAGTGCCACATGTCATCAGTGCCACATAGTGCCATCTGTCATCAGTGCCACATATTAGTGCCATCTGTCATCAGTGCCACATATTAGTGCCATTTTTCATCAGTGCCACCTGTCAGTGTCACGTGTCATCAATGCCACTTATCAGTGCCATCTGTCATCAGTGTCACGCGTCATCAGTGCCACGTATTAGTGCCATCTGTCATCATTGCCACATATTAGTGCCACATATTAGTGCCATCTGTCATCAGTGCCACGTATTAGTGCCACGTGTCATCAGTGCCACGTATAAGTGCCATCTGTCATCAGTGCCACGTATAAGTGCATCTGTTTTAGTGCCACGTGTTATCAGTGCCACCTATAAGTGTCAGTGCCACATATCAGTGCCATCTGTCATCAGTGTCACGTGCCATTGTCCTGGTGCTCCAGGGCCTTCAAAAGTGTAATAGGTAGTCAACAAGTTAGATGTGTAATTTATGCTCTTAGAACACGTGATGGCGCTACCTGGATGTTGGGCCTCTCTATGTGGACAGGCTGTGAAAAAGTCCCACACATGTGGTATTGTAATACTCAGGAGGCGTAGCAGAATTTTTTTTGGGGGTGTCATTTGTGGTATACACATGCCATGTGAGAGAAATAACCTATTACAATGACAATTTTGTGGGGAAAAAAATAAAAATCTTAATATTGCAAAGAATTGTGGTAAAAAAATTACAACATCAAAAAGCTCACTGTGCCTCTTACTAAATACCTTGGGATGTCTACTTTCCAAAAAGGGGTCATTTGGGGGGTATTTGTACTTTCCTGACTTGTAGACTCTCTAACTTTCACAAAGACCAAATAATATCTACTAATTTGGGTTATTTTTACCAAAGATATGTAGCAGTATAAATTGTGGCCAAAATTTATGAAGAAAAATTAATAATTTGCATAATTATGTCACAGAAACAAAGAAATATGCGTTTTTTTCAAACTTTTCAGTCTTTTTTCATTTATAGCACAAAAAATAAAAACCCCAGAGGTGATCGAATACCACCAAAAGAAAGCTCTATTTGTAAGAAAAAAAGGACAAAAAATTAATTTGGGTACAGTGTTGCATGACTGAGTAATTGTCATTCAAAGTGTGAGAGCACCGAAAGCTGAAAATTGGTCTGGGCAGGAGGGGTGTTTAAGTGCCCAGTAGGCAAGTGGTTAAAGTCTCTTTAAAAAAATTAAATAAATTAACAAACATGTTAAACTTACCTGCTCCGTGCAGCCGTTTTGCACAGAGCACTCCCGGGTCTCCTCTTCTCGGGTCCCTGGCCGACGCTCTTCGCTCCTACTGAGTGCCTCCAGAGCACTTGAGCAGGCTCGTTCCTGAGCTGTGACTCTGTGTGTCCAATCACACACAGAACTGTGGCTCAGCTTTGCCCCCTCTCTCTCCCGATTGGCACAGTGGCTGTGATTGACAGTAGCGGGAGGCAATATCTCCCGCTGCTGTCTCAGCCAATGAGGAGGCAAATTCCCCAGAGAGCCGAGGCACTCGTGCACATCACTGGATCGAGATGGGGCTCAGGTGAGTATTTGAGAGGGGGGGGGGCACAGAGACGTTTTTTTTGCCTTCATGCATAGAATGACTGACCTTGAGCCTTTAGAACCACTTCAACCACTTCACGTCTGCCCCATAGCAGTTTTACAGCTAGAGGGCGTCTTTCCTATTCAGAGTCACACATACTGTACAGGTTCACTTAAAAAAATGTGAATATCATCAAAAAGTTTATTTATTTCAGTAATTAAATTCAAAAAGTAAAACATATATTTTCTTTTAATTTTGATGATTATGGCCTACAGCTAGTAAAAACCCCAAATTCTGTAACTCAGAAAATTTGAATATTACATAGGACCAACACAAAAAATAATTTTTAATACAGATATGTTGCCTTTCTGAAAAGTATGTCCATGTACAGTATAGTATGCGCTCACTAATTGGTCAGGGTTCCTTTTGCATGAATTACTGCATTAATACGGCGTGAAATGGAAGCGATCAGCCTGTGGCACTGCTGAGGTGTTATGGTGGAAACCCCGATCTCTCTAATAGTGGCCTTCAGCTTTTCTGCATTGTTTGGTCTGGTATCTCTCATCTTCCTCTTAACAATATCCCACAGATTCTCTATGGGGTTTAGGTCAGGCAAGTTTGCTAACCAATCAAGCACAGTGATACCATGATTATTAAACCAGGTATTGGTACGTTTGGCAGTGTGGGCAGGTGCCAAGTCCTGCTGGAAAATAAAATCAGCATCTCCATAAAGCTGGTCAACAGGGGCTTGAGCGGAATTACGTCGGAAAAAGCATCCAAGATTTTTCAGACGGAAATTTCGCTCGTGTGCACGGGGGCATAAGAACTGCAGTGGTTAAGCAGGGAAAGGGAAATATATAATAATGTTTACCAATATTAACTATCTCTTTTTTTCCAATGTGTACAGGTGGCGTAGATTGTGGAGAAAATCTTTTCTTTGCCAATTTTCCTGCCTCATGGACCCAAGCTATTGAGACTTTTTGTAATGAGTCTAAAAATTTTGTATATGGCAAGGGACCCAACCCATCAGATGCTATAACAGGACATTATACACAGGTATGCTTTATTTTAAAATGTGTCTGTTGAATTTTATAACAATGCCTTATTACAACCATATATTAAGTTTGTGTAACACAATAAAAAATTAGCAAAATGTGCTGCTTGGGGAGGGGGTTAGTTCAGGAAAGGAGGACTAATGGAGCAAGGGCTGGAAATGGGCTTAAACATTTGACAAAATATGCAAAACCACTATGACATGTTTGCTACAGAACCAAACGTTAAATATTACCACATCAGGAGTTCCACGAAAAACAGCTGCACAAGTTATGAAAAAAGGTCAAATATACACTATATTGCCAAAAGTATTGAGACCCTTTATCATAAGTCTTTTTTTGAAAAGGTTCTTACTGGATTTCTTAATGTGAACCATTCGTGGGCAGATGTAAAGTACTGTGCAGACGTTTTAGAGAGGTGTGAAGAAATGCTGTAAAGTACGAATGCTTTAAAAAATATATATTTTAATTTTATTTTTTCAATGTATAAAATGCAAAGTGAGTGGACAGAAGAAAAATCTAAATCAAATCAATATTTGGTGTGACTACCCCTTAGCTTCAAACCAGCATCAATTCTTACTAAGGATGAGCCGAACACCCCCCTGTTCGGTTCGCACCAGAACCTGCGAACAGACCTAAACTTTGTGTGAACTTTAGAATCCTATTAAAGTCTATGAGACTCGAGCATTCAATCAGAGGGGGGCGGGGTCACCCACACGTCATTGGGGAACCCCGGCTTCCCTCACTAGCGTCAGAGGGGGCGGGGTCAGGTGACGGGTGGCCCGCCCTCCTAATATAAGAAACGTCAGGCGCCGACATCCTGCAGTGTCTCCGACAGTGGAGACAGAAGATGGATGCATGGATGGACTTGCACTGGATCAGATCAGCCATCGCTGGACCCCGGAGAGATGATCATCCGTCGCTTGATAGCAAGAGTGGATTACCACCGCTGGAATCTTTTTTTTTTTTTTTTTAATAAAGACATTTTTCAAAAGTGTGTTTGCCTTATTTAACAATTTTTTACACTTTCTTTGTGAAATGGTAGGGGTACCCCCTTACCATTTCAAACAGGGGGGGCAGGATCTGTGGGTCCCCTTGTTAAAGGGGGCTTCCAGATTCTGATAAGCCCCTGCCCGCAGACCCCCACAACCACCAGCCAGGGTTGTGGGGATGAGGCCCTTGTCCCCATCAACATGGGGACATGGTGCTTTGAGGGGTCACAGACCCCCAAAGCATCCTCCCAATGTTGAGGGCATGTGGCCTGGTACGGTTCAGGAGGGGGCGCTCTCTCGTGCCCCCTCTTTTCCTGCGGCCTGCCAGGTTGCGTGCTCGGATAAAGGGTCTGGTATGGATTTTTAGGGGGACCTCCATGTCAATTTTTTTTTAATTTGACACAGGGTTCTCCTTAATATCCATACCAGACCTAAAGGGCCTGGTAATTGATTAAAAAAAAAAGCGTGGGGGTTCCCCCAAATTCAATGACTTTCAATGAGTGTTCTCTGTATTTCGGGAGCCGACAATTCATTATAGCCGCGAGTGATTTTAAAAGACTTTTTTTCCTGCAGAAATGACACTTTGTGCAGGGACAGTTCTAAGCACGGGAAACATGCGCCCCATTCACAGGCATACTATAGACACCCCCCAGGTACGAAATTTAAA
Source organism: Lithobates pipiens (assembly GCF_037356315.1). Lineage (NCBI taxonomy): Eukaryota > Metazoa > Chordata > Amphibia > Anura > Ranidae > Lithobates > Lithobates pipiens. The sequence continues at coordinate 573,705,695 of NW_027507758.1, forward strand.
GGAATATTACACTTTTATTGTTTCACTTTAATCATTATTAAAATCACTGCTCCCGAAAAAACGGCTGTTTTTAAAACTTTTTTTTGCATTGATCCATGTCCCCTGGGGCAGGACCCAGGTCCCCAAACACTTTTTAGGACAGTAACTTGCATATTAGCCTTTAGAATTAGCACTTTAGATTTCTCCCATAGACTTGTACAGGGTGTTCCCGGCTTTTCGAATTTGCCGCAAACACCCCAAATTGTTCACTGTTCGCCGAACAGGCAAACAGGCAATGTTTGAGTCGAACATGAGTTTGGCTCAAACTGGAAGCTCATCCCTAATTCTTACAATTGCACACTTTGTACACCTGCGCAAAGTCAGGGATTCTGGAGGGTTAGAGCCAGGTGTATGATTAACCTAATTATACCAAGCAAGTGCTAACGATCATGAATTTCATACGTAGATTGAAACACAGTCATTAACTGAAATGGAAACAGTTGCGTAGGAGGATTAGAACTGGGTGAGGAACAGCCAAACTCTGCTACTGCTATTTTCATTTCTCATGTCATACATCATGGTAAGACTGAGCATAGCAACAAGACACAAGGCAGTTATATTGCATCAACAAGGTCTCGCTGACGCAAAAATTTCAAAACAGATTGGGGTTTCAAAATGAGCTTTTCAAGCTATTCTGAAGAAGCACATAGAAACGGGCGACGTTGAGGACCATAGACGCAGTGGTCGGCAAAGGAAACGTAATGCAGCATATGAAAGACACATCATGCTTACTTCCCTTCAACATTGGAAGACTTCATGCTGTATCATCAACACAGAACTAGTGGAAACCATTGGGACCCGGGTACACCCATCTATTGTCCAAAGAAGTCTGGCCAGAAGTGGTTCTCATGGAAGAATTGTGGCAAAATGCCATACCGCTGATGTGGAAATGAGGCTAAGTGACTCAACTCTGCATGAAAACAAAGGAACCAGGGTGCAGAAAAATGGCAGCAGGTGCTCTGGACTGATGAGTAAAATAAAAATATTTGGCTGTAAAAGTAGGAAAGTTGTTAGGGAGGGGCTGAAGAGGGGTACAATAATGACTGTCTGCAGGTAACAGGGCATTGTGGAGGTTCCCTGCAAGTTTGGGGCTGCATATCTGTAAATAGAGTTGCAGATTTGGTCAGGATCAATGGTGTCTTCAATGCTGAGAAATACAGGCTAATACTTATCCATCATGCCATACCATCAGGGAGGCGTATGATTGGCCCCAAGTGTATTCTGCAGCAGGACAACAACCCCAAACATTCAGACAGTGTGATTAGTACCTAGTTTCAGTGTAAAAAAGAACGAGGAGTCCTGGAAGTAATGGTTTGGTCCCCAAAAACCCCCGAACTCAACATCATGGAGTCTGTCTGGGATAACATGAAGAGACAAAAGGATTTGAGGCAGTCTACATCTACAGAAGATCTGTGGTTAGTCCAAACAACTTACCTGCTGAATTCCTTCAAAAACTGTGTACATGTGTACCTAGAAGTATTGATGCTGGTTTGAAGATAAAGGGTGGTCATACCAAATATATTAATTTGATTTGGTTTTCTCTGCTGTTCATTTACTTTTCATTTTGTTAATGGACAAAAATAAACTATCAACACTTCTATTTCTGAAAGTACAGAAAACCTTGAATTGCAAGCATACTTGTAATCCAAAGCACTTGTATATCAAAGCTAATTTTCCCATAAGAAATAATGGAAACTCAGATGATTCGTTCCACAACCATTTATTCATAAGTTCTTCAGTTAATAGTCCATATAAAATTATAAAGATTATAGCAATGTGATAAGTTGTGTAACCATAAAAAGTCCCCCACAAGGGGATTAGAAGCAAAATCCAGCAGGAGCTACAGAGTATTAAAGGGAAGAGAGGAAGGGAAGAGAGGCCCTTCTAAGTGTAGCAATATGGATCTTACCGCTGTATGTCTGCAATCGTGACTAGGAAGACTACCCTGCAGTAGAGTGATCTGAAAGCGAGGCTTGAAGCGCTCGTGGAGTGCAGCATGGAAGGGATGGCGTTGATGGCGGTGCGGAGAACTGTCTATGTGGACAGCTTTACCCTTTATGCCTGCATACTTAGATGCGTCTGTTTTATTTATCAACCATGTGAGTTGCTAAATGTTGTACCTTCATTAAATGTAACTGTACTGTTACACTTAGAGGCGTCTCTGTTCTCTTTTATACTCAGTTGTGATATGACAGTACTTGTATATCAAGACGTCGCTTGTTTATCAAGTCCAAGGTTTTACTGCATTCTTCATTTAAAGCATTTCAGTAGTATAGGCCTGAAAAGGGTACTTTACAATGTTTTCTTTACTTTGAAAAAAACTTTGAAAAAAACGCTGACATATAGAGTGCATACCATAATCAGATGGTCTCTTCTAATGCCCTGCACACATGATTGGACTTTCCGACAACAAAACCGTGGATTTTTTTTCAAAGATTGTTGGCTCAAACTTGTCTTGCATACACATGGTCACACAAATGTTGGCCAACAATTACGAACGTAGTGACGTACAAGACGTACGGCGAGCCGATAAAAAGTTCAATAGTCATGCTCCACCCTTTGGGCTTCTTCTCCTAATGTTGTGTTTGATGAGCCTTGATTCTGAGCATGCCTGGACTTTTGTGTGACGGACGCGTGTAAACACGATCGGAAAGTCCGACAAAAAAAATTTGTTGGTGGAAAATTTGAGAACCTGCTAGCCAACATTTGTTGGTGGAAAGTCAGACAACAAATGTTCGATGGAGCATACACAAGGTCGGACTTTCCACCAACAAGCTCATATCCAACGTTTGTTGTTGGAAAATCTGATTGTGGGTACGGGGCATAAGACTGTAAACAGAACTGTTTTGCTGCCACTTGGTGTTCACCATAATATGTCACATTTAGATGTGGGGAATGGGTTGAAGAAAAGGTTTGACATTAAATAAGCACTTCCACAGCCTATGTGCAGGGATAAAGTGCAAATAAGTAGAATATTTTACCAAAGTAAAAGTATAGCTAAAGCCAAAACTTTTTTTGGTTTTGATAGAGTTGTAACCTCTGTCAGGTTATCACACCAAAGAAAAAGATTGCTGCACACTCAGAAGAAAATTCAAATGTTGATAATTTTATTTATCTGGACAACATCAACAGAGAATCTTCACCTTGGACTTTCTCCTCCACTGAGGCATTTCACCCTCAAGGTTTGGTTTAATCTCTAAAATTCAGCCCAATTTTGTTGGTGAAACTTGTAAGCAGAGGAGGAGGACCTAAGTTGAAACTCTCTGTTTATGTTGCCTAGATCAGTTTATGTTGCCTAGATCAGTTTATGTTGCCTAGATCATAAGCTTTTTTAAATCAAGGCATCGTTTAGAATTGCACATCTCAGGGCATAACAGTCTGAAGACTTGTTCAACTGAGAAGGCACAATTTCTTTTGCTTATTCCCATGTGTTGTGTTTTTCAGTGGGGTGCCATTTGCACGTGAAATAGGCAAAAAAGGCATGCATTTAAAATCACAGACGCAAATGCATGTGCATTTGCTAGATGCATGGGAAATTATTAAGAAATAATTGCATAAGCTCCTGCACCTCACCTGATGTTAACAAACCCTAAAATGTAGTTTGCGAGGCAGAGTTTAGTGGTCCGTATGTTGTGATGCAGAGGTTCATTGTATCTGTAGAAGTCAGTGAGCAGTATGTAATGGCAGGATAGGGCAGTGTGCAGTGGTAGGGAGGTCAGTGAGCAGTATGCAGTGTCAATCAGTCAGCAATATCTAGTGTCAGCCAGTGGACACATCAAATTCCTAGTGGAGAAGCCTTTCTGCATCAGCCACTTACCGTACCGTTGGGGATGAAGGGAGACTTGCAGGGCTGCTATCTCTGGTTCTCTTTCATCTTCAGGTGCTAGATCAGCCATAGCAACCACCTGTGTGAGGAGGAATGAAGGTGACCGCACCCCTAATCCCATCCACCACCTCCAGCTGCCTGGGGAGAAGTAGGAAGAGGAGAAGTCCATTATAAACTCTGGGGAGAGGAGTGGAGAGTGTCACAGACAGCCTCGGCCCCCCCCCCCCCCACTAACCTCTACCGCCATACTGCCTGAGGAGGCAAGTGATGGCAACCAAGGTCACTGTGTGGGCTCCCGACATTCTCCTTTGCAGCCAATAACATTATTGGTTGGTATGATGTAGGCAAGCAGCCCAGCACAGGGTCAGGGCTTATATTTTCATCCTGTGGCTCTGTGTAATAATAAGAATGGACACAGTGGTGTAGGAGGATTCTAAAGTATGGTTTGCCATGCAGAGTGTCCAAACCATAGCATAACAATTATAGAAACAGTCAGTGCTTATGAAACCCGGACAAGTGGCAACCATAGCTTGCGCTTCCCATTCCATTTAATAGACAATGAACCCTTTGAAACAAAACATTAGGTCTGCATGTATAATTTTATAGAGGCTAACAGCCATGGTTTCCTCCATAGATACAGTGGAGGCAAACCTGTAGCCACCTTAGGACAGGAAGTGTGTTATTCAAAAGATTTCCAGATAAAGGAAAAAAAGAATACTAACAAAACCACAACATCTAGAGACTGCTATATCGTTTAGACATTGTTGTTTTTGGGTTTAGATACACTTTAAATGTTGTTGCAGTTTTGGACTTGATGAAGATAAACTGCATTTTTTTTTTATGGTTATACCTGTCTATTTCCCACCTAACTGTATAAATATAATAAACCATGATTTCCAATTTCAGCTTGTGTGGGCCAGTTCCTTTATGGTGGGGTGTGATGTCGCTTATTGCCCAAGCCGAACTGACTTTCAATTCATTTACGTTGCCCGTATGTGCCCACCGTAAGTACTAATAACTTATGTAAATGAATGACTTTTTATTTTAAATTGTATTTTAAATATATAGGTCAAGCCACAAGTGAGATCTGAGAACCATTGGTGATAAAATTGTAGCACTAACCCCCGAAGGAGCTGCTGTATTTATTTGGGCTTACCGTTACCTCCTTGTTTTTGCTTCTCCGTCTAGGGATTCCCGTGGTAGATGGCCCAAAGGAACGTGGAAACTGACACTGAATCTTCTTTTGAGTTATTTATTTAGAACAGAAACAGAGTCTTTCAATAAGGTTAGAGGGTTAGGAGTGAGTTCAGGTACTTGTATTGCAAAAAATTGAAGTCTTTTATAAGAAATCCAGAGAATAGCAACCGTTTCACAGCTGGATTTAAAGCGGGAGTCTGACGGGAGTTCCACCGTTTTTTTTTTTTTTTAAAGCCAGCAGCTACAAATACTGCAGCTGCTGACTTTTAAAATAAGGACACTTACCCGCCCAGCGCGCCCGCGATGTCTGCACCCGAAGCCGATCTCTCGATTGTCTCTCGGGTGCTGCCGCCGCCATCTTGGTTATGGGAATCAGGAAGTGGAGCCTTTCGGCTTAATTTCCTGGTTCCCTACTGCGCATGCGCAAGTCGCGCTGCGCAATAAGGATGGTCCCCGCTGTCTCTGGGATCCATGTGTTTCCCAGCAGGCAGCGGGGGACTTTCGGAAAGGGGCGTAGATTCTGTGGAAAGGGGCGTTCCTTTCTGCAGAATCTATGCCGGAAGGGGGTGCAGATACCTGTACTGTACAGGTACCTGCACCCCCCTCCCCCCTGAAAGGTGCCAATTGTGGCGCCGGAGGGGGGGGGAGGATTCCAATGAGCGGAAGGTCCACTTTAGGGTGGACCTCCGCTTTAACATCCTCCGGATAGACCTCCTCTCACTAGGCCTAGCAGCCGGTAGGGTGCTCGGTAAAGTCTCTGCCACAGACTTATGATGTACACTTGAGCATTACTGAGGGACATAGATAAATTTAAAGAGCTATCATACGGTACCAGGTTCTCTCAGTCGATCCGGCGATACCGTATGATTGTTAATCCAGGTTGCGTCCTTCAACTAAGCCTCCAGGCTCCTTCAGACAAGCCAGCCTTGCGCACTGCCTTCTCCTGAAGAGTCCTCCCCTGGGGTTCTCCAGTTGCTGGGCCTCTCTCTTCAGATGAGACGGCACCGGACCACCCTTGGATTAATAGGCCCCGAAATCCATTCAGGCCTGTGCTTTCAGTTGCGTCGCCTCGCGCCAGCCGGCCCTGAGACTCATGATTCCGCACCCCAGGCCAGGAGGGCCATAGGGCTGGGTCAGGAATACCACCAGAACCGAACAGACAGAAAATAATCTGCGGAACCCCCGAAACCACGTGGCGTCCGTACCTTAAATAAAAACCCAGAATGCACAGCAGGAGAACACTCCCACTGGGCTGGTTCAGAGGGAACAGTGGCATTCAATACACCCAGCTAGACTGCGTTTATACCCTTGCCGGCGGTGGCAGCGACACCTGCGGTCAAGGAGAATCCAGTGCAACCCAGCTGGACTGGTACTGAAATCAGAAATGTAGAGAAATAGCCCCAAAACCCAACTGTTGTTTCAGGCAAATTAACTTTCCAAAAAAACATAGCGCCTGCTCGTCAGGAGCCAGCGCTACAAGAGCCTATATAACGCAATTGCCTTTATTAAAATGACACTTAGAATTCAGGAACATTTATTCAATTAAAGTGTAATTGTATCTCTTTTGCAAGATTTCAAAAGGATTACTCATTGATATCTTGATATCATTGCTGATTGATATCTTGAAATTAGATTTCCATCATTTGTTTCATATTTTTAAAGATGTATCTACTGACAATAAATACTGACAATCCTTTGTGGGTACTTGATGGACCGTGAATTTTTCTTCTACTTCTGTAGCTGGGTGTGATGCAGGCTGCATGTGCCTCTCTCCCTTCACTTCCCTCTCCACACTGTCACTGTGATGCAGCAGCTGCCTCTCATCCTTAGCTTCCCTGCTTTGTGAACAGAGCTGGCCCTGTGTGAAATCCCTACACATGTTCCTGACCCCTTCTTCCTGGCAGTGAGCTTGAGCCAAACCAGAAAGCAAGACAGCTTGGAGCATCAGAGAAGGGATTTTCTGTGCGACGGAGGATTATGGGATATGTAGTCCTTAAAGGGGAGCTGTGCAATACAAGTAAAGAGGTTTAGGACCGCAATTCCCTGCATACAGAGCAGAAGAAATACAGCATTAACAGAGCTCAAGAGAGAGAACAGCACAGGCAGCAAACAGATGCAGATCTGCTGCTGCGGTCTGCATTGGACACTGGGCAGACAGTGTTGGGAAACCAGTGTGTGCGGACTTGTGCTGTGCTTGCGTATTCCCTAGGACAGAGTCTGTGGGTATCAGAATGAAAGACTGGGAAACAGAGACTTGCTGTGCCTTGAAATCCTAGCTGGGGAGACCTGTTATGTGCTACCACATCATAGAGGACCCGATCGTGATGACTGAGACTTCTGGGAACACTGATTGCCAAGCGTACTGGGCCTAATCTTTTGTATACCGGGAGTAGTGAACTGAACTATTGAGCTTAACCCCTTGCTGCCCACAGTTAATGCCTGTTGAGACTGCCCCTTACTTAGTAGCCCTTCAGCCATCCCATGCATGCAGTCTTTAAGTGACAGCTACACGTGCACCACCTACAGATGGGCCCCAAAAAAAGCCAGCCAACACTGACAATTAAGCGCCTAGTGCTTTAGACACCACCAGGGTTAACCCTTTGCCAGCAGCACATGCACCCCCTATTGGGGCTGTATGTATAGAGTACTTTCAGGAACATTGAGTAGTTACTGCTTAGAATTAGTGAGTTTTTTTAGATTGATGCTATTCTTACTGATATTGTACAGATGTAGTGGAGCCTTATGGGGGTGTAGGTCAATGGCTGTAGGTGAGGCTAATATTCCCATTGGTTACCCTAATGAATTCTGTTGTCCTGTTTATGTGTTCTATGCATTGGTTGAACCCTACAGATAGGGTTCCTACCTGTACGGGATTCACTCGGAAAGTCCAGTTTTTGAGTCATGTGTCCGATTTTCAGCCTGCTTGAAACCCAGACACATACAGACTGGATGGTGGCTTCATCTATGCACGCTTTTGGGAGAGTTTGTTTATACCAGCCAGAGCAGAACCCACCCCTATCACCACCCCGCTCTCGCGATCTCGATCTGCTGCTGTTTGAATTTCCGGGATTGTGGGTAACTGCTGAGCATGGAATGCCAGCGGATATGTGTCCGCCTTGGTGAAGTGTCCATTCCATCTCCGACTGTCATACAATGCAGCTGTCAGAGAATGAGTTCCTGCAGAGTGCAGACAATGATGTAGCGGCGAGGGGACATTGTACAGGCTCTTGCCGCTACAAGTGCCCTGTACACCAGAGTTAAGAAAGAGCTATAAATTATATTGCTATAAATTAAAGAGGAAGTAAACCCTCTCTAAAAAAATAAAATAAAACACCCCGCAAGACAAAGGCATAATGAGCTAGTATGCATAGCATACTAGCACATTATTAATTACTTACCTCAGATTGAAGCCCCTGCAACAGTCCTCGGTCACCTCCTCCGTCGTCGCCATGATACCCGGAGTGACTTCCGTGTATCGCAGCTCTGGCGCTGTGACTGGCCAGAGCCGTGATGACATCACTCCCGTCAGTGATGGCACAATCCCATTCATAAAATGGCATGCTCAGTGCACCTGTGCCGTTGTCTACAGCATGCATGCGTCGTAGATATCGGTGCCGTCTTTCTTGCAAATATCTCCTTAACCGTGTAAGGAGATTTTTCTTTCACCCACAGGTAAGCCTTAATTTAGGTTTACCTGTAGGTCAAAGTGGTCTGTAAGGGTTTACAACCACTTTAATTTACAGTTTAGTGAGTCAAATAAGTATTTGATCCCCAAGCAAAACATGACTTAGTACTTGATGGAGAAACCCTTGTTGGCAAGCACAGAGGTAAGATGTTTCTTGTAGTTGGCGACCAGGTTTGCAATCTCAGGAGGGATTTTGGTCCATTCTTCTTTACAGATAATCTCTAAATCCTCAAGGTTTCTTAGCTGTCTCCATAAATTTTCTATAAATTTAAGGTCTGGCCCCACCCATTTGCCCCTCAATGCGGTAAAGTCAGCTTGTACCTTTAGCAGAGAAACAGCCCCAAAGCATCATGTTTTCACCTCCGTGCTTGACTGTAAGAATGGTGTTCTTTGGGGCATAGTCAGCATTTTTCTTCCTCCAAATACGGTGAGTAGAGGTAGTGCCAAAGAGATCAATTTTGGTCTCATCTGACCACAGCACTCTCTCCCAATCCTTCTCTGAATCATTTATGCCACGTACACATGATCAGAATTTTGGTCGGAAAAAGCTCTGATGGTTTTCCCGACGGAATTCCGACGGGATTTCCCTCAAGCTGTCTTGCGTACACACGGTCACACCAAATTCCGACCGTCAAGAACGTGGTGACGTACAACACGTACGACGGGACTAGAAAAAGGAAGTTCAATAGCCAGTAGCCAATAGCTTCCGTCTCATAGTTAAATCTGAGCATGCGTGAGTTTTTGCGCGTCGGAATTGCATACACACGAACGGATTTTCGGATATGAACTTTTTCCAACCAAAAAATTGAGAACGTGCTCACAATCTTTTGTTGGCTGAAATTCGGCCAGCAAAAGTCCGATGGAGCATACACATGATCACATTTTCCGACCAAAAGCTCTCATTGGTATTTTGCTGGCCGAATTTCTGATCTTGTGTACGCGGCATTAGATGTTCATTGGCATGACTGTACTTATGTCTTATTGAGGAGGGGGACTTGCTGTGTTTGGAAGAAGAAGAATGCAGACTATGACCCTAAGAACACCATCCCTACCATCAAGTACAGAGGTGGAAACATTATGCTTTGTGACTGTTTCTCTGCTAAAGGTACAAACCGACTTTGCCGCATTGAGGGGCCAATGGATGGGTCCATGTATTGTAAAATCTTGGATGAGAACCTTCTTCTCTCAGCCAGAAGATGGGTCGTGGATGGGTCTTTCAGCATGACATTGACCCAAAACTTACCACCAAGGCAACAAAGGAGTGGCTCAATAAGAAGCGCATATCCATCCAGACCTCAGTCCTATAGAATATTTATGAAGTGGCCTAGCCAGTCTACAGATCTTAATCCTATAGAAAATGTATACATTTATAATTTAGAGAAGATTTGTAAAAAAGAGTGGATCAAAATCCCTCCTGAGATGTATGCAAACCTGGTCAGTAACTAAAAGAAACATCTTATCTCTGTGCTTACCAACAAGGGTGTCTCCACAAGTGCTAAGTCATGTTTTTCTTGGGGATTAAATAATTATTTTACTCACTGAACTGCAACTCAATTTATAACATTTATATCGGGAATCTGGAATTTTGGTTGGTCTCATCACTTAAAATACACCTATGATAAAAATTATAGACCCTTCATTTCTTTGTCCCGCGACTTTCAGCTGCTTTAGGGAAAGTGAAATCAGCGGTGCTTGTAATTGATATCCTCCCCCAGTCCCCCTCCATGCTGCTGTCACCCTCGGCTCTCCTGTGTCCTTCTCCATGCTGCTGTCCCCCTCTCTACTCCTCCATGTCCCCCCTCCATGCTGCTGTCCCCCTCTGTGTCCCCCTCCATGCTACTGTCCCCCTCCATGCTGCTGTCCCCCTCCATGCTGCTGTCCCCCTCTGTGTCCCTCTCCATGCTGCTGTCCCCTTCCGTGCCCCCCTCCATGCTGCTGTCCCCCTCCGTATCCCCATCCATGCTGCTGTCCCCCTCCATGTCCCCCTCCATGCTGCTGTCCCCCTCTGTGTCCCCCTCCATGCTGCTGTCCCCCTCCGTGCCCCCCTCCATGCTGCTGTCCCCCTCCGTATCCCCCTCCATGCTGCTGTCCCCCTCCGTGTCCCCCTCCAAGCTGTGGGCAGTAAGCATCCTAAGGGATCGGATCCAGGCAATCCTAAGACACCTACTCAGCATCAGGTTGTGCAGTTTAAACATATATGTATATTGGGAGACTTATAGCACAACAGTGATTGCACCTTGTACTAGTACCTCTGCTTTGTAGCTTAGGACTATGTCTCCTCGTAAGAGGGTTTCAGGGGGAGGTAACAAAGGCACTGGTAATCACCGCCTAGGTCTAGGGGTTCTAAAGATGCCTGTAGGTTACCACCCCCCCCCCCTGCAAGACTGGAGCCAGCCTCACAGGATGAGTCAGTGCCCTTGTCAGGTTTTGCAGCCTCTCCTAATGTTTCAGCCCCAGCGTATGTCACAGAAGACTCCCTTAAGACTACATTGGAGGGTTTTGAAGGGAGAATTATGAATTTTATTTCAGCTTCCCTAAAAGATAGCAGAAAAAGGGGTAGATCCCCTCCCTCTGCTGTGATTCTTCTTTCAGATGACACTGCTGACAATGAGGAGAGATCCCTATCATGGGATGGGGATCAAGAGCAGTCGGATGAATCAGAGGGAGGGGAAAGAGTCTCCTCCTCTCAGGCACTCAAGAAGCAGGTCCAATATTACACTGAATTGGTGCATACCACTTTCAGAATGCCTGCTGCTGAGGCCGCTACATCCTCTGTTTCTTCCCTGGGGGTCAGGAAAATCCCACAGACTGCCTTTCCAATTCATCCATTAATGGATAAATTGTTGTATGAGGATTGGGGGCATTCCGATAAACTGTTTTCTCCTCCTAAAAGGTTTTCAATGCTTTATCCTTTGGAGGAAAGTTTCACCAAGAAATGGGGGGTCCCATCCGTGGATGCAGCTGTTTCTTGTGTGAATAAAAATCTGACCTGTCCTTTGGATACTGCTCAGGTATTTAAAGATCCAACTGATAAGAAGCTGGAAACTTTATTGAAAGCCTCCTTTTCCATGGCTGGCGCTGTAGTGCAACCTACAGTCACAACTGTGGGGTTGTGTCAGTTCCTCAAGGAACAAGTTAAGCAAATGCTTAGCCTCCTTCCCAGTGAGGAAGTGGAGAATTATGCAGAACTTCCTCAGATTCTGTGTTTTATGATTGATGTGATTTTGGATTCTGTCCAACAAGCATCTCGTTTGTCTCTCCTGTTGGAAGGTCCCTATGGCTCAAAAATTGGGAAGCTGAGCTGTCGTGTAAAAAATATTTGACTGGGTTCCCGTTTAAGGGGGAACGCTTATTTGGGGAGGACTTGGATACATTTGTCCAAAAGATTACAGGGGGTAAATCTACACTCTTACCAATCAAAAAGAACAAATGTCCATCATTTAGGCGTTCTCTTTCTCCCGGAGCATCAAGCGCTAAGCAGTGGTGACGGCCTTCCCAACTTCCCTCTAGAGGAAAGGCCCAAGGTCACGCCCAGGGGCAGAAAAAGACTTGGGGGCGAAAGCCTGCCAAGCAGAGCCCCAAAGTTTCCTTGTGAAGGGGTGCCCCCACTTGGCCGAGTGGGAGGAAGCCTCCTGCAGTTTGCAGAAGCCTGGCGGGAAGAGATTCAGGACAAATGGGTAATCTCCTCAATATCTCTGGGCTACAAGCTAGAGTTCCAGGAGATTCCACCATCTCACGTCCTAAGGTCAAGGGTCCCCAGGGATTCAGCAAAGCCAAGACCACTACTTTTGGCCTTAGATCACTTACTATCCCAGGGGGTGATAGTGGAAGTGGACCCAAGAGAACAGGGTTCAGGGTTTTACTCAAATCTCTTCCCCGTTCCAAAACCAAATGGAGATGTCAGACCTATCCTGGATCTAAAGGATTTGAATCAGTTTCTGCACATTCGGTCATTCTGAATGCAGTCAATACGCTCTGTGGTCTCCTCCCTGCAAGGGGGAGAGTTTATGGCATCAATAGATATCAAAGATGCATATCTTCATGTGCCAATATTTCCCGCACACCAAAAATATCTAAGGTTCGCGGTAGATCAGCACCATTTTCAATTTGTGGCCCCGCCTTTCGGTCTCGCTACAGCTCCTTGAGTTTTCACAAAGATTCTAGACCCTCTCTTGGCAAACCTAAGAGCTCAGGGTATAACCATGATGGCTTATCTAGACGATCTGCTACTCATAGAGCAGACAGTAGAGCTGTTGAACCACAGTATTGTCAAAACATTAGAACACCTGGAAAACCTAGGCTGGATTATAAACCTAGAAAAATTGTCCCTGCAGCCTGCTACAAGGTTGGAATATCTGGGCATGATCATAGACACCACTCAGGGCAGGGTGTTTCTACCAAGGCCAAAAGCCATGGCTATAAAGGTTCTGGTTTGCCTAGTGCTGAGCAGAAGGAGTTCCTCCATTCAGCTGTGTATGAGACTGTTAGGGAAAATGGTCGCCTCCTTCGAGGCCGTTCCATTCGCCCAGTTTCATTCAAGTCCTTTACAGAGATGCATCCTTGCGACTTGGAACAAGAAGCCCCAAGCCTTAGATGTGTTTATCCCCAGGGATAGGCAAGAGTCTCATTTGGTGGTTACAAACCAAGAATCTGCTGAAAGGCAAAACTTTTCTTCCACTTCCATGGAAAATCGTAACTACAGATGCCAGTCTGACAGGCTGGGGAGCAGTGCTGGAAGAGGTATACACGCAGGGAAGATGGTCTGCGACTGAAAGAATCCTGACCATAAATATTCTGGAAATTCTGGCAGTTTACATGGCCCTCATGGACTGGTCTTACAGACTACAGGGTCACCCTGTTTGAATACAGTCCGACAATGCCACAGCTGCGGCTTATATCAATCACCAAGGTGGCACTAAAAGTCTGAATGCACAAACACAAAGAGAGATGAATCGCATACTTGCTTGGGCAGAGAGGCATGTTCCGTGCCTTTCTGCAGTTTTCATTCCAGGAGTGGAAAATTGGCAAGCAGACTTTCTAAGCCACCAACAATTATGCCCAGGAGAATGGGCTCTACACCCCGACATATTTCAAACCATATGTCACAGATGGGGTACTCCGGATGTAGATCTGTTTGCATCCAGATTCAACAAGAAGATGGACAAGTTTGTGTCAAGAACAAAAGACGTACTTGCTCAGGGGTCAGATGCTCTGACAATTCCCTGGGATCGGTACAATCTAATCTATGCCTTCCCGCCGTATAAGCTTCTGCCACGGTTCCTGGGAAGAGTCAAGAGGCAAACAAAGTCGGTTCTGTTGGTAGCCCCGGCTTGGCCCAGACGACCTTGGTACGCAGAGATCATGAAGATAGCAGTAGGCAGGCCGTGGATCCTCCCTCTCCGGACAGATCTACTCTCGCAAGGTCCAATCTACCATCCTGCTTTACACAGTCTGAATTTAATGGTTTGGCTGCTGAGACCCACATTCTGAAAGACTGTGGACTCTCAGAGTCAGTCCTTTCTACTCTGGTCAATGCCAGAAAGCTGGCCTCCAGGCTTATTTACTACAAAATCTGGAAGGCATATGTTTCCTGGTGTGAACCCAGGGGATGGCATCCTAGAAAGTATGTCATTAGCAGGATCTTGGCTTTCCTCCAGTCGAGGCCTAGAAATTAATTTGGCCGTAAGCACTATCAAAGTTCAGATTTCAGCTTTGTCAGTGTTTTTCCAGAAGCCACTTGCATCACATTCTCTTGTCCGGGCTTTCATTCAGGGGGCCATACAGTTAAAACCGCCAGTCAAACCTCCAGTGTGCTCATGGGATTTGAATTTTGTTCTCTCTGCATTACAGGGGCAACCATTTGAACCATTACACCAGGCTTCGTTAGTTCTTTTGACTAAAAAATTTGTCTTCTTGATAGCCATATCCTCGGCTAGAAGAGTTTCAGAGCTAGCAGCTATTTCAAGTAAAGAACCTTATTTAATTATTCACAAGGACTGAGTAGTGATGCGTCCTAATAGGTCCTTTCTACCTAAGGTGGTTTCAGGATTACATTTGAATCAAGATGTAATCCTACCATCCTTTTTTCCAGATCCACAGTCCGCAGAGGAAGAGTCATTGCACTCTCTAGATGTGGTAAGGGCAATCAGTATCTATCTGCAGGTAAGACTGATTGTTTATTTATTTTGCCAGAAGGCACTAAAAGAGGCCAGGCAGCATCAAAATCCACTCTCTAGAGATGTATTAGACAAGTTATTCTTCAGGCCTATAGTGTAAAGGGGAAGATCCCTCCTTTTCAAGTGAAAGCGCACTCAACTAGAGCTGTAAGTGCTTCTTGGGCAGTGCATCACCAGGCCTCCCTGTCTCAGATCTGTAAGGCTGCAACTTGGTCATCAGTCCATACAGTCACCAGATTTGATCAGGTGGATGTGAGAGGGCAAGAGGATGCCGCCTTCGGGTGCAGTGTACTGCAGGCTGCAGTTTAGTTCCTCTGTTCTGTGGCGGTCTATAATCTTGATCTGTGTCTCCCTCCCCTCAATCTGAGCATTGCTATGGGACATCCCACTATGTAATGAAGCTCCTGTGTCCCGTGATGTATGATCAAGAAAATAAATTATATACAGCTTACCTGTAAAATCCTTTTCTTGAGAGTACATCACGGGACACGGAGCTCCCGCCCTTCTTGAGCTTTACATGGTTTCCTATTGCTTTGCTACAAAACTGAGGTACCTCCCATATGGGAGGGGTTATATAGGGGAGGAATTCTCCTTAATTGGGGTTTGCCAGTGTCCAATCACCGAAGGTGCCTATATAACCCACTATGTAATGAAGCTTCTGTGTCGCATGATGTACTCTCAAGAAAAGGATTTTACAGGTAAGCTGTATATAAAAATCCTATTTTATATATATATATATACATACATACATACATACATATATATATATATATATATATATATATATATATATATATATATATATATATATATATATATATATATATATATATATATATACTACTTCAAATATCTGACCTTATAATTTGTTGGTATTCTGTGTTGCTATTTGAACTGATTTAATCACTGCTTTTTTTTTTTTGAACAATTGAAAACTATCCCGGATACATTTTTCAATTTTTTATATTTTTGCACCAACAGTTAATTTATTTTTTATTTTTTAAGAACCTCCTTCTTCCAAGTAATAGCGATACAGAGTGTTTGGACTCAGAAAAATACGGTAGACCACTGAAATCTTGTCCTGAAAAATTGAATGTTAGGTGACTGTTCTTGTAGGAACAGTTCTCTACCGTTCAAAACAAGGCGGTCATTTAATTTGTTCAAATAACACCACAAAAATGGCAACAAATTAATAGAAAAAATATCACATACAGTTCTAAACTGTGTTGTTGGAAGTGCATTAATTCGGCTATAATCATCTTATATGTGATTTGTGTGGTAACTATTTCAGAGGAAATGTCGATGGCTCCGTCTATGTACCATATACTCTAGGAACACCTTGTGGGATGTGCCCGAAAAATTGCAATAATGGATTATGCAGTAAGTATTTCAAATTTATTTTTAAAAAATCACTTTACATAATAAAAACTCTTGAAAGTAGAGGAAAGACAGTGTTTGGGTTAACGTCAATTTCAATATACACTCACCGACCGCTTTATTAGCTACACCTGTTCAATTGCTCGTACACATAAATTGCTAATCAGCCAATCACAGGGCAGCAACTCAATGCATTTAGGCATCTGAACATGGTAAAGAAGACTTTTTAAAGTTCAAACTGAGAATCAGAATGGGGAAGAAAGCTGATTTAAGTAACTTTGAACAGGTCATGGTTGTTGGTGTCAGATGGGCTGGTCTGAGTATTTCATAAACTGCTGATCTACTGTGATTTTTACACACAACTATCTCTCGGGTTTACAGAGAATGGTCTGATAAAGAAAAAATATCCAGTGAGCGGCAGTTGTGTGAATGAAAATGCCTTGTTGATGATAGACGTCAGAGGAGAACAGGCAGACTGGTTAGATATGATAGAAAGGCAACAGTAACTCAAATAATCACTTGTTACAACCAAGGTATGCAGAATACCATCTCTGAACGCACAATACATCATACCCTGAAAAGGATAGACTACAGCAGCACAAAACCACACCAGATGCCACTCCTGTCAGCTAAGAACAGGAAACTGAGGCTACAATCCCCACAGGCTCACCAAAATTGGACAATAGAAGAATGAAAACACATTGCCTGGTCTGATGAGTCTCAATTTCAGCTGCGACATTCAGATGGTAGGGTCAGAATTTCACATAAAACATGAAAACATGGATCCATTCTGGCTTGTATCCAAGATTCAAGCTGGTGATGGTAGTGTAATGGTGTGGGGAATATTTTCTTGCCACACTTTGGGCCTTTTAGTGCCAACTGAGCATCCTTTAAATGCCACAGCCTACCGTGTTGCTGACCATGTCCATCCCTTTATGACTACACTGTACCCATCTTCTGATGACTATTTCCAGCAAGATAATGCACCATGTCACGAAGCTCAAATCATCTCACCACTGATTTTTTGAACATGACAATGAGGTCACTGTACTCCAATGGCCTCCACACTCACCAGATCTCAATCCAATAGAGCACCTTTGGGATGTGGTTGAACGGGTGATTCACATCATGGATGTGCGGATAACAAATCTGCAGCAACTGCATGATGTTATCATGTCAATATGGACCAAAATCTCTGAGGAATGTTTCCAACACATTGTTGAATCTATGCCATGAAGAATGAAGGTAGTTCTGAAGTCAAAAGTGGGTCCAACCCCATACTAGCAAGGTGTACCTAATAATAAAGTGGCTGGTGAGTGTATTTTGTGGTTTTTATGTACAATGGAAGGAAAGAGCAATTCCAGACAACAAGCAAGAACAAATCAGTGAAATTTTAGGCTGGGTTCACACTAGTGCGAATTGGATGTGGATTCCTCCACCTCTAATTCGCATGTCAGGAGATTGTGACAGCTCTCGATGGAGCCGATTCGCATATCTCTGGAGCAAATTGCACAGGAGTCCTGTGCATCTTCTGATCCATTTAAGGTCTGAATTTAGCCAAAAATTCAGACCGACATCAGACCAGAAATGGTGAACAGGGACACACCAAACCCCTGCTGTGAGCCGCACCGTATGTCAGTGTGAACCCAGCCTAAACACTATCCAAGTACTGCAACTGTGTATAAGGCTATTCAGTATACCTTAAAATATTAAACCTTCCTTTTTTATATACTGAATATATATAATGATATATACAGTAGCTATGGCAGCAGAGGTCTGGTCTCATCTATTTTGTACACATTTTCCTTTATATATATATATATATATATATATATATATATATATATATATATATATATATATATTATATATTCCTATGCTGGTGGATCCTATGGCCATTGTGCTTGCGGGTGTCTCCTTTAGCACGGGGTATAGACAGGATTGTTTTACAAACCGCCCTATCAGATTTCCCCCACTGTATCAGTGCCACTGCCCCACTGTCAGGATACAATAGCTCAGTGGGGAGTGTTTCCCCATCCACATTGAGTGTGTAGATGAGAGAATCAAGTCTCTTTTTTTTTTTGATTTGGTTAATCAAAAAAAAAAAAAAAAGACTCCTCTATGGGCTGCCTAATCTGAGCTGTGTGCATCCATAGGCAAGCACAGCAATTGGGACACCACACACATGCTCCATCCTCCTCCCAGCAGATTGACTGATGGCAGCAGGAACCTGTTGCTTCAATTCCTCCATTGTCTCCACAAGAACAAGAAAATTTGGTGGAACAATCGATCCACAAGATTAAAGTAGTGACAAAGACAGCAGGTAAATGTTTGTGGATCCAACTCCCTACATCACTACAGAGTATAGCAATGAGTTAGGGGTTTAAGGACAGAAATAAAGGAGACAACAGAGAACAATGACATCTGGCAATCTTGGAAGTATCAAATCCCGAAGCTGAAGCTTCTGCATGGAGGGAAGGTAGGAGACATGGGCTCCTAGAGAGATCAGTATAAAGCTGGGTATACACGAGCAGAATTTCCTCCCGCATTTTTCGCTGTTCATTTTTAAAATCATTAGTGGAGTCAAATCAATGTTCTTTTTTAACCACAATGACCTGAAACTTCAAAGGAGCAGGATAGAAAATGTTTTGGAATGTACAAATTTCTAACAGTATTTGTAGTTTTGTTTAGGAAAAGTCCATTCATTCCAAAATCAGATGTTGGAGGTAAAGAAAATGACAATATACAGACATAGGATTTTCATACAAATTCTACTAGTGTATACCCAACTTTAGAGTTAAAGAGGATGGGTTTTACTTCCTCTTTTTTCCCCTGCAAAGTAAAAGCATAATGAGCTAGTATGCATCGCATACTAGCCCATTATTTGCCACTTACCGGCAAACGAAGCCTGCTTGTGGCCGCAACCATCTTCACCCCTCGTTCTTCTGGGGCTGCGGACTCTGGCTCTGTGACTGGACGGAGTCGCATGACGTCAATCCCACACATGCGAGCGCGAGCCATCAGTCACGGCATTTGCTCGTAAAGAATTGCCACCGAGGACCGTTTCTTCACAGGAAATGCGCCGATGACATCATTGGCACACTACAAGGTGAGTCTCTCCTAAACGGCGCAGGTTTAGGAGATATTTACAGTACCTATAGGTAAGCCTCATTGTAGGCTTACCTGTAGGTACTACTTCCACATTGGGGGTATACAACCACTTTAAGTGTTACTAAACCCACAACAGTAAAATCAGTCTGTATATGCAGTAAATTGTGCTTGTTATACTCACTGTGGAACCTAAGGGCTTACTATTCTGCATTGTGTAAAAAGGCTGTTTGATCCTGTCTTCTCTGATTCTCCTCTAATTCCACTGTCCCCAATCCTTCTCCTGATAATACAGAGCCCTAGGAGGCACTCTGCACATGCTCACTTTGGTGTGTATTGCTCGAGAGTTTTTTTGTTTTATTTTTTCGGGAGGGTACATGTGATCAGTGCAGGGCCAATCAGTGCTATCCAGACAACGGGTCAGGGGTCATGCAGACTCATAGGACTATCAGAGGAGAATAAAAACTCCTCCCACAAGCTTTAACTAGATACTGATAGAAGTCACAAGACTGCTATATACTGCTGATGAGAAAAGGTATTTAGCAGTTTATATTCACTAAAACTATTGAATTTATGTTCTGTTTACTGTAGGAGTGAATGAAAGGTCCTGGGTTTAGTAACACTTTAAGTACAGAGAATATTATTGGGAATTATCAGAGAAGACAAAGTTGTCTAGGGGTTATATGTGGATAGGCATATGGTAGAAGTATTTATTCTTTAAATCATCATTTATTCACCTATTAATTCATTCATGTCATCTTTTTCACTGCAGCCAATCCATGTCCCTATAACTTCGAGGCCAAGGAGTGCATCAACTACAAATCAATGTGCTCATATGATATGGTGTCAAGTCAATGCCCAAGAACATGCAAGTGCACCAATGGTGAACTTGTGTAACTTCTATGTTATGTCTGATTGCATCAAAATCCAAAAGGATATTCATGTTCATCAACGCTCTGTACAAGATTTTAATGAATGTTTTCTTCTGAATGCTTACTGTGCACAGTATATTAATTTCCACGCTATTATCAACTTTAAAAAATACATGCAATTCTGAACTATGTTGTGTACCGCTGCATGCACATATTTCTATTTCTGTAACCTCTTGGGGATATGGCAATGTTGTTTCAGATATATATATATAAAAAAAATAGCAATTCTGACCAGTCGCTGTATTGGCGATCTGCTGAATCTGACTGTGCGATCCATTTTCCAAGGTTAACTAGTTTACCATTTTTGCCTTCCAGTCAATGGACCAGTGATTATTATTATTATTATACAGCATTTATATAGCTTCAACAGTTTAAGCAGTGCGTAAAGATACCAGTAAGAGTTTGCCTGATCCTGTCAAAAGAGATTGTACTGCACACACCTTTAAACCCCTCACACACGTGTCGGGAGACATCGGCCGGTTCAATAAAAAACGTTCGACATTTGGCCTGTGTGTATGCCAGCTGGTCCCACAGAAGCCAGACGGCTTCTGTCAGACTTGTATGCTGGAAAACCAGCAGCCAACTGGCTCCTGATCAACACTTTCAGCCAATGGCGGTGGAAGCCGTCCCCCTGTCAGAACACAACAGCTCAGCAGGGGAGATCGCTGTACTAACATCAGCCCCTTAGTACAGTGGCTCCAACCGGAACTGACAACCCGCTGAGTTTAAGGAGAAAAGCCTCATAGTGTGTACCAGGCTTTACCAATACTTCTATGTCATGGCATCAGCATGTATTTTTCCCTATTTTGTCTCCACTAATTGCTTAGTAGAAATGGAAGGTGTAACCAAAATGTACGAAAATGAATGCCACAGTTAGTACAAGTCTAGTAAAAGTATATTATTCTTGGTAAAAAGACAAAGCCAGCACATTTCAAGGTCTCAAGGCTCCCCCTTCATCAGGGCTTGGAAGCTGGCTGTAATAGAGGCTATGTGCCCATAGTCCAGTGGCAGCCTATGCATTAGTGGCGCAGGGGCCTCTGCCCCCCATCCATGCATCCAGCCCCCTAATCTACATGTGGAGCTCTCGAAACGTGTTGTATTTGGCTTCTGACTCTTTACAAAGATCAATAAATTTTTCCTGGACTCAAGCTAATCTGTGGTGCTCTCATATTTTTTAACTTTTCTTGAGCTTTCCCGGGAACCATCAGGGATACCCAGGATAACAGGAAGCTGCCTGCCTTGAACTAGAGGTCAAATGTGTTTTTCCCTTCTGGATTTAGCTTTTTCCACAGCAGAGATCTGCTTGCTTGATTGAAACTTTTCAACCAATCATTTATATAATAGACTGCAAATAGAATGTAAAATTCTGTAATAAATAAACAATATGGCTATTTACCTTTGTCTGTGTGTTCTTCTTTAGTGTACTGTTTGGGAAGGGGGGGGGGGGGGGGGAATTCCTGTAGTCTGCAACAATGGACAAATGTTAGGGCTTAACACAATCATATCCACCGTACTTTCCGATAAGATCTTCCTGATCTGAACATTAAAGGCTAAGTTCATATTTTTTTTCCCTCTAAAATCCAGCTCCCCTGTGTATCAATATACCATTAATGTACCTCTGTTGCACAAAAATAAAAGTTTTGTTTGATTTTGAAAACAAGGCCTTACCTCATCCATGGCTATATTTCTCAGATCACTTCAGAAACTCCCTGGTATACAGACACAGACAGGCCAGCCAGTATGACACAGGAAGGAGTTTACTAGCTGACCTCATTAGGGCACCTTCACCCATCAACTAAAATTTCACAGCACCCCCAGCATTCATCCATGTGTGCATTTGCATGGCTTACCCAGTATCCCTTCAGATGGACTCAAAGTGCATGCTTAATTCCCTGGGGCCACATGCAACCCCTGCTGTAGTTCAAGAGCCTGCCTGATTGGATATAGAGTGATTGGACAGATGGTGTGTCCTCCTATTATATAGTTTTGATAAATCTAAAGGAGATTGTACAGAAATTGTACATTCAGATTGTATAGAATATGGCCACCTTTATACACCTACAATTGACTAGCTGCACTTTCAGTGTCATTAATTGTTAACAGCACACCAAAAACAGAAGCAAACACACATTTTGCCACATGAAATAACAGGTGACAAATGCAGTAAGAAACATGCAAAAATGTCCCACGAGCAACTACGCCACGTGTAGCGCAGCCCATTGAAATCAACAGGCTGCCCTATGTTTGTCACTGAAAAAACGAGACAAAAAACATACACTCCCACTACGCTAGGTGTGAATGGGGCCTGAAAGTAAAATTGGTGTGTTTACACAAGAATAATGAGGCTCCATTCACATCTGTGTGTTTCCAAAGGCATGGCAAACTGCACAGAAAATGCATTTCAGAAATGCTGCAAATTTGCATCGTGTTTGTGTTGTCATAACATGTTAAAGGCCCCCCAAGTGCAGCAAAAACACCAAAAACTGCAGTAGCACACAGGAGCTTCTCTGGGGCGATTGCCATGCATAGGACAGCCCCATCAAGTGAATGAGCTGCCCTAATTTTGATGAATGAAAACGCTCAAAAACACCCAAATCATATGCATTCAGGAATGTGAGTTTTCACTATGTGGAGATATGAACAAGGCCTGATAACAGTGTCCCTGTCTACTCCCTCCTATGTACTCTTATAAAGATGGACATACACTATGCAATCTAATTGTAAAATCTCTGTACAATTTCCTTTAGATTTACCAGAACTATGGAATAGAGGACACACCTGAGCAATCCATTCAATTTGTATAAAATCAGACAGGCCCTTGTACTACATAGCTGATGGGAGATCTAAGGGAGATTGTACAATCAGATTGTATAGGAAGTGGGTGGAAGGTAGCATTGTAATGAAAGAGGTGTGGTCCAGAGTGATGAACACACTCTATCAGACACTCTTCTGTGATGCAAAAATAAAGTGAAGGCTTCTGGGAGATGACCTAACAGGAAGTAAAAGCTGAGAGACCATCTATAGGTAGTGATGGATTCTGAAAATCCATTCAAAAATACAAATAAACTGACATGATTATAAACCTTCTGTGGATTAAGAAAATGAGAGAAAAGTACACTGGGATGGCTGGGAAAGAAATAGCATCGGAAAACACTTCTATTTATTAAGAAAACTGAAATTCTGCTTGAAAAGGTAAACTTTAACCAACAGCTGTGCAATTTAACCATTTAAAGACCGCCTACCGCATATATACTGCGGCGGGGTGGCTCTATTGCTCTAAATCACGTACCTCTACGTAACTTCGTGCAATAGGTACTGGGGGGTGTGCACCCATTGGACAGAGGGGGAGCCAATCACCAATCATTGGCCCTATGTCCACTGGCCACCCGCGATCATTCCCCAGAGAGGCAGAATGGTGATCTGCCTATGTGAACAGATCGCTGTTCTGTTGGGGGGGGGGGGGGCACAGAGATTTTATGTTCCTAGTAAGCACTTCCTAGGGACACACTTAACCCTTTGCTCACCCCTGATGTTAAACCCTTCCCTGGCAGTGTCATTAATACAGAAACAGTGCATAGTTTTAGCACTGATCACTGTAATAATGTCACTGGTCCCCAAAAAAGTGGCAAAAGTGTCAGTTGGGTGTCCGATTTGTGTGATGCAATGTCGCAGTCCTATAAAAAAATCACTGATCATTGCCTTTACTAGTAAAAAAAAAATCAATAAAAATACCATAAAAATATCTCATAGTTTGTAGCTACTATAACTTTCGCGCAAACCAATCAATATGCGCTTATTAGAATTTTTTTTTACCAAAAATATGTAGCAGAATACCTATTGGCCTAAATTGATGAAGAAATTAGATTTTTTTTTTTTTTTTTAATTATTGGATGTGTTTTTTAGCAGAAAATTTAAAAAAAAATTTTTTTTCTAAATTGTCACTCTTTTTTTGTTTATAGCACAAAAAATAAAAACGGCAGAGGTGATCAAATACCACTAAAAGAAAGCTCTATTTGTGGGAAACAAAGGACATCAATTTTATTTGAGTAAAGCATCACATGACCGTGGAATTGTCAGTTAAAATAACAAGGTGCCGTATTGCAAAAAATATGGCCTGGTCATGAAGGGGGTAAAACCTTCCAGGGCTGAACTGATTAAAGACCTACCTCACTGAGTTAAAAAAAAAAAAAGTATGTTTGCGTTAATATCTATACACAAATGTTTTTCCTTTCATTTTTATTTTAAAACCTGAATTGCTATGTCCAGCTATGCTTGCTATGTCCATAACAGTCCATAACGTGTTCCCATTTGAGGATAAACAGTAAATGCAATGTATGGAAACAAAGCCTTTAAGAACGTATCCAAGTGAAAATGAATGAAAATTTACCCGAGTGCACCTTCACCGTAATTGAGAAAGATGTGCGCTTACCAGAACCCTAGACTCCACATTATAAGAGTCTAGATAAGCATGGAATCACAAATCATGGCAAATCCATCCATTTGAAAAAAGTGAAGACAATGTCATGGCACCTAATTGGCGGAGAGGTGAACCAGTGTTAGGAAAGCGAATATTCATTCACTGTTGTAACACACCTGGGTGAACTGTGAGCGCCAAGCCTTTTTTGACTCCTATTAGAGCCTATGGCTCCAATCAGGTGCTTCAAACCCCCCCCCCCCCCCCACTGTAATGCAGGCGTTCAGCGCCCGAAAATAGGGGGTGGCAGCGGCAGCCATGCATAGCATGAATCTATCCATTGGTCATAGAGGGGGTGGCTGGAGAGAGGGGGCGGTGCCCTTGTACCCTTATGGACAGGCCACCACTGCATATAGTGTAAAACCATATGATGATTTATTAAGAATAAGCGTTGCTAAAAACTTACACAGATCCAGTATATACCCAGCAATAAATACAAAGATTATTTTTATTTGGGACATAGGGCCCCCCTACAGGCTGCAAAGTCCAAAATACTTCCTTTATGCTCTCATCCCATGTCTGGACAGGCTGACCCCAATAATTCCCTTCAGTGGGTTACACAAATTAAATATTTGAGATTAGTAATAACAAACTTGGTAGACTATATAGGCCTTAACATTTCCCCGCTGCTTACTACTCTAAATCAGAAGCTAAATGCAGTGGTACCTTGGATTACGAGCATCATTTGTTCCAGAAGAATGCTTGTAATCCAAAGCACTCGTATATCAAAGTGAGTTTTCCCATGGGAAATAATGGAAACTCAGATAATTCGTTCCAGCGGCACTGCTAGTGTATGTAGTACCGCACGTAACCAGAGGTAAGGGGGCGCCAGGAGACATTTGGAAACACTCTGATGCACTCAGAGAGGCTCAGAGAAACTCGGGAACGTATTGTTTCCAAGTGTTTCCGAGCAGCTCTGAATGGCTCTGAACGGCTTCCCCACAACTCAGGCCAAACGCAGTACTGCACACCTCAGGGGCTTGAATCCTGCTAAATTTGCGAGACAAGGCTCGCAAACCAAGTCAGTTTTAAAAAAAAATAATAGCTCGTATTGTGAAACGCTCATAAACCGCGTTACTTGCAATCCAAGGTATTACTGTACCTGGAAATATCTTCCACTGTCGCTCATTGGTAAGATAAATTTGATTAAGATGAAAATGTTATCTTTATTTTTGTACATCCTTAGAAACTCCTCAGTGTGGATCCCCAAATCAATTGACAGTTTCCTTTTTTCCTTTTTATGGTACGGAGGGACTCCTTTTCTTGAATTATCCATACTACAGCAGCCATGAGGGGAAGGGGGCCTAGCGGTGCCTAATTTCTATACATTTTTTTCTTGCTGGCCAATTGACAGTTGCTCACCTCTGAATGACTACTCCCTTGGATGATGCCTCTGTATCCTTAGAGGCTACCCGTGTGGGTTCAAATGAGGCTCTTTCCCACTTAGTGCAGGTTTGAAATCCCCCCTACCCACTTACCTCTTCTATGCGTTCAGTTATAAAGGCATGGGCTGTGGCACAGGGGTTCACATTGTCTAGTCCTGGTTAGCTATTTCCCAACCTACTACTGTGGAAAAATCCAAACTTAACCACGGACCATTTTGCTGGTCAAATACCAGACCACTTCTTGCGATTCAGCTCTGCGTCGTTTTAACTGACAATTGCGTGGTCACGCGACGTGGCTCCCAAACAAAATTGATGTCCTTTTTTTTCCCACAAATAGAGCTTTCTTTTGGTGGTATTTGATCACCCCTACGGTTTTTATTTTTTGCGCTATAAACAAAAATAGAGTTTTTTTGTTATAATAAATATCCCCCAAAAATATATATAAAAAACCTTTTTTTCCCTCAGTTTAGGCCGATACGTATTCTTCTACATATTTTTGGTAAAAAAATTGCAATAAGCGATTATTGATTGGTTTGCGCAAAAGTTATAGCGTTTACAAAATAGGGGATAGTTTTATGGCATTTTTATTAATCATTTTTTTTTTACTAGTAATGGTGGCGATTTTTATTGTGACTGCGACATTGTGGCAGACACATCGGACATTTTTGACACATTTTTGGGACCATTGTCATTTATACAACAATCACTGCTATATAAATGCAGTGATTCCTGTGTAAATGACACTGGCAGTGAAGGGGTTAACTGTGGGGGGGTTGGGCTTTCATTTAGTGAACACTGATCTCTGCTCCAATAACATGGAGCAGAGATCAGCGTCACTAGTTGCTAGGCAGAACGGGGAAATGCTGTTTACAGCGGCATTTCCTCGTTCAGCAGCCCCGTGAGACCACGAGACCCGTGACCGGACTCACAGGTGGCGCACTCGTGATGGCAGGGCGGCATTAAAGATTGGACGTACCTGTACGCCAATATGCCTGCCTGTGCCATTCTGCCCACGTACATTGGCGTGCACTTGTCGGGAACCGGGTTAACTGATTTTTTTGACTATCCCGATATGGTAGTTTGGACCAAATACGGTTTTAAGACTCTACAACAAATCATATAGTATCTTATTGCTTCCTGGTGGCCTTTAATGATTTTAAAGAGCGCTAGGGATTTCCAAACTCACAATGTTTTAGGTATATCCAACTGAGACACGCTTTTTGCACTCAATTTGGAAGGGACCCTCTTGATCTTGAACCCAGTGACCTAGAACTACTGACACGCAGTGACTCATTATCCAAACCAGTACCCATTCTATACAAGGATCTCTTTCCGGAGACAGTTCAATTAATGGAGCCTGCAGACTGGCCTGGGAGGCCGCATCTCCTGGTCTAGATTGGGACGATTGGGATGACACTTGGGAAACTCCATTTAAGTGCCTAGTCTCCACTAGAGACAGTTTGATCAATTACACATTTTTATACAGAAACTACCTTACCCCCCCCCCCCCCCCCCCGCTAGGCTAGCTAGGATATTTAGAGGCCAACCTTCCCTATGCTGGAGATACTCTGCACCCCTTGCTAATTTTATGCACATTTTTGTCCTAACATTAAGCCCTTTTGTCAATAAATTGCAACATGTATCCGGTCAGTTACCTCCATCTCAATCTAGTATGTTTGTTGAACATAGTTGAACCTTTGGCTACCACTAGGGCTTTACACACTGTTCTCACACTCTTATTGTTCTATGCCAAGAAACTGATTATTTTGTCATGGAAGAGGTCATCTGCTCCAACTTTGGTATCCTGAAAATCACTGGTTAATAAACAAAGCTATGTATTTGAATACAGTGGCCCTTGCCAAATTTGATAAGATATGGGGGGGTTTGGTTGGATGGCATCTACAGACACAGCTTCTGATTAAATCCATATATATGTATTGTATGTTCCTTTGTACTGGCTGAATAGCTGAGGGGAGTAATGTTATAACCTTCTGAGTGCTTGCTTAATTTTCCTAATGGGGGGTGGTGGGGTGGAGGGTTTGGGGAACTGTAATACCTGTACTCACTCATATGATTGAAGGATATGTCATCACGCCAGAGTAGATGTATATCTGCCTCCTGATGGAGGTTCATGAACTGTACATGTTTTGTATGGGCAAATGTGGGGTGTTTATTAATTAATTCATTTATTTTCTTTTCCTTTGTTTAAGTTTTGATATAGGCTGGTACTGTTCTTATGTTGACCAGTCTGTATATTTCCGCGATGTGTGGTTTTATGTTGTATACATCTGTTCTAAAATTTCAATAAAATGTAATTTACAAAAAAAATAAAGAAAATTGAGTACTGTCCATGATACTTTTTTTATTTGCACTAACATACAATTTTAAAGGGGAAACTTTCAGGGTATGTCCCATTCTTCAAGGTCCAAGCAGTACTGATTTACAAATTTTACTACTAAAGTTTTACGACCCCCTCTGTGACTAACATCCCCCCTCCATTCTATAACTCTCCCTCTGTCTTATCTCGCTAACTCTGCTGTTCTCTTTATTGCCATTGATTTGTATGTGTTTGTTTGTTCTTTCTCTCTCCTTTCCCGCAGAGATGTGTTTTTTTTTGTTTTTGTTTTTTTACATTCGGCTTAAAAATGCGTAAATCAGTACTGCTTGGACCTTGAAGAAGGGGACACACCCTGAAAGTTTGTCCTGAAAAATTGTATGTTAGTGCAAATTAAAAAAGTATCATGGACAGTACTCAATTTTCTCTGTCACAATTCCACTAATACGGCTACAATCACATCAAGTACAAAAAAATAAATAAATACAAAGATTCCTGGGTCAGGATCATGCCCCCTGATTACGTCACATCTGACGAAACATGTAGGACAGAGTCTATGTCTGTCAACACCACGCTAGTTTGATATTTGTACTAGTGGATCCTGACCCAAGAAGCTTTGTATTTATTGCTGGATTTTTACTGGATCTGTGTAAGTTTTTAGCAACGCTTATTCTTATTAAATCATCATAC
The DNA here is from genome assembly GCF_037356315.1 of Lithobates pipiens. Lineage (NCBI taxonomy): Eukaryota > Metazoa > Chordata > Amphibia > Anura > Ranidae > Lithobates > Lithobates pipiens. Next base: position 573,734,919 of record NW_027507758.1, read on the forward strand.
GGTTTTACACTATGTGGATACTCTTCTGTTCTTTATGGGACATCCATGAGAGCAATTAGGATCCAGCAAGGTTCGCCATGACATTGTCTTCACTTTGTTCAAATGGATGAATTTGCCATGATTTGTGATTCCATGCTTATCTAGACTCTTATAATGTGGAGTCTAGGGTTCTGGTAAGCTCACATCTTTCTCAATTACGGTGAAGGTGCAATCGGGTGAATGGTCATTAATTTCCTCTTGGACACGTTCTTAAAGGCTTTGTTCCCTTACATTGCCTTTACTATTTATCCTGACATGGAAACATGTTATGGACTGTTGTTTGACATTTAATTAGTTTTCACCATTGCAGCTCACATGTTTTTGTTTTACATGTTTTTTACACAATTTGTTCTGTTGTGTTATTGCCAGCTGCTTTTTTTTTGTTATTTATATTTGTATATCTTCTTTTCTCACTTGCGCAATCATTTTTTTCTATTTATACAGCATTTTAAGGTGAAGGTTTACATACTGTAAACGTTAAAGTCTGACAGACAAGTTCATACAAGTTTATAGAGTTTGCTTTAAATGAAGGATTTATGTGTGTCACTTCCTAAATTACTTATTCACTTCAGGAAATAAAACGCTAATATGACTCTCAAATTTGTAACAACACTCAGGCAAACGTGTTTGTCAAACAAATTTTTGTGTGAGCGCAATTAGAAAAAAAAAAATAGCTGTCAAACCACAATCTGGATCCTTCCCAAAGTGTCTGGCTGAAATTCTTCGAACAATAAAGTCATTATTCCATTCCAAGGAATGTCCCACAAACATTACGTTCTAAAATGATTTCCTTGTAAACATTTGCAGGCAGACAAAGATTTAAATCCTAACTAATGCCATTTAGTTCTGCGCATCATAAACAATTGCCATTGTCTTGAAATGACCCTTGTATGAAAATGCTAGGTCTGCTTTATTGACCACACCATACCCCCAAAAATTATAACTTAACCACTTCCGGTCCTGGCCAAATTCTGACATTTCTCTCCTACTGTACATGTAAAAAAAACATAATTTTTTGCTAGAAAATTACTTAGCACCCCCAAAACATTATATATATTTTTAAGCGGAAGCCCTAGAGAATAAAATGGTGGATGTTTAATTTCACATAATATTTGCGCATTGGTTTTTCAAATGCAAAATTTTTGGAAAAATGCACTAATGGTCTTTAATGCAAAACAACACTATATAATGCCCAATATAATTAATTAATTAATATATATTTTTTTAATAGTTTACGTTTTAATTAAATGTTGCTTTAAACCGACTTCATCTGCAGACCCAAGTTCATCCCTTCTGTAAATGAATACACAGAAAGATACAAAATGGAGCAAAGAGTCTTTTTATCTTGCTGTTTCAGTGGCTGATCAATGTTGTTGATAAACATTGCCCGGGTGCTTTTTTTTTTTTTGACAGCTCCGATTGCCGGGACTTAAACCACTTTAGCCCCAGAAGAATTTATCCCTCTTCCCAACCAGGCCATTTTTTGAGATACGGCACTGTGTCGTTTTAACTGACAATTGCACAGTCATGCAACATTGTACCCAAATAAAATTGATGTCCTTTTTTTCCCCAGAAATAGAGCTTTCTTTTGGTGGTATTTTTTATTTTATTTTGCGCTATAAACAAAAAAGAGCGCCAATTTTGAAAAGAAAACACGATGTTATGCACTTTTTGCTGTAATAAATATGCCAAAAATTGTTTAAAAAAAAAAAATTTGTATTCTTCTACATATTTTTGGTAAAAATTGATTTATGGCATTTTTATTATTATTATTATTATTATTTTTTATTACTAATGGCCGGTGATCAGTGATTTCTATTGTGACTGCAACTTTGCAGTGGACAGATTGGACACTTTTAAAACCTTTTTTGCAACCATTGATATTTATACAACAATCAGAGCTAAAAATAGCCACTGATTACTGTATAAATGTCACTGGCAGGGAAGGGGTTAACACTAGTGGGAAATCAAGGGGTTAACTGTGTTCCCTAGGTGTGTTCCAACTGTGGGGGGAATGGGACTGACTAGGGGAGGAGACTGATTGGCGTTTCTGCTTAGTAGGAGCACATGATCTGTCTCCTCTCCCCTGAGAGAACTGGGACTTGTGTGTTTAAACACACAGATCCCGGTTCTCGCTCTGTCACAAGCGAGCGCTCGGTCATCGCACCTGCCAGGCACGCGCATTGGCTCCGGGGACATGCTGCGGGCATGTGCAGGGGAGCCATCCTGCCGCAAAAGCATCTTAAAGAGCCGACGTACAACTACAACGGCTCATGCGGGGGAGCTATCCAGCTGCAGTGTAACTGTGGAGGTTGGTCGGGAAGGGGTTAATTTCACATAATATTTGCACAATATTTGGTTTTTCAAATGCAAAGTTTTTGGAAAAATACATTGGTCTAATGCACAAAAATACTATATAATGCCCAATTAAATTTTTTTTTAATATTTAATGATTTAATTTAATAAAAAAACAAACTTTATTTTTGTTTTTTACTTGACAGGTTGATTTAAACTGACTTCATCTGTAGACTGAAGTTTATCTCTTTGATCTGTAAATGAACAAACAGAAAGATATGAAATGAAACAAAGGGGATTATTTATTAAAGGAAAATGCACTTTGCACTGCAAGTGCACTTGGAAGTGCAGTCGCTATAGATCCGATGGGGACATGCAAGGAAAATAAAATACAGCCTTTTAGCTTGCACATGATTGGATGATAAAATCAGCAGAGCTTCCACTCATTTCAGATCTACACCTTAGATTTAAGGCGACTGCACTTCCAAGTACACTTTCAAGTGTACCTGCATTGCAAAGTGGATTTTCCTTTAGTAAATAATCCCCTTTGTTTCATTTCATATCTTTCTGTTTGTTCATTTACAGATCAAAGAGATAAACTTCAGTCTACAGATGAAGTCAGTTTAAATCAACCTGTCAAGTAAAAAACAAAAATAAAGTTTGTTTTTTTATTAAATTAAATCATTAAATATAAAAAAAAAATTAAATTGGGAATTATATAGTCTTTTTATATTTCTGTTTCAGTGGCTGATCAATGTTGTTGATAAACATTGCCCGACTTCTTTTTTTTTTTAAATCTCCGGTTGCCGGGACTTTGTTTACACTTCAGCCATCAACAGGGGATCCGCACTGACAGCTGAATGAGACATTGGTTGTTAAGAACATGGCTCCTTAAAAACTGATAATTGCTGTTTTTTTTTTTTTTTTTTACATTTCAGCTGTCAGTGGGGGAATCTCGCTGACAGATGAAAGAACCGAGCCTGAAAGTATCGGCTTCAGGTATCGGAGCATAAACTGGAGAAGAAAAATTATTTAACACATTAGTCTTATTTGTGTCATTTGTGACCAAAGTCCCCTATTCGTCCTCTAAGGAGCCTATTTGTTCAGTCATTATCTTTTTTTCTGTTGATATTTTTATTGAAACTTTTTGGGGTATTTTTTCATCCCAAAGCAATGTGTTTCTTATAATCAGTTTTAGTTGCTCTCTTTCCCTCTTGAATTACTTGTTTCAATCCCTTTAACCCCTAAATGCTGAAGCTGCCCACTCCATTTTGTATTTTCTTTTAGTATTAAAAAAGCCCAGCATGCTTTACCAACAGAGTGCCATACATAGGAGTGCCCTGTAGTAAAGGTTTGTTTTTAATACAGTGAAGATTTTATTCACAGAATTTAAACTGTAATATAAAGCAGTTGATCAACTTGCACAATATATAAATAAAAGTGACTTAAATCCATTGTAGTTTCTAGTTTTTAAAAATATGCTAACTCATTTTAAGGCTTGGCACTTCTCCTTCTCTACATAGGTACAAAGTTTATGTCATTTTATTAACTCACATGTATTTATCTTGTAGTGTTTCTATGTGTCATTCATTTATATAGCAAGACTGTTGCAGAACTACATATCCCACGAGGCATTGTAAAACTCTCAAACTCACAGACATGACTAGGCATGATGGGAATTGTAGTTCCTGAACAACTGGAGGGCCATAGTTTGAAGACCCCCTGATATATACATATAACAGCACATGATAATGCAGACATAGTAATACTGTAAAAATCCATGCATAAACACATATCCTATTGGCACCAAATGGCAATATTGGATAAACTGAGCATATATTGTATTAGTAGAAATGAATGGCATCTCCTCAGATGATGTCCGTATGATGAAACGCGTAAGTCAGGACATAGCTGGTACGCAATATGTCACTTCCGCTTTTTCCGATCTTCCGGTTTTTGACCTGTTCAGCTGTAGAATACAAGTCGAGCCCACGCCGGCATTGCGGAAGCATCTTGTTGGTTTTTAGTGAGAACATTGGATTTCCTTGTTTCAATTGCCGTGATTTTATGTTGATAAAATAAAATAAAAATTCACGGATTTACACTATGGGATTCATACTTTTCTATACTTATGTGGATGTCTGCTACTGAGGAACTCCTGGATTTCTTAGCGAGAGGAACATTCTGTTTAAACGGATTACAGCGCCCGGACACGAGGGACTCCCTGCTGAGGAGGAGACTGACGCCTGGACATAGTCTATACGCCTGTTACCCCTGCAGGGGTGAGGCACACTGGTGAGTGCAGCTACAAAAGGGGGGACGCACCTGGAGGAGGGGAACACTGAATAAGTCACCTTTTATTCTGCTGTCACATGGATCACCATTCACATATTGCTATTATTGATTTTTTGATGACTTTATATTTGTAATCACATCTATATTTTTCATTAGCTTTTTTATCCTATATATATATATATATATATATATATATATATATGTATGTATATGAAAACAGGGTGTGTTTCAAAGACTGCCTATAATACACCACTCAGCGCCAGATGCAAAAAAAACAGAAATCCAAAAAAATATATAACACAAAATTGTGACCCGCCAAATTACAAAGATAACAAACAGGTCAGCACAATAGCAGCCGTTTTGAAAGTATAGTAGTTATATAATAAGTAATACAGAAATTAATCAATGCGTTTCCTGAAAATTTCAGTACTAAAACAGCGCTCTAAATAAAATCCAAAATATAACCATATAAAGTTAAAAAAGAAGAAGAAGAGTCCTTAATGTGCAGAAAAGGTGACTGTAGTGGTTTAGTCAACGTTGCAAGGTGATAACGGTGGTTGTTTCAAAGTGCTGTTAGTATCACTTCCACCAGATAATGGCAGGATTTCACCGCGTGTAACATGTCCCCCTTAGGGGGTTAAACTCACCAGACAAAGTTGAGCAAAGAGCCTTAAGGAGGTATTCCCTCTCTAGGTTTCCCAAATTTCATACGTCATCCACTAGGGTCCAGCTTTCAAAAGTGCTCCACAAATGTCATAAAACAAAGCAGAGTTTGCACATAGCGTAATTCCGTTTTATTTTAAAATTGGTTGCACAAGCTAGTAGGTAACCCCATTTAATAATCTGCGTACATTGTTAAAATAAGAAAACAGCATTAAAAGTAGTGTGTTCACCGTGTCTCCTAACGCCAGGACCATCCGCATGTGTTCCACTGCAGACACTATGGGTGACTTCCTGGATCTGGTTAGCGGTGGAATGCACTCGTCACTTCCGGGAACGTCGTGTAGGCCACGCCCTGATGCGTTTCGTCACTTCTGACTTCAACAGAGGGCGTGGCCACAAGACAAAAGAGGCGAGCTTATATCGCCATGTCCACCGCTGCGGGAGCCAATCGTACGCTGTCCGGCATACATGACGCTGCACATTGTCATGGCAACTGGACGTGATCAGCACTACACGCAACGGGGGGCAGAGCGAGCAAGTAAACATGTTCGGTTGCCACATGAATAACTCAGTATCCACTATACCGGCACCCCAATCATTACACTTGGAGCAATACACAAAGATAAAAATAAAAACAAAAACAAAGCATTCGTCAGAATTGGTCAGTAAAACAAACGGCCAAAGACATAGCGTAAAATATATATATATATATATATATATAGAATGTCTGCACTCTCCTTAACACAGAGAGTAATTCCCCGAAAAGAATGCACATTTAAAAAAAAAACATCATGTGATAGTACTAATAACAGCAATGTATAAAAAAATCTATGTAAAATCGGACTGAAATATAAAATCTGGGTGCATCCTCATTAATAGCCCCATGTGTCCTTATTAAAATGTTAGTCCCTACATCAAAATAATATAGGTAAATCAAAAACCTAAAATCATGATGAAATACTTGAAACTTGAAATATCCTGGGACAGAGTATGTATGACTAACCTTTACAGACAGACAGTGCTTGTTAAATATGAGTGGAAAGCATCCAGAGTGCATAACACATATTATAACGAAATTCAAATGCTTATTATAATAGACTCAGAGGAGAGGGAATTAAGTATCAATGAACATCCAAAAATTATTATAGAAATACAAATATAATATACCCAAAAAGATAGAATTCAATAAATTAGTGCACTGTTCAAATAACCACATGTAAATGATATATGATGTATTAAAGTATATGGAAATGTATAATGTGACCATTAATCCATAAAAAATATATCTACTGGAACCTTTAATCCATAACAAAAAAAAAGGGGGGGGGGGTAGGGGATTAGTAATCGCTGATAAAACAATTTATGTCTAAATCCACGTTTAACCCTTTTGATGCCAATGTGTCTGCTAAATAAATCCATTCGGTTTCACGTTTAGAAAGCTCACGTACTAGATTTGACCCTCTCCAGGAGGGTTTCATGTGGTCTATGGCCCAAAACTTCAACCCGATGGATCCTGATAGATCTTAAAGTGTAGGGATACATTATGATCCTTGAAACCTAATCTAATATTAGCAACATGTTCTGCTATACGGATCCTTAATAGTCTCTTAGTTCGGCCTATATAAATCAACCCACAAGGGCATTGCATAGCATACACTACATATGAGGTGTTACATGTAATAAATCCTTTAATTCTAAGTTCCTTGTTATTTGATGTTGCTATAAATCTATCTATTGCTCTCATAGGTGTAATAATTCTTTACAGGCCCTGCATTTTTTGCAGGCATAAAACCCATCTTTCTCCCAGAAGGTGGGAGGGTGGGTAGGGGGATCCAAACCTTTTTTTACTATTTTGTCTGCATAATTAGGGGCTCTTCTATAGATGAAACCTGGTTTTGTAGGAAGTACTGATTGAAGTGTTTTATCCATCAAAAGGATGTGCCAGTGTGCCGAAAAAATGTCCTCCACTTCTCTATATTGTGCATGGAAACCCGAAATAAAACTCCATTCGTGACTATTGGAAGTCTGACTAGGGGTATTATCCTTCAAAAATACCTCTCTAGGTATCGAGGCTACTCCTTCAATGATTTTTTCAAGTTGTTTATCCAAGTAGCCCTTTTCCAGAAACTTTTTCTTTATAATTCTTGCCTGAGAATTAAAGTCATCGTCGTTAGAACAATTCTTTCTTATTCTGGTAACCTTTCATTTTGATTTCTATAATAATTTTTGGATGTTCATTGATACTTAATTCCCTCTCCTCTGAGTCTATTATAATAAGCATTTGAATTTCGTTATAATATGTGTTATGCACTCTGGATGCTTTCCACTCATATTTAACAAGCACTGTCTGTCTGTAAAGGTTAGTCATACATACTCTGTCCCAGGATATTTCAAGTTTCAAGTATTTCGTCATGATTTTAGGTTTTTGATTTACCTATATTATTTTGATGTAGGGACTAACATTTTAATAAGGACACATGGGGCTATTAATGAGGATGCACCCAGATTTTATATTTCAGTGCGATTTTACATCGATTTTTTTATACATTGCTGTTATTAGTACTATCACATGATGTATTTTTTTTAAATGTGCATTCTTTTCGGGGAATTACTCTCTGTGTTAAGGAGAGTGCAGACATTCTATATATATATATATATATATATATATATATATATATATATATATATATATCTATATTGTGACAGAGCGAGGCTCTGTCCCTATGAAATTGGAGGAAAACGAGACGCAGACACAGAGTTTGCATATCTGCAGGCTGCAAGACTACAGAGTGTAGCTTTTAAATGGAGAAAACTGCTCTGTCAGTTTTCTCCAGGTTTTGCTAGCTCCAGATGGGATTCTGTAGTTTGGAGATCCCTGAGAGTCATGGGTGGGACGGGATCTCCAGCCCTGTGTCTGGGTCTTGATGTTAACGAGCAGGGTGTGTGCCCAGCTGCATATAGGCCATATAAATGAAGGGCTGTTGGTAGAGGATGGTGGAGTGTGAGCAGCTTGCTGCTGGTTGAAGAGTGGTTTGCCCTGTGGGAGACTGTAGTCCGTGTAAGGGACTGGGAAAGGCTGACAACCTTGAGAGTCAGGAAGACTAAGGAAGCCGGTGAGTCCAGGGGGCTGGAAAGAGTTGACAAATCTGTTGGGAGCAAGCAGAGGAACTGTTGACAATTGAGAGCCAGGTGGCTTGGTATGTTCATTTGTGTGCTGAATGAATTTAAACCCCTGCGTGGGATTACTGGATGAACTAAATATTTTGTTTTCTTATAATAAACGTGGGCTACCAGGCCCTTAACCAGAAAACGCCTGCCTGATGTAGACTAAAACGCGCATCTACCAATTGAGCTTAATCACCCCAATATCACAAGTGGTGGAGAATGCGGGCATGTAGACGGTGGAATCCGGGTCCTTGCTCCATGGTGAGTCGCATCAGGAACTACTGCTAGCTGTGTGTGGCAGCCAGGCGAACAGCATTGTGTATACGTTTATTTGATGGACTGTGTTGCATGCAGGTTGTGTACCTGTGAAGGAAGAATCAAACATCAGATTTTTTTTTTTTTTTGTCCTTTGCTGAGAACTGTTACAAGCTGCTGTGTGCATGTGATTGCAAGGATGAGGCAGTCAAAAAGCAAGTTCATGTTTAATCAAGTTAAAGAGGATGTGAGCTCAGCATGGCCTGGGAAGATGTCTCCACCTTGTAGGGCCAGTCAAAAGGGGCCAGTGATTTGTGAGACAGTGAATGCATGGTTCAAGCGGAATCGCAAAGAGTGGGGCGCAGTGCAAGGAGCTGAAATCTTGGCCTCTGACTATATGCAACCCATGCTGCCTACAGAGGAGGTGGGAGACTTCCTTGTAAGATTTGAAAAAGTTGCTGTAAAGAGAAAATGGCCTAGGGACCGGTGGCCAAAACTGCTGCAAACCTTATTGCGGATAGAGTTCCGGTCGGTTTACCATTTGATGGATGGGGGCCAGGATGACTATCGCAAGTTTAAAAAGGAAATCCTTCTTAGAGGAGAGTTCCATCGTATCATGGGCCGCCAGCAATGCTCCAGGATGGGAGAAGTGTCGCCGGAAGTCCTAGGAATTGGAAATCCAGAGAAACGTAAGGTTTTCTGTCATGGCCACTTAGGCCAAGGGGTCAGTCCAGAAAGGAGAGTATATCAGCCTGAATCCTTTATGAGGTATAGCCAACCAGCTTTGGAGCGCAAGTCTGCAGTTACCCCTAGCAACAAGGATCTTGTGTTACCTACAGGGGGCGTCAGTGGGTCCAGAAAGGCTGCAGTTTTGCTCCATGGCCACATGGGGGAGTCAGCCTGTGGAGACACCACACCAGTGAGACAACGCACTCAAGTGAAGGCTATGACACCAGCTGCAGGAACTGGTAAGACTGTTTCAGTTTATGATGCTGAATCCAGTGAAGTGGGAGTATGTCCAGTGGGGAGATCCGCAGTACAAATGGACATAGACTTTCTGCATTGTGCTACCCAGAGCAGTGGGGAGGCGCAGCGTAAAGCCCAACTAGACGCAGGGCTAAAGACTGAAAAGGACATGGGGACTCTGCCTATGCCTGCTATGATCCAGCAGATGGCTGGGAAAATTGAGCTAGGGGTGACCAAAACAGTGCTGGTACCATGTTCCCTAGTGACAGCTGCTGCAGGGTTGCCCAGGGAAACTTCCAAGGAGCTTGCAGTGTTGGAGCAGAGAGTTTCCCAGGTCAGCTATGGAGCTGCCCAAATAGGCAAAAGTGCCCCTTTACAGAGAGCAGGTGCTGTGAAGAGTCGCTCAGAGGTTATGGTGGCTCATAAACAAACCACAAAAACAGCAGTTGTGTCTACATGTAATGAGAATGCTAATGATCGTACTAACAAAAGTGATACTATTGCTAAACGTGATGAGTGTAATGACATTGAAACATGTATTTCTTGTAATGTCATATCTGAGAGTGAGGTTGGTAATGTGTTCACTACCAGTGATGAGAGTAGGAGATCTCCCATGACAGGCAGAGGCACAGGATTGTCCATGGAAGTCTCATGGGGACTCCATGTGTTGGAGTCAGAGGCTGCCCAGGATGGCTCTGGTGCTATGCTGGTGGAACAAGGGGGGACTAATTCACACAGTGAGAGCGTGTGGGCGCAGCCCCACAACCCTACATGTAGCCCAGTGGGCAAGGGGTTAATTCAGCCTGCAAAAGTTGAGTGTACAAAGCTGAATGTGTCTGTAATGCCACCAGAAAAAGGTGTTCAAAATGGTGTGCTGCACCAAGCTTTAGGTGATGAAGCATCACCCCAATGCAACGTTGATAAAAGTGTGGTGTTACAAAATGATGTATATAGAAATGACGAATGTGCAGTTAAAGCTAATGAATCCCAGGGTTCTGTGTGGCTTTCTACAGCAGGTGATGCAACGCTGTGGAACACCCATGGTGGATCCACAATGGACTGGGACAGCTGGGCCAAACAATTGCTAGCCTTGCTGGCTAAGGCTAGCTTAAGTAACAAGGGTGTGGACACAACTGCTATGCCAGACAGGGGGATCGCAGAGCCGCCGGTGGTTGAGGGCGTCCTGGTCCCTGCAAAGGTTGCTGCCCTCCACTCTGAAGAAACAGTTCAGGGCACTGGCATCGCAGATGTGTTGGCCACAGCCCCACAGCTAAATGATATTGAGTATCAAAGTGATAGTGTGACTTGTAATGACCTGCAGAGGCTCACCAACACTGGTGCAGAAGGGATAAGTGTGAGACATGTGTCTGACAGCTCTCCAGGGGAGAAACAAGCTGTGATGATGAGTACCTCCAAGGAGGATGAGGTCTCTTCAAATGTCTCACCCTCTCAACCTGCAGTCGCTGAGCCCCTCCATGTCTTGGACAGGGTAAAGGACCCTAGAAAGTTCTGGTGTTTAGACATGGGATGTTTAGAGATGACAGAAACTTTACTAGAAATGTTAGAGTTGGTAAAGATGAACTTACTGTATACTTGGGTATCTCTGCCGCAGTTGGACCAGGTGGTGCTGCGTAGCACCAATGGGTGGAGCCAAGTGGTACAGGCAGTGCTGGGAAACCGTGACCAACAGTGGAATTGGTGGGACCAATGGTTACCCATTTGGCACAGGATCTGCAGATTCTCTGTGAGCGTACTTCTAGTTATTGATTGGTATGGAAGGCACACGAGAGAACTGCTTGAGATATCAGAGGTCTCTCCGTCTGGGGCGGTGACTAGAAAAATCTCTGCTGGTGTGGTCCGAGGTGCGGCGGAGCAGTGGTCAGTAGAGGGCGCAGATACTGCCTTACCCGCTAGGCCTCATGAGAAGGAAGGGCCCAGAATGGACTCAGCAGTAGCAGAGATGCTTTCTGTCACTGGCCCAGGGGTACAAGTTAAGGTGCCCAGAGACACTATGGGAGAAAGTGTTAATGTTGGTTGCCGTAACAATGTAATGTGTACACCTGAAAAAAATGGTTTATGCTTGGGTCAGGGTAGTTTGTTAGAACAGGTACCCATGGAGTGGAGTGGGATGTAGTCCCTCCTCGGGTCTTCTTCTAACAAACACTGAGTTGGAAAGCACTGATGATACGGAAAGCTGTGATCTGTTAAGAGTTCATTCTGCAAACAATGATTTGGTTGCCATGGGTAACAAGAGAAACTGTTTTAAACCTGAAATACCGATGGTGAAGGGTAAAATGGGTATTTGTAAGGTGAAAAGAAGGCTCAAGGAAGGCAGAGTTCCCCCAAGAAAAGTGAATAAGCCCAGGGACCCCAAAAGAAGAGGAAGGCTGAGTATAGGAAAATATAGGAACCTGTTAAGATCCAGGGGGGAATGTTCCTGGAAGCGCACCCGGAAAAAGGGTTGGGCCTACGTGGCTGACAGCCAGCACAGAGGTGTCCCAACCATCGTGATGGGTGCTGGTGTTCCTCCCTCCGGATCGAAACAAAGGGGGGGAAATGTGACAGAGCGAGGCTCTGTCCCTATGAAATTGGAGGAAAACGAGACGCAGACACAGAGTTTGCATATCTGCAGGCTGCAAGACTACAGAGTGTAGCTTTTAAATGGAGAAAACTGCTCTGTCAGTTTTCTCCAGGTTTTGCTAGCTCCAGATGGGATTCTGTAGTTTGGAGATCCCTGAGAGTCATGGGTGGGACGGGATCTCCAGCCCTGTGTCTGGGTCTTGATGTTAACGAGCAGGGTGTGTGCCCAGCTGCATATAGGCCATATAAATGAAGGGCTGTTGGTAGAGGATGGTGGAGTGTGAGCAGCTTGCTGCTGGTTGAAGAGTGGTTTGCCCTGTGGGAGACTGTAGTCCGTGTAAGGGACTGGGAAAGGCTGACAACCTTGAGAGTCAGGAAGACTAAGGAAGCCGGTGAGTCCAGGGGGCTGGAAAGAGTTGACAAATCTGTTGGGAGCAAGCAGAGGAACTGTTGACAATTGAGAGCCAGGTGGCTTGGTATGTTCATTTGTGTGCTGAATGAATTTAAACCCCTGCGTGGGATTACTGGATGAACTAAATATTTTGTTTTCTTATAATAAACGTGGGCTACCGGGCCCTTAACCATAAAACGCCTGCCTGATGTAGACTAAAACGCGCATCTACCAATTGAGCTTAATCACCCCAATATCACAATATATATATATTACGCTTTGTCTTTGGCCGTTTGTTTTACTGACCAATTCTGACGAATGCTTTGTTTTTGTTTTTATTTTTATCTTTGTGTATTGCTCCAAGTGTAATGATTGCGGTGCCGGTATAGTGGATACTGAGTTATTCATGTGGCAACCGAACATGTTTACTTGCTCGCTCTGCCCCCCGTTGCGTGTAGTGCTGATTGCGTCCAGTTGCCATGACAATGTGCAGTGTCATGTATGCTGGACAGCGTGCGATTGGCTCCCGCAGCGGTGGACATGGCGATATAAGCTTGCCTCTTTTGTCGTGTGGCCACGCCCTCTGTTGAAGTTGGAAGTGACGAAACGCGTCAGTGCGTGGCCTACATGACGTTCCCGGAAGTGACGAGTGCATTCCACCGCTAACCAGATCCAGGAAGTCACCCATAGTGTCTGCAGTGGAACACATGCGGATGGTCCTGGCGTTAGGAGACACGATGAACACACTACTTTTAATGCTGTTTTCTTATTTTAACAATGTACGCAGATTATTAAATGGGGTTACCTACTAGCTTGTGCAACCAATTTTAAAATAAAACGGAATTACGCTATGTGCAAACTCTGCTTTGTTTTATGACATTTGTGGAGCACTTTTGAAAGCTGGACCCTAGTGGATGACGTATGAAATTTGGGAAACCTAGCCACCTCAATACAGTGCAGTTACACCCCCTTCCTGACCAGACCAATTTTCAGCTTTCAGCGCTCTCACAGTTTGAATGACAATTACTCAGTAATGCAACTCTGTACCCATATGAAACTTGCGTCCTTTTTTCCACACAAATAGAGCTTTCTTTTAGTGGTATTTAATCACTAGTGAGTTGTTGTTTTTTTTGTGCTATAAATAAAATAAAACGTAAATTTTGTGAAAAAAATGCCTTTTTCTTTGTTTTTGTCATAAAGTTTTGCTAATTAGTAATTTTTCTTCATACATTTTGGCCAAAATGTATACTGCTACATATCTTTGGTAAACATAACCCACATTAGTATATATTATTTGGTCTTTGTGAAAGTTATAGAGTCTACAAACTATGGTGCCAATCACTGAAAATTGATCAACAAGTCAGGAAAGTACAAATACCCCCCAAATTACCCCTTTTTACAAAGTAGACATTCCAAGGTATTAAGTAAGTAGCATGAAGAGTTTTTTTAAGTTGTCATTTTTTCCCACAATTCTTTGCAAAATTAAGATTTTTTTTTATTATTATTATTTTTTTTTACAAAATTGTCATATTATCAGTTTATTTCTCACACACAACATATGCGTACAACAAATTACACCCCAAAATACATTCTGCTACTCTTCCCGAGTACGGCGATACCACATGTGTGAGACTTTTACACAGCCTGGCCACATACAGAGCACCAACATTGATGTAGTACCTTCAGACGTTCTACGAGCAAAAATTACGCATCTCATTTCTCAACCACCTATTACAATTTTGAAGGCCTTGGAGTACCAGGACAATGGAATTGCCCATAAAATTACCCCATTTTGGAAAGAAAACACCCCAACGTATAATCTTTGAGGCATAATGAGTCTTTTTAATGGTTAATTTTTTTCCAGAAGTTTTTGGAATATGTGGAAAAAAATTAAAACGCATTTTTTTTTACACAAAATTGTCAATTTATGAGATATTTCTAACACATAGCATGTATATAGCAAAAATGACACCCCAAAATACATTCTGCTACTCTTCCGGAGTATGGCGATACCACATGTGTAGGACTTTTACACAGCCTGGCCACATAGAGAGGCCGAACATTGAAGTAGTACGTTCAGGCGTTCTAGGAGCATAAATGACACATGTCATTTCATTCCTACCTATCACACTTTTGAAGGTCCTGGACCACCAGGACAGTGAAATTACCCACAAAATTACCCCATTTTGGAAAGCAAACATCCCAACGTATATTCTATGAGATATGGGCTGCAAATAGGTACTCAGGTACTCTGATGGGCTGGAGATAGGTACTCTGGTACTCTGATGGCCTAGTGACAGGTACTCGGGTTCTCTGATGACCTGGTGACAGGAACTCGGGTACTCTGATGGCCTGATGACAGGTACTCGGGTACTCTGATGGCCTGGTGACAGGTACTCGGGTACTCTGATGGCCTGGTGACAGGTACTCGGGTACTCTGATGGCCTGGTGACAGGTACTCTGATGGCTTGGTGACTGGTATTTGGCTGAAGGGCAGTGACAGGTACTCATATGGACTGTGACAGGTACTCGGGTACTCAGATGAACTGTGACAGGTACTCGGGTACTCAGATGAACTGTGACAGGTACTCGGGTACTCAGATGAACTGTGACAGGTACTTGGGTACTCAGATGAACTGTGACAGGTACTCGGGTACTCAGATGGACTGGGACAGGTACTCGGGTACTCAGATGGACTGTGACAGGTACTCGGGTACTCTGATGGGCTGTGACAGGTACTCGGGTACTCTGATGGGCTGTGACAGCTACTCGGGTACTCTGATGGGCTGTGACAGGTACTCGGGTACTTTGATGGGCTGTGACAGGTACTCGGGTACTTTGATGGGCTGTGACAGGTACTTGGGTACACTGTTGAACCGTGACAGATACTTGGGTACCATGATGGACTGTGACAGGTACTCGGGTACCCTGATGGACTGTGACAGGACTCAGGTACTCTGATGGACCGTGACAGGTACTCGGGTACCCTCATCAACATGGGGACAAGGTGCTTTGGGGTGGGGGGGCCCCCCCTTCCCCAAGGCACCCCCCATGTTGAGGGCACGCGGCCTGGTATGGCTCAGGGGGGGTGCTTTTTTGTCCCCCCTTTCCTGGCCGGCCGGGTAGCGTGCTCGGACAAGGGTCTGATGTGGACCTGGGGGGGACCCCCACGCCGATTTTTTTCGGCGTTGGGGTTCCCCTTTAAGTCCATACCAGGTGGCGGGGCCAGCGACGTCTGCTTCGCGGGCCCCGCCTACCTGGAGACGCGCTCGAAATGAGCGGACTTTCCTCCGCGTGTGTGGGCGAGTCCGCTCATTTCAAAAGTACGGCGGACTTAGTCGCCGTATTAGTCCGCTGAAAAAGTGCCGTGTGTGGGCAAGTAGCCCGTTCGGAAAGTCCGACGGACAGTCTGGCGGGAATTCCGCCAGACTAAGTCCGTCGGACAGACGGCTACGTGTGTACATGGCATTAGGATCAGATTTGTCTGCTGAAATGTCGCAGTCCCGCTAAAAATTGCAGATCACTGCCATTACCAGAAAAAACATTAAAAAAGCCCTAAAAGTCCATAAAGCTTTCCCATCGTTTGTAGATGCGATAACTTTTGCGCAAACCAATCAATATTCGCGTATTCGTTTTTTTTTTTTACCAAAAATATGTAGAAGAATATATATTGACCTAAACTGATGAATACATTTTTTTATATATATATATATTTTTGGATATGTATTATAGCAGAACGTAAATAATGTATAAAGTTGCAGAGGAGAACAAATGCCACCAAAAGAAAGCACTATTTGTGGGGAAAAACGGACATCAATTTTGGTCGAGTACAACGTCGCACGACCGTGCAATTGCCAGTTAAAGCAACATATCACAAAGAATGGCCTCGTCATTAAGGGGGTTAAACCTTCTGGGGCTGAAGTGGTTAATACAGTAGGAATTAGAGGGCCCTGCTCATTAGAGATTACAATCTAAGAGGGAGGGTAGTGTTAGAAGCATCCTGTTCCAGGAATTATGTTTTATGATCTGGAAGTGTCACTGTTTCCAACCTCCAGTAACACTTAATATTTTCATTTGAAATTTCTGGTACTACAACGCTGTACACTTTACATGCCTTGGCCAAACAATACTAGGTGTGGTTCCTCTTGAGAATTATAGAGGAAGTGTACACTGATTATACTCAGGGTGATTTAACTTTGTTATATATACAATGTATTTCAAAATGAACACGGCTAGTTTAAAAACCCTCTTCTGCGTACCTCTCTAGTCCTACCTTGTTGAATATAAAATGCCTTTCCCCGCCTATAGCACTACCCCGCAGAAGCTGCTGGTGAATGGAATTTTCCACTCATACCCAGACACAAAAAACAGTTGTTAAGCTTGTTTGTGTTGTTTTATTAGGGGTAATAACTTGGATGGGATAAAAGGGTTTATGGGATGCCCAACTTGACTAAAACACGATTGATGAGGATTACTTAATCCCTATGTACAATTTTTTTTGCAGGGGTGAATAGCGGCGCTAGATATGGTGATAACATAAAATTATATAGCAACTGGAATATAACTACACATAAAATGTGTGTGTGTGAATAAGCACCCATAATATTAAAACATTTGTTTAAAACATGATGTCCATAAATGATCCGAGATCTTGTATGATTGGCACTTGGAGGCAGCTCCCTTAGCCCTTGTACACACGGTTGGAGATTCCGTCGGAATGTGTCCGATCGGAGCGGTTTGTTGGATATTCTGACTGTGTGTGGTATGCATCGGACTGTTTCCGACGGAATATCCGTTGGACCAAATTTTCCAACTTGCTGGAAATATTTTCCGACAAACTGCTTCGATCGGACATACTCCGATCATGTGTAGAGAATTCCGATCGGACAAAGTGCCACGCATGCTCAGATCAAATTCCTACATCAAAGCTATTGGCTACTAGCCTGAACGTAGTCCCGTCCTAAACGAAATAACGTCATCACGTTCTGAAAGATCGGATTTTCCGACAACTTTGTCCGACCGTGTGTATGCGGTCAGTTTCAGTTTCGGACAAGATCCGTCAGACAAAATCCGTCGGATTTGGTTGTCGGAATCTCCGACCGTGTGTACAAGGGCTTAGAGTGAAGTGATGGACTCTATGTAGAAATGGGAACAGAGGGGCGCCAGACTGAGTGCAGTATAAATCATATATTTAATAAAAACAAGTAGTAACTCACAGGTTAAGTTAGATGAGTTCAGTATGCGGTGAAAATCGCCAGTCCACAGTGGCAAGGAATGGTAATGCATTTCGAAGCTACAGCTGATGAAGAAGCTGTAGCTTCGAAATGCATTACCATTCCCTTCCACTGTGAATAATCACATTTCCTGTTCCTGTGAAGTCACGACCAGCTGCTTCTTGTTTCCTGCCTCTCTGGATCCCTGTAAGATCACACCAGTGCCACAGGCTGCAAAGGGAAGACTTCTATGAGACTTCAGGACTGGTGATTTATCATCTAACTTAACCTGCGAGTTACTACTTGTTTTTATTAAATATATGATTTATACTGCACTCAGTCTAGCGCCCCTCTGTTCCCACAAAAAAAATTTGGGCTGTTCTCCCTCCAACAGTCTTTGGTGATCAAAAGCAAAAGCCCCTTAAAGGAGGAGTATGGGAATCGATTTTTTTCCCCCATCATACTTCTCTAGGTGGATGCAACATTGGTCCGATGCTGCATCTGTCCCCTGCCGCCTCTGCTCTGAGAGCCAAAGCATCGAACCCTGCTCATGGCTTGGTTTTCTTGGCTCTGCAAGAAGAGAGCTGCTGCCTGTCAATCAACAGCTCTGCTCCTCCACACCTGTTGAACCACGCTGAGCTGTGGAGGGGCAGGGAGTGACCGTCTCAGCCTCGCAGATGTTCGCTGAGAGGCTGAGATGGCTATCAGTCCAGGCATCTGGCAGATCCAGACTTCCAGAGTTGACTGATATTGGTGACCTCAAACGGGTCAGAGGAGTGCAAAATAAAGTGCACTGTTGGGGGGCATGGCTGGCAGAGAAAGTGAATGGCAGCGTTGTAAAGGAGCTCCGTAATATCAAGTCTCCCTGTAGTGGCTACAAGCTATAAAATGCAGCCCTGAGCACTTACACCTGCAGCAGAGGGTCAGCGGCACATGCGGAATATCATGAGGAAAAGGAAGGAGAGGGGGACCCCGCAAACTGAGCGATTTCAGAAGCCCGGTCGGGACTCCTGAAAAGCAAGATGGCGCCCAGAACGTCTCATCACACAGAGACCATCAGACAGGCAGCACGATCTAAAGGGTAGAGCAGCCACGCTGAAACACACAAGCACACTGATGAATCCTCCCTATCTGAAATCAGCAGCCCTATGAAACAAAGGAGAAGGCTTTCTCTATCTGAGGATCAAGTAAGTGAAACAATGATAAATTTATCTGATATGCTGCCTCCCAAAAATCCTTATGCTGACAAACTAAATGCATTTCCTACATCAAGACAACCCATAATAGACTCAGATATTAAAGAAAGGCTAATCCCTCAGAGGAGCATTACAACAAGATATGCAGGCATACATGAAGAAAAATAATGTTGAGATAGAATCCCTAGGGGAAAGAATGGATTATGTGGAGAATACAATTAGTGATTTCACTGAAGCTTACAATGAACTAGTAGATTCCCACTTTGAGCGAAGAAGAAATAAAAAAAAACTCAAACTGAAGGTGGCGGACCGCGAGGACAGGTCCAGACGTAACAACGTCAAGTTCAGAGGGATTCATGAAAATATAAAAAATTCAGATCTAAAGCAATTTATGAAAAAAATTATCTGAGACCTAATACCCTCAATATCACCCCAAGTAATGGTGATCGATAGAGCCCATAGACTGCCCAAACCCTCACACAAAAGAGTCCACAACATTGGTAACAGAAGCCAAGTTAATTGCCTTTACCTACAACAATAGCAATCTCCTTGAACCTCCCACAAGGAATTAATGCTGAATCTCTCAGGTGATCTTTACTCTGGAAGCCCGTTGCTCCAAATAGCAACAAAGAATTTCTTCCCAAGTTCAAAGTGCAAAATGATGCGCAAGCAAGTTGTTACACAACTCGTTAACCCCCTTGCCCCAAAGCACCCCCCCCCCCCCATGTTGAGGGCATGTGGCTTGGTATGGTTCCTGGCCTGCATGTTCAGATAAGGGTCTGGTATGGATTTTGTGGGGGAACCCACGCCAGTTTTTTTCTTCATTTTGGCAAGAGTTCCCTTACAATGTCCTCACCACACAAGCCACACCGCAAGTCGGATCATCATGATCCGACTTGTGGTGCGACTTCTATTCAAATCAATGGGCTCCCATAGGAGGCAGAGAAATGCTGCTAAAAGCTAGCGCGGCTAAGCGTGCATTACCACCAATGCAAAAAGCTACTAAAAGCCTGTTTTTACAGCTGCTTTTTTCTGCCATTGGTAGTGGCTTTGCAGCTCGTTTTTCTAACGCCCCCTGTGTGCATGAGGCCTTATTGTACCCTAGCTACTGAAATTATATTTTTAGAATAAAGTTTTTTCAACACTTTTGGGGAAAAAATTGTTTTATTGCTGTATTTTTTTGAAATTGGTGTACTGTACATGTATTTTTCTTTGATTATCACTTTATATTTTGGTATTCTTTTACCAATCTTGTTATTAAAGAATTCAAAAGAAAAGTCCTGTAGTAGGAACAAAGGTACAATGCTTGTTGGTTTTTTGATGAGCCATTAGACTTCTTTGATGGGTTTCTGTGGTGCAGACAGGATTTTCATCTATGCTACAAAACTTTCCTTGTGGGCAAATCTATTGCTCTTTGAACAATTAATAAAGAAGACTGGCAACATACAGTATATCTGCAGGTGGCACTTCCAGACAGTTTATTGTCATTACAATGTAAATACCATTTACTTTATCAGAAGGTAGACTGGGAAGCTATTTAATACCAGTGGCAGATTGGCTGCAACCCCTAATCAAGAAAAGTTTTCCAACATGCTCCAGGGAGAACCACACACTGATCGAAATTTGGTTGGTCCCTGTTGAAGCTGCCAAATTGCAGTCTGTCTGTGGCCAACTTTAGTTGGTTTTTAAAGCTGATTTCCCAGTTTTCTGTGATATTAAACATGTCAATACCAGCCAAATTTACCTCCTTCTTGCCCAGGCCAATTTTAAACTATGAGACCTGACATACTTTGAATGACAATTGCTACACTGTACCCATATGCACTTCTTACCATTTTTTTTACACAAATAGATCTTTCTTTTGGTGGTATATAATAATCACTGTGACCAATCAGAGCTAGTAACACAATTGTACACAACGGATAGCATGAAGCAAGGAAGGTATCTATTGTTTACAATTGTCATGCGATCTGCTGTGATTGGCCACAGCGATCACATGGGACCAGCAGCAGGCTGGTACACTGATCAGTCATTTGCTGTGTCCAGTGGACAAGGTGGGTGAAAGATCGCACCAAAGTGTGGCCCAGCTGGGCTGAGCAAGGTGCGTTCTTGGGAGGGTGTCCTCCCAGAACAATGCCCCGAGTGGGAAGCAGTTAAATATTTCATCTGGACCAAGCTTCCTCTGACTGGTTGAGGCAATCAGAGGCCAAGTCTATGGTTTTTAGAGGTGATCTCCATGTTTTCTGTGACTTTAATAGTTCATTTGGACCAAGCTTCCTCTGATTTGCTGAGGCAGGGAGGTGGGCTGATGGTGTCTAAATATCTGACTCAGCCAATCAGAGGAAGCTTTGTATTCATTCACAGAATACAAAGCTGCATATGAATGGCTGACCAACTCTGCATTGTTTGGAGTGCGAGGCGGGAAGTCTTTGTCTTACAGCCAAAACCCGGCACTGTGTACTGTATGTAGATGACGTTACCTGTAGTACATACAGTGCTTACAGCCAGTGCAACACCTAAACAAGGAAATCCTTTATTTGGACCAGCTTGGCCAAAATGAACTATTTAAAGTGGTTGTAAAGGCAGATTTTTTTTATCCTAATGCATTCTATGCATTAATATAAAAAACCTTTCGTGTATAGAAGCCCCCCTCAGCCCCCTAATACTTACCCGAGCCCATCTCTATCCAGCGGTGTTGCAAGAGAGACTCGGCTGCCTGGGACTCACCCTCCTCATTGACTGAGACATCAGTGAAGCGTCATTGGCTCCTGCTGCTGTCAAAGTCATTGAGCCAATGAGGAGAGAGAGGGGGTGGGGCCTAGTCATGGCTATGTGTCTGAATGGACACACAAAGCAGCGGCTCGGGTTTCCTCATAGCAAGCTGCTTGCTGTGGGGGAACTCGGCAGGGGGGAGGGACCAGTAGCACCAAAAAGGGGTCCGAGAAGAGGAGGATTCGGTCTGCTCTGTGCTAAACCATTACACAGAGCAGGTAAGTATGACATTTTTTTTTTTTTTTTTAAACACAAAAAAAAAAAAATTAACTTTATCGTAATTTTAAAGTCAGAGAAAACAGGGAAATCAGCTTTCAATTTTGTACTTATTGGTTTACTGCTAATAGCAAGTTAAAGTCATTAATTATTTTATAATAAAATAACTAATAATAATATAAGAGCATAAGCAGCACAAATATGAGTGCAAAAAACAAATAGGGGCTTGTTCACACCAGCATTATACCATGGCCATCAGGGCCGCTGTTAAAAATCATGGGGCCCCGTACAGTCTACCTGGCGGGGCCCCCCACATAAGGGGCCCCCCACACAGCAGGGAAAAGACTTTCACTCTGGGCACGGGGAATACCCACAATATTTTAGATATGTGGGAGAGCAGTATGCAGTATGGCCAACTTTATGCTCAGAGCCCGGGCCCAGTCTCTACCTCCACCTAACATCCCCCGACTTCACAAGTACCTGGTCCTGCTGGCTTCTTTTATCTGGGGTCCTCATGCAGTGCTTCTCCTGGGGTGGGGGGCTTGGATCCTCTGGATCTGGTAGCGTGGGGACCGGCCAGAAGCTGAGCTCCTCTAAAACCTCTGCTCCTTCCACCTGGGCACGAAGTTGGACAGCCGGAAGCAGAAAGCAAAGTATTTAAACACTTTCGGGAGTAATCTGCAGCCGTATGTCCAGACAATTACATTACACAAGTCCCGGCCGGCGTATTGATATAGAAGAGACTGGGACTTGTGTAATGTACTGTATGTAATAGTCTGGACATACGGCTGCAGATTACTCCCAAAAGTGTTTAAATAATTTGCTTTCTGCTTCCTCCCACGCACACTACATGGGACCCTAGCTCAGGATTAGTATAGTCCCTATAATGTGGGAGTCCCCCCCTCTGCCTCTGGGCCCCCCTACAGGGCAGGGCCCAGTACAGGAGGGCTGGTGGTCCCCCCCCTATCAGCGGCCCTGATGGCCATTATACCATGTATTGTGAAGGGAGCTGCGCTGATGCATCATAAATCATGCATTGCACTGTTCTTTTTTTTCCAACTTTATTTACATGTAGCACTGACTGAGTGGCTGATTTAATTGGGCTTACCGTCCGTTACCTTGACCTTGTGTATGTCTAGAGGTTTCCCGAGGTAGATGGCCCAAGAACTGTAGAGAATGACGCCAGATACGCTTAAGGGATTTTTATTTGCAAAAAGAATAAACAAACACAGTCTCTCAAAGTAGTGTAAAGCCCCGTACACACGAGAGAACTTATGTCCGACAGACTTCCGAAGGAGTTCTGCCGGAGTTCTGCCGGAGTTCCGACAGAGTTCTGACGGACTTTTCAACTGAGCGGACTTGGCCACACACAATCACACTAAACTCCGACGGATTCGAACGTGATGACGTACGACTGGACTCGAATAAGGAAGTTCATAGCCAGTAGCCAATAGCTGCCCTAGCGTCGGTTTTAGTCCGTCGGAATAGCATACACACGAGCGAATTTTTCGGAGGGACCGGGTCCGGCGGAGTTCCGTCGGAAAAATTTGAAGCATGTTCCATATTCTAAAGTCCGTCAGACTTTGGCGAATCAAAAGTCCGTTGCAGCCCACACACGATCGAATAGTCTGACGGAATCATTCCGTCGGACTTTGGATGTTCAAAAGTCCGCTCGTGTGTACGGGGCATTAGAGGGGTTAGGTAGAAAAGTCTTAAAATTTATGGAAAAAAAAAAAGAAAAGTCCAGGTACTCTTGGAACTAAGTCAAAATGAAAAAAGAGTCTCTCACATTAGGAAATCCAGAGAATAGCCATTCTCAGCTGGATCCTCACCCTTATCGGATAGTCCTTCTCTCACCAGGCCTAGTAGCCAACAGGGTGCTTAAATCAAACAAAGTCTCTGCCACAGACTTGTAGAACACTTGAATAACTGAAAGATGTAGACAACTTGGAGAACCCTCGTATGGTACCAGTATCTTGCAGCCAGTCCGGCGATACCATAAGAGATTTGGGTCGCTTTGGGTCTTTCAACGTAGCCTTCAGGCTTCTGCTGAGAAGCCAACCTTTGCGTGGCCTTCTCCCGAAGAGTCCTCCCCTGGATGCTTGTACAGTTGCTGGGCCAAACAGTCAGAAAGCACTTCTGGAGCGGAACCCCCGAAGCACATGATGTCAGCACCTTAAGTACCTCCTCCCAGAATGCACAGCAAGAGTGAAACTCCTGCTAGGCTGGTTACGAGAGAGAACTGGCACTCAATGCACCCAACTGGACTGCGTTCTACCACCTGCCAGGGATGACAGCGCCACCTATGGTCAAGCAGAACATCATGCAATCCAGCCAGACTAGTACTGAGACCAAAATTTAGAGTAATTAAACCCAAAACCAAACTGCGGTTCAAGGAATATTAAATGCCAAAAAACACATACCGCGTGCTCTTCAGGAGCCGGTGCTACATACATTTCCCAAAGTAACATTTAATAAATTTTTGGTGTACTGCATTGGTGTACTGCATTACAACATGCTGTGTTGCATGACCTACCCACAGGTTCCTACTGTGCTACTTTCAGTGTATATTGCCTTGTCTACATGTCATGATTGAGCTGAATAAGGCTGCCAATTGCAGGTAAATGCATATTCTGTGAAAAGGCCATAACTAGTGCACACACAAAACGTGTTCAAATTGACGTGTACTGAAAAAAAAAAAAACTGGACACAGCTTAGTTGAGGTACATTATGTCTGACCCTGTAGGCTGTTAATATCAACTGCACACATTCTTTTTAATTTTCTGTTGTAAGTTAGGCCTACAGCATCAGGTAAAGATCTCAAATCAGCATCAATTTTGCACCTTCTGACCTCAGATCAGCCATAATCCATACACATCAGACATCAGATCAGCCAGACTCTATGCATTTTGGAACTCAGGTCAGCCCAATCCATACACATCAGACTTCAGATCAGCCCAATCCATACACTTCAAACCTCAGATCAGCCCAATCCATACACTTCAAACCTCAGATCAGCCCAATCCATACACATCAGGCCTCAGATCAGCCCAATGCATACACTTCAAACCTCAGATCAGCCCAATCCATACACATCAGGCCTCAGATCAGCCCAATGCATACACTTCAGACTTCAGATCAGCCCAATCCACACACTTCAAACCTCAGATCAGCCCAATCCATACACTTCAAACCTCAGATCAGCCCAATCCATACACTTCAAACCTCAGATCAGCCCAATCCATACACATCAGGCCTCAGATCAGCCCAATGCATACACTTCAAACCTCAGATCAGCCCAATCCATACACTTCAGACCTCAGATCAACCACACTCCATGCATTTTAGACCTCAGATCAGCCCAATGCGTACACGTCAGTCCTCAGATCAGCCCAATCCATACACTTCAGATCTCAGATCAGCCCAATCCATACACTTCAGACCTCTGATCAGCCCCAATGTATGCATGCACTGCAGACCTCAGATCAGGCCATCCGTATACATTAGACATCAAAAAAGCTCCAATCCATAAACCTCAGATCAGCCCAATCCATACACTTCAGACCTCTGATCAGCCCCAATGTATGCATGCACTGCAGACCTCAGATCAGGCCATCCGTATACATTAGACATCAAAAAAGCTCCAATCCATAAACCTCAGATCAGCTCCAATACATACAGTGCCTTGCAAAAGTATTCTGCCCCCTTGAACTTTTCAACCTTTTGCCACATTTCAGGTTTAAAACATAAAGATATAAAATTTTTATTTTTTTGAAGAATCACCAACAAGTGGGACACAATAACTAATAAAAAAAATGAAAAGTGGGGCGTGCAAAATGATTCGGCCCCCTCTACTTTGTAGAGCCACCTTTTGCTGCGATTACAGCTGCAAGTCGCTTGGGGTATGTCTCTATCAGTTTTGCACATCGAGAGACTGAAATTCTTGCCAATTCTTCCTTGCAAAACAGCTCGAGCTCAGTGAGGTTGGATGGAGAGCATTTGTGAACAGCAGTTTTCAGCTCTTTCCACAGATTCTCGATTGGATTCAGGTC
The DNA here is from genome assembly GCF_037356315.1 of Lithobates pipiens. Classification (NCBI taxonomy): domain Eukaryota; kingdom Metazoa; phylum Chordata; class Amphibia; order Anura; family Ranidae; genus Lithobates; species Lithobates pipiens. The sequence continues at coordinate 573,761,017 of NW_027507758.1, forward strand.
TGGACTTTGACTTGGCCATTCTGACACCTGGATACGTTTATTTGTGAACCATTCCTTTGTAGATTTTGCTGTATGTTTGGGATCATTGTTTTGTTGGAAGATAAATCTCCGTCCCAGTTTCAGGTCTTTTGCAGACTCCAACAGGTTTTCATCCAGAATGGTCCTGTATTTGGCTGCATCCATCTTCCCCTCAATTTTAACCATCTTCCCTGTCCCTGCTGAAGAAAAGCAGGCCCAAACCATGATGCTGCCACCACCATGTTTGACAGTGGGGATGGGGTGTTGAGGGTGATGAGCTGTGTTTCTTTTACGCCAAACATATCGTTTTGCATTGTGGGCAAAAAGTTCGATTTTGGTTTCATCTGACCAGAGCACCTTCTTCCACATGTTTGGTGTGTCTCCCAGGTGGCTTGTGGCAAACTTTAGACGAGACTTTTTATGGATATCTTTGAGAAATGGCTTTCTTCTTGCCACTCTTCCATAAAGGCCAGATTTGTGCGATGTACGACTGATTGTTGTCCTATGGACACACTCTCCCACCTCAGCTGTAGTTCTCTGCAGTTCATCCAGAGTGATCATGGGGCTCTTGGCTGCATCTCTGATCAGTCTTCTCCTTGTCTGAGCTGAAAGTTTAGAGGGACGGCCAGGTCTTGGTAGATTTGCAGTGGTCTGATACTCCTTCCATTTCAAAATGATCGCTTGCACAGTGTTCCTTGGGATGTTTAAAGCTTGGGAAATCTTTTTGTATCCAAATCTGGCTTTAAACTTCTCCACAACAGTATTATGGATCTGCCTGGTGTGTTCCTTGGTCTTCATGATGCTCTCTGCGCTTTCAACAGAACCCTGAGACTATCACAGAGCAGGTGCATTTATACAGAGACTTGATTACACACAGGTGGATTCTATTTATCACCATCAGTCATTTAGGACAACATTGGATCACTCAGAGATCCTCGCTGAACTTCTGAAGTGAGTTTGCTGCACTGAAAGTAAAGGGGGCGAATAATTTTGCACGCACCACTTTTCAGTTTTTTATTTGCAAAAAAAGTTTAAAATATCCATTAGATTTTGTTCCACTTCACAATTGTGTCCCACTTGTTGGTGATTCTTCACAAAAAATTTAAATTTTATATCTTTATGTTTGAAGCCTGAAATGTGGCAAAAGGTTGAAAAGTTCAAGGGGGCCGAATACTTTCGCAAGGCACTGTACATTTTATACCTCAGGTCAGCCCCTATCCATACGTTACAGACCTCAGATAACTCCAGTTCATAGACTCCAGACTTCAGAGCAGCCCCAATTCATACATTTAAGATCTCTGACCAGCTCCAATTCATAGACTTCAGACCTCTGATCAGCCCCAATCCCTAAACTTCAGACCCCAGATCGGCTGTAGTCCATACATTTTAAAATGCAGGTTAACCCCAATCCATACTGTGGGGAGGTGTAGTGTAGTGTGGCAGCAGTAAACACCCAAAGTCCAGTAGCGGATAACAGAACATGAATTCATGTAAATGTTCAGTAGTTATAACAAACCTGGCGAGAAGACACCCAACCCTCACTCACAGAATACAGCAAAAATGTGTAGCAGAGCACGTCTTGTTGCTCTGTATTTAGGGGCGGAATGCAACCTGGCCAGTCCGTACGCAAATTGGAAGGTGTCTAGGAAGAATGGCCTATCCCTGTCCTTTCCCTACTCGTCTGAAACATTTCCCTAATGCTACTCACTGTCCCTGTGACTTGTCCCTACACTACCCACATAAAAAATGCGTGCCAGATCCAGGAGCTAGGGTCCTAAATAGACTCTACCTGACCCAAGATGGCCACCAGAATCACATTGGAAGAGAGGGGTCAGAATAAAACTGGATAGCTTCCCCAGTGACCCAGGAAACTATAGAGGAACCATGTTCTTCTTGACTTCCTCTCCCCTGCAATGCTGTTGTGTTTAAGCACCACCTGCAGTGGAGAAAGTACATGTATACCTGCACCTACAATTCAAACCTTGGTTCAATCCCTTTCAATACACTTCAGACCTCAGATCAGCCTCAGTCTAGACACTTCAAACCCCAGATCAACCCTAAACCCTCAGCTGTTTTACTGCTACCGAGGAGGCGGTGGGCAGGTTTTGTAATTGACAGCTTAAGGAGCTGCCAATTACCATCAATGTTCTCATGTGCCAGCTCTAAAGACACATGAATCAGGGATTGCCGATGGCTGCTATATTATACTATTAGCTCTTTGATATTAATAATTATAGAATGTCTTTTTAAATTCAGAATTAAGCAAATATAGATTAGTACATAAAATAATGAATTGTACTTTACAATGTTCTTAATGGATTCCTAGTGTAGGACCCTCTAGGTAGTTAGGTGCTAGAGTTAGAATTTTTTGGAGTACAGGTACATTTAGGAAGGCCAGGCTGGCAGTCAGGTCTGTTTGTTTTGTTCTGATCTGGGCTGAGAGTGGCTCCGGGTAGCAGCTGGTGACTCACATGCAGTCTCACTGAAACCTCCCTCTTCTTTCCAAGGTTTGCTAGAAAGATCTGGAAAGACAGGAGGAGAGGAGAGGTGGAGCTGCCTGTAGTGTTTTGGGGAGTCCTGACCAATCCCGAACCTGGATTGGCAGTGGGCAGGCCTCCTTAAATACCTAGGGTCAGCCTAGCTGGGGAGGAGTTGTCGGGTGGAAGAACTGGAGTGAGAGAGTGTATAGGCTGTAAGGGGGCCTTTGAGGGAGCTCCCCAGTCTGGGGGGTGACCTTGGGCCTGGGCTCAGATGTGGTTGGGACCACCTTCAAGAGGTCTTGGACCAGAGGCACAAGAGAGAGCAAAGAGAGGACAGTGGGAGAGGGCACTACTAAGAGATTCCAGGGAGGACAACTGGTTTCAGCCAAGAGGGCTGGTGAGTGAGGCACAGTCGGGAGGACGGGGGAGGCACACCTGAGAGGACTGGAAGCATGCAGTCTAAGATGGGTGCATAACCAGGAGAGTGGACTATGGTGAAGGGGGCAGTGAAGAGAGGCAGCTGCAGATAGGAGGGCTGGCAGGGCCTGAAGATGGGTTACCGGGCTCAGTAGCCACGTTTAGGACAGCTAGCACCAGAGACTTTCTATTTTGCTACACTATAGGGTCCCGCATCCCCTGCCTGCAAAGGGCAATTGCTAAAGGCCTGGCTGAGCCAGTGTCAGGCCTAACTGCTTTGAGCTGGCTGTGCCTGAAGATCAGAGAAGAAGTGATGTGCAGGAGGAGAAATGGAGAGTATATACTGCACTGTATATAGTTGTGCCAAGCAAGTTCTACCAATTCTACTGGGCATCCCATACTTCCCTTACACCATCCAAGTTCAATCCACTCAATAAAACAAGAAAACAAAAAAAACAAAGCGTGTGGACTGTTCTATGTTCTGAGTGTTTGAAATGTGAATGTCAGGCTGGGCAGGGTGACAGACAAATCCAAGATTTCAGCAGCCCCTACGGGGAGACCACTACACTATAACAGAATATGACAGACAATTGTTTTGGATGGGTAAACTGGGACTTGTTTTACATGTACACAATGAACGATATACAAGCTTACTAATGCCCGGAGGCATGTTGTTTTACTTTAATATGTTGGTCAGTGTTCTTCTTTGAAAAGAAAATAATTATAGTTTATTTGCAAAGTACACAGAGGAAGTACAAATGATGGAAACAAGGAAGGAAAGACAGCTAACAAGCAATTGTCTTTGTGATTGCACAAGTAACATCCTTTGTTTCCTTACTGTCAGAATTAAAGTAGACCAATATCAAAATAAAAAAATCTGAATTTTAATCAATATGGTCAACATTGGTCACATAACTTCTACAGATGATGGGGATCATAGTTCAGGTAGATTCCCCCTGATGAGTTTCTGTGAAGTCCTTGTCGTTGGTGCTGCATATCATGTGACCTGCCATAGGGCAGAGACTGGAATTGAGTACAGGTTACTATTTCTAATCTTTTCTGAAAATGCAATGGTTTCATACTGATGTGCGGAATGGAGGAGAGGCCTTTTTCTTTTATGAACGTTGGAGCCCAAGATTCCACTCTGTGATGAGATGTTGTGATACATTGTGATGATTGATCTTCAGTGACTGAGCATCATTACACAATTCTACCTTTATGCTTGTTTGACTCTTTGCCGTTGGCAATAGAGTCCACACATTCCAGTAAGAGTATTTACTCTCCCCTCTGGATGGCGGATGCACAGTCCTGGGTGACTCCTTTAGTGGACAAAAGAAGGGAAGACCCTCACCATGCTAACATCCAAAATATATATTGAAGGATTGACTAAGCCAAAAAATGTATGGACTTTGTGGGCACATAATGAGAGAGAGATATAGAGAAGTATACATTTTATTACAACATAGTTAAAAAAACATATACACAACATACAAACAACACCCTGTATGGACACAGTTACCAGTTACCCAGTAATGCAGTTATATAGGACTGGACCCACAGTAAAAAGATTAACTGAATACTGTATTAAGCTAAAAGAAAAATTTCTGATCCAGCAATGCCTTCAAAAATTTGCTTGTCAATGCGTTTCATTAAATATTAGCTTCCACAGGACAGATACAGGGTAGGTGCTGGCAAAATTGTGTCTCAAGGTGTGGGAGAACTTGACCAGATACTGGGTAGGTGCTGGTAAACTTATGGCTCAAGGTGTGGGAGAACTTGACCAAACTGACCAACAACAGAAAAAAACAAGATTGCATATGTGTTTCTAAAGTAGTGGGATACACATATTTCATTTGATCTATAGTAGATACCACTGGTATATAGTAGTCATGTATACGCATTTGAGTATAAATCACACACAGTGGCCACACACAGCAAGGAAAGCCATCCACAAGGGTGTAGCACCAAAAGGGTTTGTGGAAAAAGAGCAGCTTTCCAGCTAGAGCACAGTGGTTTCAGAGAATTGCAGAAATTCAACAAATGGAAAATTTAATAATGACAATGAGAGATCAAGATGAGAAATATCTGAAGATTTGGGCTCCATATCTAAATTATAGAGAAAGTATGATGCAGAACATTTGAAATATGGTAGAGCTGGCTGGCCGTGGGGGGGGGGGGGGGGGGATTACTATGAAAACTTTTTTTTTTTTTGGGAGGGAAGGGTGAGGGATGGGGGGAGGATGATGTGGAATTGAGGTATAGATTGAAATATTATAAGATATAGCTGTTAAAGAAGTTGTAGTTATATAACGAAATGCAATGTGAAATCTATGGAAAGAAAAGGTTAAAAAATAAAGAATTTATAAAAAAAAAATAGCTATACATGACTACTATATACCAGTGGTGTCTAGACGACATGAAATATGTGTATCCTACTACTTCAAGTTCTTCCTCAGCCTTTCTACCTCAAACCTCTGTGGGAATGCAACCATACTGGGAGCACTCACAGGATAATAGTGATGTGTCAGTAGTAGAAGGTCTCAGATGTGCCAACTGCACCTGTCTCAAGCAGCAAAATGCAGCCTGGCCGGTCTGTACCCAAGTGGGGAGACTTCCAAGAAGGATGGTTTGTCCCTGCCCTTTCCCCTCCTTGGAATCTAAGACACTAAGCACTTTCCCTGACAGATGAATGACCTGTCCCTACTCTAGCCACATGCCAACCATGGAGCCAAGGTGCTAAATAGACTCTGTCTGACCCTAGATGACTGCCAGAGTCACGTGGGGTGCCAGCATCCAATCGGATAGCTGCCCCTTGAGACCAAGGAAACCAAAGAGGATCTAGGTTCCGCTTGACTTACTCTCCCTCTGCAATGGCGCTGTGGTTGAGCGTCCCCTGCAGTGGAGAAAGTAGACTGCACCTGTGCTTGAACAGGAATTAATACATTAAGGACTTTTGGTGTTGGATCTCCAGGCTTTCAGTTTGTAAGGGTTATTGAACTTTGTATTCCTTATTTTTGAGTCTCTGACTCGGAACAAGCATGCAAATAAGAAATCCTGATGACTGGATGCATGCAAGTTCCATGTTTGTGTATTGAACTGTTTGTTTAAAGTTCAGCTTCAAGAATCATCCCAAAATACTAAGCAGAACCACCTAAATCTGTAAAATCTATATCAGATCTGAGCTTGAGCAAACTGACTGCTACAGTTACCATTCAGGCTGGTTTCCTGAAGGCTGGTCTTGGTCTAGGTCCCTGTATCTATTACACTATGATTAACATAGATGAACTCTGCCACATTGATTACAGAGTTCATTTACATATTCACCTTGTCTAACAAGGGAATTAGATGTCATAATCAGCCTTTGATGTTCTCACTTGGATGGTTTCACCTTTACTTATATCTTCATAGTTATAATTTTCTCAAAGAACTTAAAGCACACCTCTTTCCTCTGACAGCTGTGATGTAATACATTTTGCAGCACTATAATAAGAACGTGAGGAGCAATAGTAAGATTTTATTAGTCCGTTGATTCATCGTTTACATACAGCACGTTTTGCTTAGTGAATATTTTGCTTTCAATCATGGCATGAGGTCACTGAATTTCTAAGAATGATAGATAAAAATGTAAAGGTGGTGCACTAGTATTGGTATTGCCTCGCGTGTCTGCAAGCTTATGGCCTTTGTTAGGCTGGTCATAAATTTTGGTTTAATAATAAGAAAATACAAACTGCTGCACATGCTTAGTTAATGTTATGGACACTGGTGGAGAGTAGATCTGCAACATTAAGCAATTTATTGAATGTAGGGAGGTGCAATCTGCTTTGTCCACTGCAGATGGTGCTCTTCCACAGCCACACTGCAGATTGAGAGGAAGTTAAGAGGAACAGGATTCCTTTATGGCTTTCTGAGTCCTTGGGGTAGCGATCCAATTGGATGCTGGCTGCCCATGTTACTCTGGCGGCAATCTTAGGTGTAGCAGAGTCTACATAAGGCCCTGGCCACTGGGTTTGATGTGCTTTAAGCAAGTGGATAGAACAAGGACAGATGCCCCATCTGTTAGGGACAGTACTAGCGGTAGGGAAAGGTTCTTGATGAGAAGGGAAAGCGTAGGGCTTGCAACCTTTCTGGACTTCTGCCTGCTTGGGCTCAAGACAGCCAGGCTGCATTCTGACACTCTCTACAGAGGTTGTCAGTTCCGCTGAAACCTGATTCCCATATGCTGATGGAACTGTGAGCATTCCTGGCTGGCCTGCCTTCCCACCAGATGTTTGTGAACTGTCTTTGCATTATTGCAACACAAGTTATTTCATCACAATGGGACTGTGTGTGTGTTATTGCCGCTGAACCATGCTGCACCCCACCTACACTTGGCTGCAGTTGGCAGGATATGTACGCAGCGGGTGTGGAAGGGGGACTGGGCTCCGCTAGGATCAGCCCTGGGAGGAGAGACTAGGGAGTGCTGCGTGCCTATATCAGGTCCCAGCCTGGCTGGTGAAGGAGCTGGCCATTGACGCTTTAATAGCCGATGCCTGCCACTAAGTGATGACACCTTTTAGAATGTGAGTGGCCCACACTAGAGCAGATTGTGTGACTTTTGGTAAGCCTGTTTAAAGAGAAGCTACCACTGGCAGTCACCAAGAAGTTTGAGCCTATATAACTCAAGGAGGAGGACCTGTCAGCTATGCAAACAGTGCTAACAAAGCTAGCTCAGGATCTGGCCACCTTGAAGCAGGGTGTAGCCTTCTCTAAAAGGGACTCACCCTACCCCAGAGGGGCTAGAACCCATTGTGCAAGGAACCTGAAGAAGACCAGAAATATTGGCAGTGTGATCGCTATAGCCAAAAACTGATCCAGAAACCTATCCAGGCCGTCGTTAAACTACTAACTCCTGTGTAGAGGGATAAACCCCAGGACAGACCACTCAGAGTCCCAACAAGCCTGAAGGTGTGGTTGCTCCGAGCCCAGTCAATCGACACTGGATCAGAGGTCACTGTCATGGAATATGATTTCTATGTGCAAAGTTTTGGAGTCTGTGAACAGCTGGATCTCTGTTGGCTGTCCAATAATCTGCCTATCCTAGTAGAAGGCATCACTTGGATGAGGATACAAATTGAGGACCAGGTGGTGGAGTGGGTCAGAGTAGGTGTAACCTGTGGCACAATTAACACCGCAGTGCCTGTGGTGCTGGGCATGAACATCTTGAAGGACTTTAACCTGCCCCTCCTGCTTGCCAAATATGACAAATATAACATTCAGGCCATTGGACCCGTAGCTGTGGCCTGCAGTCAGTATGGCTCAGAGTACTTCAGGCATTCGCTTCACAATGTAGAGCTACTAAGAGGCAACCTAAGTAAGTAGGGTGATTGTAAACCCCCCCCCCCCGAGCAAAAGTTAATCTTTGCTCCGCTACAAGAGGTGGTCTTGTAGACAGAGCCACCATCATCGTAGAACTCCACAAGGACCCCGCGATGCCAGAGGAATGCTTGGTGGGCTATACCCTCTATCTAAAGTTCACCACAGAAGGCTGTTGGTACAACTTGTCAACCTGGAAACAACACCAATCTCGCTACCAGGCACACTGTTGGCTGACATATACACTGTACCTCGCCACTGCACCTCTTTGGCCCAACTAGAGGTTGAGGCGGCATGTGCTCCCTTGCAGGCAGCTATGGTTTCTTGTGACAAGACCTAACACAAGTTCCTATTGGAGCAGCCAGACATTACATTTAAAGGCTTTTCTTTACTTAATTAAAAAAAAAATGATGCAAATTTGTACCCCAGCGTAGAATACATGTTTGATGTTCAGCAACTCGAGTAATAATAATAATATTAACCTCCCATAAGCACAGGAAAAAAGTAAGATTTATTAACAAATATGATAATTACTGGACATTGATCACTAAAATGTATTTATTTATTTTTAAATGTAAAGTGTTATAAAACCCAGGACCCTGCATTCACTATATCTAGTCTCCCACAGTACACAGAACATGGAAATACATTAGTTTTAGTAAATATAAACTGCTAAATACCTTTTCTCATCAGCAGTATATAGCAGTTGTGTGACTTCTGCCAGTGTCTGGTTAAAGCTTGTAGGAGGAGTTTTCATTCTCTCCTGATTGTCCTATGAGGCTGCAGGACCCTCTGACCCTCTGTCTGGACAGTGCTGATTGGCCCTGTGCTGATCACATCCAAGAGAAAAAAAAACACTCTAGCAATACACATCAAATTGAGTGTGTGAAGCCTGTCCCCTAGTCTCCTAGTCTCTGTTTTATTAGGAGATATCCGTAAAGGAATATGGAGACATAACTCGAAATGTGTGGCACCACATCCAAATAGATACAAGAAAAAAAGGAATAAAATTGGTATAGGAATTTATAGGTTGCTACTATAATTACAGATGGAAAATAAAGTTCTCACATATGTATGAAACTTTAAAGTTTTTTGTAACAAATATAAAAAACCATAAAAGACATTTTACAAAGTGTGCATTCTACAAATATATTCCACTTACCCATGTGTCAAGAATCAGATTGTACAGAGAATTGTGGCCCATACAAAGTGGCCCATAAATCGATAACTTATTGGATAAAAAAATTAGTATACAATTGTCTTCCATATGCAGGGCCACAGACAGAAACACTGTACCAACACCAATGGATAGTTATGTGTTTCGGCAAAAGCTTCTTTAGGGGACCCTATTGATACAGAGACAGAATAGGAGGCATAGGGTGCTCAATCCACAGCATGGGAGGGGAGGATAGGAATGTGCAGCCAGCTCTTAAAGGGGTGTAATACAATGCAGAGAAAAAAACAAGGGCTAACCCAGGGTTAAGCAACCATGGCACTCCAGCTGTGGCGAAACTACAAATCCCATCATACCTCTGCCTCTAGTAGTCATGCCTGTGATTCTCAGGGTCTTGCAATGTCTCATGGGACTTGTAGTTTCAAAACAGCTGGAGGGCTGAGATTGCCTACACCTGGTCTAACCTATACTTGTAAATATGAATATCAAATGAGCTTCAAACTCTGTAGTTGGAAAACAGCCAAAGTGTGCCACAAGAATAGGTAATTCCTTGTGTCAATAAAAAAAGTAAAAATTTGCGCTCGCTTGTGGAAAAATAATAGGTGAAAAATTATGTGAAAAGAAAAAAATGTGTGAACAACAGTAGCACTCACAACATTGTACACAACAATAAACCAAAATTTAAATAAAAATGTTTTGCGCTGTTATATCTTTATACGTTAATCACTATGAATGACTTATTACATGACAAGATCAGTAAAAAAACACCAATTAATAAAACAAACTATTCGTAAGTGTACATAGAAAGTGATTCACAATCGAGTGCAGATGTCCTCCAGTTCTTAATTGGTGCAACACCCAGTGCTCCCCAATCCCCATAGGAAATAAGGGCAAATATATCCTCTTACCAGATTCTAATATCTCTCCAGGTCTTTACTCACATTAGTGAGTCTCACTTCAGGTTTCTCAGCCGCCTTGTAGATATCACTGATGGAATTCACCATAGCTATAAATCCTTAGAAGAATTTTAAAAGAGTATAACTGTAGGGTGTAAGGCGCTTCCACAAAGAATGATATAGTATTACCTACGCCCAATCAGTAATATACATGGACTACTGTATGATAGATGGTTTCTTCCATTTTGAGGATGTATGGAGGTATATAGTGTGTAAAAATTGAGCAACAGAACAACACTGTTTGATTTAGCACATCACACATCTATATCATCTCCTTTCCCAAGATTTATAGTCAAGATATGGTTTAGAATTATTTACCTTTTCATATACTTTTTTTTTCACTGTAGCACTGTATATTTTATAATTTCTCACTGCAGTATAGTACATTATTTATATTACATACTTTGTGAATGGGTTTGCAGAGGCCGGATTGGATGACTGGCCAGCTGTGAAAGTAGGATTTGTATGTGCAGTGGGAGGTACTCTGAGAATATAAGTGTGGGCTTACTGGAGTTTATATTTTAACAGCAAGCTCCACGATATATAATATATCAATCTGTCTTCCTTGCTTCTTGCAGAATAGAGAGGCTTTTGGGAATCCCGTCCATTACTGATTGGGCGTGGGTAATACTATATCATTCTTTGTGGCAGCACCGTAGACCCTACAGTTATACTCTTTTAAAATTCTTGTCTATCCACAATCTCCTTTTTGGGGGGCTGTGGATGTTTAGGGGGCAGCAGCCAATTTGAGAACCTTAGCGCGGCCTTTATAATATTTTTTTTTCATAAATCCTTAGAAAACCTCAGACCAGCCATGCAATATATCAGTGAGAAAAGAAAAAAAAACTCATTGCTCAGCGTCCAAATAATTTAAAAATGGTGGTTTATTTAAAAATATTTACAAGAGCAATGTTAAAATAGGCATTAGGAAATCACAACATCCGTCTTACACCCTCCACGGGTGCCACAACGTCACCTCTGCTTCCTTGCCTAACCTTGTTTCACTCATCCTCTAAAATGTGGGACCTCCACGAATTCACGCCGATCCTGACCTCTTCACAAAAAGGCGTCCGCACAGGCTATCAGGAGACTTATTGGGGACAGTGGAAGAAGAGGAGGATCAGAGAAGACAGGATCAAACAGCTTTTTTACACAATGCAGGGGATTAACCCCTTAGGTTCCACAGTGAGTATAACAGGCATGCTTTACTGCATTATAAAGACTGATTTTACGGTTGGGGGTTTAGTAACACTTGAATTCTACAATAACAATTTAAAATAGGTAGTAAACAAAATACAATATATATACTGGACCCAGTGACATTTCTTAAAGCCATGTGATCTGTAAACTGTCAGTGGGTCATGGATCCAGGCCATTTGGTACAGGGTGAGTTTCCCAGCCTCACCAAATCGCACAGGAATAAGCTCTCTGCCCTTTTGTATCTATTACATCGTTCTTGGAGAAAAAAACAAAAACAAAACATGCGTACACGTGTGTGTTCCATGCAGGTGAAAAGTCACAAAGCCTTACCTTGTCACATACTATACCTATTTTACACTCGAAAAGTTGTAATTAGTATTACTTAATCACAACAAGAAAATATACACAATAAACATTCCACCGAAATGATGTCTACAGGGAGTCATGCATTTTTTGTAACATGGTGAGGAAACATACTGTGTTCCAGGTGTTTTATCAGTTCATGTTGTTACATTGTGTCTCAAAGACAAAAAAAAACAAAAAAAAAAAAACGAAAAAGCAAACAGGAAGTTGAGAAGGAAGTGTTCCTTGAACTGCCTTATATATACAGGCATACTGGTACAGATAGCCAACATTACCTGGAGGGCTCACTCCTATACAAACCATTGCGGAACCAGCAACCACCTCTGAAACAAGGTAATATAACAGAAAATAACAAGCTCATTAGTAGGATATGGTTAGTAATCATGTACTGGCAAATTAATATCAATTGCATTTTTGAATGAGAATTAACTTCCTCTGGTGGTTATCTAAATGACAGACAGAAGAGTTAGCATCTTTTCTGAACAACTGTACCGGACAAGAAAAAATTGGATAAGCTACCTCAATCACTTGTCATTTTCTTTTAAAAGCCTACTAGTACGATTGGAGGCCAATAAGTTCTTAAGTCACCATGATCTAGATGTACTAGGGTTTTGAAATTGTGCAGGTTTATAGGTGGATATCTTAGTAATATGCATGCCAATCTTTGTTTTTGTAGATCATGGTGAATTATAATTAGAGCCAAGAGAAATGGAGTAGGTGTCGTGGCTGGGCAAAGTTGAATACTGAGCCATGATTAATGGATGAATGTTGCACCTTAGCCTTTTTGGGGGTGGGTGATGAAGTATGTTTCCACGTTTTACTCATTTCTTTAGTCTCAAGATCATATAGACATACCCAGCTTTCATCCATGGTCCATACACAGATGACATATCTTCATGGTTATTTGGGCCGATTTCCCTTAAGGAACCTAATCACAGCTCGGTATTCAACTTTTTCTGGCATGACACCTACTTCATTTCTCTTGGCTTGAACTATAATTTACCATGACCTGTAAAGGTTTATAGGTGAATATCTTAGTAATATGCATGCCAATTTTTTTTTTTTTAGGTCGTGGTGAATTATAGTTCGAGCCAAGACAAATGGAGTAAGTTTCATCCCGGAGAAAGTTGAATACCATACCGAGCCGTGATTAGGTTCCTTAAGGGAAATCTGCCCAAATAATCCACAAAGATGAGTCAGCTGTGTATAGACCATGGATATAAGCTGGGTATAGCTATAGGATCCTGAGACTAAAGAATGTAGTAAAACATGGAAACACGCTTCATCACCCACCTCCAAAAAGGCTCAGGTGCGACATTCATCCATTAATCATGGCTCAGTATTCAACTTTGTCAGGCATGACAACTACTCCATTTCTCTTGGCTCTAATTTTAATTCACCATGACCTACAAAAACAAAGATTGACATGCATATTATTAAGATATCCACCTATAAAGCTGCAAAATTTCAGATCCCTAGCACATCTAGATCATGGTGAGGGTATAAACTTATTGGTCTCCTCTCGTAGAGCATTGATAATACATTTACAGGTAGATAAGGTAGGTAAGGCAAAACTAGATCATTTATCTGTATTACTGTTTAACAGAGCATGTATATGTAATATAATAACAGTAATATTGATGATGATGAGGATAATTTAACTAACTGATATCACTTTCTTTTACAGAAAGAAAATGTTGCCACTTATTTTTATGTGTTTCTTGGAGCTCCTGAATCACCCAGTAGTACTCGTATGTATAAAAATTCAAAATGATGTCCCACTTTAAAACCAAAAGTGTTCTGTCAGGTTGAGGTGGACCTTGCTTTGTACACTGGTGCACAGTCATGTTGGAACAGGAACGATCCATCTCCAAAATGTTCCCACAAAGTTGGGAGCATGAAATTGTTCAAAATGTCTTGGTATGCTGATGCCTTAAGTGTTCTCTTTACCGGAACTAAGGGGCCAAACCCAACCCCTGAAAAACAACCCCACACAATGATCCTCCCTCTATCAAATAATTTGGACCAGTGCACAAAGCCTACTCTTCTCCTCTCTTCCCCACATCTCTCCTTTGTTCTTTGCCCCGTGCTATTTTCCACTACTCTCTTCTCCTTCCTGCCCTTCTTCTCTAGTCTTCTCTCCTCTCCTCTTCTCTCCTACTTACACCTCTTCTTTTTTCACTTCTCTCCTCCTGACTTCCCTTTATCCTCCTGATTGGTTAATTGATTAACTCATTCAAAGTTTATCTAATGCCAAAAGTTTTTGGTGTTGCTTTACTGAAGACAGTAAATCCAGAATATAGTAAATGAGGTAAAGCTTCAGTTTATAATGAATATCCAATCACGTGCAAGGAAAATAAAAATAAAAACTGAATCTTTCCTTGCACAGGATTGGATGATGGAAGTCGGACGAGTATCCCTTCATATACCAAGCTCTTGCAATGTGTGCAGTCTATTTGCCTTTAGCAAAACAACCCCATTATTTTAGTGCTTAGAGTGTAGAAGAGTTAGAACCCATTTCAGGCTACTGATCTGTCTTTTTTCCTTCTGGGGAAAGCCACCTTCTTTATTTGTCCCGGTGACCACTGTCAGCAAGACATATATTACCGGGAAAGCCTTATTTTAATAAGATTACAGCTCACTTCCTATAGTGTCTCCTGGACAGGTAGTGAAATGAACATAATAATAGGAGACAGCAGATAAAATAAATAAAACCAGAAAGTGGTGCTTGCAATTGCCTACTCTACCCAAAACTTAAAATAAAAGGTTGTGGCTAGAGATACACTTTAGCTTATATTGAGTATATTGAAACAACTAAACCTCCACAAAAAGTCCAGAGTTCCTGGTACTAACAAAACTCAAAAATTATTAATCAATCTACCTCTGAAGATGCTGTCAGTAACCAAGCAGCCTGTCCATTAGAATGGGAAATCCCCATTCTTCGCCCGCTTTTCTGTGTGAAAACAAAGAGAAGAAGCACATGTCCTACATACAGGCTTGGTGGAAACCAAAGTCAGGACATCTGCAAAGGAAGACACAATTGAAACCATTCAGCCCCCAGAGATTAGGGTGACTGCTGATTTATGAATGCTAAAGAGAAAAAAAGAGCCACAACTGAGCAAAAAGTAAAACTGGTCCTAAGATATGATTTGAATATGGAATAAATGTTTCACTTCAGAGGACCTTCTGCTGTGTTATGGCTATTTTCACTTTGTATTGGACTAGCTTGTGAAGGAGTCTTTGCTGTGCCGTGGGGTTCCTGTTCTTGATAGGACAGAGGGGTTAATATGGTCATGTTTTGTTGCCTGATTTATTACTATTTTTTATTTCTAGGGTAACCCAAATATCGACAAGGTTGTAGGGCCGTATTCTGAAAATTCCCCATTTGAGGTAAGTAATTTGTCTTAAAGTGATTGTAAACCCACACCTTGTAAAACTGAAATGAAAGACAAAATATTTGTTCCCAGAAAAAAATTAATATCAAAAGATAATAATTAATAGACATGCGTGATTTGTTTTGTTATGAATGAAAATTCTGACAAAATATGCATGATTTGGAGTTTTGAATGTATCTGAAACTCCGAATCACAATAGTAAAAAATTTCAACGAATACAAAATAAATTATAAAAAAATTAAATCATTTAATTCGGATGACATGATGCGAAAGCTTGGGACTTTTGTTAATGTTTGAAGCATCTGAAATAACATAACAACTGATCTGAATCGATTTGGATCCATTTTTTTTTTTATTCTAGTGAGTGTAGCATGAAACTTCTAAGCCCTTGTACACACGATCGGACATTCCAACAGAAAATGTCCGATCGGACCGCGTTGCCAGATAATCCGACTGTGTGTGGGCTCCATCAGACTTTTTCCGTCGGAATATCCGACGGACAAAGTTTTGGAGCTGGGCTTTAAAACTTTCAAACAACATGATCCGATCGGACTTTGTACGATTGTGTGTAGAGAATTCCAATTGGACAAAGTGCCACGCATGCTCAGATCAAATTCCTAGACCAAAGCTATTTGCTATTAGCCTGAACGTAGTCCCGTCGTAACAAAATAGCGTCATCACGTTATGTACGATCGGATTTTCCGTCAACTTTGTCCGACCGTGTGTATGCAACACAAGTTTCGGACAAAATCGGTCGGACAAAATCCAACGGATTTTGTTGTCGGAATGTCCGACCGTGTGTAAAAGGGCTAATAAGATTCTTTTTGTGTTGGGGTTGAACTTGAACTCATTTAATTTCTATGTGCGTGGCCCAACAAGCAAAGGCAGTTGGAAATAAGGAAATTAATTCAATGTAATAACATAACAAACAAATGCGCATTAATTCAAATCAATTTGTTTTATTCAGATGAGAGCGATGTGACTACTTTTTGCATTGATATTTTTCATTATTATACATATGAAATAGTGAAATAAGATGATTCCTATGTATTGTGTTTGGGTTGGATGGAGGTGGATCCATCAGAATCTCTGAATCATAACATAGTGAATGAATCCAGCATTTATTTTGTTCCATTCATTACTTTCGGATGCACACAACTCCAGTCGATATCATCCAATGAGCTCATTCCATTTCTTTTTCTGGGTTAGACGATTAGTGATGACCCATAAGTAATCAATGGAAATAATTAAATAACATGTTAAAATAAATATAGCCAATCCTCCGAACATATCATATATCATTCCAAAAAGGAATCATTCTAACATAATGATTATGATAAAAACAAAAAGATTTACTTAACGGATGAAACCGTAATGAAAAATGTTTCTGTTGTTCACATCTCTAATAATTAATAATAATAACAAATAAAAATCTCCAAACAGTGGAACTGAGCCACCAAATTGTGATCAGGTACAACATGAATAGCTATTAGTAAAAAAAAGTCCAAATGGTGAACATAAACAAATAATCATCAGTCAAATAACAGCTGGGTTATCCAGTATACCCAAAGAAGTCCTCCAGTGGTAAGTATGGAGTGTGAGAACATTAACCAGACATCAACTAAGAAGTATCAGCATTTAAACGGGGGCAATACACCCAAAGTGTTTTCAGATGCTTCTCCACGGTGATATCCCTCTACGAAAACTATGCACTCACCAGAAGATGAACCAAGATAAGCCTTGTACTGCTGTTAAAGTGGAAGTAAACCCTCCTATCGTTTTCAGCCAAGGAAGCTGCCATCTTGGCCTCTGTTTAATCTTCAACTGTCATGATGCTGCACATGTGATCAGTTTTGAACCAGCCATTGGAAGGTTTGACAGTTTGGTTAAGATCACAACCAATAGGAGTGTTACATTTCTGGCACGTGCCGGAAAGGTAACGGTTTTATGGATGGGTTTACTTCCACTTTAAGCGGTATGGTGAATATGAAGTCCGCTGTGTTGGTTCCGCGATCACTTCCAGTGGGATATACACTATTTAAAGAAGTTCACCAATGGGAGCCAAAGTTTTATGGCCATTTTTATGCATGTGTGCATGTACCTTTCTTTTATTCAATAAATACTACACCATATGAGCACTACTTTGGTTCCTGTTCGTGAGCTTCTTTACCCGTGTTATAGCCCACTGGAAGTGATCGCGGAACAATCACAGCGGACTTCATATTCACCATACCGCTTAACAGCAGTACAAGGCTCACCTAGTTTCACCTTCTGCTTTGGGTGTATTGCCCTCTGTTTTCAATGCCTATACTTGGTTGATGTCTGGTGAGTGTTTTGACCCTCCATACTTACCCCTGGAGGAGTTCTTTGGGTATACTGGATAACACAACTGTTATCTGACTGATGATTATTTGTTTACCGTATGTTCACCATTTGGACTTTTTTTTACTAATAGCTATTCATGTTGTACCTTTGATCACAATTTGGTGGCTCAGTTCCACTGTTTGGATATTTTTATTTGCTTAGGTACTAAATGTACCACTTATTAGCACTGCACATACTTTATTCCATAATGTCTTTTGAAGGTTGTATAGGTGCCTTTTTTTTCGTGCCAGCTGCCGTACACATGTTTTTTATCTAGCGCTTACTGTATTTTGGATTTTTTCTAATAATTAATATGCCAAAGCCCATTCCACCTAAACCCTGGCCTTCTTCTAATTACTTTACTGTGGCTGGCAGAGAAGGCTGCACTACCACTTAAAATGTATGTAAATCCCAATAACAGGCTTCTCTTATTTTCTCCATTTTGGTTTGGTAAATTTACCATTAAAATCATTTTGGTATATCTGTTTGCTATGCGCAAAATAAACTTGAAGATCATGTCAGACATTCAGAGCTGTCCCGTGTTTTGTGCACATTTCCTGTGTTTTCTCAAGGAGAACAATTTGCCACAGGAATGTAATTAGAACTAGAAGAGCAATTAGAACTAGAAGGTTTTTTTTTCATATTGGGACTACAGAATAATTATTGTGCGTATGCTGAAGATAGGAGAAATCTATTACCATTTTTCATACACTAGGCTCCCTTAAGCCTTGATTCACACTGGTGCGGCTTTGAAATCATGCTTCTTCAGTGCGATTTCAAAGCCACACATCAGTGCGATTTGCATTGCCGATTTCATTGTAGCTTGCAACTTCATTTAACAGAAGTCTATGCAAGCCGCAATGAAATCGTTAAAAAGTAGTGCAGGAACCTATTTATAAGGGATGCACTGATATTATTCTATTTATGTGTATGAGTACCGATACCTTTTTGTTATATATGTTAAAGGTGTAAAAACATTAACAAACAAAGCAAATACAAAGTTTTAATTATTTATAGTTTATAAAACAGAAGTGAACAAAAAAAAAAACAACAGAAAAATAATAATTAAATGGAGAAGGAAAATAAGGAGTTAATAAGGCTGGTTAGAGTAAATTAAGGGTTAATAAGGGGTTAAACAGAGGAACAATTTAATAAAGAAATGTTTTTTTTACTTGACAGGTTGCTTTAAACTGACTTCATATGCAGATCAAAGTCAGCCCTTTGATCTGTAAATAAATAAACTGAAGGATAGATACAAAGAAATAATGTTTCTTCTTAACTTTCTGTTTCAGCAGCTGAGCAATGTTGTTGATAAACATTGCCCAGTTGTTGCTTTTTTGTTTTTGACAGCTCCAACTGCCAGGACTTCATTTACACTTCAGCTACCAGCAGGGAAACCCCACTGACAGCTAAATGAGTCATCCTTTGTTAAGGAAGCAACTGACCCATTCCTTAACCACTGAAAAATGCCAGCTTTTTTTTTTTTCACATTTCAGCTGTCAGTGGGGGAATCCCGCTGACAGCTGAAAGAACTGAGCCTAAAAGTATTGGTTTCAGGTTTTGAGCATTTGCACCAGTACAAATACTTAGTATCAGCACCAATTCTGATACCAGTATTGCTATCGGCGCAATCCTACCTTTTATTATTATTATTATAATACAGGATTTATGTAGCGCCAATAGTTTATACAGCGATTTACAATATAAAGGGGGATAGTACAATTACAATATAGTTCAATGCAGAATGATTAGGAGGGCCCTGCTCATGGAGCTTACAATCTAAAGGGAGGTGGAGGTGGTATGAAAGGTAAGAACTGTAGGGGATGATCTGATGAAGGTGACTCAGGTACAGTTCTTAGGTGGAGTTGGAGTAGGCTTCCCTGAATAAGTGAGTTTTCAAGGATCGCCTAAAGGCGGACAGGGTAGGAGATGACTGGACATACTGGGGCAGGGAGTTCCAGATGATGAGAGAAGTTCTGGAGAAGTGCTGGAGGTGAGCATGGGAGGAGGTAACAAGGGAGCTAAAGAGCAGGAGGTCCTGGGAGGGGCGGAGAGGACAGTTTGGGTGATATCTGTAGATGAGGTGGGTGATGTACAATAGCTGGGGCCCATATTGTGAATGGCCTTATATGTTGTGGTTAGTATTTTTAATTTTATACAGTGGGGTAGGGGAAGCCAGTGACGAGATTGACAGACATGACATAAGTCGTGGCGATATGAACGGTTCCATTGCCAGCAATGGGGGTGTGACTTGTCATGCAATTTGTAACTGTCAAACTGCATGACAACCAGTGTGAACAGGGGCTTGGAGTGCATCTAACACCATTTTTTCAGTTTTGGATAAAATAGGGAAGCACTGCAGCCTTTTATTGGGTTATGGGTCCTAGCTGGGACGATTCACCCTCTCAAATTTATTGGTGACCATTCGAGACTGAAAGTAGGAAAAATACAAAATGCTGGGTTGTCACCAGGACAGTAATTAAAGAATAAAAGTGCAGCGCTAAAGGTTATGTATAGTTAAAACATAAGTAAAAATAATTGCCAATTGAACACCAATAACAAAAATAATATGATGTGAGGTGCACCAAATGTGACAAGTGCTTGAAATCTTAAGGCTCAACCACACATTTAGCAATTATACATTCATATATGAAATACTACAATCAACATGTGCAAAATATTACAATCAACATGTGCAAAAAAAATGCCAAAAAGTAAATTAAATTAAAAGTTCAATTTTGGGTATTGAAAATAGTACACCAAATATTAAAAGTTCACATTAAATGTGTTGATAGATGAAAAGAAAAAAGGTCAAAAGGTCCAAATAGACTCCAATTCTGATTCCAAAACGATCAAATAATAGTGCGTGAATAGTGAATAAAACCGCCACCAATGTTAGCTGAGGCTCACCAGATTGAATGGACTCAATAAGGCATATGCCACTTGAGTCGTTCAGGCTTGTAGGTGATCTTACATCGATGGTTTGAAACGAATCAGCCAGTAGAGAGAAACAGGGTAGGGATATTAATTAAATAGTAATTAAAGAATAAAAGCGCAGCACCAAACGTTATGTATAGTTAAAACACAAATAAGTAAAAATAATTGGCAATTTAACACCAATAACAAAAATAATATGATGTGAGGTACATAAAATGTGACAAGTGCTTGAAATCTTAAGGCTCAACCACACATTTAGCAATTATACATTCATATATGAAATACTACAATCAACATGTGCAAAATAATACAATCGACACGTGCAAAATATTAAAAATGGCAAAAAGTTAAAAGTTCCATTTTAGGAATTGAAAATAATACAGTAAATATTAAAAATTTAAAATAATACACTAAATATTAAAAGTCCACGTGTTAAATGTGCTGATAGATGAAAAGAAAAAAGGTCAAAAGGTCCAAATGGACTCCAATTCTGATTCCAAAACGATCAAATAATAGTGCGTGAATAGTGAATAAAACCACCACCAATGTTAGCTGAGGCTCACCAGATTGAATGGACTCAATAAGGCATACTGAGTCGTTCAGGCTTGTAGGTGATCTTATACCAATGGTTTGAAATGAATCAGCCAGTAGAGAGAAACAGGGTAGGGAGATACGCCTCCAAGGAACCACAAATTGGATATACTCAAGAGGTGCAAATCGTGATGTAGAGGCACACATAGAAGGTCAAAGGAAATAAAAATTCACATAGTGTGAATCCATTTAAAAGGACATTTAATATAAAACTATAAGAATTATGCCACGTACACACGGTCGGAATTCCGGCCAGAAAAAGACAGATGAGAGCTTTTCATCGGAAAATGCGTCCCTGTGTATGCTCCTTTGGAATTTAGCTGTCCGAATTTCCACCAGGCAAAAATTGATAGCATGTTCTCAATTTTCCCGACGGAAAAATTTTCTATCTGTAATTCCGATCGTGTGTATGTATGCAATTCCGACACTCCAAAAAATCACGCATGCTCAGATTCAACTACGAGACAGAAGCAAATGGCTACTGGCTATTGAACTTCCTTTTTCTAGTCACGTCGTACGTGTTGTACGTCACCGCGTTCTAAACTATCGGAATTTGGTGTGACCGTGTGTAGGCAAGACAGCTTGAGCGGAATTCCGTCGGCAAAACCATCAGAGCTTCTTCCGACGAGAATCCTGATTGTGTGTTTGCGGCATAACAGTCACATTTGGGAAGAAATACAAGCAAAATCCAAAAAATTACGCAATGGGAGCAGTGGACATGACACGACACGTTTCATATGCTAAAATATTATCTGGGGTGTCACCAGAACAATAATAAAGGACACATCCTCCAATTAGGACACTTGTTTGGGTGACAACAGACCAACAAGAGTTTTTTCTTTACTTCATAGATATTTTCCTCACTTCCTATTTTGTCTCTGAGACGGTAAGTAAAGGATATGCTCCACAGGGGGTCACAGACAGCGATAAAAATTTAACAAGGGTTTTAACTGTTGTATTAAAAACACTAACAAAACTACAAATACATATTCTATACATACAATTTAACATGATTCAGTACTTAAGCAATATTTTTGCATAAACTTTTTCCCAGCAAATAATTTTTCGCTTGTCATTTAGATTTATTATTGACTTTTTAGTCAATAATGGGTGTTAATTACCAACGAAAATTTATTTGCAGAGATACTAAACAGCACAACAGATTGATATTGTATCAAGGTTTAATAAATCAGGCTTACTGTACGTAATCTCCATGTCATCCATGCATTTATTGTAACCTTGGCTGTTCACAGTTTTCAGACAACTCAGTGGCATTTTTGCCACCTAACGAGGAAGAATATACCAATGGAAAACACAATAAAACTGTAAAGAAAAGGTCAGCTGGAAGATCAGTGAATCTGCCTTCAGGTGCTGTGGAGGAATCGGTAAGTCAATTGTTTAATTGTGAAGGCAAATGGTTCCTATGGGAAGCCTAAAATGAATACAATGACCTGTGGACATTATTATAAAGACCTAGAGGCATCTGGACACATCTTTAGTTATTAGTTATCATTTGGAGTCAGAAAAGAAGATGTTTTAGTATATGGAGAGTATGGATGAGCCAAAATACCCTGGGTTCAGTTCAGGGAACTTCAGATACTGAACCCAACCCTACTGAAATCAATGGGAGCTTAAATTGATACTAAAGTTTTTTTTTTTTTAAATAACAATTTTTTGAATAAAAACATGTTACACTTACCTGCCCTTACCTGCTGGTTTTGCACAGAGCAGCACCAATCCTCCTCTTCTCAGGTTCCCCGCTGGCATTCCTGGCTCCTCCCCCTGCCAACATTCCTGGCTCCTCCCCACCAACATACCTTGCTCCTGAGCCTCACTCTGTTTGTCCATAAAACACAAAGGGGTCAATTTACTAAAACTGGAGCACACAGAATCTGGGGCAGCTCTGCATAGAAACCAATCAGCTTCCAGGTTTTATTGTCAAGGTTTAATTGAACAAGCTCAAGTTAGAAGCTGATTGGCTCCCATGCACATCTTCACAAAATACTGTGAGCTCTAGTTTTAGTAAATCTCCCCCAAAGAGCGGGGCTCGACCCCAACCCCGCTACTTCCTCACTGGCTGTGAGTGACAGTAGTGGGACCCGTTGGGCAAAGACACACCGTCTGTCTTTAAGCCAATGAGGAGGCAGAGTTGAATCAAGAACGGACACAGGTAAGTATTAGAAGGGGAGCTACACCCTGAAAGTTTTTTTTTTTTATCTTAATGCATAGAATGAAGGTAAAAACCCTTCAGTCTTTAGAATCACCTTAATCGGTCAAACAAAAGATATCCATTTTCTGGGCTAATAAGCAGGGGGTCGTCAAAAAATAGCACAGATGAGGGAGTGGGCACTGCCCTGGGCAACAATGGGCACCAATGCAAAAAATAATTATAAAAAAATAATTATTCCAAAAGCCAGCACAGCCACAGAGCTCTCCTGCACATGCCCCTGCCTTCTCCCATCCCCACCAGACACCCAGGCCCTTCTGCCTCACTCAAGTATAAGCCGAGGCGGGGCCTTTTCAGCATAACAAATGTGCTGAAAAACTCCGCTTATATGCAAATATATACGATACTTTATCATCAACTACCTGTGGCCTGCTTTCTATGTACTTTTATAGAGTGGTAGCATGCTAACACGTAAAGTGATTGTAAACAATCATCTTATAAAACAATCTATTCGTTTAAAATTGAAATGAAAGGCAAAACATTTTTGTATAGATATATATAAAAAAAAAACATTATACATACCTTTTTTCCCCTTTTTTATAATTGATTACGTTCCCTTGGTTCTCAGCTGCATAAGAGCTGGGGAGGAGAAGCAGCAGTACACTGACCTTCCCAGTGAATGAGGGCATATCAGAACAAGCTACAGAACTGAGCATGGTGCGTTCTCCTGCTTAGTGTGGTCAGTTTTTAATAGGAAAGCAGAGGGGCTGGCAGAAACACCAGGGATTTCACAAAAAGGAAGTAATACAAAGAGAATAGGATACTTTCTCATACAAGTACTTGGAACAGCAAGCACAATCAGGAATGAAGTGTTGGAGTAACAAACACTTTAAGTTACACAAGTGTGAGTAACCCTCAAACTTTAACCAGGTGTGCTAGTGGGGACCAAGTGGTTTGAGGAGGCATGGCAGAGAACAGAGGACCCATCAATACCAAGCGGCTCCTTCGGGGGTAGCGTTACATATAGTTTCATTATTAAAGTGTCATTAAACCCAGACTATAAAAAATGTTCATTACATGCTATACAGAGTGTTCGTACTCACTAAAGCATTTGTTTTGTGTAGAGTGAAATATACCCGATTGATCCTGCCTTCAGCTGTCCCTCCCATCTTCTCTGTGTCCCCAACTGCAGATTGAGATTGTGTAGACCAGCTGGTGTCTTCTACAGATCATGCACCAGTTTCAGTTACCTTCTAAGCTGTTCATTTTCTCCTTTTTCCTATCTGTGCAGCCCATGTGACTATATATGAGTCAACTCTCAGACTCTGGCTTCACCATATTAACCACTTGCCGACTGGGCACCTAAACACCCTTCCTGCCCAGGCCAATTTTCAGCTTTCTGTGCTGTCGCACTTTGAATGAGAATTGAGCGGTAATGTAACGCTGTACCCAAATTACATGTTTATCATTATCTTCACACAAATAGAGCTTTCTTTTGGTGGTATTTATTCACTGCTGGGTTTTTTTATTTTTTGCTAGAAAAATGAAAATGGACTGAAAATTTTTAAGAAAAAAAAAACAGTTTCATAGTAAATGTTCTCCTTCATTAATGTGCGCTGATGAGCCAGCACTAATGGGCACTGGTAGGCTGAACCGATGGGCACTGATAGGTGGCACTGAAGGGCACTGATAGGTGGCATTGATGGATGACACTGATGGGCACTGTTAGGTGACACTGATAGGCAGCACTGATCGTGGCACTGATGGGCATTGATTGGCAGCACTGGTGGGCATTGATAGGTGGCACTGGTGGGCAAAGGTAGGTGGCACTGATGGACACTGATAGGCGGCACCGATGGGCACTGATAGAGTGCACTGATAAGACTGCACTGATGGGCACTGATGAGGTGGCACTGATAGGTGGCATTGATAGGCAGCACTGATGGGTGACACTGATGGGCACTGTTAGATGACACTGATAGGCAGCACTGATCGGTGGCACTGATGAGGCACTGATGGGCATTGATTGGCAGCACTGGTGGGCATTGATAGGCAGCACTGGTGGGCAAAGTTAGGTGGCACTGATGGGCACTGATAGGCTGCACTGATGGGCACTGATAGAGTGCACTGATAAGGCCGCACTGGTGGGCACTGAAGGGCACGCATAGGCAACACTGATGGGCACTGTTAGGTGACACTGATAGGCAGAACTGATTGATGGCACTGATTATGAGGCACTGATGGGTATTGATTGGCAGCACTGGTGGGCATTGATAGGTGTCACTGGTGGGCATAGGTAGGTGGCACTGTGGGCACTGGTAGGTGGCACTGATGAGCACAGACAAGGCAGCTGCGGTTCTCTTTGTGAGGGACTGATTTTCCTCTGACAGAACCCGATGATTGGCTTTTTTTTCCCTTGTGCTGTCAGCTTGATCGGGGGAAGGGAAAAAAAAATATTAACTGATCTTCTGTTTACATCACGTGATTAGCTGTCATTGGCTGACAGCTGATCACGTGGTAAGGGGCCGAGATCGCGGAGCGCTCTGTGATCAACCGAGTCGCATTGACTCGGTGATCACAGAGCGCACCGCACGCACCTCGCAGGGACAAGCTGACAGCGCATGCTCAGGAGGATGTCTATTAATGGCCTCCCAGCAATTAAGGCTCGCGTTGTAGCCGTCATTCGGCTATAGGGCGAGCATACACATTTGATGTTCAATTAAGATTTTATTGGTTGAACTAGATGGACTTGTGTCTTTTTTCAGCCATACTAACCATGTAAAAATTTATTGGGAGCTCTAAAACAGTTATTTGATATTTAAAATCTAATTTGATATCCTCTCCTGAAACTGTTTTTTTTTTTGTCACGTGACTGGCACAGCACCAATCAGAGCTGGCTAGACACAGACTCATACTGTAGAGAGCATACATCAGCAGAGTAATAGAAGCCCCTCCCAAAGATCTTTCCCTGCTGATGTCATAGAACAGGAAAAGATCATGTGACCAGACAACAGCGCTGCAGGAATAAGATACATAGAGGGTATAAAAAATAATAAAAAACAAAATACATTGCCATGATATATATGTATTATGTGAATGAATTATGGCAATTAAAACTTCTCTGTTTAGTATAATTTTAACTCGGCATTCCGTTCTACTGAATCGAACATACTTGTTTGATTACTTTTACTCTTATCTCTACAGATGAATAAGCCGTTATCTGACTTTTATTGTTCCATTGAGGCCAATCGAAAAATCATTCTTGATACCCATAATAAATATAGATGTAAAGCCACTCCAAGTGCATCCAATATGCTTAAACTGGTAAGTAAGACTTAAGTAACCACATTTAATATATAATAAAGTATACACAGGAAATGAGGAATGTTGGGTTCAACGAAAATATCTAGCAGAACTCCAGGGTAAACAAAAATTGTCTAAATACAAGAGGCATGTGTATTCTTACATGAATCTCGGTATGCTTTGTGAAGGTCTTCCAGAGCTGGGCAGCAATCCAGTGTGAAACTTTGCATTTGTGCAGAAGCTTCCTGTAATGAAGACCGCTCTCTGCTGCTTTCTCTTCTTGTGAGGTGTGTCTGGTCTTGTTTCCGCCCCCTTCTGCCTGTAGTGGGTGGAGCTACTAAGCCCCTCCCGGAACTCTGCTCAGGCTATTTGCAGCACAGTGATGATGTAACCACTACTTTTGAAACATAATAACTGGGTTTGCATAGGCATTTGGGGTACATACCAAAGCATAATTTTATCTATTGTGGCTATTGAGGAATATAGTTGAATGAAAGTTTTTGTGCCCAGAGTTTGGCTTTAAATTGGTTGTAAACCATTACATGCAGTATATCTAGGGAAGTGACTGGCTGCTTGCTGTGTGGGCACTCAGGGAGGAGGGGCCAGGAGCACAAAGGAGGACCCCAGAAGAGGAGGATCTGGGCTGCTCTGTGCAAAACCATTACACAGAGCCGATAAGTATGACATGTTTGTTATTTTTAATGAAATAAAAACAAGACTTTAGTATCACTTTAAGGTAAAACACTTTCTGCTTTTAGAGCCACTTTAAAGCAAACCTTGTGAGAGAAATATGGATCTTCCATTGCTGGTATCCCTACCAGGGTCATCTTAATAGCGTCATGGGCCCCTGGGCAAAGTAATGCTCTGGGGTCCCTACAATGGAGACAGCGCAGGTAAACAGACTTCAAGTACGAGGAGGCAGACAAGCGGAGCTTCCCCTTTTGGGTGGAGCTCCGCATTAACTACATGAACAATCATTCTGTACGGCAAAGCAACAGTGCGAAAATACTACATACATAAAGTAACAAATCTGTCCTGTGCATATAATATATCTGCTAGATTGATGCCTCCCCAGCACTATGGCCCCTTTACATCCCAGATACAGGGAGTAACCGAGTTGCGAACCTCTGACTTGCGAACGACTCCTATTTCCGAACAGTGGCGGGCACATCGGAAAATGTCATAAAACATTGGAAAACATCAGAAAACGATGTTTGCGCATGCGCGGCTACTTGACAGAACGTCGGAAAACATTGTCTCTGCCGTTCTGTGCATGCGCTCCCGACATACAAACAAATCTGGCTTAAGAACAAACCAGCAGTCCCTAACCCGTTCACAATTCGGGGACTGCTTGTATCCCCCCGGCACTCTAACCCATCTACTCCCCAGATATCCCCCCAGCACTCTGACCCCTCTACCCCCCAGATATTCCCCCAGCACACTAACCCCTCTACACCCCAGATATTGCCCCAGCACTCTGACCCCTCTACACCCCACATATTCCCCCAGCACTCTGACCCATGTACACCCCAGATACCCCCCAGCACTCTGACCCCTCTACACCCCAGATATTCCTCCAGCACTCTGACCCCTCTACACCCCAGATATTCCCCCAGCACTCTGACCCCTCTACACCCCAGATATCCCCCAGCACTCTGATTCCTCTACATCCCAGATATCCCCCAGCACTCTGACCCCTCTACACCCCAGATATCCCCCCAGAACTCTGACCCCTCTACATCCCAGATATCCCCCAGCACTCTGATTCCTCTACATCCCAGATATCCCCCAGCACTCTGACCCCTCTACACCCCAGATATCCCCCCAGAACTCTGACCCCTCTACATCCCAGATATCCCCCAGCACTCTGATTCCTCTACATCCCAGATATCCCCCAGCACTCTGACCCCTCTACACCCCAGATATCCCCCCAGAACTCTGACCCCTCTACACCCCAGATATTCCCCCAGCACTCTGACCCCTCTACACCCCAGATATCCCCCAGCACTCTGATTCCTCTACATCCCAGATATCCCCCAGCACTCTGACCCCTCTACACCCCAGATATCCCCCCAGAACTCTGACCCCTCTACATCCCAGATATCCCCCAGCACTCTGATTCCTCTACATCTCAGATATCCCCCAGCACTCTGACCCCTCTACACCCCAGATATCCCCTCAGAACTCTGACCCCTCTACACCCCAGATATTCCCCCAGCACTCTGACCCCTCTACACCCCAGATATCCCCCAGCACTCTGATTCCTCTGCATCCCAGATATCCCCCAGCACTCTGACCCCTCTACACCCCAGATATCCCCCCAGAACTCTGACCCCTCTACACCCCAGATATTCCTCCAGCACTCTGACCCCTCTACACCCCAGATATTCCCCCAGCACTCTAACCCCTCTACACCCCAGATATCCCCAGCACTCTGACCCCTCACATTTTTGTAAATATTTTATTATATATTTTCAGGTGACAACACTGAAGAAATTCAACTTTTCTATAATGTAAAGTAGTGAGTGTACAGCTTGTATAACAGTGTAAATTTGCTGTCCGCTCAAAATATCTCAACACACAGCCATTAATGTCTAAACCGCTGGCAACAAAAGTGAGTACACCCCTAAGTGAAAATTTCCAAATTGAGCCCAAAGTGTCAATATTTTGTGTGACCATCGTTATTTCACATTACTGCCTTAACCCTCTTGGGTATGGAGTTCACCAAAGCTTCACAGGTTGCCACTGGAGTCCTCTTCCCCTCCTCCATGACATCACAGAGCTGGTGGATGTTAGAGACCTTGCACTCCTCCACCTTCCGTTTGAGGATGCCCCACAGATGCTCAAAAGAGTTTAGATCTGGAGACATGCTTGGCCAGTCAAACACATTTACCCTCAGCTTCTTTAGCAAGTCAGTGGTAGTCTTGGAGGTGTGTTTGGGGTCAATATCATGTTGGAATTCTGCCATGCAGCTCAGTCTCCGAAGAGATCATGCTCTGCTTCAGTATGTCACAGTACATGTTAGCATTCATGGTTCCCTCAATGAACTGTAGCTCCCCAGTGACGGCAGCACTCATGCAGCCCCAGACCATGACACTCCCACCACCATGCTTGACTGTAGGCAATACATACGTGTCTTTGTACTCCTCACCTGGTTGCCACCAAACATGCTTGACACCATCTGAACCAAAGTTTATCTTGGGCCGCGTACACACGCGGGGACTGTTCGCTCAACTTTGTTCGTCAAACAGTTTCAGCGGACAGTCCGCTCAAAATTAGCATGGACGGACTTGCCCACACACGACGAACGAACAGTCCGCTGAAACCGTGCGCGATGACGTGAACGGCACGTACGACGGGACTAGAAAACGACGTCCTATACACTGCAATGCAACCTTCGGCGTGTAAATTCTTTCTGAGCATGCGCAAGACTTAGTTTGACGAACAAGCCTACACACGGGCGGACTGTCCGCTCAAACTAAGTTTCAGCGGACAGTTTTTCGGAATTTCCGAAAAACTTTGTTCGTCAGACTGTCCGCTGAAACTGTCCGCTGAAGCCCACACACGAGCGGACTGTCCGCCGAAACACTGTTCAGCGGACAAAGTTGAGCGAACAGTCCCCGCGTGTGTACGCGGCCTTGGTCTCATCAGACCCCAGGACATGGTTAGAGTAATCCAGAGTTCTTTTCCATGAGGTCCCATGTTGAACTTTCAGTGACCAGTATGAGAGAGTGAGAGCGATAACACCAAATTTTACACACCTGCTCCCCATTCACACCTGTGACCTCGTAACACTAACGAGTCACATGACACCGGGGAGGGAAAATGGCTAATTGGGCCCAATTTGGACATTTTCACTTAGGGGTGTACTCACTTTTGTTGCCAGCGGTTTAGACATTAATGGTTGTGTGTTGAGTTATTTTGAGGGGACAGCACATTTACACTGTTATACAAACTGTACACTCACTACTTTACATTGTAACAAAGTGTCATTTCTTCAGTGTTGTCACATGAAAATATATAATAAAATATTTACAAAAATGTGAGGGGTGTACTCACTTTTGTGAGATGCTGTGTATATATATATATATATATATATATATATATATATATATATATATAGGCTCGCATCCCTCTTCACAGAGGAAAGAGCACGAATACCCAGAGATGGCACTCATGCTCTGAAACATGTAGCTTCTTTCTTCCCGGTGACGTCATTGCGTAAACACTGCGATCCACGCTGCACTCCAGTGCCATCTTGGAACCACCCTTGACAGCTTCCATGTGTCTCCATCCCTGTGGCTGCGAACCCTTGTAGCTCAACAGCTGAAGATCAGCCCAGACATCCGAGCGACTTTGATCTATATTGAGCCTGTTATTCACCTACAAAATGGGAGTGACCATTTGTGGCTTGCTATTTTCTTAGAATTTTTTTTTCTACGGTCTGCACTTAGAAGAACTCTTTTTTCTTCTTTTCTGCTATGCATGTTGTACTACTATTCAAAAATGATCATGGCTAATATCAAACTAAGGAAAACATGCGCTGCAGTTATAAATCCCAGTACTGATTTTCAAAAGTTATCTCTGCATTAGGTCTTTTCTCAGTTTGCAGAAGGTCTGTAAAAGTAAAAGCAATTCATTGTAACATTTTCCAGCATGCTAATAGTATTGTATACGGTAAATACTTCCCCAATTCCTAAAGTGAAATGGTTTTATGAAAAATTTATTAAAGGGTCACTAAGTAGTGCATCTGTATGGATGATTTATAAAGACTAAGGATATTGCTTAGTGTCACTTTAATGCCCATTTGCATTATCATTCCTATGGCATCTGCCAAATGGGAAGGTGAGTGTCCATCTACTAAATGGAAAGGTGAGTGTCCATCTACTAAATGGGAAGGTGAGTGTCCATCTACTAAATGGGAAGGTGAGTGTCCATCTACTAAATGGGAAGGTGAGTGTCCATCTACTAAATGGGAAGGTGAGTGTCCATCTCAGGTTGGCTTTCTTTAAAATATTTAATACAAAAATACTCAAGTGCTAATATGAATAAGATTAATATTAATACTGACCCCCAAACAAACGCACGTTGGGGACTTTTTTAATGAATTGTTTTTGCACATATATGCATGAGAGCACCTTATATGGATATTGCTGTATGATGGATCTATATGAATCCATGTAAGGTATTGATACAGTGTCGTTTTTGGTACATGTAATTTTTTGACCACTTCATTGATTTTAGTGCACTGTAATATCACTAACTGTAATATCAAAGATTTTACATTTCTTTAAAATATGCTTCCCCTTTAAATGAGATCACATGTTTTTCCCATTCAGACTAAAAGTTTGCATTATCTGCTGTTACTGTAAAGAATCCCTTACTAAAGAACTACTGGTGATGGTAATTTAAGTATTAATTATTACAAATATTGCAAATTAACATCTGCCTTTTTAGACATGGAATGATGATGCTGCAAAAAGTGCACTCACTTGGGCCCAGAAATGCATACAAGGACACAGTCCTACCCCTAGGAAAATACCAAGTAAGCAAATTTATATTTTATATAAAATGCCTTATAACATTATGCTCATATGAACATTTGCATGTATACACGCATAGTACAGGTCACCCTTATAACCATAAAAGTAGCTTGACATTTAAAATGCCCCTCTAGATTTATGCTATCTATAGACAGACAGATATTACTAAAATTATGAGCTGCATCTTGTGTAATACCAGTCCCCACCATGGACCTCTGCAGAGAGACCACTGCTTCCACACAAAGAGCAAGGGTCCTGTCCTGCAGCATGTTGGCAGGGGACATGCATTTCTATTCCGTGGCTGTGGTCAGTTTAGCTTATTTAAACTGAAGGTTCACTTGGATGTCTATTTGACTATAGATTTGCTGCTAGATTACTAATTGTGGACTGTTTTAAACTGCATAACTTCAGTAAAGCTGCAGTAAGGCCTAGATGCAGGTGAAGCTCTGCTTCCGGGGGGGGGCGTAAATAGGACAATGAATGTATAGGCACTGAAGGGTTAAGATGGTGTAATGTGGCAACAAAAAGTAACGTCTAAAAATGCACCTACAGTATATAAACTCATTCATGATGTCCATACCATAGAACAATGTTTCTCAACTCCAGTCCTAAAGGCGCCCCAACAGATCATGTTTTCATACCTTCCATTATTTTGCACAGGTGATTAGATCAGGTTCACTGCCTTAGTAATTACCACAGCTGTTTCATCTGAGAGAAATCCTGAAAACCTGACCTGTTGGGGTGCCTTGAGGACTGGAGTTGAGAAACACTGCCATAGAATACCCTACAGCAGGAGTCTCCAAACTTTCTAAACAAATGGCCAGTTTGATACACCCCAACCTCCTCCCTCCTCTTTCTTTCCTATCCCATAATCCCACCCTCCCTTTCTATTTTTTAGACCTCAGATGTTATTTACATTACTACTAAACGTTTCACTATACTCTTTCACTGAAATAACAGTGTTCCCCTGTACCTCATTGCATGATATCCCATGATCTGCAACTTGTTCTGGTCCTACAGGGTCACCATAAAGACAACAAACACCATCTCAAGACAACTTTGCTCTCCTGTAACCCAGAGTCAACTGATAGTGGGCTATTGTCCGCTAGCACCTGACGGGGTGGAGCTGCTCCAGGCTAGGGAAGGATCCCTGACAACATTGCCAGGATCCACCCAGCTGCTTATTTCACAGCTGGCCTCTCATGGTGTAAAGCCGGAGCCAGCTGCACCTACACCCTCCCCAGCCCAGAGCTCCAGTGAGAGCTTGAGGAAGAGAGCCAAGACCAGTGACGGACAGTCTCTGCTCCCAGCAAGCCAAGATCGGGGCAATCAGTGGTCATGCGATTGCTCACTTCTCAGTCCCAGAGCCCACATGTGACAGCTTTTGCATTGAAGGGGGTATGTAGGTTTATTTTTTCATAAACCCGTACTTCTCCCTTAATTTTGCAATGTGTAGAGCAGGGATCCTCAAACTACGGACCTCCAGCTGTTGCAAAACTACACATCCCATGAGGCATTGTAAAACTCTGAAATTCACAGACATGACTAGGCATGATGGGAATTGTAGTTCCTGAACAACTGGAGGGCCATAGTTTGAAGACCCATGGTGTAGAGACTGGGAATAGTTGTAACCCCCTCCTTTCTTATTTACAGGGTAAACAAAGGAATGTTCCATAGTATCTGGCTGGGATGATGGGGGTTGCAGTGGCTAGTTATAAAAATGTAGATCCCATAGCAGGGGGGTTAGGGGAAATTGGTGCTCCTAGCCTAATGAAGATATTGGAGGTAACATTTTTTGGAAGTACCATATAATTTGTACCAATTTTTGTTTACAATGCACTTTTTATATTGTATTTTCTAAATATGTAATCATGTGCTATGGTTTCAAAAGGAAAATAAAATCAAAGGAAACTTAAATAAAAAGAAAAAAATCTAAAAAAGAGATGTGTTGTGCAAGGAAAAGACTCAACAATTTGCTGATGTAGGTCAGGTTGAGATTGGAGATGAAATGTGGTCTGGGTAGGTTGGTAGGGCCATTCATCTTGAGATGTGTGACTGTGGAGGCAAGAAGTAGTTGTAACCCCCTGCCTTCCTATATACAGGGTAAAAGAGGGGTGATTTTCCATGGCAGCTGGCTGTACGGGGAAATGAGGATTGCAATGACTAGTTGCAAAAATGTCGATCCCATCACAGAGGGGTTAGGGGATCCCTATAGTGGTGCCCTAGGCTAACGGAGATTACATGCTATAAACCTTCAAGCAGGGGAGAGCTCCTGTTGGTTGTTGTAAACTGACATCCTCAAAAGACCACCTACAGGAGAGTGGGCCAACTGTTGTATAGGCATTGTTTTATTTGTTACTTAAGGTATGTTGCTTATTTGTAATTTGTTGAAATATGTGGATTTTCAACAAATGGGGCTGCTGTGCCCATGTAAAGTATAACTAAAGACAAAACTTTTTTTAGCTTTGGATAGAGGGGTGATGGATTAGAAGACCTGATGGTTTTTATTGCTGTCTGTGCCCCCGTTTGGGAGATTCCCCTTCTCTTTTTGTCCTGTTTACCATTATTGTCATTGAAAGTGGAAATAAAAGAATTTCAAAATTTTAGGTTGTCCCCAAAAAAGTAATAGAGTTGAAATCTTCCAATGGGAACACTAGTTCTGGTGCCCTGGCCGAACCCACGGAATTTCCTTTATTTGCAGGAATTTCCTCCAGCTTCCTGTTTGGCTATGGGACACGAAGTGAAGGGAGATTTCCCCAATGGGACACAGATGGCAAAAATAAACAGGGATTATAACCCCCCCTTCCTCTATCCAAAATAAAGAAAAAAGCTTTATCTATAGTTCTACTTTAGAATCCAGCCAACCAGACATTGGGAGGTGAAGCAAAAGGCAAAGTATTCTGACTCCAACTGTTGTAGTAGTGACTTATTCCTTGCTGGGACCTCTGTGCTTGGCCTGTATAAGCAGATATACTCACTATGGAAAATCTTTATCAGATAGCTGAACTCACCAAACACCATTTTCATCAGCATGGATCTTTATTGAAAGCAGCACAAAGTATAGCAGACAACAAGATGTAGCAGATGAATGAAAAAGACAGTATTTTCAAGTCAAAACATAGTAATGTGTTCCCAGATGTCAGCACATTGGGGTTGATTTACTAAAGGCAAATCCACTTTGCACTCCAAGTGCACTGCATGTGCACTTGGAAGTGCACTAGGAAGTGCAGTCGCTGTAGACCTGAGGGGAAGATCTGAAATGAGAGGAAGCTCTGCTGATTTTATCATCCAATCATGCGCAAGCTAAAATGGTGTTTTTTATTTTACTTGTATGCCCTCCTTAGATCTACAGCGACTGCACTCCCAAGTGCATTTGTAGTGCAAAGTGGATTTGCCTTTAGTACATAAACCCCCTTGAATGTTAGGCCTAGACAAGTGGCCATCTCTTATCCCATATGCAAAATGAAGCAGGGATGTGCAGTCAGGGGACATTAAAAAAAAAGAGCTTTGATGGTTGTAGCTCGGCGCCCTGAGGTCAGAGAGACCCCAAATTTGGGGGGTATGTAGCCTAAGGCATAACCCACCACTGTTAAATTTGAGGCTCCTACGACCTATGGTTCCAAAGATACAAGGCTCCTGTCAGAAGCTACATACAGAGCGGGCAGTTTAAATACAAGCTGGCACACTCTGTTTGCAGCAGACTGAGAGGATGAGATCACAGTGCCTCTCCTCACTTCTTGTCAGAGGCACTGAGCTCAATGGACAGCTTGGAGCCTTGGACCAATGGTACAGTACCATTGGCCCAAGCTGTCCAATAAAAATGTTGCAGTGGAGGCACACCTCTCACTGCAGAGTCATAGAAGGGGCGTGTGTCTAAAAGACAAATGCTCCTTTCCAGCCCAGCCCTCTTAACTACAAGGAAAAAACATGTGCTTATGGGTATGAGATTTACCCACAATCCCATGTTTTTCTCACACAGTTAAGAGGGAGAAACTGATTCTGTTGAAAAGGTACTGTTATATTCAACCTAAATTATATATTTTTATGTTACATGTTATAACATAATAATGTATTATTTATCTATTTACTGTGAAATTACTGGTTGGAAGTTATAACTTCAAACTTCAGTAATTTGTCCGTTAAGCCACCTGCTTGCTTACAGATTTTGAAAATATAGTAAATTACCTTAATAACAATTAATATTATACAGAATATTATATATATATATATATATATATATATGTATATATATATATATATATATATATATATATATATATATATATATTATATTAAAATATGAATTACTTGTATACAACCTACTTATGGTAATTAACCCCTTGCCACCCAGGCCAATTCTACACTTCTCTCTACATGTAAAAAACATTTGTTTTTTGCCAGAAAATTACTCAAAACCCCAAAACATCATATATATTTTTTTAGCAGACACCCTAGGGAATAAAATGGTGGTTGTTGCAACTTTTTATGTTACACGGTATTTGTTTTTCAGAAAGAAACGGTTTCACGAATTAAAAAAAAAATTAAAAACCACTAACGTTAGCCCGATTTTTTTGTATAATGTGAGCGATGATGTTATGCCGAATAACTAGATATGTAACATGTCACACTTTAAAATTGCACACACAGTACTTATAAATCTCCATAGGTGACAAATTTGTTTTTTAGGTTACATGTTTAGAGTTACAGAGGAGGTCTAGTTCTAGAATTATTGCTCATGCTCTAACGATCGCGGCGTATGTAACCTGTCTGTATCTGGCTCAGATACTAGCCAGTGCCTCACCAACCACTAACCTCACCACACGTCCCTGTAATGAAGCAGGAACACACAAAGGAAGAATACATCATAAAGTTGGCGGAACACAGAAAGGAACACAGAAAAATATGGTGCAATGACCATATAAACCACAAGATGGCAGTATAATAACCATCTATATGGAGGTCAAAAAAACACTAGCTTAGGAAAATTAACCATATAAATTCTCACAACATTTGTAACGGCACACTAAGATTAATGGACAAATCCACTAGTCTGTTCTAGATGTTCAGTTTTCCATGTATATGTTTATTACCAATTTCCCATGACTACAATCCAATGTTTTTTATTTGTTAACTCTATAGTAACTAAGGGGTGTCAATCTAAGCCAGTGTTTCTCAACTCCAGTCCTCAAGGCACCCCAACAGGTCATGTTTTCAAGATTTCCATTGATTTGTACAGGTGATTTGATCAGTTTCACTGCTTTAGTAATTACCACAGCCATTTCATCTAACGGAAATCCTGAAAACATGACCTGTTGGCGCCTTGAGGACTGGAGTTGACAAACACTGATCTAAGCCCTGAATTGCTTTGGATTTGTGGCCAAGCTCTTAAAAGTGCATACCTCCCAAATGTCCCTGATTTCGAGGGACTGTCCGTGATTTGGAGCAATGTCCCTCTGTCCCTCATTCCTCCTCATTTTTCACTCATTTTGGACTGATCTATAAAGATGTATATAAAATGCCATTTGTATCTATCAAAAAGTGTTTCCCAGCGCTAAACCTTTCATCTGATTTCTAAATTGCTGCATTTGTAGATTCCAAAAGGCAATATAAAGGAATAGTAGTGGTAAAAAAGCACTTGTGGGTTTAACCAATCTTATTTTTTTTGTACAATTCTAATTTAAGGGGGTGTGGCAAAGGGTGTGTCCTATGCCTGCATACTTTTGCTGATAGGTGTACCTCATTCCCATGTCAGAAAGTTGGGAGGTATGAAAGTGACCGCCAAACAGGGCCACTGATAGAAATCATAGGGCCCCATACAGACTACCTGATGGGGCCCCCTTCAGCTCCACCCTGACCCCGCCCCTGGTCCCTCCTTCAGCCCCACCCCTGGCCCCACCCATTGCCCCTCCCCAGACCCCGCCTTGAAACAATTGGCGGGGTATGTATTGCAGAGTATTGGCGGGGTAAGTATTGCAGAGTATTGGCAGGGTAAGTATTGCATTGTATTGGCAGGGTAAGTATTGCAGAGTATTGGCAGGGTATTGGCAGGGTAAGTATTGCAGAGTATTGGTAGGGTATTGGCAGGGTAAGTATTGCAGAGTATTGGCAGGGTATTGACAGGGTAAGTATTGCAGAGTATTGGCAGGGTATTGGCAGGGTAAGTATTGCAGAGTATTGGCAGGGTAAGTATTGCAGAGTAAGTATTGCAGAGTTTTGGCGGGGTATGTATTGCAGAGTATTGGCAGGGTATGTATTGCAGAGTATTGGCAGGGTATTGGCAGGGTAAGTATTGCAGAGGATTGGCAGGGTATTGGCAGGGTTAGTATTGGCAGGGTATTTATTGCAGAGTATTGGTGGGGTATGTATTGCAGAGTATTGGCAGGGTAAGTATTGCAGAGAATTGGCAGGGTATGTATTGCAGAGTATTGGCAGGGTATTGCCAGGGTATGTATTGCAGAGTATTGGGTATTGGCAGGGTATTGGCAGGGTATGTATTGCATTTGCAGATGTTGAACTTCATCCCCCCCCCCAAGCAAGCATACACCTCACCTTGTCACCTGTAATTGTCCAGAAGATTTGGCACCCGGGGCAGATCCTATATCTGGCACTCCCCCACTATAAAATGTGAAAACACCCACTGTGTCCCCTGCAAACCTCTGCATCCTTCAATATCTTTTTGTCAATACTGTGTACCCCCCTCTCCACAACTGCACCTCTGGACCCCTTTAAATTACACAGCACCCTGCACCTCTGGACCCCTTTACATTACACAGCACCCTGCACCTCTGGACCCCTTTACATTACACAGCGCTCTGCACCTCTGGACCCCTTTACATTACACAGGACCTTGCGCCTAAGGACCTCTTTACATTACACAGCACCCTGCACCTCTGGACCCCTTTACATTACACAGCAACCTGCACCTCTGGACCCCTTTACATTACACAGCACCCTGAACCTCCTGACCCCTTTACATTACACAGCACCCTGAACCTCCTGACCCCTTTACATTACACAGCCCTTGTACCTCTGGACCCCTTTACATTACACAGCACCCTGAACCTCTGGACCCCTTTACATTACACAACCCTTGTACCTCTGGACCCCTTTACATTACACAGTACCCTGCACCTCTGCACCCCTTTACATTACACAGTTCCTCACAGCTCTGGACCTCCTGCATGTTACACAGACCCCCTACAGTGCAGACCCCTCTCCTTACCATACAGACCCCCATCTACAGTGCAGACCCTCCTACAGTACAGGCCCCTCCACCCTACAGCGCAGACCCCCTACAGTACAGACTCCCCTACAGTGCAGAATCCTCACCTACAGTACAGACCCCCCTACAGTGCCGAATCTTCCCCTACAGTACAGACCCCTCCCCCTACAGTGCAGATCCCCCTACAGTGCAGGACCCCTTCTACAGTGCAAGACCCCCCTACAGTGCAGGACCCCCCTACAGTGCAGGACCCCTTCTACAGTGCAGGACCCCCCTACAGTGCAGGACCCCCCCTACAGTGCAGGACCCCCCACAGTGCAGACCCCCCCACAGTAAAGAACCCCCCTACAGTGCACAGACCCCCCACAGTAAAGAACCCCCCTACAGTGCACAGACCCCCCACAGTAAAGAACCCCCCTACAGTGCACAGACTCCCCTAAGGACCCATAATGTACCTCGATCCCAAGGCAGCGGCATTGCAGGGAGGAGGTGTGAGCAGCACCCGAGTGGAGTGACATCTGCCGGCTCAGTGATCCGGGACCCGGCGCAATAATCCCCTTCTCTCTGTGGTTGCATGACTCACTTTGCGCCGTTCTGATCAATCTCAGCAGTGGCTGTCACTCACAGCCGAGCAGAGTGAAGCCGCCTCCCCCTCCTCCTTTATGTCTACACAGTGCTGTGCAGGCACTCTGCTAGGCTGTGAGTGACAGCCACTGCCGAGACTGATCAGAACGGCCGCGCGACGCGACCACAGAGACAAGGGGATTATTGTCCCGGGTCCAGGATCACTGAGCCGCCAGATGTCACTCCACTCAGGTGCTGCTCGCACCTCCCCCCTGCAATGCCGCCCACTGCCAGTGCCTCTGGCTCTCTCTGTGTGGGCTGCGAATCCGAGGCACGGCGCTGTCTCCTCTTCAGTTGCGGAGGGGGGCGCTTGCCTGACACCACCCCCCCACTTAGTACGCCACTGGGGGGGGGGGGGGGGAGGTTGTAGGGCACTGATCGGTGGAGGAGGAACTTTTTTTTTTTATACATAAAATTTTGCAGTTCAGGTTGCCCGGGCCCCCCTGCTGGTCAGGCCCGGTACAGCAGGGCCAGTTGTACTGGCCCTGCTGCCAAATAGGTTAAAGCCA
This sequence comes from Lithobates pipiens, assembly GCF_037356315.1. NCBI lineage: Eukaryota > Metazoa > Chordata > Amphibia > Anura > Ranidae > Lithobates > Lithobates pipiens. Next base: position 573,801,632 of record NW_027507758.1, read on the forward strand.
AAGAACTGGCTAATTGGCTAATTAGGCCCAGCATGATAATGACCCCAAACACACCTTCAAGACGACCACTGCTTTGCTAAAGAAGCTGAGGGTAAAGGTAATGGACTGGCCAAGCATGTCTCCAGACCTAAACCCTATTGAGCATCTGTGGGGCATCCTCAAATGGAAGGTGGAGGAGCACAAGGTCTCTAACATCCACCATCTCCGTGATGTCATCATGGAGGCATGGAAGAGGACTCCAGTGGCAACCTGTGAAGCTCTGGTGAACTTCATGCCCAAGAGGGTTAAGGCAGTGCTGGAAAATATTGGTGCCCACACAAAATATTGACACTTTGGGCCCAATTTGAAAATTTTCAGTTAGGGGTGTACTCACTTTTGTGTGTTGAATTATTTTGAGGGGTCAGCAAATTCACACTTATACAAGCTGTACACTCACTACTTTACATTGTATCAAAGTGTAATTTCTTCAATGTTGTCACATGAAAAGATATAATAACATATTTACAAAAAATGTAAGGGGTGTACTCACTTTTGTGAGATACAGTAAGTGATATTTTTCAAAATAGGGTGCCTCTCCATACTTCTTGAGTACAAACTTTCTTCAAAACCTTCTCACCAGAATTGTTGCTGTTAGAAGTCAATGGATCTCAAGAACCCCACCCAACCCAAGAAGATGATATTTTGAGTTGTTTAATTAACTTCTATTTCATTGTCTGTTATCAGATATGAGGTGTGGTGAAAATATATTTCTGGCACCATACAAACTACCCTGGGACGTTGTGACTGACAGCTGGTTCAGTGAAGTCGAGGACTTTAGTTTTGGAGTTGGATCAGTAAATGGAGCAGAGGTCGGACACTACACTCAGGTAGGGCTAACATAATGTAATGTAGTGGTCTGCTACTCAACTGTATGGACACTGATCTTAATATAGCTGAATTCCAGCCAACAATTTAAATTGGAAGTAAACCCTACTATTGTTTTCAGCCACAGAAGCTGCCATCTTGGCCTCTTAAACTTTAACTGCCATGATGGTGGCAATCTGTAATTTTTTGTGTGACTGCGACATTATGGTGGACACATCAAACACTTTTGACACTATTTTGGGACCATTGTCATTTATACAGCGATCAATGCTATAAAAATGCCCTGATTACTGTGTAAATGACACTGGCAAGGAAGGGATTAAACACTAAGGGGCGATCAAGGGGTTAAGTGTGTCCTAGGGAGTGATTCTAACTGTGGGGGGAGGGGGGGTGGGCTACCACCCACATGACAGAGATCATTGCTCCTGATGACAGGGAGCAGTAGATCTCTGTCATGTCACAAGGCAGAACAGGGAAATGCCTTGTTTACAAAGACACCTCCCCATTCTTCCGCTCCGTTCGACACGATCGCGGGCACCCGGGGGACATTGAGTTCCCGGGACCTGCAGTCACGGAGCACGCGGCGGCACAATTCCGCTTCTTAAAGGGGACATACCTGTACGCCCATTTGCCCAGCCGTGCCATTGTGCCAACGTATGTCATTGTTCTCTGGTCGGCAAGGGGAAAAAAGACAAAAAGAAAATTAAAAGTGTGATGAGAAATGAATCGCACACACAGGGGGAGAGTTACTAAAACTGGAGAACTCAGAATCTGGTGCTGCTATGCATGGTAGCCAATCAGCTAGTAACTTTAGTTTGTTCAATTAAACTTTGACAATAAAACCTGGAAGCTGTTTGGTTTCTATGCACAGCTGCAGCAGATTTTGCACACTCCGGTTTTAATAAATCCCCCACTGTGTACTTTTTATCACAACTGATAGCAATTGTTTCACTGAGGCTCCATGCACACTGAAGTTAAAAAAAGCTATTTCTGGACGCCAGATTGCTGGCAGAAAACGCTGGTTGAAAAACCTGCTTTTAACAGCGTTTTATACTAGCGTTTATGAGCGTTTATGAGCGTTTTACAGCGTTAGCGTTAATGGGCGTTTTTTATAAAAATACACAGAGGACACTCCAAAAATCCCACAATGCATTGAAAAATAGAATGCCGAACACTAATGAACGAGCGTTTATGAACGTTTACAAGCGTTTATGAGCGTTTATCAGCGTTTGTCGTTTTTTGGCGCTGAAAAACGGCACTTTGAACGCGAATTTCTGGCGTTCAGAAAAAAGCCCATAAACTCCACTGCTCATTAAAGCTGAAAAACGTCCATGTGTGCATGGACACATAGGCTAACATAGAGTGGAGTTTATGGGCTTTTACAAAAAACGCCCAAACCCCAATAAACTGCAGTTTATCAGCTTCAGTGTGCATGGAGCCTTAACGTTGAAATCCAGGCAGATATAAAACAAATTAGCCTTGGTTCGCACTGGTGCGGCTTTGAAATCTTGCTACTTCAGTGCAATTTCAAAGCTGCGCATCAGTGCGATTTGCACAGCTGATTTCATTACGTCTTACGACTTGATTTAACAGAAGTCTTTTTGCAAGGCGCAATGAAAAAGTAGTGCAGGAAACATTTTTATAATCGTGGAGATATGAACAGCAATGGGGTGCGACTTGTCATGCAATTTGGAAAAGTCAAATTGCATGACAAATCGCACCACTGTTTGCTATTACATTTTTAAAGTGGAACTTTACCCAAAAGACTAAGTTCCGCTTGTTTGCATCCTCGCCCCTTCTTCTGCCACATTTGGCACTTTTTGGGGGAGAGGGGGAAGCGGGTACCTGGTTATGACAGGTACCCACTCCCACTTCTGGTCAGATCGCCGCTGCCTTCTGAGTGGACAGACCTGTAAGTTTGATTAACCACAGCAGAGGAAAATCAGGTTTTCTTTCCTGACAGACAGGAATGTGCTGTGTAAATCTCAGAACTGGGTTGACAAAAATACAAATCCTTTGGCAGGTAAAGAAGCCCCCATATATGTGGGCTGTACCAAAAGTACGCAAAAGTGGGCATAACTTTTTTAATGAACTTATTTAGGTTGCTTAAATTTCATATGTTGGTAAAGTAACTCTTCTTCTTTTTTCATTGCAGGTAAATAATAGATTCCAAGCAGAAGCAATTTGCTGTCATCGAGTTCTTGATGAAGAAGGGGTTTAGGCTGTCTGACATCCACAGAAGGCTACAGAATGTTTACAGAGATGACACCAATGATAAGAGCAATGTCTTGTCACTGGTGGCTCTTGTTAATGGTGTCATCACCATAAGCATTCTGTAGCCTTCTTTGGTGTTGGACAGCCTGCACCCCCTTCTTCATCAAGAACTCAATGATGGCGCCTTGCTTCTGCTTGGAATAAATTATTTACCTGCAATGAAAAAGAAGATGGGTTACTAGAGACTGGAAGAGTTACTCTACCAACATGTGAAATCTGAATAACCTATGTAAGTAAAAAAAAAAAAAAAAGGTATGACCCAGAGGCGTATGGGCCCCGATGCAAAAGTTGACCTGGCCCCCCCCCACTACTTCCAACATGCATGCAGATACATCCACCGCACGCGAAGTGGATTAAGAGTTTTGAGTTCCCAGAGTTCCTCTTTACATCAGAGGACAGGGATTACCGCTGGAAAATCGGAGGACAGGGACCCCTGGCAGGTCACTTGGCAGAGCTCCTTTTACATCCCAACACTGTATACAGCCCCCCCCCCCCCCCCCTCACCCACAATACACAGAGCTGGAATCACATTCCTTTACACACAGTCTGTCAGTCTTCACAGGGTGTATCTGGCTTTTATGTTGGCCTTCTGACCTGTGAAATTCTCTGGTCGGAATGGTAGTGTAGTTGCAGGAGGCTGATACACCCTGAGCAGATCATGGCTAACTGGCTGTTTTGTAAAGGAATGTGATTTCAGCCCTGTGGAGGAGGGACAGTATAGTGCTGTAATGGGAAAGAAGCTCAGCAGTGGGCATAGCATACACGATGGAGGGGGTGGTCAGGGGGCTTTGGGGGGGCAACTTAGGTCTGGGAGGGCAAAGCCATGTGAATCAAAATGTGGAGCCTGCAGCCCTTCAGGGGCCCCCTGAGGAGCTGTTAAAGGATTTGTCTCTTTCAGTGCTGGCAGGTGTTGGGAGAAGGTCAACTTCTGGAGGTTTGTGTCTTTTCCCCAGTTGTCAGGGAAGTGGGGTAAGTAGACATCCCTGAATGGGGGGGTACAGAGAATCCCAGCTGGTAACTAGGAGACACTGAGCAGTGTCATACCTCACCACTGACATCAGTCCCATCGTGGCTACAGGACGGCACTCTCCTCCTCTTGCCTCGCTGAGCTCGGTTACCATTCCATGTTGCCCGCACACAGCACAGACACTTCCCCATCCTGGGCTGTGGAAGACAAAGTAGAAGCCCAGTACTGGAGCATGGCTATGGGGCCCTAGGGCAGATTGGAGCTGGATTTTGTGGAGGATATGATAATATGACAGGGAGGCTGTAGGGCCCCCCTGGAGCTTGGGGCGGGGTTGTGATTGTGACCCCTGCAACCCCTTATGCTACGCCCATGGTATGACCACTTTTGAATTACTTTCAGTAGAGCCCTCTTATTTACAGGTATTTACAAACACTGACAGTAGATGGCAGCAGATCCCTGCACAACCTCCTCCCCTGGTGAAATCTTTACATGTCCTGTCAAAGCCAAGACAACATGCATAGTAAACATTGATTTAAGAGAACAGCATTGTCCTCTCCCCATTACTCTACCAGCAAGTGAAATTTGAATGACCTATGTAAAGTAATAAAAAAACTTGTGCCCACTTTTTTGGAGTACTTTTGGTACAGCCCTCATATATAGTTTAACTGTATACTATGTTTGCCTGGAATACTTTTATAACTTACCTCCCTCATAAGTAGCACATGCAGAAACTCAGGGTCCCAATCCTAACCAAGATTTATCATTTATTACATAAGGCTTTATTTCATCATAATTTTATTTTGTTCTGTTGTACTTAGTGAGTTTATTGACATTCTAGTATTTCTAAGTGTAAAATGTAGGACTTAATATAGATGAAGAAATTATTACTTTTTATAGGATGCACCACTGAAAACTTAGAAGTGTGAAGTGTCTGAGAACATTCATTTTTATTATTTTTTTTTGTATTTTTTCCTAGTTGATGTGGGGCCCATCCGGTTTTATAGGATGCGGTGTTGCTGAATGTCCAAATCTGGTCAACAAGTATAACTATGTTTGCCATTACTGCCCAGCGTAAGTATTATTAAAAAACAGCACTCACACATGAAATGGAATTTATTGGTGTTTTTTTTTTCTGTGGTGTAGGGAAACACTCTCACAAAAACGTAACAAAAAAAATGTGTGCACACAAAAGTGAGAACACAAAAAAGTGCAAAGGGTGTACACATGGTCCTCCTCTGAAGAGAAAGGACACTTTCCCTGATCCCGTGGAGCACAAGGCACCTGACAGGGACTGATGTACTCACTGGTCCACCTGGCCGAAACCAGGCAGACCCCTTTCTTTGGGAGGGCTGACAAAACAGGCCAACCCCAAGTAATAGGTGGGGCTCCCCCAAAGGGAGACCCCAAGGGAGGGGGAGAACCTGACCAGAAGTCCACTTTCAGGGCAGGCAGAGGACCTACACCCTACTAATCAGAGAGTGAGGCAGTACTGTGCAAAAAGTACAGTGACAAACACTCATAAATAAATGAAAAGGGGAAGTGGATAAGTGCTGTTGTCATAGTGAAATACCATGGCAGGTCCTTCAGCCAGGAATAAAAAAATTCCTCTGGTCCCAGCCAAAAGGCTTGGCCCTAGAGGCAGGTGTGAACAAAGTGTGGTTACCTTTCGGGTTGGAGACCCAGAGAAAGTAAAAGTACTCCTTCCTCTCCTATATGAGAAAAGATTAGATTGGTCAGGGCAGCGAAGGGTGCACATGGTGACCATGTGCATTCTTGTCATTTATGGCATAATAGGTGTGTTGAAACATGGTTAAACCAATGTGATCTAATCATGAAGACCATAGTAAATTAGGGTCAGGCTTTCACTGACATTATGATAACCAAAATTGGTTCTTCCACCTGGGAACTAAAGTGGCTTAGAATTCTTAAAGTAGCAAAATACATTGCTGTGAAAAAGTATTTTCCTTGTTTTTATTTATTTTTTGCATATTTCTCACACTTAAATGATTCAGATCATCAAACAAATTGTAATATTACACAAAGATAACCCAAGTAAATCCAAGATGCAGTTTTTAAATTATTATTTCATTTATTAACGGAAACAAGCTGTTCAAACCTGCCTGGCCATATGTGAAAAAAATAATTGCCCCCTCTCATGCTGAATTTTGAATGAACTGTGATTAACCACAATTTTTTGGAAAGCTGAGTTAAATTTCACTTGCCACACTCAGGCCTGATTACTGCCAGACCTGTTGAGCCAAGAAATCACATAAACAGAAGTTGCCCGACACAATGAAGCACGCTAAAGCCCCGTACACACTTACCATTTACCAAAACCATATAATATGAGGTCAAACCTTAGGAGTTTCAATGTGTATGCAATCAGGCAGGTCCTTCTACTACATGGTTTTGGTAAATCTGAAGGAAAAACTCAGCAGAAAATCTGATAGTGTGTATGGGGCTGAACAGATCACAAAAAGCCACACACCATGCCACAATCTAAAAAAAATCAAGAACAGATTTGAAACAAAGTACTGTATTGGTCTAGGACGGGTTTTAAAGCCATTTATAAGGCTTTGGAACTCCAGTGAACCGTGGGTAGAGCCATTATTCACAAATGGAAATAACTTGGAACAGTGGTGAACTTTCCCAAGAGTGGCCAGGCCTACAAAAATTACTCCAAGAGCATGACAACAACTCAGGTCATAAAAGCACCCAGAACAACATCTAAAGAACTACAGGCCTCACTTACCTCAGGTAAGATCAGTCTTCATGATTCAACAATAAGAAAGAGACTGGGAAAAAATGGCATCCATGGTAGAATTCCAAGGCCAAAGCCACTGCTGACCAAAAAGAACACAAAGGCTCATCTGACATTTACCATAAAACATCTTGATTATCCCCAAGACTTTTAGGCAAATATTCTGTGGACTGATGAGACAAAAATGTAACTTTTTGGAAGGTGTGCATCCCGTTACATCTGTCATAAAACTAATACAGCAATTCTTAACAAGAACATCATACCAACAGTCAGATAGGGTGGTGGTAGCGTGATGGTCTGGGGCTGCTTTGCAGCTTCGGGACCTGGACGACTTACCATAATTGATGGAACCATGAGTTCTGAAACTGAAAATACTAAAAGAGAATGTCCGGCCATCAGTTCGTGACCAGAAGCTCAAGTGCACTTGGGTTATGCAGCAGGACAATGATCCAAAACACAACAGCAAGTCCACCTCCAAATGGTACAAACAAAGCAAAATTTAGGCTTTGCAGTGGCCAAGTCAAAGCCTGGACTTAAATCCAATTGAGATGCTGTAACATGACCTTACACAGACCGTTCATGCTGGAAAACCCTCCAATGTGGCTGAAGTAAAACAATTCTGCAAAGATGAGTGGGCCAAAATTGCTCCACAGCAATGTGAAAGACTCATTGCCAGTTATGGCAAACGCTTGATTGCAGTTGTTGTCGCCAAGGGTGGCACAACCAGTTATTAGGTTTAGGGGGCAATTACTTTTTCACATAAAGCCTGGCAGGTTTGGACAGCTTTTTTGCCTTAATAAATTAAATCACCATTTAAAAACTGAATTTTGTATTTAATTGGGTTATCTTTGTGTAATAATAAAATTAGTTTGATGATCTGAGTCATTTAGGTGTGACAAATATGCAAAAAAATAAAAAAATCAGAAAGGGGGGCAAATACTTTTTCACAGCATTGTATATTCTTTCGTTTGTCCCTTTGATGCATCTACTAGAAAGCATGATGACTTTATTTACAGCTATTTCTTCCTGCCCAGGCAAATTTTCAGATTTCAGCGCTGTCACTCTTTGAATCACAAATAGTCATGCAACAATGTTATCAAATTAATTACATTTTTTTTTTTTTTTTGAGACAGATAGAGATTTTTGCCGTTTTTAAATTCGGTGAAGGAGATAGACAGAAAAGAGCTCTAAAAAGCAAAAAAGATGAAATATTAGAAAATAAAACATAAATAAGAGATCCTTATTTCTCTTTGCACACGTCTAACTAATTTAAAAGGAAATTTTTTGTAATTTTTTTTTATTTGCTTTATTTTCCTCTTTTTTGTTTGCCCCTGTCCTCCATTTTTGCCTAGGTGATGTTTCAGTTTTATCCTGAAGTTGCGTCCTGGGATACTGACGTCACATATACTATATTACCAAAAGTCTTATGCCCTGTACACACGGTCGGAAATTCCAACGGAAAAGGTTATATATATTATATGGATTATATTGTCGGAAAATCTGACCATGTGTGGGCTCTATCAGACTTTCCGACGTAAAATATTTGAGAGCAGGATCTAACATTTTCAGACAAAAAAATCAGATCGGACTTTTTCCGATCATTTGTAGAGAATTCCGATCGGACAAAGTGCCATGCATGCTCAGATCAAATTATGAGACCAAAGCTATTGGCTACTACCCTCAAGGTAGTCCCGTCGTAACGAACGAACGTCATCACGTTCCGAACTATCTGATTTTCTGACAACTTTGTCCAACAGTGTGTATGCAACACCAGTTTCGGACAAAATCCATTGGAAAAAATCTGACAGATTTTGTGGTCCGAATGTCCGACCGTGTGTGCAAGGCTTTAGTCCGTCAACATTGAGTTGGCCCTCCCTTTGCAGCTATAACAGCTGCTGTCCACAAGGTTTAGGAGTGTGTCTATTGGAATATTTGACCATTCTTCCAGAAGCCCATTTGTGAGGTCAGGCACTAATGTTGGACGAGAAGGCTTGGCTCGCAGTCTCCGCTCGAATTCATCCCAAAGATGTTCTATAGGGTTGAGGTCAGGACCTGGCAAGTTCCTCCACCCCAAACTCGCTCATCCATGCCTTTATGGACCTTGCTTTGTACACTGGTGCGCTGTCATGTTGGAACAGGAAGGGGCCATCCCCAAACTGTTCCCACAAAGTTGGGAGCATGAAATTGTCCAAAATGTCTTAGTATGCTGACGCCTTAAAGTGATTGTAAGGGTTTTTTTTGTTTTGTATTTAAATAACAAACATTTCATACTTACCTCCACTGTGCAGCTCGTTTTACACAGAGTGGCCCCGAACCTGCTCTTCTGGGGTCCCATGGCAGCTCTTGCAGCTCCTCCCCACATCAGATAACCCCCTAGGAGCGCTCTCCTGAGGGGTGACCTTGCGGGCGCACTCCCAAGTCCATCATTCGGCATCCATAGCCGCCGAATGTATGACTCGGCCCCGCCCCTCGGCGCCTGCCTCATTGGATTTGATTGACATCAGTGGGAGGCAATGGCTGTGCTGCTATCAATCTATCCAATCAGGACACAAGGCACCAGCCGGAGCTGGTGTGCTGATTCCCGTCGCACAAATTTCGGGGCTCAGGTAAGTATAATGGGGCTACGGGGGCACTGCTGCATTAAAAAATGTTTTTCACCTTTATGCATAAAATGCATTAAGGTGAAAATTGATGAGGGTTTACAACCCCTTTAAGAGTTCCCATCACTGAACATAGTTTCATAGTTAGTAAGGTTGAATAAAGACACCAGTCCATCCAGTTCAACCTGAGTGTCTACAATCCCCATCCCTGTACATTACACACTCACATTGGTCCCTACCCTCAAGGAGCCCACAATCCACGGTCCCCATTCATATACTAGGGCCAATTTACCTACCTGCATGTCTTTGGTATGGGGAAGGAAACCGGAGTCCCTGGTGTAAACCCACGCAGGCACAGGGAGAACATGCAAACTCCAGGCAGGTAGAGTCGTGGTTGGGATTCGAACCAGCGACCCTTCTTACTGCTAGGTGAGAGTGCTAACCACTACACCACTGTGCTGCCCATCTTTTCTCTAATATGTTATTTAGATATCTGCATTTTTTTTTTACAGAGGGAACCGAAAACCTACACAATACCCATACAAAAGTGGAAAACCTTGTGCAGATTGTCCTAACGCTTGTGAAAATAGCCTTTGCAGTAAGTTTTCATGCCATTTTATCCATTTGTAGGTGTTTATTAATCACTTTCCTAGTGGGCACTTTTACCCCCTTCCTGTCCAGGCCAATTTTCAGCTTTTAGCGCTGTCACACTTTGAATCACAATTGCGTGGTCATACAACACTGTATCATTTTTGCACACAAATAAAGCTTTCTTTTGGCTGTATTTAATCGCCACTGGGTTTTTTTTTGCTAAATAAATAAAGACCGAACATTTTGAAAAAAACACCTTTTTTATAGTTTGTTATAAAATTTTTCTCCTTTACTAATGTGTACTGATGAGGCTGCACTAATTTTGAATGACTAATCAATATGAGGATAGGATTTGCCTATCTATAACATTTTCAGTACAATGGCATGTGCCTGGCTGCCCATGCTGTGAGTGGGGGAAATAGGCTCAAAAGACCTCCTGCGGGGTGGGGATGTGTAGCGCTACATATAAAAATCTAAAGGGAAAAATTTTGAAAAATACTTGTGAATGTTAACTATTTTTATGAAATAAAACCTTTACTTTTAAGATATATTTATAATATGTATTTTTGATTTTTCACCAGCCAACCCTTGCCATTATATGGATGACTATTCAAACTGCAAGGATTTCATGACAGGCACCACCTGCGGAAATGACCAAAGCCTTATAAAAGACTGTAGTGCCATGTGTCAGTGCACTAAGGGAGAAATAAAATAAGTGCCACTTTCTGTCTTGTATAGCAGCGCTTGTGACATCACTGCCAATCTATTGAGTGAAATTAGCATTTTCTGATTGCCACTGGAAGTTATAAATTTTCTGATTGATATTACCAATACATAATTTATAAATGGCAAAACTATAGAAATTCTAAATGTTTTGTTATCAGCTATTTAATAAAAGTTTGTTGAAGAAGTGTTGGCTAAGCTCAATCATTTTCTATTTAAAAGCGCACTACAAATTAAGAAAATAAGGTTTGGGAATACTTTTAAAAGATTAAGAGAATAATAAATTAAAAGATTTCTAACTGATTGGGGTCCATTTTTTGAGAAAGGTAACTGCTTCAGCTCCAGAAGGTTTACTCCCCCCCCTTTATGACCAGGCCATTTTTTTGTGATACAGCACTGCATTAATTTAACTGACAATTACTGGGTTGCGTCACTGTATGCAAATAAAATTGACGTCCTTTTTTCCCCACAAATAGAGGTTTCTTTTGGTGGTATTTGATCACCTCTGTGCCTTTCACAAAAAGGAGGCAGACAATTTTGATTTTTTTTTTACTTTCTGCTATAAAACATATCCAATAAAAAAAAGTAAAAAATTGAATTTCTTCATCAGTTTAGGCAAATATGTATTCTGCCGCATATTTTTGGTAAAAAAACATCCCAAAAAGCGTATATTGATTGGTATGCGCAAAAGTTATAGCATCCACAAACGTTGGGATATGTTTATGAAATTTGTATTTATTTTTATTTTTTTACTAGTAATAGCGACAGTCAGTGACTCAGGGACTGTGATATTGCAGCGGATAAATTGGACACCTAACTGACACTTTTGACACTTTTTGGGGACCAGTGATAAAACAAATGCACTTTCACTGTACTAATGACACCGGCAGGGTACGATCAAAGGGTTAAATGTGTTCCTAGGGAGTGCCTGGCTACTGTGTGAGGAATGCATTTACTGTGAGATGACAGAGATATATGTTTCTACTTGCCTCAGAACGGCGATCTGCCTTGTTTACATAGGCAGATCGCCATCTTCCCTGTCTCTCGAATGATTGGCGGGTCCCGGAGGACATCACACGCACGCCCCAGACCCAGAAGTGCAGAATCACATACCTGTGTGTGATTCTGCGCACAGGAGCTGCTGCGCCGCAGTAAATGTAAGTGGGGCAGTCGGCAAAAGGTTAAAGGAGTTCCCCCAGTGGCCCTTCTTATAAAGCCTTGAATACCTTGTTCTGCAAATGCTTACATTCGTTGGTGGAATTAAATCTAACCTGGGAAAGTCAGTACATTTCATTCAGAATGAATGTACTTAAGGCAACTTTGTCATAAAAAAAGTAGTTATATGTAAAAATTTCAAGCTGCATTAGGGTACCTGGACATACTTGCAGCAGCCCTGGCATTATCCCTGGATCCTGTTTTGTGATGGGCAATTTTTTATGTTTCCTCCCACCTCCCACACATTTCTTTTGGCCCATCACTGTGATGGGCTTACTACCTGGCCAGTAGGAATCTGCCAGAGACAGGAAGGGTCAGGCAAGCTTCTACATCGCTAAAAGCGCATTTCCCATGAAATGGCCCAGCATTCAGGTGTAACGGTGGGGATTCAGAGAACGCTGCTCTTTCATATTAGAAGTCCTTTAAAGCTGAACTGAAATGACCCTCCCCAATCCTCATATTTCCCTTCCATCCCTGCACACTCTCCAATCCCAGTTTAGCTCCCTATCTGGGTAAAAAATCAATACCTCTAAAACAGAAGCCTTGCCTCTACACATTCCACTGAAAGACTTAGCGTCTCTACAAAACTCCTATCCCTACCACTGGTGTACCTCATCTCTCATCTACAAATTACCCCTACATATTCTTACCTATATCCGGCCAAATACACCCCTTTGCTAAAGGATATCAATGCCATGTTGACTCGCTGAAATCCATTTCCAATATCTTGGATAGGCAGAATCAATGTGTTGAAAATGTCGGTCATGCCTAAACTGCTATTTTTTTTTCAAAACTTTGCCAATCCCTATCTCCATGCCTTAACTAAAACTGATCAAACAATGGTTCCTAAATGTTACCTGGAGAGATAAGGCACATAGAGTAGCAAGCTCAGTGATCTTCTCTCTTCCAGAATCCGGTCTAGGGGCCCCAGACATTTTCAAATATTATTTGGCCTTACACCTCCATGCAGTGGTATCCTGGTCCAGTTTTTTTCCACCAAATAGGTGGTCAGAGATCATCCCTGCTCCCTTGTCTGGTCACCTGCCTTACATCAGAATCCCAAACTCCATAGTTTGTGTCTAGGTCCCGTGTTGATTTCATTAAGCGCTTGATGACCAGCTCATGCTGATTTACGTCAGCAGAATGGCGCTGGTGGGCAAAAGGGCATACAGGTATGTACCCTTTAAGAAGCAGTGTCACGGCCACGTGGCCGGCAGTGTGGGCGCGTGCCCATCTCTGTCTCCATGACCATGAGTGCGGGTCCCGCGGACTCACTGTCCGCCGGGTGCCCACGATCGTGTCATGGAGAGGAAGAATGGGGTGATGCTTTTGTAGACGCTATACATTTTGCACAAACCAATCAATATATGCTTATTGCGATTTTTTTTACCAAAAATATGTAGAAAAATACATATTTGCCTAAACTTGGGAAAAAAAATTGTTTTTTATATATATTTTTGGGGGATATTTATTATAGCAAAAAGTAAAAAATATTCTTGGAAACCTTGGATCATTTTTAAGTAATCAGAGGCTTTCTCAGACATTTCAGACAATCTGACACATTTGGTCTGGCCTGAGAAACTTGACAATACTGATGAAACTGGATTACTATAGAATCATCAGTTCCCCTTTTTTCCTCTTTCTTTTCCATCTTTTACCTTCTCCTTCCTTCCTTTACTTCTCTTAGTTTTTCCTCACAATGATGATCAACAATTCAGATATTTGTATTAGTTGGGCTACTATAGCTGTCTCCTAATTTAGATAATAAGAGACACTACCGAGTTAAAGCTCAGCAACATACGGGAGACAATAACTTGCTTATTGATTACAAACCAGCAAATTTCTTATTTCCTTTTGTATCAAACTGATTCAGTAGGATACTGCTGACTATATTACTTTTACATGTTATCTATGTTTGAATATTGGATTGTTACTTTTCTGACTTGTATTGTTTTTCACTTCAATAAACTCTTTAATGCCAAAAACAAAATTTGAGTTTTTTTCAAAATTGTCACTCTTTTTTTGTTTATAGCGCAAAAAATAAAAACAGCAGAGGCGATCAGATACCACCAAAAGAAAGCTCTATTTGTAGGAAAAAAGGACGTCAATTTTCTTTGGGTACAACGTCGCACGACCATGTAATTGTCAGTTAAAGAGACGCAGTGCCGAATCGCAGAAAGTGCTCTGGTCAGGAAGGGGGTAAAATCCTTCGGGCTGAAGTGGTTAAATATATGGAGTACGTGCCACAAGGTTCTCTCTCTCTTCACCATGTCCCCCTCTCCAACGTACTCTATAATCCTTTGATCCTAGAAAGCCTATCGCACACTCAAATGATCCCCTGGACACAGATGGTGCCCAGACCTTTGCGGACTTTCAGGTCAAGCACCAGATACCAAAAAATCTGTTCTACTCGTACCCCCAAGTAAGCCACTATTTATCAACCCTCTCTCTGTCCCTTATTCTACCCAAATCAATGGCCTTTGAACTCCTCTGTTCCCAAGGTCCCCACCAACTGCAACTAATATCTGCCATTTATCAATTGCTCCAGGAGTCTTCTCCACTTTCTGAAGACCTACACACCTACATGTGAAAATGGGCCCAAATCATTCAACAACCAATCTCCCTCCCTCATTGGGATAAGATTTGGACTGCAATATCCAAAGTATTCAGGTGCGTGGCACAGAGAGAGAGAGAATTTAAAGTAATACTTTCCTGGTATAGGACTCCCAAAATATTGCATCATTATGATTCCTCCCTTTCCCCTCTTTGATGGAGATGTCGTAAAACTAGAGGCACTCATTAGCACATTTTCTGGCAATGAGATTTAATTGTACCTTTCTGGTCTATGGTGACGTCTTTGCTCCAGTGGATTTTTTAGCATCCCCTCCCGCTGTATCCGCTAAGTCTCCTTTTGGCCTCCCCTTTCCTGGTTTGGGAAAGCTTCAAATAAATTAGCCTCCTATATGTTACTGCCCCCCAAGCAAGTTTTTCCTATTTGTTGGTTGTCTTCTATTCCCCATCTCAAGATCAATTTCTACCAATGGACCTGTTGTCGTTTACATTCAGGCCCAATGGTTGCAGGAAGAGTAATTAACCTTATCTTATATTGAATGATATATTTCCTTGGATGTTTTACACACTCAGCTTATCATCTGTTGCCAAACGAGGACAACTACTCGGCCGTGGTGGACTTTGCCATCTGTCTGGATTGACCTACTTGGGACTTGTTTTGCTCTCTTTTCTGCACATAGATGGGACTCAGAATGTTATTGATTTGCGTTTTCACAGTTATTTATTACTACTGTTTATCACTTTTAGTGCTACATTTTCACATTGCTCTACTTTTTTAATTTTTGTCACGTTCTTATGTAGCAGCTTGCTTTTTTCTTGTCAACGCAATAATTATTTACACTTTATACTTGTTATGAATAGTGGACTTAAAAAAATAAATCTTCAGAGTTAAAACATGCACCACTTTAGGAGATTTAGAAAAATGCCCTAGTCGAGCTCTGCCCTCTAAGTTCCACCCTACGTGGCCTTTAAGTTATAGAGTGCTGTAAAACAAGTTGGGTGTGTGGTAGTGGCTGCATCATTTTACCTCATGGGAACTGACCCAAATACACATCAAACGTGAAGGCAATATATGTATGTTACATCTTGAATGTAATTCACTATTGTGGCTCCACGTCTGCTTTCAATATTATAAATAAATTATTTCTAGGGTAACAATACCATTTAAAAGAAGACTTTTAATATGGGATAAACACTTGTGATAGCTGAAGCACCTAACTCTCCAGCATGGCATGTTTGGAGTACAGGTCTTCACTTATTGTAATAACCTGACATGCTACACATTTTTGTCTTTCCTGACGCTCCATGTTAATTGTACAATTATTACCTAAAAGTGAAACTAGATCAAATACACGTAATCAACAACTCTCACATTCAAGAAGTTTGAAAAAAAATTACAGCACACTTTCTGGAGTATGTGACTTTGTGCCATCAACTGATAAGCACTCAGCTTTGTTTCTTATCTTACACATCCAGGCCTATTAAGTGATGTTTGCACTAATGTATTCAGACAGCAAACTACTGCTGATCTGCATGCCTTTTCTCCCTCTATTCCCTGCTTGCTACATTACTTCTTTTCTCCCTTCTCTGCACTGCCTTCTTTCCTTTCAACCATCTTTTCTTTACGCCTTTATTTTTTCCATTCTTTCTTCCCAAAACCCGGTCCCAGGATTGGAGATTCCGAACTACCACAACACATATATATATATATATATATATATATATATATATATGTATATATATATATATATATATATTGTGGTGAATCTCCAATCCTGGGACCGGGTTTTGGGAACAGCCAGCAGTCTGGCTGGATGATTGCACAGGTGGGTCTTGGGCTTAAAACAAAGCCAACACCATGGTTCTGGGCTCCACCCTCCCGAGGAGTCCAGGCGTGTAAGGGAGAAGAAGTGTGCATGTCTGCACAGGTCGGTCTGTCAGAGCAGACAGAGGGTCCAAGCTTGTGGGCTGAAAGAGAAGCTGTTAAAGAGTGCTGATGTACTGGGTGTACAGGAACTCTGTTAAAGAGCCAAGAGGGCTGCAGCAGAAGTCTGAGCAGCAGTGCTGCTAAAGAGAGCCAGGTGGCTTGGTATTTTTGGTTCTACATACATTACTGCTGTGGAAAGCTGAAACCCCTGTGTGGGCAACTATTTTGTTATCTGACTTTTCTTTCTTTAATAAAAGTGGGCCTATGAGCCCTTAAACGACATCTGGTGTGGATCCAGCTCACTGGTAAGCTCTACCTTTAAGCTAAAATAACCCCCAAATATTACAAGTGGTGTTCGAATGCGGGCACAAGACGGTGGAATCCGGGTCCTTGCTCTACAGTAAGTCGCATCAGGAACTATTGGCTGTGTGTGGAAGTGCAGCCAGGCAAAAGGCATTGCGTGTTGCAGGTGGTGTACCTGTGAATGAAAAGTCAAATTTTTTTTTTTTCTCTTGCTATGAACTGTGTTTGTGTGCATGAGACAGCACAATCAGTGTGTGCAATGTGCAGGTGAGGAAAGCTTGCATGAAGAGAAAAGCAACTTGCTTTAAATGAGAGACAGAGCTCTGTGGTTGGAGGGGTTGTTACCACCCAAACGAGCCCCATACATACCTGATCAGAGTGTATCCAGGAGAAAAAGGGCTGGGGTTGTCCCTAGCAACCCTGGTGCAATGAGTGCACAGGTGACTGCTATTATGGAGAGTCCACCAGCATTTGAATCTGCAGTGGATTGGTGCAAGCGGCATTTAGCAGCACTGGACCAAGCTACAGAGGAAAGGAAGCCAACCCTCAGTGCAAGGGGAAAGCCGCTGGATGTCCATAACTGGAAGAGGGCTGTTGTTGCCCCTGGCAAAGCTGATGCAGTTAAAACAGCTAATGTGAAAGATGTGAATGTGTCACAGCATGAGATGGGATCCAGCAGAGAGAAGCCCCATGCGATATGCAAGGAGAGAGGCTGATCAAAGGCTGAGGATGAGAGTGGTTGCCCATAGCAACGCAAAAGAAGCCAGTCGGGCTGTCTCTGTACCATGGGCTATGTCTAATAAGGATCGTGGAAAGTGGCTTAAGGAGGAGCTAGTTTATTATGTTGGAGAGAGCCAGCAAAGTTCTGCTGGGAGAGTGCGGTCTCCCATGGCAACCGGAGTGAAATTTATGCCTGAAAGGAGCTGCAGTAGAGGTTTGGTTCAGCGTCCCCACAAAGAGGCCTGTGCATTCCGGCCAGCTGGGAATCACCAGGAGAGAATCGCTTTGGGAAAAAGTCGTCCAGTACCATGCCTGGAATGTGGCCAGCTGGGGCATGGCATGTTTTCTTGCCCTAGGTTGTGGAATACGGCTGGAGATAATGTTGCTGAGAAAGTTTTGTCTGTAGGCCCAGAGTCCGGTGAAAATATGTTTGCAGTCACCCCTAGCAACAAGAAGTTTCCTGTTGTGCCTGCAGGGGGTGCTAAGCGGTGGGAGATGCCTGCTGTAGTTTCATCCCATGGCCACCAGGAGGTGTTGGCCAGTAAAAGTGCAGCAGAGGACTGGTGCATAAGACGACGTACTCAAATGAAGATGGTGACCCCAACTACTGCGGTGGGTAAGACTGTCTTTAATGAAATGATGGCTGGAACTGCTGATTTCATGTATAAAAGGACTGGTTACGAGACTGTCCATGATGATGTGAGAGTGACCCCAGTTAGTGGGGCCACTGAATGTGCACTTGAGAATGACTTTTCCCTATATAGTGGGAATGCAAGGGTTAAAGTCCAAATAGAACCTGTGTTGATGTCTAAAAGTGTTGTGTCTAATGACTATCAGGCTCAAGTTGACCATGGGCTAGGACAGCCTACAAATGCTAAAAATGCTATAAGTGTTACTGTTAATGAAAAGTTTGCTGCTGTTGGGAAAACTTTTGCTCTGAAAGAACCTGGGGTTATCAAAAATGGGCCGTTACCTGTAGCAACTGGTGGTAAGCCAGCACAGTTGTCCACAGGAATCCCCAGGGAACTTCATGTATTGGAGTCAGAGGTTGCCCTGGACAACTGCGATGTCACTCTGGTGGGACAGAATGGAACTGTACCGTGTAATAGTAATGTGTTGGTGCAAACTGCTAGTACTAAAAATGTGGAGGTAAATGGTGGATTAACACAACCTGTGAAAAATGCAAACGTGTGTGAGGCTTATGAAATGCAAGCAGAGAAAGGTGGTGAATATGGTGTATTGCAACCTGTGCTACCACAGTCTGACATGATTTACAATGACTGGTGTAATGAGTCTGCAGCTGAGCCAGTCTGTTCTTATGTGTCTCCTTGGGCAGATGGATCGGTGCTGAGGAGTACCGCAGAAGGGAGCTCACATACAACAGATTGGGATAGTTGGAGCAAAAATCTTATCTCCCTGATAGATGAGGCTTTTATGCACAAAGATAAGGTGGACACGGTTTCTGCTGGGCCAGCAGGAGGGGCTGCAGAACAGCTTGTACCTGAGGGCGCGATGGCTGCTGCAGGGGTTAACCCTGGTGAGCAGGATGAACCAAATAAGGGCACAGCAGAGGCATTGTCCGTGACCCACAAAACTGAGGTTGGCATGGAGTGTCAACGTGACGTTGTCACTAGTAATGTTCTGGAGCAGTTCACTGATGCTGGGCCTGAGAAGTTGTGTATAAGTCCAGCACCTGGCAGTGCTCTGGTGGAGCACCAGGCTGTGTTTACCTCCAGCCGGGAGGAGGTTCCGTTAAACGTTGCAACTTTTCAAGTCTCAGCAAGTGAGTCTCTCTGCATCCCCAGTGTCATGAAAATCCCCAGGAAGGACTTAGGTCTGGAGTCAAGGGCCTGGTTTATAACCGAAGCATTAAAAGAGATGCTTGAACTTTGGGATGTACAGCCAATCTATACTAGTGTGTCTCCTCCACAGTCTTATGGTCTGGTATTGCGGAGTACCACTAGGTGGAGCACTGTATGGCAGGCTGTACAGAGCAAAGCAAAACAGGACAGGAATGGTTTATTCCTAAATTTGCTACTTTTGTTAAAAGTTGCCGCTACGTATGCTGCTAGATTAGATCCAGAAGAAATATTTGAGACAGACGTTGGAGAAGTTGAAAATAAGCCTAAATTGCCTGTGGTTACACCTCCTAACAGCCAGATGGGAAGCATTTCTGCTGCTATGGTCCAGTGTGGCGCTGGTCAGTTGGTGAAGGGCGTGTATACTGCACCAGTAGAAAAACCACATGAGGTGGAAGGGCCATGTGTGGACCTGAAAGCAGCAGAGATCCTGACTAGGGCTCAAACAAAGGTGGTTAAAAAGACTGGGGTCCCCAGTCCAGTGGTTGGTTTAGGTGACAAACCTAATAAGGTCCCCGGGACAGGGGAATGGACAAGGAGTGTGATAAAAATTGTATGTGGATCAGACCAGAGCTTGCCTGTTCTGGTGGATAAAAATACAGATGGCATCAGAACAGGTCAAGTGGTAGGACAGCTGCCTGCAGAATGGGTGAACCCAGGGGAGGTGGCATCCTGTGAGGTTCCTGTGGGTGATGGTGGCCCTCTGGTATGTGTGCCCTCTGCAGACTCTGCCCTAGCAAATTTTGAAAAAAAAGGCATTGGTGACATGTGCAACATTGAGAGGTCTAATGTTGGTTTGAATATGTCTGTCAATGATGAACCAAATAATGTGTTAATGGTACATGATAATGTGGTGCACAAAGGTACAGGTAAACCTGGTAATCAGTTAGTGACTGCTGAGTCAGGTACCAGAAATAAGAGGTGGGTTTCCGTTCTAAAAACTATAGAAATAGGCCCCCTACAGTCTCAGAACAGTACTGCTGAGAGAGTTTTGGGGAAACCTGGGAACCTGAAGCGTGGAGGCAGAAGGGTTGGTAGGAAGACCAACGGGAACCCATTAAGATTTCAGGAGAGGAAGTGCTTATGGAAATTCACTCGGAAGAAAAGTTGGGAAGGTCGCATCAAAGCTCATAGCAGAGTGACAGTAAGGCTTAGAGGGAGACACCAAAGGAGGCATTGGGTGGAGTTCCCCGTTAGGAGAAGCGAGGTTGGACAGGAGGGTACTTCTGTAAATGGTATCTGGCACAGAGGTGCCAAAAGTAACTTGGGTGTTCCGCCCTCTGGGTCGAAACAAAGGGGGGGGATATGTGGTGAATCTCCAATCCTGGGACCGGGTTTTGGGAACAGCCAGCAGTCTGGCTGGATGATTGCACAGGTGGGTCTTGGGCTTAAAACAAAGCCAACACCATGGTTCTGGGCTCCACCCTCCCGAGGAGTCCAGGCGTGTAAGGGAGAAGAAGTGTGCATGTCTGCACAGGTTGGTCTGTCAGAGCAGACAGAGGGTCCAAGCTTGTGGGCTGAAAGAGAAGCTGTTAAAGAGTGCTGATGTACTGGGTGTACAGGAACTCTGTTAAAGAGCCAAGAGGGCTGCAGCAGAAGTCTGAGCAGCAGTGCTGCTAAAGAGAGCCAGGTGGCTTGGTATTTTTGGTTCTACATACATTACTGCTGTGGAAAGCTGAAACCCCTGTATGGGCAACTATTTTGTTATCTGACTTTTCTTTCTTTAATAAAAGTGGGCCTACGAGCCCTTAAACGACATCTGGTGTGGATCCAGCTCACTGGTAAGCTCTACCTTTAAGCTAAAATAACCCCCAAATATTACAAGATATATATATATATATATATATATAGATAGATAGATAGATAGATAGATAGATAGATAGATAGATAGATAGATATAATTTTGTACAAATCATTAGTAAGACCTCATCTGGAATATGCAGTTCAGTTTTGGGCACCAGTTCTCAAAAAAGATACCGGGGAACTGAAGAAAGTGCAGAGAAGGGCAACCAAACTGATAAGAGGCATGGAGGAGCTCAGCTATGAGGAAAGATTAGGGAATTTATTCTCTCTTGAGAAGAGGAGATTAAGGGGGATATGATCAACATGTATAACTATATAAGGGGTCCATATAGTGAATTTAGTGTTGTATTATTCACTCTAAGCCCCCGTACACACGGTCGGAGATTCCGCCGGAATGTATCCTATCGGACCGTTTTGTCTGATATTCCGACTGTGTGTGGTCTCCATCAGACTGTTTCCGTCGGAATATCCGACGGACCAACTTTTCCAATTTACCGGTAAAATTTTCTGACAAAATGCTCCGATCGGACATACTCCGATCATGTGTAGCCTGCTCCGATGGACAAAGTGCCATGCATGCTCAGATCAAATTCCTAGGCCAAAGCTATTGGCTACTAGCCTGAACGTCGTCCCATCGTAACAAAATAACGTCATCGCGTTATGTACGATCGGATTTTCCGACAACTTTGTCCGACCGTGTGTATGCAACATCACTTCCAGACCTCTTCCGGAATTAATCCGTCGGAATTACTCCGACAGATTTGGTTGTCGGAATCTCCGACCGTGTGTACAAGGGCTAAGGTCATCACAGAGGACAAGGGGCAGGGCAGAGCAGGGGTCTCCAAACTATGGCCCTCTAGTTGTTCTGGAACTACAATTCCCATCATGCCTAGTCCTGTCTGTAAATATCAGAGTTTTACAATGCCTTATAGGATGTGTAGTTTTGCAGCAGCTGGAGGGCCATAGTTTGGAGCGCCTGGTCTAGAGGAAAATAGATTTAATCTCCAAATACCGAAAGGTTTCTTCACAGTAAGAGCTGTGAACATGTGGAATAGATTCCCTCAAGAGCTGGCTCTCGCCAGTTCAGTAGATTGCTTTTAACCACTTGCTTACTGGGCACTTAAACCCCCCTCCTGCCCAGGCCAATTTTCAGCTTTCAGCGCTGTCACACTTTGAATGACAATTGGTCATGTGTATCCAAATTAAATTTTTATCATTTTTTTTCACAAAAATAGAGCTTTCTTTTGGTGGTATTTAAACACTACTCTGTTTTTTCTTTTTTGCTAAACAAACAAAGATGGAACATTTTGAAAAAAAAAAAAGTTTCATAGTTTGTTATAAAATTTTGCAAACAGGTAATTTTTCTTCTTCATTGATATGTGCTTATGAGGCTGCATTGATGGGCACTGATAAGTTGCACTGGTGGGCACTGATAGGCTGCATTGATGGGCACTGATAGGCACAGATAAGGTGGTACTGATAGGCACAGATAAGGCAGCACTGATGGCCACTGATAAGACAGCACTGATGAGACGGCACTAATTAGCCCTGATAGGTGGCACTGATGGGTGGCACAGAAAGGCACTGATAGGTGTCACTGATAGATACCACTGATAGATGCCACTAATGGGCACTGATAGGTGGCACTGATGGGCACTGGTAGGTGGCACTGATGGGCAGCACTGTTGATGAGGCACTAATTGGTGACATTGATAGGTGGCACTGTGGGCACTGATAGGTGGCACTGGGGGCACTGGTAGGTGGCACTGTTGTGCACTGGTACAGTAGGTAGCACTGGCAGGTGGCACAGGTGGGCACAGATGAGGCAGAGGCTGTTCTCCGTTGTCATGACCGATGTCCTTCTTACAGTCTCCAGTGATCGGCTTTTTTTTTTCTCCTCGTGCTATAAATGTGAGGAGAAAAAATAGGCGATTACCGGCTCTGTTTACATCACATGATCAGCTGTCATTGGCTGACAGCTGATCATGTGTTAAGGGGTCAGGATTGACCCCTTACTCCGATCTGTGATCAGCTGACACTCAAAGACTCACTGATCACAGAGCACGCTGCGCATACCCTGCAGGGGGTGCACAGGCTTCTCGAGTGCAGGAGGACCTCTATTGACACCCTCCCGGCAAAGTAGCTCCGCTCTATAGCCATCATTCGGCTATAGCATGGATCTGAAGGGGTTAAAAAAGGTCTGAATTCTTTCCTAAGTGTACATGATATAACTGTATACTAATATTTATGGGTAAATTTGATACAGGGAATATTAGATTACCTCTCGGGGGATCAGGAAGGAATTATTTTGCCTTACTGGAGCAAACCCCCAGTGCTGCAAGTTAGTGACTGTGTGTAGCTTTTGGTCTTTTGGGAGAAGTCATTGTCACTTGTCAGAAAGATAGGGAAGGGTCCTCAAAGAGTTCAGTTCACCAATTTTGGAGTATCCCATGTTCTCTTTAACCCATTCAAGTTCACAGTTACAATAAAGCCCTAAAAAGACACCCCTAGACTGTTAATTCAAGCCAGTGAGAGTGGAGAAAATGCTGCGTGCCTGGCTGTGTGCACTTTAACTAGGGTAAAGTTCCCAGTTCCTCCTTCCTTCCCTCTCTCATTTCCTTCCTTCCCTCCCACCTTTTTTTCTTCCTTTCTTTATTCCTTCCTTCCTTCTTCCCCTCCCTTCTTTCTACTTTCCTGCTTTCTTTCCCTTCTTTCACTTTTTTTTTTTCTCCATTCTCTCTTTTATTACTTTCTTTTCTCCTTCTCTTTCCTTTCTCTTTTCTTCCTTCCAAGTGTAACTGCCAAATCGTACCTGTTGCTTAGTGTATAATTTGCCTTTTCTTAAACTGAGTGCTGAGTGTTGTAGTAGGAAAAAAAACAACACTACCTCCTTGGAGTTTGCTTGTTCTCCATGTGTCTGCATTGATTTCCTCCGGGTACTCCGGAGGTTAATTGGCATCTGTCCAAAATTGGCCCTAGTATACAGTATGAATATGAGTTGGGGACCATGGATTGTGGGCTCCTTGAGGGTAGGGACCGATGTGAGCTTGCAATGTATGTGTGGAGCACTGCGTAAATTGACAGCGCTATATGGGCTGATTATGTAGGTTTAACTTTGGCATCAGTTTGGCTGGGCTGTGTTAGAGTTCTGCCTGGTCATGCGCACAGTTAGGTGCACATGACAGGCCCAGAACCAGGCCTGGTTGGACGTTTTAGGTATCAGCGTTTCCCGGAGCCAATCAGTGGGTGCGTCTGGCCCCGCTGAGGAGTCTGGGGAAGGGTACTTAAGATGTTGAAGTTACATGTTCAAGGTTGGTTCGTGAAGGCGATAGCTGCCTGTTCCTGGAGCTGGACCGGGGTAGCCCCGCGAGGGGTCCTGGTCACGGGAGTGTGTGCCGCCCCACAACATGGTCGGTGTTACTAGCTCCATTAGACTCGCATGGTCTGGGGTAGGGATCCATCTGTTCCCGAGTCTCAAAACCGGCTGATCTGAGGCGCAGTAACTGAAGGAGGATTCAAGGCGTCCGGGTGTGCTCTCAACTTGGAGGGGCACCACAGCCAGTGTAAGCGATCAGGGGAGGACTCTTCAGAGGAGGGCCAACAAGCATGGCGTCCCAAGAAGTGCCTGGTTGTTGGGTTTTCAAGGACACTAACGAATCCACGCTTTTCCAATATTGCCAAGGAGATAGAGAACATTCCAGGTACTGAGGAAAGGGTTCTTGTTCTTTTTCGGTTGAAAGCTTTATTCAAGGTCAAAGACTTTGTAAATTCTGGATCAAAGTGCTGACTACAAACCACTTTGACCTACAGGTAAGCCTAGATTAAGGCTTACCTGTAGGTCCAAGAAATATCTCCTAAACCTGCATGGTTTAGGAGATATATGCTGAAAGACAGGCAACGCTGTCTACGGTGCATGAGCGCGCCGCTGTCAATGGCGATATGCCGCGAGTGATGCCTCCCGTGCACATGCACGGGAGTGACGTCGTCGCGGCTTCGTCTAATGACATCGGCGGAGCAGCGAGACCCACTGAGAAGATGGACACTCCGGACTACAGGGGACAGAGGTGACTTCGCTGGCTCCTGTGTCAGGTAAGTGACACATAATGGGCTACTATCCGATGAATAGTAGTCCATTATGTTTTACCTTTGCAGGGAATGTAAGAGGAAGTAAACCTATCAGGGTTTACTTCCTCTTTAAAGGACCCCTTACATCATTGACCTAACATGTCCACATGGCCACATTCAGACAAATTGCATTTACAATTATGTCATGAGCCTCACCGCCCCTTTGTTACATGCAGCTATGGTTGGGGAATCTCCCGCACACAGCTCATTGGGCCAGCAGGGAAGCAATCATGCGACAGTTCCCCATGGGTTTAGGTGAACTCAGTTTGAACCAAGTTCAGATTGGAACTCGGCTTATCCCTATTCTCCAATGGCAACAAAACAAAAATAAAAATGTTTTTTAGGCAGGGTAGGGAAAGGATAGAACTCTTGTAAGATTTGTATTGCTATTGCTAGGCTATTAAGTCATGGCCCAATGCAGCTGCTGGACTTCTCCCTATTTAGTGTTTAATGTGTCTGTCATTTTCTATTCACAGCTTGATTTTCCAGCTTTGTGAGCTATCTTGCAGGTGTACAACGCCTTCAAAAAGTATTCACACCCTTTGAAATTTTCCACAATTTTTCATGTTACAACCAAAAATGTAAATGTATTTTATTGAGATTTTATGTCATAGACCAACACAAAGTGGCACATAATTGTGAAGTGGAAGGAAAATGAAAAATGGTTTTCAATTTTTTTTTTTTACAAACAAATATCTGAAAAGTGTAGCGTGCATTTGTATTCAGCCCCCTTTACTCTGATACCCCTAACTAAAATCTAGTGAAACCAATTGCCTTCAGAAGTCACCTACTTAGTAAATAGAGTCCACCTGTGTGTAATTTAATCTCAGTATAAGTGCAGCTGTTCTGTGAAGCCCTCAGAGGTTTGTTAGAGAACCTTAGTGAACAAACAGCATCATGAAGGCCAAGGAACAAACCAGAAAGGTCACGGATAAAGTTGTGGAGTTTAAAGCAGGGTTAGGTTATAAATAAATATCCAAAGCTTGGAACATCTCACAGAGTACTGTTCAATCTATCATCCAAAAATGAAAAGAGTATGGCACAACTGCAAACCTACCAAGACTTGGCCACCCACCTAAACTGACAGGCCGGACTAGGAGAACATTAGTTAGAGAAGCAGCCAAGAGGCCCATGGCAACTCTGGAGGAGCTGCAGAGATCCACAGCTCAGGTGGAGGTGGGAGAATCTGTCTACAGGAAAACTATTAGTCGTGGACATCACAAATCTGGCCTTTATGGAAGAGTCGCAAGAAGAAGCCATTGTTGAAAGAAAGCCATAAGAAATCTCATTTGCAGTTTACAAGAAGCCATGTGGGGGACACAGCATACATGTGGAAGAAGGTGCTCTGGTCACAAGAGACCAAAATTGAACTTTTTGGTCTAAAAGCAAAACACTATGTGTGGCTGGAAACTAACACTGAACATAACTCTCAACACACCATTCCCACCATGAAACATGGTGGTGGCAGCATCATTTGATGCAATGGTTTTCTTTAGCAGGGACATAGAAGCTGATCAGAGTTGATGGGAAGATGGATGGAGCCAAATACAGGGCAATCTTAGAAGAAAACCTGTTAGTCTGCAAAAGACTTGAGACTGGGACAGAGGTTCACCTTCCAGCAGGACAACGACCCTAAACATAAAGCCAGAGCTACAATGGAATGGTTTAGATCAGGGATCCTCAAACTACGGCCCTCCAGCTGTTGCGAAACTACACATCCCATGAGGCATTGCAAAACTCTGACATTCACAGTCATGACTAGGCATGATGGGAATTGTAGTTCCTGAACAACTGGAGGGCCATAGTTTGCATATTCATGTGTTAGAATGGCCCAGTCAAAGTCCAGACCTAAATCCAATTGAGAATCTGTGGTAAGACTTAAAAATTGCCGTTCACAGACGCTCTCTATCCAATCTGACAGAGCTTGAGCTATTTTGCAAAGAAGAATGGGCAAAAATGTCACTCTCTAGATGTAAAAAGCTGGTAGAGACATTCCTAAAAAGACCTGCAGCTGTAATTGCAGCGAAAGGAGGTTCTACAAAGTGTTGACTCAGGGGGGCTGAATACAAATGTACTCCACACTTTTCACATATTTATTTGTAAAAAATGTTGAAAACCATTTATAATTTTCCTTCCACTTCACAATTATGTGCCACTTTGTGTTGGTCTATCACATAAAATCCCTATAAAATACATTTACGTTTTTGGTTGTAACATCACATAATGTGGAAAATTTCAAGGGGTACTTTTTAAAGGCACTGTAAGGGATTTTGCATATGACTTCAGCCAATCTACGTTATGATATTTTCCCTATTAAACGTTCCAACCTTGTAGCAAATTGATAAAAAAAGAATGTGTGGGCATGTGAAAGGCTATTTATTATGCGGGAACAAGCAAGAAAGACTGTGGTAGACTCATTGTTAACCATTTGCAACCAGGTATGCAAGATATTGCTTAAGTTGTGGCTAATTGACCTACCATGTGATGCTGCCGGCATAGTTCCAGGGCCAATGCCACTTGGCAAAGCCAGCAACATGACACCAATTATATTTTTAAATGTCTGTATAGGGTATATTCTGGCCACCACTTTAGGTTCCTTTCCTCCTACCGGCTATCAATGTAAGAGTAGCTTTCCCTCTGATCCCTGATGGATTAATTTTAGTTAGAGTTCTCAGGGACCTGAAAATTATTTTAAAGGTTCCTTCAGGATGGAAAAGTAAAAAAAAAAAAAAAAAAAAAGATCATGTTCCCTTATAGTAGGTTAAACAGCACAGTGCTTGTACTTTCTAACTTGTCCCTCTCTAAGCTGTAAAAAACCTGGTTGATCCTGTCTTTTCCTGTGTCCCCTTGGTGTGCTGACCACGGTAATCAGGCCTAATGAGCCCTGATTACCAGGGTCAGTTTACATGCCTTTATCATTTGCTGAACTCCTCTCTCCCCCTCCCTCCCTGCCTGTCAGCTCATGTGTGTTTGTGTGTGTGTGTGTGTGCTGACTACACCCCCCCTCCTGCCGCTATTAGTAGCAAAGTACACTGTAAATAATTTCACTGCCAGTCCCTCTCTTTTATCCATCCATAACACACTGTGTAAGTATTTGTTGAAAACAAAGCATCCAAATACCTTTTTTCAGATCTCTTCAGGCCAGTCACATGACACCCAGCTGCTCTCCTCCCCCATCAAGGGGCTACAGTGGAAGGGGCTGAGCCGCCAGAACAGCGGTCACGTGACATCTAAGCCCTTGTACACACAGTCGGAGAATCCGTCGGAATGTGTCCTATCGGAACGTGTTGTCGGATAATCCGACTGTGTGTGGTATGCATCGGACTGTTTCCGTCGGAATATCCGTCGAACCAAATTTTCCAACTTGCTGGAAATATTTTCCGACAAACTGGTCCAATAGGACATACTCCGATCATGTGTAGAGACAAAGTGCCATGCATGCTCAGATCAAATTCCTACATCAAAGCTATTGGCTACTAGCCTGAACGTAGTCCAATTGTAATGAAATTACGTCATCACGTTCTGAAAGATCGGATTTATCAACAACTTTGTCCGACCGTGTGTATGCAACAGTTTCGGACAAGATCCGACGGACAAAATCCGATGGACAAAATCCGACGGATTTGGTTGTTGGAATCTCCAACCGTGTGTACAAGGGCTTAGGGAGAACTCGGCCCCTCCCTCTGTAGCCTGTAGATCGGAGGAGGCATGTTGCATTTTAATCACTTTCTTTGCATAAATGGTAAACATGGTATGAATATCCTTGAAATGTAAGCAATCTAGCACCTTCTTTTTGCCATTAAAGTTTCATTATATTTGCACCGCATACAACAGTGAATTAGGTTCTACTACAACACAGGTCCAAGGTCTCGGAAGTCAACACACAAATTTGGTAGCAGAACATGTTACCAGGAAGAAAAGAAAAAAAATCTATTCAACGGGGCTTGGTCAGTCCTCTTTTGTAGGTCGGGCTGTCACCAAAAAGCTAGTTCCTGTGCCTTAAAATATTATTTCAGAACAGCTGCTTCTTCAGCATTTTCCTTCAGACAAGACTCTAGGAACTTCTCCCACCCCCATTACCCCTATCCTTTCTTCTTTTCTTTTTTTTTTTTTTAAAAGGTGAACTTTATTCAAAGTCAGTACATACAAATCAGTTTACAGTACATTGAAATGAGATTGAAGTATTGGTATGAGTACAAAATGTTATTCCCAAATAATTATAATATCAATAAACGACAAGTGTGCAACATAAATAGAAAAAAGGGGGTTAGTCAGTCTTTGACAGGAGGACCCCCTCACCCGAATCAGTAAATCCTGAATAAGTGCAGCATAGAAAGGGAGAGGGGTTTTCCAGGATGGAAGGGGGGGGGGGGGAGAAGAAGAACAGGATAAATGGGAGAGGAGAGACGTGGGGGAAAGGGAAAAAGGGGGGGGGGGAGGACATGTGCCAATAGTTCCTAGTTCGTAATCTGCCCTACCAGACTAAGGGTCAGCATCTGGGTGAGGAGGAGATATCTCCAGTGGCAAGGATCCCCATGAGTCTACCCAGGAGGAGCAGATCTTGTCGAACTTACTCGGACAGTTTCTATTGATATATGTTATTTTATAAAGTGGCAATACAGCATTCAGGGTATTCCTCCAGGTGGTGATGGTGGGCGACAGTTCAGATTTCCATCTTAGCAAAATCTCCCTACGGGCATAGTAGGTGGCATATTTCCCACACTAGGATCATTAATCACATTTAACAAAATAGCTTCTGGTTGCAGTGGGATAGAGGTTTCTGCTGCCTGAGTAACATCTGCCAGGCATGTACTGGCCATAGGGACTATAGGGAGTTTCCCGGTGGGCCGATGGCTCAGTGGGCCAGTTTCAGTGACAGCCGGTGGCATTGCTGGGGTGGAATTTTGGGGCTATAGCCTCGAATCTGGGGCCCATAGCCCAGTGTCAGTCCAGGAGTCCCCAACCACAGGGTCCCGGCCCACTACTTGCCCTCTTTCTGGTGACCCTGATGTAAGGAGGGGCTCTCTGGGGACCCTGATGTAAGCCGGATGCTCTCTGGGGAACCTGATGTAAGAGAGAGGCTCTATGTGGACCCAGATGTAAGGGGGGGCTCTGCGGGGACCCGGATGTAAGGGGTTGGCTCTCTAGGGACCCTGATGTAAGTCGGATGATCTCTGGGGACTCTGATGTAAGAGGGGCTCTCTGGGGACCCTGATGTAAGGGGAAGGCTATATGGGGACCCTGATGTAAAGGGAGGCTTTCTGGGGACCCTGATGTAAGTAGGGGACTCTCTGGGGACCCAGATGTAAGGGGGGCTCTCTAGGGGGGTTTTTTTGCCCAATTGCGTACAGTTTATATACTGTTTTTTGCGTGTTTGCAAAATTAAAGTGGGCCAGTCTGGATGAAGTCCAGGGCCAAATTTTTATCCCAGTCCAGCCCTGACATCTGCAAGGACCTGTTCCCAGAATCCCTTTAACAAGGGACATGAACATGTCATGTGTATAAAGGAGGCCTCTGTATCTCCACATCTAGGGCATTCCGGGGGCCTGTCCGGGTAAATAACAGCCAACCTCCGAGGTGTGTAGTAGGCTCAGTGTATGAACTTTTTATTGTAGAAAGCGTTCCCTAGCTGAAATCATGATCGAGACTTATGAGGAGACACAAATCTCCCAGTCCTCCTCCTCAAGGGATGGCAAATCCCTTTTCTATCTTGCATATAGTTTGGTTAATTTAGTGGGTATGGAGGCTGATATGTGGAAATATATTGGTGACAGGGGGGCCGTGAGGACCTTCGTGGTTAGCAACTGCTCCACTGGGTCCAAATCAAGGTTAACGCCACCAGGAAACTGATGCTGAAAGGCGTGCCTCACCTGTATTCCTTTCTTCATTAAATTCTTAATTTATACAGTATATGAAGAAACATCATTATATCGCCAAAGAGTTGCTAAAGAGCACAAAGGTATACAGACAGCAATACACCACCTTGTTCAAAAAGAAAGAAGAATGTACACATATTGATAATGTAAGTCAAGCTTACATCAATGTTAAAATTTGAGACATACGGTATAAAACTCTACTATGCAGCACAATGTCTAACTGCTAATCTCGACAATTGTTTTACCTCAAATTATTTCAACACTGCTGGGATAGAAGTATGAGCTTCTTTGTTGGTTGTTTTCCTAAGAAAAGTAACAAAGAGAAGGAGAAAAGAAAGAAAGAAAGGGAAGAAAAGAAAACAAAAAACAAAAAAGGAACTCCAAACCCCCCACTCACCTTACCCATCCCAGGTCTTTGAGAGCCACACATAGGATCCTAGAAGTTAATCCTATAGCACTAGAAGAGACCATATCCTCCAAAATTTCTCACTCTGTTCTTTCATTGACATCTGAATTTCCATAATTCTATGCCCCAGTTGAAGGCCTTTTTGGTTAAAACGCATCGGGCTAGGCTTATCACTCCTCACATTGCCCAGAATTTTTAACTTGTGATCACAGTTTTTTATTGCTGTATGCCGGTTTTTAGAAATAGAAAACATACATTTTTGTTTTTTGTTTTTTCATACTACCCAGATGAGATGAGAGATTACCCTGCTGTCTAGCTGGGTTTTCGACCCTCAAGAACCAGCCTTGTTGTTTTACCCAACGGAGGTTCATTTGGTGGCCATCTATAACATCCGTGGAGGCTGTGGATCCTTTGGAATTCCATGTAACCGCCGATTACGGCACCCTTGCCTACATCACTCTTTGTCGCTGACACATGAGTCCATCTGTTCCGTTAAGAGTATACATACCTCTTCTTTTTTGTTGAAGAAGCACCATCTTGATTTTTTCCTTGCCGGACAGTTTCAGCATAATATAATCCTGCCTTGCCATCTTTCAGTGGACGATTCATAGGCCATTTTCATAGATTTCCTCACTAATTGGACTTTTTTCGCATTTGTCCTTTTTCTACGTGTCACCTTTGAATATTTGACCATTTATTAGAATATTAATGTGTAAATGTATTAATGCTACAACATTCACCATTTATGCTTTATATGTTTGTCACATTTTTTGTAGCTGCTTTTTTCTTTTTTTCCTGGAAGTTAGCGCAGTCACTCCCCTATCCACAAAATTCTAGCCAGCCAGTGAGATTTAGTCAAAGTGACTTGGCTCTTCCAAAGTGCTGGTATACCTGCTTTTGTAGCCATTAAGAGGTCTTTCAACAATGGGTTTTTATAACTTTTACTAGATAAAGGTGTACCATGGAGCAAATATGCTACTGGCTTCCTCTCAAGAGACACACCAGTTAGCGCTTTAACCGTTTGTTCAACCATATCCCAGAAATCATTCAGCTTTGGGCATTCACCAAAAAATGTGAAATAGGGTACCCTCCAATTTCCAACAGCGACAACAGATATTGAAGGTCTGAGGAAACATACGATTTAGCACTGATGGGGTTTGGTACCACCTTGTAAGGAATTTTGTATCCTCCTCGATATCCGCTTCTTACTGAGGACTTATGAGCAAATAGTTAGATTCTATCTTTATTGAGTTTGAAGGTGATTTTTAGATCTCTTTCCCAATGTTGGAAGAAAGAAAGATTTTGTGAAGCATTGGCCATTATCAACAAAGAGTACAAGTGAGACAAGTGGCACGGGCGGCTCGGTGGTATAGTTGTTAGCACTCTCACCTAGCAGTAAGAAGCATCACTGGTTCAAATCCCAACCACAACACTACCTGCTGGAGTTTGCATGTTCTCCCTGTGCCTGCGTGGGTTTCCTCTGGGTTCCTCCCACAATCCAAAGACATGCAGGTAGGTTAATTGGCTTCTGTCCAAAATTGGCCCTAGTAAATGAATGGGGACCTTGGATTGTGGAGACTGACACGAGTGTGCAAGGGATAGGGACAATTGTAGAAACTCACTCAGGATGGACTGGTGTCTTTATTCAACCTTACTAACTATGAAACTATAAGGCCGCGTACACACGCGCAGACTGTTCGCCCAACTTTGTCCGCTGAACAGTGTTTGGGCGGACAGTCCGCTTGTGTGTGGGCTTTCAGCGGACAGTTGGACGGACAAGGTTTTTCGGAAATTCCGTAAAACTGTCCGCTGAAACCTTGTTTCAGCGAACAGTCCGCTCGTGTGTAGGCTTGTTCGTCAAACAAAGTTGCGCACATGCTCAGAAAGGATTTTCACGCCGAAAGCTATAATGCAGTGTATAGGACGTCGTATTTTTCGTCCCGTCGTACGTGCCGTTCACGTCATCGTGCACGGTTTCAGCAAACTGTTCGTCCGTCGTGTGTGGCCATGTCCGTCCATGCTAAGTTTGAGCGGACTGTTTGCCGAAACTGTTGGACGGACAAAGTTGGGCGAACAGTCCGCGCGTGTGTACGCGGCCTAAGTGTCTGACTGGTTTGCCTTATTTTTTTCCTGACTTAGTCCAAACTATATGTGTGGAATGTCACTCACTGTGCGAGTGGATGGGTGTTTTGTGGTCTTTACCTTTACAGGTATTGGGGCTTGGGCCTAAATGGCTGTTGGCTGAGCCTTAGCTGTTATTTTAATTTATTATTATGTGAAGTTTATTTAATCTGTTATGCAATAAACTTCAAAAGCTTATTTTAAAGAAATTCAGCCTATTTTAATGATTAAGTGTTATTTTATTTTTATTAAACCTCAAGTGGACTCTGCAGCCTAAATAAAAGCCATTCTCTTTTTTTATTATGTGGTGTTGTTTATTTTAGTTAGGTTTATTTATTATAGGGGCATGTGCAATTGCATGCCATTGACCTGTTCCTGCCCGGAATTAAAGCTACCACTTTTAAAGGATGGCCTGGGCTGATATATGCCCCTGTCTTTCCATCTCTACCATGGCCGGTCAAGAACTTTAAAGGTGTTTTGTACAATGAGCAGGGCGTATACTGCTTCTATTTCTATGGCAAGTCAAACTTACATTTTTTTTTTTTTACAACTAATGTAGGAAGGTCCTCCTGAATTCTTAATGAAATGATAACCCAGCAGTCTCCACAAAGAAAACAAAAATAGATTACAAGTCTCAGAACTTTAAGTGATCTTCCTGTTTATCTACCTCGCATTAAAATCTAATGGATGGTTTGAAATGAATTAGCAGATAACTGAGTGTGTCGCCGATGAGGGATGTTCCTTGCTTGATTACAATCCTCTACTTCCCTTTTACAAGTGCAATTAGTTATATTAAATGGCACACATAGACAACAAAAACATTTTCAGATTAAAGTAAGGAAATTCTTTTCTCCTTCCTTCCCATGCATTGTTGAATTTGTATAAGGCAGTGAATGTGAACATTACTGCTACAAAGACAGAAAGAAAAAAAAAATAGAAGGTGCGCACACCTAGTGCATTATCAAAAATATTAAATCAAAAAATCTATAAAAAATTAATAAACACAAGATGGCAAATAGACATAAGTCATAAAAACTTAATGCTGAACAGGATGGACACAAATGTGCCATATTCACAACACGGGGTGTACAGCTGACGTGTTTCGGGGGCACACCCCCTTCCTCAGAGCTAAGCTACTCTGAATACCTAAGGACAAGCGCTTTAAATAGAAATAACCTTCATACAGGGAGCCTATCCCCAAAAAAGACAGATGAAAGGGAAAAATAAATAAATGTATTGTTGTGAATTATTGCTATTAGTCATCACAGGTTAATTTAAATTGAATTGAAAAGCTTAAATTAGAAAAACTTTAATTTAGTTCACTTTCATCTTATAATCTTGCATCACAATGTAATAAACTGCAACTGGCTTTAAAAAACGGCAGAACTAAAAAATATTAGTATTGATGATGACAAATCAAAGATGACTGCCAGGGTCCAGGCACCATCCCCTGGGCACACAGGGGTGTTTGTGGGGCAGATGCAAAGGCTCTTCTGAGACCCGTAAGTGCCAGGATGGACACTCACACCATCGGGTGTAGATGGACACGCCATAGTCATGGCGTGCCTGGCCTGAGCTTGATAAAATCATACGGGCTATGGGCCATCCACTTGCCTGATATAATCCACAAGCAATCCAGCACCAGGTAGACTAAATAATTTTGAGTTCCGCCTGCAGGAGCAGGTGACATCACATCCACGACAAAGGTGCAAGACCGTGTCTCCAGGTTGAAGATGCAAAAAAAAAAAAAAGATATATGAAAAAATTATAAAAATGATAAAAATAAAAGAAAGAAAAAAATAAATAAAGAAATAAAAAATATTCAATAAACAATATTTAAAAATAGTTAATATCAATTAAATAAATACATTGAAAAAATGCAATATGATGTACTATTAATAAATTCTTAAAAAGCATTAAGATAATGATATGATATATGATATATAATGTTGGTAGATTCTTAAACAGCACTGGACCTGTGCTGGTAGAGAGCCAGCCCCAACATAAGGATAACATTTATAAAATTCATATTTGAGCACAAGAAACTTCATATGTATATGCAAAATGATAATATATACAGTATCTCACAAAAGTGAGTACACCCCTCACATTTTTGTAAACATTTTCACTTAGACATTAATGGCTGTGTGTTGAGTTATTTTGAGGGGACAGCACATTTACACTGTTATACAAGCTATACACTCACTACTTGCTTATAAAAAAATATCTGAAATTAATAATAAAATTTATAATAAAATGAACAAAGATGAAGAGCAACCTACTTGAATGTATAATTGTATAGAATGTAAAAAATGTGAAAAATAATAATAATGACACTATTAATACTAATTACAGTAAGGTGAACAATAAGGAAACCATAGCAGTGAAAGGATGATGATAGATTAGTCGTTATTGAATCTTTGATGGATCATAGTATTAATGATGATGATGATGATAATAATGAAGGAATTATAATTTATTTTTATAGCTATAAATGGGGAAAAAAATTAAGTACAGGAGAAAAACTTGTGAAACCAAAAAAACCTATATGAAGAGATGGACAAAAAGGATTAGGATGATGGAAAGCCCATGGGTCACAACACCTTACATCAGTGTCTGAACATGCAGCCCTACATTAAAGCCCCTCAGAGTTAAAGACCCTAGGTGTTGTCAAAAGGTCTCTCTCCTACAGTACATAGTTTCCCAAACTACATCTATGTCTGTCTCCATCCTCACCCATGGTCTCCAACCCAACGAACATCAGGTGGTTTTGGTTGTGTTTTGCTAGAAAGTGAAGGGATAGTGAATGCTTGTCAAAACATTTTTGGATGTTCCGTTTGTGTTCCCCGAAATGTGTACATAGGATACGTATTGTAAGACCCACATAAATGAGACCACAGGGGCATAACAAACAGTAGACAACAAACTGTGACCCGCAGTTGATGGATTGCCGAATAGCATGGGTCTGTCCATCACAACCTACAACTTCCTTCTTCCTATGCCACATGTAGTGACAAGCTCCACAATTAGTAACGCCACACTTGAAGCTGCCCTTTTGGTCAAATATACTACTCCAGTTGGAGTGAAGTGTGGTTTTCTATGTACAAACTCTACTGGGGGCAAGGAATCCCTTCAGATTCCTAGGTCTATGGAAGATGACATTTGGGCGTTTTGGGAGAACATTGGTGAGACAAGGGTCATGTGGGGAGAATGCCCCAGTATTTTTCTATAATCTGTTTGATCTGAAAGGCCCTGTTGTTAAAACAGGTAGTAAAAGTGAAGTCTAAATGGCTGTTGGATCTGCTACTCTTAGCCAGGGCCTCCCCACCAATGTTGGTACACGTGACCTCAAGTTGATGACATTCACTGCTGGCTGCCACTAGATACATCTGCTGATTTTTAGTATATGCATCCTCAATAATGTCCTGGTCATACCTCTTTTCCCGAAATTTATTTTTCAATACACCACTCTGCTCTTCATAGTCTGTCAGATGTGTACGAGTCCTTCGAAGCTGGCAGAACTGACCAAGGAGTACATTTTTGACCCATCTGGGGTGGTGATGGCTCCGGGCATGAAGATAGGAATTGCCTGCTGATGGCTTAAAGTGAGTGTGGGAAATTAACCGGTGTTCATCATCTACCATCAGTTCAAGGTCCAAAAAGACCAACTTCTGATTTTCGAGAATATGGGTTAACTCAATTCCGAAGGGATTGTTCTGGAAATGTGCAAGGAAGGCTTCTAGCTGGCAGTCAACACCATCCCAAATCACCAAATATCATCACTATAGCAGGCATAGGGGACCAGGTTCACACCAAAGGGATTATTGGATCAAATGTGAACTTGCTCCCAATATAGTTACATAGTTAGTCAGGTTTAAAAAAGACACAAGTCCATCCAGTTCCACCTAATATCACATGAATACATTGACGTAACTTGGGTCGAACCTGGCCCACATAGCTGTGCCCTTGACTTGTTTGTAATAATCCTCCTCGAACACAAAATAATTGTTTGTTAAGGTATATTCAATGCAGATTTTTTTTTTGTGTGCCAAAAAATATTGCACAGCTTGTAATCTGTAGTTATGCTTAGGGATGAGCTTCGTGTTCGAGTCGAACATACGTTTGACTCGAACATCGGCTGTTCGCCCGTTCGGCGAATTCCGAACGTTATGGGCCGTTCGCGCCAAATTCGTGTGGCGCTCACGGCCCACAATGCACTGCGTCATCGCAGTGCATTGCTGGTTCATGATTGGCCAAGCATGCACTGTGACTCCGCATGCTTGGCCAATCACAGTGCCAGCAGCGAGGAGAGACATGGTTGGCCACAGGCAGGATGCCTGTGGCCAATCATAGCTCAGGCTGTGTAGTACACGCCCCACACTATATAAGGCCGCCAGCGCGGCGGCCTAGTGTAGTGTGTTGGCGTCTGAAGCAGTTAGTGGGTGTTCTGTGTACCTTCAACACAGTACACACCGATCGTTTTCGGCCGATTTTCGATCTTGCTGTTGTGTAGTGGTTGTTGTCTGTGTGCCCTGACCGCAGTATACAACGCTATATTCACCTCACCTATATAGCTAGTGATCTATCTTTTATAATAGAGCTTGCAGTCAGTAGTGTTAGGATCTTGTGCGTGCTGTCTGCGTGCTCTGTACCCAGTACACACCGCTATATCCACCTACATAGCTCTTATCTATTTGAGCCCACTTGCCATCTGCAGGAGTTATTGGAAGTTGTGTGTGCCTCCAGCACAGCACAGTATACATCTGTATATACCCCTTTATCTCTGGTGTTCTATAAAAAAGGCATCTGCAGGAGTTAGTGGGTTTTTTGTGTCTCCAGCACAATATACACCTGTATCTACCCTTTATTGCTGTTCTCTAATAGAGCCATCTGCAGGGCTTAGAGGGTGTTGTGTGACTCAATTACAGTATACCCCTTTATCTCTGGTGTTCTATAATAAAGGCATATGCAGGAGTTAGTGGGTGTTGTGTGACTCCAGCACAATATACACCTGTATCTACCGTTTATTGCTGTTCTCTAATAGAGCCATCTGCAGGGCTTAGTGGGTGTTGTGTGACTCAATTACAGTATACCCCTTTATCTCTGGTGTTCTATAATAAAGGCATATGCAGGAGTTAGTGGGTGTTGTGTGACTCCAGCACAATATACACCTGTATCTACCGTTTATTGCTGTTCTCTAATAGAGCCATCTGCAGGGCTTAGTGGGTGTTGTGTGACTCCATTACACTGCTGTTTTACCCAACTCCCTTCAGGCCATTACCATGTCTGGAAGGCCAGCAAGGAGAGGCAGACAGGCGCGAGCCGATAAAAGAGGGCAAGCAGGCTCTGTGTCTAGAGACAACAGTGCTGGTCGTGGACGCGGTGCATTGTCATCAGCACGTGGCCATGGGACACGCTTGTCCTTCTTTTCGGCAGCTGGACATGTTGAACCGCAACATGCCAACGACTTGGTAGAGTGGATGACCAAGCCCTCTTCATCCGCCTCATCCTCTCTCACCCAGTCTCAGGGTACTAGCAAAGCAGCTGCCAACGCATCGTCTTCCCTCCTCTCAATGTCATCATCAGTGACTCCTTCCCTAGACCCACCACGTCCTCCTGAGGAGTCTCCTGAACTCTTTGAGCACAGTGTTGGGTACATGCTCCAGGAGGATGCCCAGTGTTTTGTGGGCTCTGATGATGACACTAAGCTAGAGGAAGGCAGTAGCGTTAGCGCAGAGAGAGGGGATGCTCAAGAAGGACAGCAATCTGGCAGTCATGTTCCACAAGCTGCAGCATACTGCCAGGTTTGCTACAGCGATGAAGAGGGAGGGGATGATGAGGGCACTGACTCCACGTGGGTGCCTGGAAGGAGAGAGGAGGAGGAGGAGGCACATGTCCAACGAGGCAGGATGCCCTCCGGGGGCCAGCTTTTCAG
Organism: Lithobates pipiens; assembly: GCF_037356315.1. Classification (NCBI taxonomy): domain Eukaryota; kingdom Metazoa; phylum Chordata; class Amphibia; order Anura; family Ranidae; genus Lithobates; species Lithobates pipiens. The sequence continues at coordinate 573,841,273 of NW_027507758.1, forward strand.
TTGGTAGACTCGGCCCCCTTCCGTGAGTTTGTACAATGTGCGGTTCCTCAGTGGCAGGTCCCCAAACGCCACTTTTTCTCACGGAAGGCGATTCCGGCTCTCTACCGGCATGTGGAAGGCAATGTCCTTGCCTCGCTGGACAGGGCGGTCAGCGGTAAGGTGCATATTACCGCTGACTGATGGTCCAGCAGGCATGGACAGGGACGTTACCTGTCTTTCACGGCCCATTGGGTCACTCTACTGGCAGCTGGGAAGGATGCAGGACAAGGTGCAGTAGTGATGGAGGTTGTTCCGCCACCACGCCTCCAAAATGCTACTATTGGTTGTGACACACCTCTCTCCTCCACCCCCTCCTCTTCTTCTTCCTCCATGGCCTCTTCCAGTGCTCTGTCCTCAGAACCAGCGGTGCTTCGTAGGCGTTCCAGGGACTACGCAAGTACGCAGGCAAAACGATGCCATGCCGTGCTTGCGCTGGTTTGTTTAGGGGACAGGAGCCACACTGGGGCGGATGTTTTGTCAGCTCTGCAGGGGCAGGCCGAGAGGTGGTTGACGCCACGCCAGCTTAAGCCAGGAATGGTGGTTTGTGACAATGGCACCAACCTCCTCTCCGCCCTCCGACAGGGACAACTGACCCATGTGCCCTGTGTAGCTCACGTCCTTAACCTGGTGGTGCAGCGGTTCTTGGGCAGGTAGAACTCAACGTTGGCCATGCTGCAGCGGCTGCACACGCAGCAGAGGGCCATCAATGAGTACCTGTGCGACTACTGCACCAGGACAGGGTCAGGGGAGCTCGGTTTTTTCTCACCACGCCAGTGGGGCATGATCAGGGATGCATGCACTGTCCTGTCACCGTTTGAGGAGGCCACAAGGATGGTGAGCAGTGACAGTGCATGCATTAGTGACACTGTACCTCTTGTCCACCTCTTGGAGCATACGCTGCGTGGAATAATGGACAGGGCACTTGAGGCAGAACAGAGGCAGGAAGAGGAGGACTTCCTTGCCTCTCAAGGCCCCCTTTATCCAGACAGTGTTCCTGCTGTGCCACCCATCACACAGGAAGAGGATGAGGAGGAGGAAGAGGAGGAGGAGGATGATTGTGTCAGCATGGAGGTGGAGGCTGGCACTCAGCATCAGCATCAGCAGCAGCAGTCTTGTAGGGATGATTTACAGTCCTAAGAAACACGTGGACTTGTACGTGGCTGGGAGGAGGTAGCTGCGGATCATGTTGCCCTTAGTGACCCAGAGGACTCCGGACCGAATGCCTCAGCTAACCTACGCTGCATGGCCTCCCTGATCCTGCAAAGCCTGCGGAAGGATCCTCGTATTCTTCGGATCAAGGAGAGGGACCATTACTGACTGGCCACTCTCCTTGATCCACGGTACAAGGGTAAGGTTGCCGACCTTATCTTGCCATCGCAGAGGGAGCAGAGGATGAGACATCTCCGGGAGGCCTTGCAGAAAGGTCTGTGCAACGCGTTCCCAGAGACTGGGAGGTTACAAACTCCTGGTCCTGGACAACGTGTTGCTGAGGCATCGGTCAGAAGGAGCGGTGGAGAAGGTGGCCGTCTGACTGATGCTTTCAGACAATTTTTTAGTCCGCAGCCCCAAGGTATGATCGGTTCCAGCACCCATCGCCAGCGTCTGATTTACATGGTGCAGGAATACCTAGGGGCAAGGTCAGACTTGGACACCTTTCCCACCGAAAATCCTCTGGCTTACTGGGTCTTGAGGAAGGATCACTGGCCAGAGCTTGCACAGTATGCAATTGAGCTACTGGCCTGTCCTGCATCCAGCGTTCTTTCGGAACGCACCTTCAGTGCTGCTGGTGGCTTCGTTACCGATCACAGGGTGCGCCTGTCCACCGAATCAGTTGATCAACTGACCTTCATCAAGATGAATCAGTCTTGGATCACCCACAGCTACCAAGCACCTGAAGCTGATGTAACAGAATAATTTTTTTTGAAATATCACATCCCTTCAAGACTGCCTATGCTGATGCTGAGTGACTGTCCTGTTATGTTTATTGTCTATCCTCTTCCTCCTCCGCTGATATGTTGGAAGAACATTTCTGGTTCTGGGTGATGCCTAAGGCCCAATTTTTCTGCCCCTGTTTAACAGGGGCGTTTAAGTACCATTTTTGATGCAATGCTTTGCAGCAGGGCTAATTCCTGCAATAAAACAAGAGTATATGGCAGAGGTTGCAGTGTGGTGGCACCAGCACCAGTGCCTAAGGCCCAATTTTTCTGCCCCTGTTTAACAGGGGCGTTTATGTACAATTTTTGATGCAATGCTTTGCAGCAGGGCTAATTCCTGCAATAAAACTAGAGTATATGGAAGAGGTTGCAGTGTGGTGGCACCAGCACCAGTGCCTAAGGCCCAATTTTTATGCCCCTGTTTAACAGGGGCGTTTAATTACAATTTTTGATGCAATGCTTTGCAGCAGGGCTAATTCCTGCAATAAAACAAGAGTATATGGCAGAGGTTGCAGTGTGGTGGCACCAGCACCAGTGCCTAAGGCCCAATTTTTCTGCCCCTGTTTAACAGGGGCGTTTAAGTACAATTTTTGATGCAATGCTTTGCAGCAGGGCTAATTCCTGCAATAAAACTAGAGTATATGGAAGAGGTTGCAGTGTGGTGGCACCAGCACCAGTGCCTAAGGCCCAATTTTTATGCCCCTGTTTAACAGGGGCGTTTAATTACAATTTTTGATGCAATGCTTTGCAGCAGGGCTAATTCCTGCAATAAAACAAGAGTATATGGGAGAAGTTGCAGTGTGGTGGCACCAGCAGCAGTGCCTAAGGCCACATTTTTCTGCCCCTGTTTAACAGGGACATGTAATTACAATTCTTGATATAATATTTCACAGGAGGGCCCCTTCTTGTGCCCACCCAGAGTAACGGTGAGGACTTATAGTGTTGTGACACTAGCACCACAACCACCAAAGGTCAATTTTTCTACCACTGTTCAACAATGGCATGTAATTACAATTCTTGATATAATCGTTCACAGCAGGGTGCTCCAGCGCCCACCAAGAGTCACTTTGAGGGCTTACAATGTTGTGGCAAAACCAACACCTTGTTCCGCCATTTCTGCAGAGCATATAGGGCAGGCCCCTACTTTCAAACATCCAATTTACAAACATCTCCTACTTGCAAACGGAAGGAGACAACAGCAAGTGAGATGAAAAAAGATGGACGACAAAACAAATTATACAGGGGTGATAACCCTTCCCTATGTTTTCCAAAAAGCTTAAAAATAGTTTTTTTGACTGGAGCTACACTTTAAAAATGTACCAGTTCAAAATTACAAACAGATTCAACTTAACACAACAAACCTACACAGTCCCTGTCTTGTTTGCACCGCCTGTATACTGCTGTTCTGAGTATATAGGGCCTGGGGGCCACACGCATTTCCTTTTTTTAATATGGGTACAGGGTTCCCCTTAATATGCGTACAAGACCCAAATAGGCTGGTAATGGGCAGGGAGGGCTACCCATGCCATTTTTCTCAATGATTTTCAACCATATTGCAGGAACCAGATATAACATTAAAACCGCAAGCAGTTTTCAATGGTGTTATTTCCGTTTAATGTCATTTTGTGCAGGGACTGTTCTTAAACACGGGAAACACGTGGCACTTCACAGGCATACTACAGACACCCCCCAGGCACCATATTTAAAAGGAATATTTCACTTTTTGATTAAATCCCACCAAAAAAAAGCTTAGGTCGTGTAAACAAAATTATAAAAATGTAGTTTGGGTACAGTGTTGCATGACCACTCGTTCGAAGTGCGACAGCTCTGAAAATTGGCCTGGGCAGGAAGTGGGTAAGCATGCCAAGTAACTGAATTGGTTAATGTGAACCAGCTAGGCTGTACATCAGTTTAAATTTAATATATTCCCTTGAAAATGGATCCTCCGGTTCTACCCATCCAAAAAAATAGACTTTGTGTAGATGTTTCCTTTTCTAAACTCCAGATGACGTATATCATTTAGACCCTTTGATCTTGAAATAAATTAGTGTTTGACACACCAGGAATAATTGTCTTAATTAGAACTGAGTTAATACCATATTCTTCCATAATTCATAGTAAAATGTTGCTCAGTTTCCAGTGGTAGTGTAGTAATTTATTCCATTAGCTGTTCACACGTCTTGTTGACATAACTCCATTGTGTTTGACCTCTGTCCCGAACATATTTTTTCCCTCAACAAAAAGAAAACATTTTTTCTCTGGAGAGATGCTGAACACAAAGAGCCCAAACCTCAGATTTTTTTTTTTTATCTTTATTTTTAGAAATGGTTGTACAGTCACCGAGCGGGCTAACAATTAGCAATCACGATACATTACATAGACACTGAACAATGTTTTGATGTAAGATTCAGTGCAAGCATTTCAACAGATGGAAGTAGAGATGGATGGAAGCGAACTTTATCTGACATTTTATGCTATGGCTCCACTGGATTTTCAATGCATTGTGTTTTTCTTTTATATCTTTTCCTGTCTTTTGAAATAGTTGCCTGTTTTCGATTACAGCTTCCTGATCTATGTATCTTTCTTGATGTTACCAAACTGGGTGTTACCTGCCTATGCTGAAAAGATGTTTTCTATCTGCAATTAAATGTCATGCCAAAACAAGTTTCTAAAGCTGTATTGTGCATTAGTCAGTATTGTAACCTCAGACAGGAAGAATTTCATGTGTTATCTGCCACTGGGTATATTTAAAGTTGTTGTCGCAGCGGGTGAACATGCAGCAATTCTCTGAAAAGGTAAAGGTTCTATTGAAATAATTATATAGTTACATTAATAACTCAGTTGTAAAAAGACAATCGTCCACCAAGCACAGCTTCATATAAATACGTCAGATTACTTCCAAAGGAAGGCAAATTGTTAAACGTCAGGATATCTATGGCCAATTTTATCTCATGGGGAAAAAATGCTTCTTTAACCCATAAGGTAGTTGAGCTCCCTGGATCCAAATATTTTTAACTAATTACAATAACTGTATATGCTATTAGGATTAAGAAAATCATACGGACATTAGCCATTTACATGGAAATCATATGAGAGCTATATCGAAAGTAACGCGTAGGCCTACCTTTTTTATTAACATACATAAGCCATCCAAAATTCACATGTTGAGTAATGCCCTGTACACACGATAGGATTTTCCGACGGAAAATGTGTGATAGAACCTTGTTGTCAGAAATTCCGACCATGTGTAGGCTCCATCACACATTTTTCCATAGGAATTTCCGTCACACAAAACTTGGGATCTGGTTCTCAAATTTTCCGACCACAAAATCCGTTGTTGGAAACTTTGATTGTGTGTACACAGTTCCACGCATGCTTGGAATCAAGCAGAAGAGCAGCACTGGCTATTGAACTTAATTTTTCTCGGCTCGTCGTACGTGGTGTACGTCACCGCGTTCGCAATTTCCGACCAACTTTGTGTGACCGTGTGTATGCAAGACAAGTTTGAGCGAACATCCATCTGAAAAAATCCCATAACTCTTCCTCTACAGTAACTCTTCTTCTCCCTTTTGATTACAGGTAAATAATTGATTCCAAGCAGAAGCAAGGTGCCATCATTGAGTTGTTAATGAAGAAGGGGTGCAGACTGTCCGACATCAACAGAAGGCTACAGAACGTTTACAGAGATGACACCATTGAGTTATATCTTGTCATTGCTGACTTCTTGTTAATGGGGTCATCTTTGTAAACATTCTGTAGCCTTCTGTGGATGTCAAACAGTCTGTACCAATCCTTTGATTAAGAACTCAATGACTGCACCTTGTTTCTGCTTGAAATCCATTAATTACATGCAATGAAAAAGCAGAAGAAGAGTTGCTATAGGGGAAGAGTTACTTTACCAACATGTCAATATGTGAAATTTAAACCACCTATGCAAGTTAATAAAAATGTTATGTCCGCTTTTGCATTGTTAATGGTGTCATCCAGAGGTCAAGTGGGAAAAAAAAAAAGTGTAGGAACTCACCCAAGACACACCCCACCTCAAAAATAAAAAAGTGTGTGTGTATATATATATATATATATATATATATATAAAAAGTGGGTACACCCCTCTCATTTTTGTAATTATTTTATTATATCTTTTCATGTGACAACACTGAAGAAATTACACTTTGCTACAATGTAAAGTAGTGAGTGTACAGCTTGTATACCAGTGTACATTTTCTGCCCCCCCCCCCTCAAAATAACTCAACACACAGCCATTAATGTCTAATCCTCTGGCAACAAAAGTGAGTGCACGCCTAAGTGAAAATGTTCAAATTGGGCCCAAAGTGTCAATATTTTGTGTGGCCACCATTGTTTTCCAGCACTGCCTTAACCCTCTTGGGCATGGAGTTCACCAGAGCGTCACAGGTTGCCACTGGAGTCCTCTTCCACTCCTCCTTGATGATATCATGGAGCTGGTGGATGTTAGAGACCTTGCGCTCCTCCACCTTCTGTTTGAGGATGCCCCAATAGGGTTTAGGTCTTCAGACATGCTTGGACAGTCCATTACCTTTACCCTCAGCTTCTTTAGCAAGGCAGTGGTCATCTTGGAGGTGTATTTGGGGTCGTTATCATGTTGGAATAAAGCCATGCGGCCCAGTCTCCGAAGGGAGGGGATCATGCTCTGCTGCAATATGTCGCAGTAGATGTTGGCATTCACGGTTCCCTCAATGTACTGTAGCTCCCCAGTGCCGCAGGACTCAAGCAGCCCTAGGCCATGACACTCCCACCACCATGCTTGACTGTAGGCAAGACACACTTGTCTTTGTACTCCTCACCTGGTTGCCACCACAGACACTTGACACCATCTGAACCAAATAATTTTATCTTGGTCTCATCAGACCACAGGACATGGCTCCAGTAATCCATGTCCTTAGTCTGCTTGTCTTCAGCAAACTTTTTGTGGGCTTTCTTGTGCATCATCTTTAGAAGAGGCTTCCTTCTAGAGAAGAAAGACAGGCAGACAGACAACTGGGTTTATGCAACTGAATGATCAGTCTTGAACATTTATGAACAGTGATGAACAACCTCCCCTCCTCTAACCCCAACGAACATGTTACACTGTTATGCTGCGTACACACGATTGGATTATCCAGCGGACTTGGTCCGGCAGACCAGAGTCCGCCGGACAATCCGCCCGTGTGTGGGTTACGGCTGACTTTTTTTTCCCAAAAGTCCAAGGACCGCAGGGCCGCCCCTTCCCCAAAGCACCCCCCCATGTGGAGGGCAGCACCCCCCCATGTTGGTGCGGCTCAGGAGGGGGGCGCTCGCTCGTCCCCACCCCCTTTCCTGACCGGCCAGGCTGCATGCTCGGATATGGGTCTACTATGGACTTTGGGAGACCCCCCACACCGTTTTTTTGCCATAGGGGTTCCCCTTTAAATCCATACCAGGTGATGGGACTAGCAAGGTGTCAATCTCGCCGATGGAGGTGGCATTGACTTCCTTCGCTTGTTCTATCTACCTGGAGTCACGTTCAAAATGAACAGACTTTACTCCATGTGTGGGCAAGTCCATTCATTTCAAAAGTCTGGCAGACTAGCGCACAGACAGGCGGATTGTCCGCTGGACTGCCGAGTCTGGCGGACAATTTTGAGTCAAGACTTCTTTCTAAGTCCGCCGGTCTTGGCAGACCAGTGGACAATCCGCCCGTCTGTGTGCTAGTCCGCCGGACTTTTGAAATTAACGGACTTGCCCACAGACGGAGTAAAGTCTGTTCATTTTGAATGTGACTCCAGGTAGACAGAACTAGCGAAGGAATTCAATGTCGCCGCCTCTATCGGCGAGATTGACACCTTGCTAGTCTGTCACCTGGTATGGATTTAAAGGGGAAACCCTATGCCAAAAAAATGGCGTGGGGGTCCCCCCAAAATCCATAGCAGACCCTTATCTGAGCACGCAGCCAGTCTGGTCAGAAAAGGGGGTGGGGACGAGCGCTCGCTCATCCCCGCCCCCTTTCCTGACCGGGCGTGCTGCGTGCTCGGATAAGGGTCTGGTATGGCGTTTGGGGGGACCCCCACACCGTTTTTTCTGCGTAGGGGTTCCCCTTTAAATCCATACCAGGTGATGGGACAAGCGAGGTGTCAATCTCGCCAATGGAGGCGGCGACATTCACTTCCTTCGATAGTTCCGTATACCTGGAGTCACGTTCAAAATTAATGGACTTTACTCCGTGTGTGGGCAAGTCCGTTCATTTCAAAAGTCCAACGGAAAAGTCCGGTCATGTGTGGGCGTGTGTGTGCAGGTCCGCTCGTTCGGAAAGTCCAGCGGACCAACAGTGCAAACTCCGGCGGGTTGTCCGTCGGACAGTCTGATCGTGTGTACACGGCATTACACACATTCCTGCAGAAGACTATGATTCATAATCAGTTGTTGTTTCTATCAGGGAGCCTAACCAGGGCAACAATGTGCAGCCAAAACCTGAGAGGAAGTGCCTGAAGGATGGAGGAGATGCAGCACTGCGATGAAAAAGACAATGAAAAAAAGTGAAAACAGCATTTGCTTCCATAAAAAAAATCCTGTCCAGATGTAGAGGTTTACTTTAAATTAAGAGACGAAAGATAACTAGCAACTGCTATAAAATGCTAGCAATGACAACTCCCGTAATACTGTGATAACCAGTTTTGTTTTAAAACAAGCATGCCAAACTCATATCTAACCATGGGCCATAAAGGCACTTTGACATAAATTGTAACTGCAAATATGTCAGATGTAAACACTTTTTCTAATCACTGTTTGAACGTTGAAAAAACTTTGTTCCCTTTCCCCAACTTTTTTAACTATAATTGACAGCCCAGCAACTTTTTCAGTCCAAATGCATTGCTCACCACCTTCTGCAACTAAAATTCACTGCCTGCAACCTTTAGTCCAAATTTACTGCCCCATCTTCTTTAGCCTAAATCCACTGACCACCACCTTCTTCAGTCCAAATTCACAGCTCTCCATCTTTTTCAGCCGATTTCTCTACCCCCCCCCCCCTCCTTCTTTATCTCACATTCACTGCCCCCCACCTTCTTTATCTCATATTCTTTACCCATCACCTTCTTCAGTTATAATTCACTGCCCACCACTTTCTTCAGTACAAATAAACTGCCTCCATTTACTTCAGCTCAAATTCACAGCCCCACACTTTGTTTAGCTCAAATTGACTGCCCACCACATTCTTAGGCCCAGATTTACTGCCCACCACCTTCTTCTTTTACAAAATAACTGTATTACAAAGACACTGCCTCCATTTACTTTAGCTAAAATTTACAGCCTTACTGCTTGAATCATTCAAGTTGAATGAGAAAAAAAGTAGTGTATCCTGCAGAGGCGCAGACAGGGTGCATTGCAGCACAGACTCCTCTCCCAGTGTTCCCACTGACTCACACAAAGCACGGCTCCAGCTCCTCTGTTCCGCCCGCTCGGCTCCTGGTGCCATGACATCATCACTTGCCTCCTGATGAGAAGATGCGGGTGTGCCACACAGCCTCTGCCAGGCCCACCCCTGCTGGCGCCTGCACCGGCCAAATACAGGATCGGATCCAGTACCTGGCTGCTAATGGGAATGGCATGTGGAAAAGGTACAGGAATGCCGTTCCTATGCATTCCTGCAGGACTCGAGCCCTGGTGTTATCTCCATAAACCTTCTGTAGCTTTCTGTAAATGCCAGACAGTCTGCACCACTCCTTTGTTAATAATTTAAAGTGGAGCTCCACCCAAAGGAGGAAGCTCTGCTTATCTGCCTCCTCCTCCTCTCCAGTCCCACATTTGCCACCTTTCGGGGGGGGGGGGGAAGGGGAGCAGGTACCTGTTTTTAAAAGGTACCTGTCCCCACTTCCAGGAGACCTTGTGAGAGCAAGATCACTTGGAGGTTCTGCCCCCTCCTCATTCCTGAACCGCTGGGCCATTCAAAAAGCATAGCGTGCTTTGCGCATGCACAGTAGGTGACCGGCTATTAAGCCTCAAGGTTTCACTGCCGGTTTGAAGCAATGGCGGCGGCAGCACCCGAGAGCCAATGTAAAAATTGGCTGGGGTGCTGACATTGTGGGCTCCCTGGACAGGCAAGTGTCCTAATATTAAAAATCAGCAGCTATAGTATTTGTAGCTGGTGACTTATTTTTTTTCTGAAGAAGGCTGGACCTCCTCTTTCAAGGTGACAGCACCTTGCTTCTGCTTGGAATCCATTGTAGCAGTGTCCCCAACCCCTAAAGGCCTAATGGTGACCTCCAGAGTCAGGGAGATCAAATATCCTTCCTTGAAGTGTGGCAGTTCCTAGCAGTGCTGCCTATCAGTGTAACCAACCAGTGCCGTTCAGTGCCGCCTCATCAGCGTACATCAATGAAGGAGAAAAATTACCTGTTTGCAAAATGTTATTACAAAATAAAATAAAAAAAATAAAAAAATTCTTAAAAATTTGGTATTTTTACATTTTTTTAACAAAAAATAAAAACTGCAGAGGTGATCAATAGGGATGAGCCGAACACCCCCGGTTCGGTTCACAGCAGAACATGCAAACAGGTAAAAAAAGTCTATGGGACATGAACAGGAATAATCAAAAGTGCTAATTTTAAAGGCTTATATGCCAGTTATTGACATAAAAAGTCTCTGGGGACCTGGGTCCTGTCCCAGGGGACATGTATCAATGTAAAAAAAAAAGTTTTAAAAACTGCTGTTTTTTCGGGAGAAGTGATTTTAATAATGCTTAAAGTAAAACATTAAACGTTAAATATTTCGTACCTGGGGGTGTCTATAGTATGCCTGTAAAGTGGCACATGTTTCCCGTGTTTAGAATAGTCCCTGCACAAAATGACATTTCTAAAGGAAAAAAAGTAATTTAAAACTTCTCGCTGCTATAATGAATTGTTGGTCCCGGCAATACAGATAAAAGGAGTCATTGAAAAAAACGACATGTAATCCCCCCAGTCTATTACCAGTCCCTTTAGGTCTGGTATGAATATTAAGAGGAACCCCGAACCAAAATTAAAGAAAGAAAATTGCGTGGGAGTCCCCCCAAATTCCATACCAGGCCCTTCAGGTCTGGTATGAATATTAAGGGAAAACCCGGCGCCAAAATTTAAAAAAAAATGGTGTGGGGTCCCTGTCAAAATCCATACCAGACCCTTCAAGTCTGGTATGAATTTTAAGGGGAACCCCATGCCAAAATAAAAATAAATGGACTGGGGTTCCCCCCAAAATCCATACCCTGCCCGTATCTGAGCACGCAACTTGGCAGGCCGCAGGAAAAGAGGGGGGTGCCCCCCTCCTCCTGAACCATACCAGGCCACATGCCCTCAAAATGGGGAGGGTGATTTCGGGTAGCCCCCCCAAAGCCCCTTGTCCCCATGTTGATGGGGACAAGGTCCTCATCCCCACAACCCTTGCCCGGTGGTTGTGGGGGTCTGCGGGCGAGGCGCTTATCGGAATCTTGAAGCCCCCTTTAACAAGGGGACCCCCAGCACCCGGCCCAAATGTACCCCTACCATTTCACAAAAGAAGTGTCAAAATGGTAAAAATGACAAGACACGGCTTGGCACAAGTCCTTTGTTAAACAATAAAAAAATTCAAATGTCCCATGAAGTCCATTCTTCTTCTTCTCTTGCTCCGCTGACGGACCGCAAAAAAGAAGAAGCCACGACCGACCCGTCTCCATGGGAGGCTCCAGCCGTATGACGCGTCTTCGATTTGACAGTTCTTTTATAAACACCGGGATATTCCCGGGTGACCCTCTGATGCACGGGGACTTCCTTATGGCTTTCCCAGGGTGTCAGAGGGGGGCAGGGCCACCAGGTTAGATAAACTTTCGAATGTGCCGCAAACACCCCAAATTGTTCGCTATTCGGCGAACATCAGGCTCATCCCTAGTGATCAAATACCACCAAAAGAAAGCTCTATTTATGGGGAAAAAATGATAAAAATGTAATTTGGGTACAGTGTTGTATGACCGCGCAATTGTCATTTAAAGTACATCAGCGCTGAAAGCTGAAAATTGGTCAGGACAGGAGGGGGATTTAAGGGCCCAGTAAGCAAGTAGTTAAAGTATTCTCCTGTGAAGCCACCAGGCCCAGGATATTTATTGTTGGTTAAAGAATCAATAGTATTGGCAAACTCTGCTTCTGAAAAGGGGGAGTTAAGTTTCTCTAATTGATCCTCTGACAAGTGAGGAAGTTTAAACTTGTCAAGCAAATCTGAAATCAGGGAGCGTGTAGGTTGGATTGTATTTGGGTCCTCTTGCAAATTATAGAGAGAACTATAGTAAAAGCTAAATGCAGCTGCAATAGCTTGTGGATGGTGTAACTTTTCTTGAGTAGTGGGATGTAGTACATAGAGGATCTTGGTTTTGTGTCTATACCCTCTAAGACGATTGGCTAATGCCGCTTACACACGTAGCGGACTATCCGGCTGATTTAGTCCAGGGGACTTCCCGCCGGACTGTCCGCCGGACTTTCCGAACGGGCTACTTGCCCACACATGGCACTTTTTCAGCAGACTAATACAGCGTACTAAGTCCGCCGGACTATCCGCCGTACTTTTGAAATGAACGGACTCGCCCACACACGCGGAGGAAAGTCTGCTCATTTTGAGCATGTTTCCAGGTAGGCGGGGCCCGCAAAGGATGCGTCGCTGGCCCCGCCACCTGGTATGGACTTAAAGGGGAACCCCAACGCCGAAAAAAACGGTGTGGGGGTCCCCCAAGGTCCACATCAGACCCTTGTCCGAGCACGCTACCCGGCCGGCCAGGAAAGGGGGGGACAAGCGAGCGCCCCCCCTCCTGAGCTGTACCAGGCCGCGTGCCCTCAACATGGGGAGGGCCTTGGGGAAGGGGGGGCCGCGCGCCCCCCCCACCCCAAAGCACCTTGTCCCCATGTTGATGAGGACAAAGGCCTCTTCCCGACAACCCTGGCCGTTGGTTGTCGGGGTCTGCGGGCAGAGGGCTTATCGGAATCCGGGAGCCCCCTTTAATAAGGGGGCCCCCGGATACCGGCCCCCCACCCTATGTGAATGAGTATGGGGTACAATGTACCCCTACCCATTCACCTGTAAAATAAAGTATAAAAATAGTTTATTGCACAGCTCCGTGGGTCTTCTGTCCATCTTCGGGGGTCTTCTCACGGACTCCTCCGCTATCTTCTGCTTGCTCTTTTACTAGCAGAGGAGCCCGGCATTCTTCTTCGCCACCGCCCTCTTCTTCCGACTTCGGGGGTCTTGTCCCCCTCTTCGGTTCTTCTGCCGGGCCATCGCACCTTCTTCTAGCTCTTTTACAGGCGGTGGCCCGGTCTTCTGTCGCCGCCGTCGCCGCCTTCTGTTCTTCTCTTCTTCTCTTCAGATGTTGCCTTGTCACAGATGCGCGTCACAGATGCGCGCCCGGTCCCCGTCATTGTGAGCAGAGAGAGCGACAAGGCAACATCTGAAGAGAAGAAGAGAAGAACAGAAGGTGGCGACGGCGGTGACGGCGGCGACAGAAGACCGGGCCACCGCCTATAAAAGAGCTAGAAGAAGGTGCGGTGGCCCGGCAGAAGAACCGAAGAGGGGGACAAGACCACCGAAGTCGGAAGAAGAAGGCGGCGGCGAAGAAGAATGCCGGGCTCCTCCGCTAGTAAAAGGGCTAGCAGAAGATAGCGGAGGAGTCCGGCGAGAAGACCCCCGAAGACGAACAGAAGACCCACGGAGCTGTGCAATAAACGATTTTAACCCTTGTGTGTTGTGTTTTTTTTACTTTATTTTACAGGTGAATGGGTAGGGGTACATTGTACCCCATGCTCATTCACATAGGGTGGGGGGCGGTATCCGGGGGCCCCCTTATTAAAGGGGGCTCCCGGATTCCGATAAGCCCCCTGCCCGCAGACCCCGATAGCCAACGGCCAGGGTTGTCGGGAAGAGGCCCTTGTCCTCATCAACATGGGGACAAGGTGCACCCCCCCATGTTGAGGGCACGTGGCCTGGTACTGCTCAGGAGGGGGGGTTGCTCTCTCATCCCCCCCTTTCCTGGCCGGCCGGGTAGCGTGCTCGGACAAGGGTATGATGTGGACCTGGGGGGTCCCCACGTCGATTTTTTTGGCGTTGGAGTTCCCCTTTAAGTCCATACCAGGTGGCGGGGCCAGCGACACATCCTTCGCCGGCCCCCGCCTACCTGGAAACGTGCTCAAAATGAGCGGACTTATCTCCGGGCGGGAAAAGTCCATTCATTTCAAATGTACGGCGGACTGGCATACGCACAGCCGGATTGTCCGCCGAAATGCAAGTCCGGCGGGAAGATTGGAGTGCAAAACTACTTTCTAAGTCCGCCGTATTTTCAGGTAAAAAAAGTCAGCCGGAGCCAACACACGGGGGGATTGTCCGGCGGACTTGAGTTTGCCGGACTTTTCCACCCGATTGTTTGATCGTGTGTACGCGGCATAACAGCTTCCCGGCTTTGTTGCTGTTTGCATAAGACATTTTAAGTCCCTTAGAAGCTTTCTCAAAGTCTTCAAGTATTATTAGACGTATATAGCACCTACGTTGTGTTAATTGATCATAGACATGTGAGAATGTATTTGTTTTGTTATGGTTTTCTAAGACAAAAATTTTAGAAGTAATTTATTGAATTTGTTGCCACCACTGTCTCTGAGCCCTTGCTCCCATTTTGATGAGAAGCCCTCTCATATATGCCTTATGGGCATTCCAAGTAACAAAAAAGGGTCTGAAACTGATTTTGCATTACATGTAAAAAAGTCAGTTAGATCCTTTGCAAGCATAGATTTGGAGGGATCAGCCTGGAAAAGCCTCAGGTTGAATCTCCAAACGAATGTAGAATTGACATTTGGTGTATGGTTAACTGAAAGTCTCACCGAGGCATGATCCGAACAAGTAATGGTATTGATCTTGGATGCTTTAATTTTGAGTATCAACCATATATCTGTAAGAAATAGGTCAAGTCTTGTGTAGGTTCTCTGACATGTAGAGAAAAAGGAATAGTCTTTTTCCATGCCATGGAGGCATTTCAAGCGTCATAGCGTTGAGTAGTGCTAGTGCCTATTGGAGTGTGTCGTAGAGTCCATCTTGGGGTCAGGAGGAAGATTAAAGTCTCTGCATATTAGGAGGAAGCCTTTTAGTACATATTTTTGAGAATTTGGAGTATAAAGCGTGATTGGTGCTTTTTATGTGCGTAGATGTTGACCACCATATAAGGGGTATAGTTCATGTCACATATTAGAATAAGATACCGGCCTTGAAGGTCTGACTGTAACTGCAACTGTTTCACTAATAGCTATTAGTACCCCTCTTTTTTTGGCTGTGGCATTTGCAGTAAAGATGTGGGGGAACTTGGGGTTATTACATTTGGGCATTAATAGACTATGGAAATGCGTTTCCTGAGCACACAGAATATCGCAGTTATATTGAGTTGCTTCTTTCCACAGTGATTTTCATTTTGTCGGGTGGTTGAGACCCTTGGCATTAATGGTTAGAAAGGTAACTGTCACTATGGTATATATAGTGGCAATAGTGGGTACAGCATGTGTTTATAACACTTACATCAGGTTACATGTGCGATTAGTTTCATACAAATCGAAAATTCGTTTGAATTTCCGTAAATTCGTACATTCGGGAGGATCTGAAATATGAATTGCTATGCTTCCGAATTCTGTACGAAATACGAAATTTTGTTTACAAATTTCAGATCCAAATTCCTAACGAACATTTGTAATTGTTACGAAAAGTTAAGGAACCTAAAAGTAAAAAATCCAGGAAGTCAGCACAGCACAGGGATGGTGGGAGCCCCTCACAATGATAAATTCATCATAACGAACATTCGTAATTGTCACGAATAGTTAACAAACCTAATGAAAATTCGTATTTAGTACTACATTTCGGACACTAATTAGAAATATGAATTAATTCTAATACGAAACGGAACTGAACGAAACACAACAAATTTATTGACGACGCACATGTCTATCAGGTGGTGAGCTTGCCCAGGCCCTTTCAGGAATGATGACATCTCCTAGTTAATTTTTGACATGTGAACACATTTCAGCTTGGGTCCATTTAAATAAGATGGTACCTGCATATCTAACTGCAAACAAACAGTAAATGGTTTGGTGAACAAAAGAGAAACAAAAAAAAAATAGTCCATAGAAAACAGTTGTAGGTCATGACGACCTGGGCCTATAGCCACTTAAACTTGAGGGGGAAAAATAAAGTTTAGCTTAGTGGTGTGCCCATTAATCAATTCAATGATGTGTACGAGCATTTTTGGAAGTGACCAGGTGCTGGTCCTCCATGTGGAGTTCAGGACTGCGGTTGTTGGATGCCTGTGGAAGGTAATCTGGAATAATTTGCCATGATTTCAGCAGGGATAGGCCTTTTGTAAGAGAATCCACCGCATGCCCCTTGCCATCTTTGGTGATAATCAATTTTGTTGGGAACCCTCATTTATAGGTGATATTGTGGTTCCTTATTGCCTTAGATATGGTATTAAGATTTCTCCCTTTTTGCAGTGTAAATTCGGGCAGATCAGTGAAGAACTGCAGATCTTTGTACTGTGCAGGGAAAAGCTCCTTGCTGCGTGCAGCAGACATTAGGTGTGGATGTGGATGGTGCAGAAGAGCCAGCACCATCTTGCTGCTGCAGGTGGGTGAAGAAGGCTGTGAGTTTCTGCAGCCTCCGGTCCTTTTTCCTCTTTTTGGACATGACAGGCAATGTCGGCGGTAGGGATGAGCTTCGTGTTCGAGTCGAACATACGTTCAACTCGAACATCAGCTGTTCGCCCGTTCGGCGAATTCCGAACGTTATGGGCTGTTCGCGCCAAATTCGTGTAGCGCTCACGGCCCACAATGCACTGCGATGGCGCAGTGCATTGCTGGCTCATGATTGGCCAAGCATGCACTGTGACCCCGCATGCTTGGCCAATCATAGCGCCGGCAGCGAGGAGAGCCATGATTGGCCACAGGCAGGATGCCTGTGGCCAATCATAGCTCAGGCTGTGTAGTACACGCCCCACACTATATAAGGCCGCCAGCGCGGCGGCCTTGTGTAGTGTGTTGGTGTCTGTAGCAGTTAGTGGGTGTTCTGTGTACCTTCAACACAGTATACACCGATCGTTATCGGCCGATTTTTCGCTCTTGCTTTTCTGTAGTGGTTGTTGTCTGCGTGCCCTGACCGCAGTATACACCGCTATATTCACCTATATAGCTAGCGATATATCTATCTTTTATAGTAGAGCTTGCAGTCAGTGTTAGGAGATTGTGCATGCTGTCTGCGTGCTCTGAACCGAGTATACACCGCTATATCCACCTATATAGCTAACTATCTTGCTCGTTTTAAATAGGGCTTTCAGTCAGTGTTAGGAGATTGTGCGTGCTGTCTGCGTGCTCTGAACGCAGTATACACCGATATATCCACCTATATAGCTAACTATCTTGCTCGTTTTAAATAGAGCTTGCTGTCAGCGGTAGGAGCTTGTGGGTGCTGTCTGCGTGCTCTGAACCCAGTATACACCGCTATATCCACCTATATAGCTAACTATCTTGCACGTTTTAAATAGAGCTTGCAGTCAGCGGTAGGAGATTGTGCATGCTGTCTGCTTGCTCTGAACCCAGTATACACCGCTATATCCACCTATATAGCTAACTATCTTGCACGTTTTAAATAGAGCTTGCAGTCAGCGGTAGGAGATTGTGCATGCTGTCTGCTTGCTCTGAACGCAGTATACATCGCTATATCCACCTATATAGCTAACTATCTTGCTCGTTTTAAATAGAGCTTTCAGTCAGTGTTAGGAGATTGTGCGTGCTGTCTGCGTGCTCTGAACGCAGTATACACCGCTATATCCACCTATATAGCTAACTATCTTGCTCGTTTTAAATAGAGCTTTCAGTCAGTGTTAGGAGATTGTGCGTGCTGTCTGCATGCTCTGAACGCAGTATACACCGCTATATCCAGCTATATAGCTAACTATCTTGCTCGTTTTAAATAGAGCTTGCAGTCAGCGGTAGGAGATTGTGCATGCTGTTTGCGTGCTCTGAACCCAGTATACACCGCTATATCCACCTATATAGCAAACTATCTTGCTCGTTTTAAATAGAGCTTGCAGTCAGCGGTAGAAGATTGTGCGCGCTGTCTGCGTGCTCTGAGCCAGGTATACACCACTATATCCACCTATATAGCTAACTATCTTGCTGGTTTTAAATAGAGCTTGCAGTCAGCGGTAGGAGATTGTGCGTGCTGTCTGCATGTTCTGAACCCAGTATACACCGCTATATTCACCTATATAGCAAACTATCTTGTTCGATTTAAATAGAGCTTGCAGTCAGCGGTAGGAGCTTGTGCGTGCTGGCTGCGTGCTCTGAGCTCTGAGGACTTCCAGAGTGGTGGAGGAGGACAGGGAGCTGATGGCGTCGGTCAGCCCAGGCCAGGGGCCTGTTTCTCGGCCTGAGGAAAGGCGTGGAGCCCTGAAGCTCCTGGAGTTCGTTGAGGAGGAGAGGCTGTACTTAGAAAACCAGCTTGACTTGGTTGACTGGTCTCTGAGACAGCCAGGAGAAGACGTGGAGAAATCTGCGGAGAGGAAAAGAAAAGCCCAGAGCTTAATGGTAAAGGCTTCTCGCTGTTACTGCGAAAAAATGAAAGTTTTGGCCGAGCTGAGGAATAGACGCGACAGATCAGGTATCAAGAAGAGAACAGAATTCAAACCTGTCATAGATGGACTGAAAGAGCAGTGTAACATGCTTGGTGGAAGAATAGAGGTAATAGGTTGCGCTAAGGAACTTATGTAGAAAATACAAAATGTAAAATATATAATATATAAATTATGGAGGAAGAAAAAATAGGTAAGAGCTGCCTCTATTAATATCCACCTGGTGGGGTGGAGAATGTTAGATAAGGGAGTACTATGAATAGATCTGGCGCTATACCTATATATCAAAAATTAAAAATTAAAATTACAAGTGTTACATCAATCCGGTGTATGAGTGCCAATGTGCAATATATTAGTGTTGAAATAGAATATAAACTATAAGCAAAAAATATGTGTATATAAAATGTTTTGTCACATAGTAAATAATTGCCAGCGTGCTGGCTAAAAAGTAAGATTTAACTCAAGTGCAATAAAAACCTAAATAAGTGATCACCTTATAAACTCTAGATCATATAAATACCTTAAAACATGTGAACTACTTAATATATTAGTGATGAATTAGGTAAAAAATTATACATGTAAAATATAAACCACAAAATTAACACAGTTGTTGGTTTTAAAGTGCACAAATGTGACAAATGAAGTCTATGCGTGCAATGCTAAAATGTACAATAAATTTGTGATGAATATCAATACTTCACGTGAAACATGCCAAATGTTGGGAGTGAAAAAATAAGAATAAAAATAAAGGTAAATATAAATATAAAAATGAAAAATAAAAATGAAAAATAAAATAAAAATAAAAATAAAAATAAAATAAAATTAAAGATGAATTAAAAATTCCCAGAAAAATAAAATTGAGAATATTCGATATTTGTCCCAAAAAATATAAAAATATAAAAATGTATACAAAGAGAAGATGAACGGTAAAAAAGTAAAACAGATAAAAAAGCAAACAGTCTCTGGTGCAGTGCAATTAGTGGGGGATTTCCCGTGGGTAAAGGAGGGGATGTGATGGATCCAAACAACTATTCTTCATGCATTGTGGACACTTCTAGGTTGTACTCTCACCAGAAAAATAACCCCGTCCGGGGTGGATCAGCCTTCACAGTATGAGCTACTGTGTCGCTCTCTGGCTTGCTTCAAATAGGCTGCTGAGGATCCCTCGTTATTTCCAGGTGGAGTATGTCCCAGTGTATATATATTGAAAGAGAGGACCATACATAGTGTGATACTGTATAAATCAATTTATTAGGAAGATACTTAAAACTACTCACACTCTTGGTAGAAATAATGGCTTAAATAGATGCAGTATAAAGGTGCAATGTGAAAGGTATGGAAGCTGCTGGGAGCGTTCCGTTCGTCTTCCACGCCGTCTGTATTGGAAGTGTGTATTCGATAGGCCACGCCCTACGCGTTTCGTCACTAGGTCGCTCCGGATGACGTCCTAGTGACGAAACGCGTAGGGCGTGGCCTATCGAATACACACTTCCAATACAGACGGCGTGGAAGACGAACGGAACGCTCCCAGCAGCTTCCATACCTTTCACATTGCACCTTTATACTGCATCTATTTAAGCCATTATTTCTACCAAGAGTGTGAGTAGTTTTAAGTATCTTCCTAATAAATTGATTTATACAGTATCACACTATGTATGGTCCTCTCTTTCAATATATATACACTGGGACATACTCCACCTGGAAATAACGAGGGATCCTCAGCAGCCTATTTGAAGCAAGCCAGAGAGCGACACAGTAGCTCATACTGTGAAGGCTGATCCACCCCGGACGGGGTTATTTTTCTGGTGAGAGTACAACCTAGAAGTGTCCACAATGCATGAAGAATAGTTGTTTGGATCCATCACATCCCCTCCTTTACCCACGGGAAATCCCCCACTAATTGCACTGCACCAGAGACTGTTTGCTTTTTTATCTGTTTTACTTTTTTACCGTTCATCTTCTCTTTGTATACATTTTTATATTTTTATATTTTTTGGGACAAATATCGAATATTCTCAATTTTATTTTTCTGGGAATTTTTAATTCATCTTTAATTTTATTTTATTTTTATTTTTATTTTTATTTTATTTTTCATTTTTATTTTTCATTTTTATATTTATATTTACCTTTATTTTTATTCTTATTTTTTCACTCCCAACATTTGGCATGTTTCACGTGAAGTATTGATATTCATCACAAATTTATTGTACATTTTAGCATTGCACGCATAGACTTCATTTGTCACATTTGTGCACTTTAAAACCAACAACTGTGTTAATTTTGTGGTTTATATTTTACATGTATAATTTTTTACCTAATTCATCACTAATATATTAAGTAGTTCACATGTTTTAAGGTATTTATATGATCTAGAGTTTATAAGGTGATCACTTATTTAGGTTTTTATTGCACTTGAGTTAAATCTTACTTTTTAGCCAGCACGCTGGCAATTATTTACTATGTGACAAAACATTTTATATACACATATTTTTTGCTTATAGTTTATATTCTATTTCAACACTAATATATTGCACATTGGCACTCATACACCGGATTGATGTAACACTTGTAATTTTAATTTTTAATTTTTGATATATAGGTATAGCGCCAGATCTATTCATAGTACTCCCTTATCTAACATGCTTGGTGAGCTTTTATCAAATCTAATTGACAGTGCCTCAAGCGAAAAGGACTTTCTGTTGAGAATAGAAAAAGTTATGAGAGTGGCGTGCGATGAAGGCTCTCAAGCGGTAAGACGCCGCAACCAGCATCTATCACAGGCGGCGGAGCCCATGAGAGAGGCAGAGGAACCCACAAGTGGGAGTGCACGGACAGATGAAGGAGGAAAGCAGAAGGTTGTGTCCCTGGAAAAGACAAAGACCAAAGCAAAGACAGAAGGTGACATGAAAGACTCTATCCCAGTGACTAAGGGCTTAGGTAGCGCTACAGTGGGTCCCGGCAAGCCTAGTGGTTCTCAGCCTGTTGCTAGGGCTGCAGACCCGGTGGTAGCTGTGGACGCCAGTGGTGCAGTGCCAAGCCAAGGTCAGAGAGGAAAGCAGAGTTTAGTGGTACAGCTGGAAAGACTGATGGAGACTAAAAAAAACACGGACTTACCTTGTAAATCCCCAGTGAACCCAGCCGGTGTTTGCGGGCAGGGCACGCCGTCAGCTGAGTTGTCGGCTGCCACTGCTGCAACCCGGTCGCAGGGTAAGGGGAAGGAGCTCCAGGGTAAGGGTGGACAAAAGACTCAGGTCAGCCTGGCTACCTCTGTAGTAAACACAGCGGTGTCCAGTAGTGAAGTAATGGCGGGACAGCATGGAGGGACGCCGTCTTCCCATGCTGACACTAAGAATCGTTTGGCGGGAGAATTTGGCGGGGTTTCTGTAAGGAGGAAAGCTGCGGTCGCGCCGGAAGTGACGCCAGGGCCGGAAGCGGAAGTTGGCCGTGTGAAGAACGTCCGGTCGGCAGCTTCCGGTATAGCATCCGAACGGGAGAACGTTCGTTCGGCATCCGAACGGGAGGAAGCCCGCGTGAAGAACGTTCGTTCGGCAGCTTCCGTATCCGAACGGGAGGAAAATGAGTTTATGGAAATCTCGGACAATCTACCCCCTAGACAAGTGTCAGCATGGGGTGATTGTCCCATGGGGGATGTGGATGAGGCTGATGATCCAGCATTGGTGTTTATTAAAGGCTTGGAAGGGTCACAAAATGTACAAGTGGACTCGTGTGGGGCTCATGAGACTGCAGAGGAGTCGGATGGCCTGGATGCCCTTCTCCGTGACCAATCGCTAAGTGGTCTGGCGGAGGGTCTCCCGGAGGTCCAGCAAGGGGGTATGGAGTTGGAGGAAGGTATTCGGGGCTTGGAAGCTGGGGTGGCTCATCCGGATCCTAAAGAAGGGGTTTCTGCCCCAGGATCTGTTTTGAGGGGTTCACCGGAGGCCAGGCTCCTGAATGCCTTGGGAGAAAGGCGTTCTTACGCAAATGTCGCAGGGGCGAATGTGTCTCTGGGCCACCTGTATGACCAGTTTGGGGCTGGTAATTTCCGTGCTCCCCCGGCTGGTCAACCTTCTGGGGCCAGTTCGTGGTCTCGGGGTGCGGGTGGCCCGGAGCGCAAGCGCCGTAATGTTGTACAGTTAAGGTGGGAGGGGGAAGGTCAGTGCCCTAGTAGGGGCCAGGTGGTTGACATGATTTTATCACTGGGAATTAAAGTTTGTGAAATTTTTGCGGTCATCCACCCTGCAGGGTCGCATGATTTTGATTTGAGTTTCACAAACCTAGTGGTGATGGAGATTTTTATCACCTCTTTTGGGTTGATCAAGGGGACTGATCCCTGGAAGGGTTTCAGGATCATCCCCTTGAGTCGGCAAGAAGATGTGAAAGCCCTCACTATTCTGGTGAGGAACGAAAGTCTGCCCCCGGAGGACATCTCAACTTGGCTGAGTAGGCACGGCCAATTGCAGTGTCCCCTAAATAAGTGCCTGGATGAGCGGGGAGTTTGGACCGGGGCTTGGAACACCAGGATTCGGTTACGGAGAGCCGGTAATACGGTGGCACATGTTCCCGGTAGTGCATTTATCGGGAGGGACCGAATCCTGGTGTTCTATCCAGGACAACCCCGGAGATGTTTTAAGTGTGGGTGTCCAACCCACCTAAGCGCAGATTGCACAGTTGTTAGGTGCATAAAGTGCAACAAATTTGGCCACTCAAGCGATGCATGTGGCCTTATCTGTTGTAATCTGTGTGGCCAAATGGGTCACCCATTTAGCAGGTGCCCTAAGGCCTACAGAGGTGATGTTCCACCTGGTGGTCAACCCAGGGGGGAGGGACCTCCCCCTGGGCCCACAGGGGGAAGTGCTCAGGGTAATCAAAATGTGGTGGGGAAAACCAAGGAAGCACCCCCTAGGGGAACTGATGCTGAGGTGACCCCCGATGCTAGCAAAGTACCCAGGGGTCAAGGCCCGTCTGTTAACGAAACCCCAATGGAAGGTGTAGTCGGTCCCACTAATGAAGGTCCCTTAGGGAAGAGTCTTCCTGCTACCTCTCCTCGTGCTGGGGGTGCTCCATGTAGCAGAGCGTCTCGTCGTGGGCTAAGCCCGGCGGAGGAGAAAAGAGGGAGAGTGGTGAGGAGGAGGTCAGCAAGGAGGAAACCGGCACGGGTAAGCTCCTCGCGGAGTAGGAGTCCTCTCAGATCCCCCAGTCCGGTTCCTTCCTCTCCATGTCGCCTTTCGGGTAAAGGAGTTGAGTCTTCGGCCTCCTCGGTGTCTGGAGACGAACATGGATACAGTAAAATAGTGAGTAGGTCTGTTGAAACGGCTCAAGGGGAAGTAGCGCAAGAAGTCCCGAGGGATGATGGTGGTCCTGATCCTAATAGTGGTGGTAAAGTTCTTGTTAGGAAGAAAAAGAAAAAGAAAGAACGTTATGAGTGGGACAAGGTTCTTGACAGGATGTCAGATGACCAAGTGCGTGATTTGGTTATGTCCCCCCTGTGTAGGCAAAGTGTTGCTAAATAATTAAGTTGTAGTATTGTTTAGGTTTGTTTGTAAAGTGATTTGTAAAGTTTGTTTGTAATGTGTTATATTGGTAGCAGTCATTATCAATAAAAAATATCCACCTATATAGCTAACTATCTTGCTCGTTTTAAATAGAGCTTTCAGTCAGTGTTAGGAGATTGTGCGTGCTGTCTGCGTGCTCTGAACGCAGTATACACCGCTATATCCACCTATATAGCTAACTATCTTGCTCGTTTTAAATAGAGCTTTCAGTCAGTGTTAGGAGATTGTGCGTGCTGTCTGCATGCTCTGAACGCAGTATACACCGCTATATCCAGCTATATAGCTAACTATCTTGCTCGTTTTAAATAGAGCTTGCAGTCAGCGGTAGGAGATTGTGCATGCTGTTTGCGTGCTCTGAACCCAGTATACACCGCTATATCCACCTATATAGCAAACTATCTTGCTCGTTTTAAATAGAGCTTGCAGTCAGCGGTAGAAGATTGTGCGCGCTGTCTGCGTGCTCTGAGCCAGGTATACACCACTATATCCACCTATATAGCTAACTATCTTGCTGGTTTTAAATAGAGCTTGCAGTCAGCGGTAGGAGATTGTGCGTGCTGTCTGCATGTTCTGAACCCAGTATACACCGCTATATCCACCTATATAGCAAACTATCTTGTTCGATTTAAATAGAGCTTGCAGTCAGCGGTAGGAGCTTGTGTGTGCTGTCTGCGTGCTCTGAACCAAGTATACACAGCTATATCCACCTATATAGCTAACTATCTTGCTCGTTTTAAATAGAGCTTGCAGTCAGCGGTAGGAGATTGTGCGTGCTCTCTGCGTGCCCTGAACCCAGTATACACCGCTATATCCACCTATATAGCTAACTATCTTGCTAGTTTTAAATAGAGCTTGCAGTCAGCGGTAGGCGCTTGTGTGTGCTGTCTGCGTGCTCTGAACCCAGTATACACCGCTATATCCACCTATATAGCTAACTATCTTGCTTGTTTTAAATAGAGCTTGCAGTCAGCGGTAGGAGATTGTGCGCGCTGTCTGCGTGCTCTGATCTCTGAGGACTTCCAGAGAGGTGGAGAAAGAGAGGGAGCTGATGACTTCAGTCAGCCCAGGCCAGGTGCCTGTTTCTCAGCCTAATGAAGGACGTGGAGCCCCTAAGCTCCTGGAGCTCGTCAAGGAGGAGAGGTTGTTTTTGGAGAACCAGCTGGATCTTGCAGATTGGTCTCTGAGACAGCCAGGAGAGGATGTGGAGAAATCTGCAGACAGAAGAAAGAAAGCTAAAAGCTTAATTGTAAAGGCTTCCCGCAGCTACTGCGAGAAAATGAAGGTCCTGGCGGAGCTAAGGAAACGGAGAGACAGATCAGGCGTTGTAAAGAGACAGGAGTATAAGACGGTGATAGACGGATTGAAGAAGCAGTGCAACATATTGGGTGAGCTGTTATCCAACCTGATTGACAGTGCTTCTGGTGAGAAAGACTTTCTATCTAACGTGGACAAAGCGATGAGAATTGCGTGTGACGAGGGGACCCAGGCAGGGAGACGCCGTAGACTGTATCCAGCCCCGAACACAACGCAGGAGGAGGAAATGGCGGGTCCCTCTGTGGAAGCCAGCCATGAAGAAAAGGAAAGTGCGGTGGAAAGAAAGGTGGCCAGTGACAAACCAGAGGGAAAGACTGTGGTGGAAAGAAAGCCAGCGGTGTGTAAAGAAACAGTTTTGGAGAGAGAGAGTGCTGTGAAGGCTGAAAATGTGAAGAGCATTCCTGGTGAAAAGACTGCTAGCCCTGCTAACTCCACTAATCCTGCAGAGGGGTCAGGTAAGCCTAAGGGTTGCCAGCCTATGAATGAGGCTGTGTCCCCAGAGGGCAGGTTAGACCCCGGTGAAGTGGGAAGGAGGCAGCAAAAGGACATTAAAGACAGGAGTGTTGTTAAGAAGATACCAGTGGTGCAGCTTGCTAGGATAGTAAGCAAAGGAAAAATGGACTTACCTGTACAGTCCCCAGTGATCCCAGCCGGTGGTTGCAAGCAGGGCACGCCGTCAGTTGCGTTGTCGGCTGCCACTGCTGCAAGCCGGTCTCAGGGTAAGGGGACTAGGGTATATGAGAGTCAAGTGAGCTGGTTCATGGCGAGAATAGCCCGCGGCCTGAAGTGACGGTGGCGGGTCCGGAAGTTGACCCCGAGGGTCGTTTTCAAAGGACTTCCGGTCTGCTTTCTGGTCAAGAGAGTGTAAACAGTAACAGTAACAGTAATGTTGAAATGTCTAATTGTATAGTGCCAGAACAAGCTACGGCCTGGGGTGACTGCCCAATGGGCGAGCTTGATGGTGAGAACCCTGCAATGACGTTCATTCGCGGCTTGGAGGGTTCTCAATCAGGGCCGAGCCAAGTGTCAGTGGATTCCTGCGGGGCCCATATGGAGGTGGAGTGGCAGGAAGCCTGGGAGGCTTTGCTTTATAGCTCTGAGGATGAGACCTATCCTAAAGTTCAGGCTGGGGTAAACGATGTGGGGAGTGTGACTTCCCATGCCGTGAGTGGGGGGGCTGCTTCTCATGTTGTACCCCCAGTGTCTGTGGCAGAGGCTCCTCCTCCGGGACCCGTACTAAGGGGGACACCGGAGGTAAAGTTGCTGACGGCACTTGGTGAAAGGCGTTCCTACGCCAATGTGGCTGGGTCCAGTGTGCCTCTGGACCACCTGTACCACCAGTTTGGGGCCAGTAACTTTCGGGTACCCCCGGCTGGTCAGACCCCTGGGGCCAGTACTTGGTCTAGGGGGACAGGTGGTCCGGAGCGCAAGCGTAGGAATGTGGTCCAGCTGAGATGGGAGGGTGAAGGTCAGTGCCCCACGAGGGGCCAAGTGGTTGACATGGTCCTGGCGTTGGGGTTCAGGGTGGCTGAGCTATTTGCTGTGATCCACCCAGCTGGCACCCCTGACTTTGATGTCAGTTTCACCAACGCTGTGACTATGGAGCGTTTTATAACCGCTTTTGGGTTGGTTAAAGGGGCTGATCCCTGGAAAGGGTTCCGCCTGATTCCTTTGAGTAGGCAGGAGGAGATTAAAAACCTGACGGTGTTAGTAAGGAACGAGAGCCTGCCCCCGGAGGACATAGCAACTTGGCTGGGGAGACACGGCCAGTTGCAGTGTCCTCTAAATAAATGCTTAGACGAGCGTGGGGTATGGACTGGAGCATGGAACACCAGGATTCGTTTGAGAAGATCTGGCAACACGGTTGCACATGTCCCAGGAAGTGCTTTCCTGGGACGAGATAGAATCCTGGTGTTCTACCCAGGCCAGCCCCGTAGGTGTTTCAGGTGTGGGTGTCCAACCCACATGAGTGCAGATTGCACAGTTGTGCGCTGCACTAAGTGCAATAAGTTTGGACACTCAGGTGACACGTGTGGGTTGATCCGCTGCAACCTTTGCGGTCAAATGGGGCATCCCTTTAGCAGATGCCCCAGAGCCTACAGGGGTGAAGCTGCAGCAGGTGGTGGGCCAGGAGGGGATAGTGCACCTCCTCCTGCTGGGCAGAGTTCTGGAGGGGAAAGGCAGGGAAGCGCTCCTACGGCGGAGCCAC
This sequence comes from Lithobates pipiens, assembly GCF_037356315.1. Lineage (NCBI taxonomy): Eukaryota > Metazoa > Chordata > Amphibia > Anura > Ranidae > Lithobates > Lithobates pipiens. The sequence continues at coordinate 573,868,960 of NW_027507758.1, forward strand.
AGGGTGCACCTCGAACCCAAAAGGCAAGTAGGGTCCCTCAAAGAGAAAAGGGGGTACGGCATGCAGATGTTGCCCAGGCCCCTGTCACTGAAGTTCAGGTGCCCGGTCCAGATATTGGTCAGGTGGAGGTAGTTGGGCCTCCCTTTTTGGATAAGGGGGGGGCACAGGGTTCTGTTTCCCAGGTTACTGCTCCCACTCCCCTTCCTCGGAGATGTAGGCCGGGCAGACGTCTGGTCACTGTCTCCTCATCCGATTCTTCGGCTGGGGATGACAGGTCTGGGGAGGAGGAGATGGAAGTCTCGGTTAAGGGGGCTCAGAAACGCCCAAAAGAAGTATCGGATGAGGAAGGTGAAGTGGCTTGGGTCACGATTAGGAAAAAGCAGGGGAAGAAGAAGAAAAAAAGGGCCCCGTTACCTGAGGTGGATCCTGGGCCACCAGAAGGGCCTAGCAGTAGGGGTGATGCTCTACTTATAAATTTTTCTTCTGGGGAGGAGGAGGGGGAAGATGACATGTAAGTTGTTTTTTCCCTTTTGTTTGTATAGTTTATTATCTGTTAAATTGCAAAGTGTATGTTAACTGATATTTGATTTGTAATGAAAAATTTGTATGTTCGGTAGCAGATAACCATTAAAAAAAATATCCACCTATATAGCTAACTATCTTGCTAGTTTTAAATAGAGCTTGCAGTCAGCGGTAGGCGCTTGTGTGTGCTGTCTGCGTGCTCTGAACCCAGTATACACCGCTATATCCACCTATATAGCTAACTATCTTGCTTGTTTTAAATAGAGCTTGCAGTCAGCGGTAGGAGATTGTGCGCGCTGTCTGCGTGCTCTGAACCCAGTATACACCGCTATATCCACCTATATAGCAAACTGTCTTGCTCGTTTTAAATAGAGCTTGCAGTCAGCAGTAGGAGATTGTGAGTGTTGTCTGCGTGCTCTGAACCCAGTAGACACTGCTATATCCACCTACATAGCTCTTCTCTATTTGAGCCACCTGCCATCTGCAGGAGTTAGTGGAAGTTGTGTGTGCCTCCAGCACAATATACACTACCCAATTGCTGGTTTTCCAAACTCCCTTCAGGCCATTACCATGTCTGGAAGGCCAGCAAGGAGAGGCAGACAGGAGCAAGCCAATAAAAGAGGGCACGCAGGCTCTGTGTCTAGAGACAACAGTGCTGGTCGTGGACACGGTGCATCGTCTTCATCAGCACGTGGCCATGGGACACGCTTGTCCTTCTTTTCAGCAGCTGGACATGTTGAGCCGCAACATGCCAACGACTTGAGTGGATGACCAAGCCCTCTTCATCCTCCTCATCCTCTCTCACCCAGGCTCAGGGTACTAGCAAAGCAGCTGCCAACGCATCGTCTTCCCTCCTCTCAATGTCATCATCAGTGACTCCTTCCCTAGACCCACCACGTCCTCCTGAGGAGTCTCCTGAACTCTTTGAGCACAGTGTTGGGTACATGCTCCAGGAGGATGCCCAGTGTTTTGTAGGCTCTGATTATGATACTCAGCTAGAGGAAGGCAGTAGCGTGAATGCAGAGAGAGGGGATTCTCAAGAAAGACAGCAATCTGGCAGTCATGTTCCACAAGCTGCAGCATACTGCCAGGTTTGCTCCAGCGATGAAGAAGGAGGGGATGATGAGGGCACTGACTCCACGTGGGTGCCTGGTAGGAGAGAGGAGGAGGAGGAGGAGGAGGAGGCACATGTCCAACGAGGCAGGATGCCCTCCGGGGGCCAGCTTAGGGGCAGCACACCGACTGAATCACACCGCAGAGCTCCGCCTGTGCAGGTCGCTGCCTCTGCGCGTTATTCTAAAAGTTCTTTGGTGTGGGCCTTTTTTGAGACGAGTGCATCAGATCGCACCGCTGCTATTTGCAACATATGTCTCAAGCGTATCTCGCGTGGCTAAAACATCAGCCGCTTGGGCACCACATGCTTGACCAGACATATGTTGACCTGCCATGCAGCTCGTTGGCAAGCGTACCTCAAAGACCCACACCAAAGAACAAAGCGGACCTCTCCTTGCTCCTCATCAGCTGGGATCTCCAACCCCACTAGACCTTCAGTCCTCTCTGAAACCTGCTCTGAGAGGAATGAAGGTGTAGAATTAGGTGTATCACAGCCAAGTGCTTCCGGGCACTCTGCTAGCAATACACCCACGTCCGATTATAGCAGGCAAATGTCCCTGCCCCAGCTGCTGGACCGGCGAAAGAAGTTCACTCCCAGCCATCCACATGCCCAGCGGTTGAATGCTAGCTTGGCTAAATTGCTAGCACTTCAACTGCTGCCTTTTCAGTTGGTAGACTCGGCCCCCTTCCGTGAGTTTGTACAATGTGCGGTTCCTCAGTGGCAGGTCCCCAAACGCCACTTTTTCACACGAAGGGCGATTCCGGCTCTCTACCGGCATGTTGAAGGCAATTTGCTTGCCTCGCTGGATAGGGCGGTCAGCGGTAAGGTGCATATTACCGCTGACTCATGGTCCAGAAGGCATGGACAGGGACGTTACCTGTCTTTCACGGCCCATTGGATCACTCTTCTGGCAGCTGGGAAGGATGCAGGACAAGGTGCAGGAGTGTTGGAGGTTGATCCGCCACCACGCCTCCAAAATGCTACTATTGGTTGTGACACACCTCTCTCCTCCACCCCCTCCTCTTCTTCTTCCTCCATGGCCTCTTCCAGTGCTCTGTCCTCAGAACCAGCGGTGCTCCGTAGGCATTCCAGGGGCTACGCAAGTACGCAGGCAAAACGATGCCATGCCGTGCTTGTGCTGGTTTGTTTGGGGGACAGGAGCCACATTGGGGCAGATGTTTTGTCAGCTCTGCAGGGGCAGGCCAAGAGGTGGTTGATGCCACGCCAGCTTAAGCCAGGACTGGTGGTTTGCGACAATGGCACCAACCCCCTCTCTGCCCTCCGACAGGGACAACTCACCCATGTGCCCTGTGTAGCTCACGTCCTTAACCTAGTGGTGCAGCAGTTCTTGGGCAGGTACCCGGGCTTATAGGATGTCCTGAAGCAGGCCAGGAAAGTCTGTGTGCATTTCCGCCGATCATTTAATGCCTGTGCTCGGCTGGCTGAGCTCCAAAAGGAGTTGAACCGGCCCAAGAACCGCCTTATATGTGACATGCCCACCAGGTGGAACTCAACGTTGGCCACACAGCAGAGGGCCATCAATGAGTACCTGTGCGACTACGGCACCAGGACAGGGGGCATGATCAGGGATGCATGCACTGTCCTGTCACCGTTTGAGGAGGCCACAAGGATGGTGAGCAGTGACAGTGCATGCATCAGTGACACTGTACCTCTTGTCCACCTCTTGGAGCATACGCTGCGTGGAATAATGGACAGGGCACTTGAGGCAGAACAGAGGCCGGAAGAGGAGGACTTCCTTGCCTCTCAAGGCCCCCTTTATCCAGACAGTGTTCCTGCTGTGCCACCCATCACACAGGAAGAGGATGAGGAGGAGGAGGAGGAGGATGATTGTGTCAGCATGGAGGTGGAGGCTGGTACTCAGCATCAGCAGCAGCAGCAGCAGCAGCAGTCTGGTGGGATTGATTTACAGTCCCAAGAAACCCGTGGACTTGTACGTGGCTGGGAGGAGGTAGCTGCGGATCATGTTGTCCTTAGTGACTCAGAGGACTCCGGACCGAATGCCCCAGCTAACCTACGCTGCATGGCCTCCCTGATCCTGCAAAGCCTGCGGAAGGATCCTCGTATTCTTCGGATCAAGGAGAGGGACCATTACTGGCTGGCCACTCTCCTTGATCCACGGTACAAGGGTAAAGTTGCCGGCGTTATCTTGACGTCGCAGAGGGAGCAGACGATGAGACATCTCCGGGAGGCCTTGCAGAAAGGTCTGTGCAACGCGTTCCCAGAGACTGGGAGGTTACAAACTCCTGGTCCTGGACAACGTGTTGCTGAGGCATCGGTCAGAAGGAGCGGGGGAGAAGGTGGCCGTCTTTCCAATGCTTTCAGACAATTTTTTAGTCCGCAGCCCCAAGGTATGATCGGTTCCAACAACCATCGCCAGCGTCTGATTTACATGGTGCAGGAATGCCTAGGGGCAAGGTCAGACTTGGACACCTTTCCCACCGAAAATCCTCTGGCTTACTGGGTCTTGAGGATGGATCACTGGCCAGAACTTGCACAGAATGCAATTGAGCTACTGGCCTTTCTTGCATCCAGCGTTCTTTCGGAATGCACCTTCAGTGCTGCTGGTGGCTTTGTTACCGATCACAGGGTGCGCCTGTCCACCGAATCACTTGATCGACTGGCCTTCATCAAGATGAATCAGTCTTGGATCACCCACAGCTACCAAGCATCTGAAGCTGATGTAACCGAATATTTTTTTTTTTAAATATCACATCCCTTCAAGACTGCCTATGCTGATGCTGAGTGACTGTCCTGTTATGTTTTTTTTTTTTTTGTTAAATTTTATTGAAAAAGGGTATATAACAAATAATACATAAGTACAAAGACAAGAAATTTTCTCATTATAGTATACAGATCGAGTGAAAGCAGTCGTATGACCTAGCTATTAGTAGGAACAAAGCATTCTGTACATCGCTCAAGGGAGACCTACCATTCTCCCCAAAGGAGGGAGAAGGGGAGGCCTCAACTGGATGGATCTGGTAATCATAGGGTACCATGGTATGTTTCATAAAAGAGAGCTCCAGGATAACACTAAATATATAAGGAATATAAAATAAAATAACTATGGGGGGAAGGAATAAGGGAGGGGGGGAAGGGGGGGTGATCAGAAGCAGGTGCTACTTCTTGTGTATCGGGGGGGAGTGCTGCATAAATCCTAGCTGTCGGTGAAAGGAGGTGTGGCCCCGTGCGAGTGGGGGAGGGTCAGAAGTACGTAGACCCGTATGGTGAGGTTTTAGGTTGTAGCGACTATCGCCGTTGGCGAGTGACCCTTATGGATGAAGGTGTGGTCCTCAAGGTGGGCTCGTTCCTGAGGGGTGAGCTTAGAGGCTATAAACATGTCCCATCTGTTGCGGAAGCGTTGCTTGGCTTTTGCGTGAAGGAGATTTGTATTTAATTTGTCCCAAAAGAGGAGATGCATGAGTTCCCTGTTATCTTGAGAGACAGAGGGTTTGGTCGTGGTTGTCCAGTTGGCTAGGATGGTTCTCCTAGCAATTAACAGGCAAAGCAGGGCCCATTCCTTGCCCAGAGATGTGGGGGTAGTCGACCAAGGGAGTAGTTTGGGGTCCCAGTACCCAAAGATGAGGAGTAGCGGGTCCTTGGGGGTCCTGTTATGTTGATTGTCTATCCTCTTCCTACTCTGCTGATATGTTGGAAGAACATTTCTGGTTCTGGGTGATGGCATCAGCCCAATTTTCCTGCCCCTGTTTAACAGGGGCATTTAATTACAATTGTTGATGCAATGCTTTGCAGCAGGGCTAATTCCTGCACTACAACTAGAGTATATGGGAGAGGTTGCAGTGTGGTGGCACCAGCACCAGAGCCTAAGGCCCAATTTTTCTGCCCCTGTTTAACAGGGGCGTTTAATTACAATTTGTGATGCAATGCTTTGCAGCAGGGCTAATTCCTGCACTAAAACTAGAGTATATGGGAGAGGTTGCAGTGTGGTGGCACCAGCACCAGTGCCTAAGGCCCAATTTTTCTGCCCTGTTTAACAGGGACATGTAATTACAATTCTTGATATAATATTTCACAGGAGGGCCCGTTCCTGTGCCCACCCAGAGTAACTGTGAGGACTTATAGTGTTGTGGCACCAGCACCACAACCACCAAAGGTCAATTTTTCTACCACTGTTCAACAATGGCATGTAATTACAATTCTTGATATAATCGTTCACAGCAGGGTGCTCCAGCGCCCAGCAAGAGTCACTTTGAGGGCTTACAATGTTGTGGCAAAACCAACACCTTGTTCCGCCATTTCTACAGAGCATATAGGGCAGGTCCCTACTTTCAAACATCCAACTTACAAACATCTCCTACTTGCAAACGGAAGGAGACAACAGCAAGTGAGATGAAAAAAGATGGAAGACAAAACAAATTATACAAGGGTGATAACCCTTCCCTATTTTTTTCAAAAAGCTTAAAAATCGTTTTTTTGACTGGAGCTACACTTTAAAAATGTACCAGTTGAAAATTACAAACAGATTCAACTTAACACAACAAACCTACACAGTCCCTGTCTTGTTTGCACCGCCTGCATACTGCTGTTCTGAGTATATAGGGCCTGGGGGCCACACGTATTTCCTTTTTTTAATATGGGTACGGGGTTTCCCCTTAATATGCGTACAAGACCCAAAGAGGCTGGTAATGGGCAGGGAGGGTTACCCATGCCATTTTTCTCAATGATTTTCAACCATATTGCAGGAACCAGATATAACATTAAAACAGCAAGCAGTTTTAAATGACGTTATTTCCGTTGTTCATGTCATTTTTGTGCAGGGACTGTTCTAAACACGGGAAACACGTGGCACTTCACAGGCATACTACAGACAACCCCCAGGCACGATATTTAAAGGAATATTTCACTTTTTTTTCACTTTAATCGTCATTAAAATCAGTACTCCCGCCAAAACGGACATTTTTAAAAACATTTTAGGAATTGACCCATTTCCCCTGGGGCAGGAGCCAGGTCCCCAAACCCTTTTTAGGACAGCATCTTGCATATTAAAATTAGCACTTTTAATTTGGAACGTTCGAGTCCCATAGACTTCAATGGGGTTCTAAAGTTCGTATGAATTTGGGGTCTGTTCTAAAGTTCTGAACCGGGGGGGGGGGGGTGTTCGTCTCATCCCTAGTCGACGAGGTCCGCTCGTTGAGTTGGAGTATCCGGATTGCAGGTTTGTGGGCTGCTATGTGCTGCTGTGTCCCTGGTGTGCCTGGAGCTCCACACTCATGCGGCCATCACAAGCTCCTTATTAAAGGGGGCTCCCGGATTCCGATAAGCCCCCCGCCCGCAGACCCCGACAACCAACGGCCAGGGTTGTCGGGAAGAGGCCCTTGTCCTCATCAACATGGGGACAAGGTGCTTTGGGGTGGGGGGGCCGCGCGGCCACCCTTCCCCAAGGCACCCCCCCATGTTGAGAGCACGCGGCCTGGTACGGCTCAGGAGGGGGGGCGCTCGCTCGCCCCCCTTTCCTGGCCGGCCGGGTAGCGTGCTCGGACAAGGGTCTGTTGTGGACTTGGGGGGGACCCCCACGCCGATTTTTATTAGGCGTTGGGGTTCCCCTTTAAGTCCATACCAGGCGGCGGGGCCAGCGACGTCTCATTCGCGGGCCCCGCCTACCTGGATACCCGCTCGAAATGAGCGGACTTTTCTCCGGGCGGGAAAAGTCCGCTCATTTCAAAAGTACGGCGGACTGGCATACACACGGGCGGATTGTCCGCCGAAATGCGAGTACGACGGACAGTATTTCGAACATTCCGAAATACTTAGTCCGCCGTACTGCACGCTGAAAAAGTCCGCTGAAGCCCACACACGAGCGGACTGTCCGCTGAAATGTGTTTCGGCGGACTAAGTAGGCCAGACAGTCCGCCCGTGTGTACGCGGCATTAGCCTATTTTTGGAATTTGGTGTTTACAAGTTAAAATCCATATTTTTTGCTAGAAAATTACTTGGAACCCCCAAACATTATATATATTTTTTTAGCAGAGACTCTAGAGAATAAAACGGCGATTGTTGCAATATTTTATGTCACACGGTATTTGCGCAGCAGTTTTTTAAACGCAACTTTTTCGGAAAAGGGACACTTTCATGAATAAAAAAAAAAAAAAAACAGTAAAAGTAGCCCAATTTTTTTGCGTAATGTGAAAGATAATGTTACGCCGAGTAAATAGATACCGAACATGTCACACTTTATAATTGCGCGCACTTGTGGATTGACGACAAAGTACGGTACCTAAAAATCTCAATAGGCGACGCTTTAAATTTTTTTTACGGTTACCAGGTTAGAGTTACAGAGGAGGTCTAGTGCTAGAATTATTGCTCTCGCTCTGACGATCGTGGCGATACCTCACATGTGTGATTTGAACACCGTTTACATACGCAAGCGTGACTTCCGTATGCGGTTTCTTTGCTTCACGAGCTCGCGGGGGCGGCGGCGCTTTAAAACATTTTTTTTTATTATTTTATTTATTTTATTTATTTTAAAATGACTAAATTGTTTTTTTTAAAACAATAAAAATGTATCACTTTTATTGCTGTCACAAGGAATGTAAACATCCCTTGTGACAGTAATAGGTGGTGACAGGTACTCTTTATGGAGGGATCGGGGGTCTAAAAGACCCCCCACCCCTCCTTTACACTTTAATGTATTCAGATCACCGAAACCTGCGATTCTGAATACTGGATATTTTTTTTAAACGGGCGCCATTGGCAGCTGAGTAAACGGGAAGTGACGTCATGACGCCGCTTCCGTGTTTACGATGAGGAGACTGGATCGAAGCCGATTACGGCTTCATTCCAGTCCCTGCCCAGCAGCCAAAGGCAGTGGAATTTGAATCGGTGCTCCCGATCGAGCGGGAGCACCGGTAACAGCGGCGAGAGGCGGCGGGAGGGGGGACGTCCCCTCCCGCTCCTCCGCCATAACAGCCGAGCGGCTTTTAGCCGCATCGGTTGTTATGCCTGGATAGCCAATCGCCTGCTGAAAAAAACGGTACCGGGATGATGCCTGCAGGTGCGGGCATCATCCCGGTATACCCCCCGGAAGCCGAGTACGCACATCTGCGTACGCTCGGCGGGAAGGGGTTAATATAACTGAGTACTGACATTTATAGGTAAAGTTGATCCAGGGAAAATCTGTTTGATTCTCGAGGGAAAAAGAAAGATTTTTTTTTTCCCCCCTGCTGTAGCAAATTGCTTTGCTGGGGTTTTTGCCTTCCTCTGGACCAACTGTGGGTGAAGGATTGTGTATATGGTATTGTATTTTTTATTTATTTTTGTTGAACTAGATAGACTTGTGTCTTTTTTCAACCTGACTAACTATATAACTAGGTAACTATGTAACTATGTTGAGAGCCCTATGCGTTCAAGGGTGTATGCCTGGAATTCAGAATATCTATCTTCTGGGCATATCTTCCTAAATGCATATGGTGCTAAAAGCATGTACTATTTGGTACAGCACACAGTAGCTCCTAGCTGCAGCTTATTCCAGCCTGTCATAGATTTTAAGAGACTGCAGGTAGCAGGACTGACACTGCACCTGTTCCTTCCCATGATTTTCATGCACAAGAACTAAACACTCACAACTGATTACTGACACATGCAGAAAATTCAGGTAACTCTTACTTTCAACACTATCGCTATGGCAGCTATGGCAGCAACACATTAAGAATTACTGCCATTTTTCCATCTATGAAATTGGGTAATAAAGACATACTTTATACTGTGGTGCAGAGGTATGAAAAGCAGGCACCGTGCCTGTGCTGGAAAGCTTAGGCGGCGGCGGCGGCGGCGGCGGCGGCGGCGGCGGCGCCAGTAAACACACAGAGGTCGAGTAACATGAACTGTGTATTGCAGAAGATTCAGCAAAGGTACACCTAGGCCCAACAGGGTGCACAACATCTGGAGACACTTACGAAACCTGTGGCAGCAATGGTTTGAAAGTGATGACAGCAGCTTCTGCAAAGAGGAGAGTGAATGCAACCTGACCCGACCCAACTGGAAGGCTTCCTAAAGTGGAGAGTAGCATTGTTCCTGCACTGTCCTTACTCCTTTGGTACCTTTCCCTAACACTATAGACTGTCTTTGACAGACAGGCAACATGTCTCTGCACTGACCATTTGCAGAATGCATGCCAAATCAGGGAGCCAGAGTCTTAAATAAGCATGGCTCTACCCAAGATGGCCGTGGGGGTCACATAGGGCACTAGCGTCCAATCAGGCAGCTGCTCTGCTATGACCCAGGAAATCATCTTGGTCCTCACAACTTCCTTCCCTTCGGTATTGCTGCTAGATTATAGCAACGACTACAGAGGGGAGTACAGACTGCGCCTGTCTACACACCCTTTATGAATTCCCCCTCAGTGTTTATGAGGCCTAACTGTTAAAACACACTTTTTGTAACCTCTTAACATTATCAATTTGAGCTTGCAGATAATGGCGTGAGAAGGACACCAGTATATACACATTTGTGATTGCAGGGGAAGCTTGATTTCCTATAGACTCTGGTATTCCTCCTGGAACAAAAGTAATCTCTTTATACATGGCAATGAGGTTTCCTCCTCATGTCATAGTTTTATTATTCCAATTCCTCAGAAGGCTAATATAAACAATTTAGAACATTCTTCACTTTTACAAGGGAGGAAATTCTTTAGTGATCCAATCTTCAGCTATCCAGAGTAAATTATATATTTTTTTGCCTGAGAGTGAAAAGAAGGCTGCCAAGAACAGGAAAGTGTTTTATTGTAATGCCATAGTAATCATAGAATATAAAGCAAAGTGCTATGATGGTATAAAGAAAAATTTCAAAAGCTGCGCCACAACCCCTGTTAACTGACCAAACCAATATAAATAATGAATAAATAAATGAATAAATATTTGATATGTAAATAAATGAATATAAATAATGAATAAATAAATAGATAAATATTTAAATATTTGATATATAAATAAATAAATTACATTAATCCCACATAAATTGATAAGGAAAAAATTGTAAGTCACAGTTCATCAGCCTAAAAGAAAAAACAGGGCTTATAAGATAGAGTCCTCTATAAATGTTCCTTTAAGGACACCACGGTGAGTCCACACGAAATAGTAAACCAGTGCCCGTCACCGAGAAGTGGATGCGCTTACCAGATGGAACCCAAATGCAGCCTTAATAATGAATCATCTGTGTCTTTCTCCATACATCAGACGCTCATGGATCAGCTATCCCCAATGCGGGGTCACACAAATAACTCTCATGATCAGCAATCCCAAATAGCACTATCAATGGCTCAAAAAGAAGAGGATGCCCTCATAGTTTAAAACCGCTTGGACAATTTATTAAAGTATATAGACAATTGCACTTACATTTGACATCCATTAAAAACAGCATAAAAAATCGAAAAGCCGGCCGGCATTTGGGAGCCCGTTCTCCCCTTGTATAGCGTGGTGGTGTCACTGCGTGCCTTCTCAGATGCGTTTCGTCACAAATGACGTTGTCAATGGGGATTTTTTTATGCTGTTTTTAATGGATGTCAAATGTAAGTGCAATTGTCTATATACTTTAATAAATTGTCCAAGCGGTTTTACACTATGAGGGCATCCTCTTCTTTTTGAGCCATTGATAGTGCTATTTGGGATTGCTGATCGTGGGAGTTATTTGTGTGACGCCGCTACACATTGGGGATAGCTGATCCATGAGCGTCTGATGTATGGAGAAAGACACAGATGATTAATTATTAAGGCTGTATTTGGGTTTCCACCTGGTAAGCACATCCACTTCTCGGTGACGGGCACTGGTTTACTGTTTCGTGTGGACTCACCATGGTGTCCTTAAAGGAACATTTATAAAGGACTCTATCTTATAAGCCCTGTTGTTTCCTTTAGGCTGATGAACTGTGACTTACAATTTTTTTTTATGCAATTTATTTATTTATATATCAAATATTTAAATATTTATCTATTTATTTATTCATTATTTATATTCATGTATTTACATATCAAATATTTATTCATTTATTTATTCATTATTTATATTGGTTTGGTCAGTTAACAAGGGTTGTGGCGCAGCTTTTGAAATTTTTCTTTAGTCTATTTTAGTGTATGTATCCCACTTAGAGCTGTGGCCTCTATTTAGTTTTTTGATTACTTTTAGTTTACTCCTGAGCGCAGTTCATTTTTTATTTCTATGCTATGATGGTGTAGGCAGGAATACAATGCAGTGCTAGCCTTCCAGCCATAAAATAAATAAGTTATATCCAGTGAAATGTTTTACGTATTGCATATAAAGCTGCAGTAAAAACTTTTAGTTGCTTTAAGTATACTTTCAGCAGTCTTTGATCCAGTAACTTTACCACCCCACCTCTAGAGGTTGTCATTGGTGATCTCTCCACCCACCCTGTGAGTGCCACCTAGTACAAGAGTACTGTGAGCTGAGGGACCCCCGGGGGATATATCCATGATAGCCTGGGCTCACAGTAAGTGGGTTAAATAAAACTGGATATCACTCAACCCACAAGGGAACCAACATTTGGTTGAAGAGAAGGGCATCCTTTGAGAGAGGAGGGTATTTTCAAGGAAATAAAAAGGTGCACAATTGAATGCTTTTCTGCAGAAAAAAATATTTTTACTTTCAACCTTTTTTATTGAGAAATTTTGAGATACAAAGCAACAAACAGTACAGTAGCCAGATCTCTGGCAAGTTATGTAAAAAAAAAGTTTTAGAAAAATCGTAAGAATGGAAAACTGGATAAAATCAAGATGCCACAATGACCGAGGCCTACCAGGAGCTGGACTCAAATTGAATCTGGCTCTATAAGTGTTTCTAAAGGGTCACCAAATTATTCAAAATTAAATACAAAACAACTTCAAGGTGTATCTCCATGAGTTGCACAGGGTATGAGTTGCAGGGAAATGCCCAAATAGAGAGAAAGGAGAAAGGCAGAACAAGACCAGTAAAAGGGAAGAAATGAATAGGAAGCAATAGAAGAAAAGATGAAGAACAGAAAAGGTGTGGGAAACCGAGAGGGTAAAAAACGAGGCTTGCTAAACAGGTGGAACCACATAGAAGGCTATGGTCCTGTGAGATCAATATGGACATAGCTGTCCCATGGTACTCCAGACCTTCAAAAACCGCTTGGTAGTATCATTAACTATGCTGGCCAAGTGTTAATTGAGCATAATCCAAGATACCTTGTGTCAAAACATAGAGATAAGTACTATAGGTTTCTTCCAAGAGTGAGCAATGATGAGTTTAGCTGCTAATAGCAGAAAAAAGATCAACCTTTCTGTAGAGTGAGAAAGTTTCTCAACTGGTTCATTCAGTAAGGCAATGTGTGGGAAATTAGGTACTGGTGTGCCTGAGATTTTTCTTATCAGAGCAAAAACATGGCATATTTTTTGCCAAAGCTCCTAAATGCAGCTCCATAAAAGCCTACGTGTCCATGTACACATAGGCTTTTTGCAGAGATTAGGAGCTGCCGTGTTTAGGTGAGGTTAAACCTCCCTCTCCCGAATGTGGAAGAGCCCTATGCTGAGCGTGTTTTGCGTTTTTGCCCCGTTTTGCGGTTTTCCCGCAGCCGCAGTCAGGGTATGCTAGTGTACATGTAACCTACTTTAGAACATTCCCACCAATCCTCAGTTACTGTGTCTGTGACACCAGGACAAGCAATGGGGGGAAGTGGTGGTCACCAGGACAGGACTGCACAGACAGCAGTTAAAAACTGCCAGAACTTGTAATCCTTCCACACAAAAATTTATTTTTTCTTTGTCTGGGTCTCTTTTGAGATCTATTTCTAACCAGTAATTGAGTGGAAATATCCCTAATGGAAACTAAAATAAAACGTTAAATAATACATTTAATGTGTTTTAAGAAAAATGGGTGTGGGTTTTGTGTCTTCTAGTGGTCATTCCACCGCTTTTCCACTACTGGTGCTCAGATTGGTCAATAACATTTTATTTTTATGTTGCTGCATATGAGCCATATTTAGAAGCCAGATAACATTCATAATTAATGGAACTTTATGCGATAGGGGTGCTGATCAGACAGTAGAACATTATTTCAAAAGCTATTTTACGAGAAGTCAACAACCGCTAAATTGTTTAACTTTGAGTCTTATTCAAATAAACATTGTATAGCTGCCAAGACTTCCCACAGCTTTTATTAATGAATATTGTCCAAACCGCAGTGCTGCATAATTCTCTGGTGGTATTATTACTATACACAAACAAGATATCGTTATCACCTAATAGCCTACATTGTGTTATTTCCAACTGATAAAGACACCTTGGCTGAGGGCTGTGTTGGCATACTTTCTGCAACTTCTGTATGACTAATTTCTGGATTTTAAATCTAAATGTCAGTAGTAATGTTCTAGGGCACATGAGGATATTAGGATCAATTAAAAAGTGTAATAATAAGGACCAGCACCATAAATTACTGTTGCTCCCCCCACAATGCAACAACGTTTTGGAAAGCAGTGGGCCTGTGCAAGATTGTAAATTGGGCTCCCTTGATTGTGAACAAGAAAATGTAAAACATTTCTCATTGTGGTGAATACTGGACATGGTATAAAGATGTGTGACTAAAACAGAGTATTGCACGGTATAGAATGAGGAAGTGTTGAATAGGGAATGTACAGCATAGTATCTGCGGAGTTACATTGGAAGGGCCCAACATGAGACATTGCAGTGCCTGTTCAGGGGTCAGTAGCAAGTAGCTTTTTCACCATTAACTCCTGAATTATGACTCACTACTGACCCCTGATCTTTACATCACTCAGTGCTGATCCTTGAACTTTAGGTCACTTACTAGTGACCTCTGAACTCTGCGTCACTGATGACTTCTGAATTCTGTGGTACTTAGTAATGACCCCTGAACTCTATGTCACTTGCTACTGACCCCAAAACTCTACATTACTTACTTCTGACATCTAGACTCTACATCACTCACTACTGACTGCTGAACTCTACATCACTTACTACTGATCCCTGAACTCTATGTCATGAACTACTGACCCCTAACAATGTTATTTACTACTGTCCTCTGAACTCTACATAACTTACTACTGATCCTTGAACTCTTTGTCATGAACTACTGACCCCTAAAGTCTACCTTATTTACAATTGGCCTCTGAAGTCACTTACTACTGACCCCTGTACTCAACATCCCTTACTACTGACCTCAGAACTATGTTACTAATAACCTCTGTCTACTTCACTTACTCTTGGCCTCTATAGTCTATGTCACTTACTACTGACCTCTGAACTCAACAAAAATGATTAGTGACCTCTGATGTCTACTTCACTTACTACTAACCCCTGAACTATATTTCACTTACCACTGACCTCTGAACTCGACGTCACTAACTACTGACCTTTGAACTCTATGTTGCTTACTACTGGTCTTACTACTTACAAAAAGGCAGTGGTAAAAACGCATATAATGCAATCAATCACATACAGACACAATAAGGTACAATAAGGTCACTGCTGTAGCTCCTCCCATAGAGGCACCCCAGGTAGGTACAATAAGGTCACAGCTGTAGCTCATGCGAGGATCTACAGTGGTGATCTAATTGTACCGACCGGGGTTGCCTGTATGCAATTGACTGCATTATACAGTATGCGTTTTTACACCTGTCTGTTTGTAAGTAGTTTTAACCCTAATTAAAAAGACTGAACTTTTAATTACCTCTGTCTCTCATTCTCACTGAGCCTATTGTTGATCATCCTGGCTATGTTCTAATCCTCCTTGGAATCTTGGCTCTTGTTATCCATCCATCCGCAGGTAGGGGCAGGGGGGCGGCAATTGCCCCCCCCCCCCAGAATCATCAAGAAGGTGTTGCAGTTGCCAGATGCAGTGACTTTTTTTGAGTCAGCCAACTGCTCTCGGTCCTGACACATCTGATGTCCCTCCCTCACCCCTGGCCTGATGAGATAGCTCAGCGGCCGTTCTGCCGCTCCTCTTCAGTGATTGGCTGTCTGTCTCTGTATGTGTTGTGTAGATCTGGCCGAACCGCTGAGTGATACAATGCCAGTGCCTACTCATCATCACATCACAGGAAATCCTAACCTGAAGTAAGTGGCATATACAGTTGCAAGAAACAGAAGAAGAACCACAGGTAACAGCAGTTAGGAGGAGCATTTTGATTTATATATTGCAGGAAAGTTGGACAGTTATTACTGGAAAGATATGTCTGTGTATGTTTCACTTTGTATAACTGTTTTCATCAAGATAAAAATATGGCCACAACAGATGTATTGCAATGCATTGCAATATAAAAAGATGTACATTTTCTAGGCTATATGGATATGGGCATGGACTAGGGGTACGCCTGGCCTGAGTAACTTCCAATACAAAGTGAAGCTGAATTATCTCTTATATAACACATATATCTTTCCACTGGAAAGATATATGTGTTATATAAGGGATAATTCAGCATCCCTTTGTATTGGAAATTACTCAGGCCAGTCATACCATGCCCATATTAATATAGCCTACCAGGCCCATATAAACATAACCTAGAGAATGTACATCTTTCTATATTGCATGGGCAACCTTAAAATGATTCCTCCCCTGAAAAAAAAATTTGTGGACACCCATGCCCATGGGATACTGGGATAAGGTGCAGCCAGACTCCTATCTTGGAGTCATAGGAGCTGGTAAGCGCCTTGTGAGTGGGGTGTGCACTTCTGGGCGTAAAGAAATCTCTATCTACATTGGAGCAAGGAATTTTGTTAATACATATATGTATTAATGAACTTTTTGCACAAGAGCACTTTTCTTTTTCTGATGGACTTCACTGGACCATATAAGAATTTTCCTTACTGTATTTCTATTTGCACATATGGTTTTTTGATTTGTATGGACTTGATTGGATAATTGTTATGAATTTGTGCATTTTATATGGATCATGCAACACATTTTCATATTGATTAAGTTTGTGTATTCTTTATGTGGGCATACTGTGAGTGCGGCTATCACAGGGATAATTTCCTTGTTTATTTTTTGGTGACACTTGTTTTGCACTTTTTGACATCTTTGGTTTAGTATTTTGTAGTACAATGCAATGTCTACTTATGGCTCATTGTTATTATTATTATTATTATTTTGTTCACACAAATAGAGCTTTCTTTTGCTGGTATTTAATCACCACTGCGTTTGTTTTTTTGTTTTTTTTGTTTTTTTAATTATATAACATAAAAAAGACTACTTTCTGTTATAAAACACATCCAATAGAAAAATGTAAAAAAAAATCAACATATAGTGTGACTGTGACAGGGTGGGGGGCAATTTGACGCTAACAGACACTGGCTGGGAGGGTTACTAACTGACACTGACAGCGCTAGTGACACTAATACAGTGTTCAGTGATAATACTCTACACTGTCACTCTACTAATGACACTGCCTGGGAAGGGGTTAACATCTAGAGGCATTCAAGAGGTTAACTGTGTGGCTAACAATGTGTAATGTGTGTAATGTGTGCTGCTTTTACTTACTAATCTGGCTGTTTTTTCTCTCTGCTTTTCTGGGAAAAGAAACAGCCAGATTGATTTCCTATGTGCAGTGTTTGTAAATAAAGAGTGTGACTGGACACAGCTGATTAGCAGGTTTCAGCCTAAATAATTGGCTGAAATCTGTTGCTAAACTTGTGCTGTGTCCTATCACAGCACGGGTCGGCAGAGAGAGAACACGTGCGTGCCCCAAACCTGGAAGAAGGCTAGTAATATACACTGGTCAAAAAAATCAGCACATTGAAAACACATCCGATCTCAAAGGGGAAAAAATATCATGCTGGATATCTATACTTATATGGACTGGGTATTGTGTTAGGAACGAAAGGATGCCACATCATTTGATGAAAATGAAAATGATCAATTTACAATGGGCTGAATTCAATCACACCCGAAAATGAAAGTGAAAAAATGATGCAGGAGATTAGTCCATTTTGTTGAAATTTCATTGCAGCAACTCAAAATGGTACTCAGTAAGTTGTAGGTATGTATGTGTGTTGTGCTTGTATGCATGCCTGACAATATTGGGGCATGCTCCTAATGAGACGACGGATGGTGTCTCGGGGTACTTCCTCCCAGATGTGGACCAGGGCTGGACTTAGACAAAAATTTGACCCTGGACTTCATCCAGACCAGGCCACTCTAATTTTGTAAACGCACAAAAACAGTATCCTGTGCACTTGCACAAGAGTGATGTCATTGCGGCCTGGCTATCCACACAGCAGGAGGAGCATGCAAACCCAGGAGGATGACTGGGTGAAGGGGGAAGCCCCCATCAGCAGTGACAGCATGCTGCTGGAGGGATTTGCTTCAAAGGTACATTTCTCAAGTGATAATAAAATTGTGCCCACACTGCAAGGGCTTGTTTAGGTCCACGCATGAAAAAGGAAGATTTGCTTACTTGATCCTCCATCCTGCTAAACCAGTCCTCAGAGAGTCTTCTCCCCCATGCTCTAGCGGTCTAAGATCTTCTGATGTAATCAAGACTGATGCAGACACCATAACCCCAACTCTTCCCATTGGGGCCCCCTTCATTCTATAGGGTCCTTCTTCTAGGCCCCCTACATCCCATACAACCCTCTACATTCCATAGGGTCCTTCTTCGCATTGGGGGCCCCCTTCATTCCATAGAGTCCTTCTTATAGGGCCCTTCTTCCCACAGGAATTTTGCACTTTTTTGCACTTTAATACCATGGACATAGTTTGGATATAAGGGTTTTAATTATAAGCATGGATGGTTTATATATGTTTATAATTTTGTTTATAATTTTGTGCTGCAAATATTTTTATGCACTTATTTTTTGCCCATTTCAATAATAATTGACACTTTTAGCTGAACGGGTTCAGGCAGTACCATCATTCTCCGGCCTCCCTCATCCTCTCCGGGCTGGGGACCTCTCTGCTTGTTGGCTGCTCTCAGGACGACACACGGGTGGCCCCGGCTCATTTAAACTCATAGCAACCATTACCGTCGGGACTGCTGGAGATATTCAAGTTTTGTTGGATGAAGCCAAAGAGCTGTCAGAGAGGAGGGGGGGGCGGGGGAAGTGGAGCAGTGACGGAAAAGGACGAGCATGGCCCGGAGGTTCCCGAAAATGTGTGCAGTGTTCAAAAAGAGCCGAAATGCACTGTGCTGCCTCTGGAAGCTTGATACCTAGCAATGGGAAGTACAGCAGTGCTCAAATTAATGGCTGCATGAGTCACGCAGTCATTAAATTGACAGGCTGTCACAGAAACTGGCCCACTGAGCCATCGGCCCACCTGGAGCAACCTGCCAGCGTTGGATGGACCAAAACATAATGTCCCAGAGGTGTTCGATTGGGTTTATGTTAGGTGAGTGTGGGGGCCATTCAATGTTATAAATTACTTCATCCTCCAGGAACTGGCTGCATACTCTTGCCACAGGAGGTCAGGTATTGTTAGGCACCAGGAGGAACCCAGGACCCACTGCACCAGCATAGGGTCTGACAATGGGTCCAAGGAATTCATCCCAATACCCAATGGTAGTCAGGTTGCCATTGTCTAGCCTGTAGCGGTCTGTGCATCCCTGCATGGATATACCCCCCCAGACCATCACTGGCCCACCACCAAATCGGTCATGCTGAACGATGTTACAGGCAGCATAATGTTCTCCACGGCTTCTCCAGAACCTTTCACGTCTGTCACATGTGCTTAGGGTGAACCTGCTCTCATCTGTGAAAAGCGTAGAGTGCCAGTGGCAGACCTGCCAATTCTGGTGCTCAATGGCAAACGCCAATTGAGCTCCACGGCACCAGGCAGTGAGCACAGGGCCCACTAGAGGACGTTGGGTCCTCAGGCTACCCTCATGAAGTCTAATTTTTTGATCAGAGACATTCACACCAGCGACATTCTGGAGGTAATTTTGCAGGGCTCTGGCAGTGCTCATCCTGTTCCTCCTTGCACAAAGCAGCAGATGCTGGTCCTGCTGATAGGTTCAGTACCTTTTACGGCCCTGTCCAGCTCTCCTATAGTAACTGCTTGTCTCCTAGAATCTCATCCATGCTCTTGTGCGGGAAGACACAGCAAACCTTCTGGCAAAGGCACGTATTGATATGCCATCCTTGAGGAGTTGGTCTGCCTGTGTAACCTCTATAGGGTCCAGGTAATGCCTCATGCTACCAGTAGTGACACTGTCCCTAGCCAAATGCAAAACTAGTGAAAAACAGTCAGAAAAAGTGTAGGAAAAAAAATGTCAGTGGCCGCCAACTGTAAAACTGTTCCTGTTTTGAAGGTTGTCTCATTGTTGCCCATCTAGTGCACCTGTTAATTTCATTAACACCAAATAAGCTGAAACTGATTAACAATCCCCACTGCTACTTACCTGACCAGATCAATATCTCAGGAGTTTAATTGACTTGAAGCTATTCTCTGATTAAAAAGGGTTCCTTTCATTTTCTTGAGCAGTGTACATATACATGACTGTGCCTGTATCTGCCACCCACTTGCAGTATATTTACTGTGAGCGGTCAACAGGTGGTTAACCACTTACCGACTGCCTGCCGTCAGAATGGCTCCCCTGAATAGCCAAAGCTGTGTTGCGGCCACTTTAAGGAGGGCTGCTGTACTGAGGAGCCAATGTGCGAGTTCGGCCGGGCACCCACGATCACTCCTGACAGAGCCAGAACGAGGATCTGTGTGTGTAAACGCACAAATCCACATTCTGACAGGGGAGAGGCGACAAGTCGTGTGTTCCTAGTATACAGGAACACCGATCGGTCTCCTCCTCCAGGCAGTCCCATCCCCCCTACAGTTAGAACACACCTTGATCGCCCCCTGGTGTTAACCCCTTCCCTGCCAGTGACATTTAAACAGTAGACAGTGACTATTTTTAGCTCTGATCACTGTATAAATGTCAGTGGTCCCAAAAAAGTGGCAAAAGTGGCCAATCTGTCAGCTGCAATGTCGCAGTCCCGATAAATAATCACATATTGCCACCATTACTAGTTAAAAAACATAATAATAAAAATGCCATAAATTTATTCCCTATTTTGTAGATACTATAACTTTTGTGCAAACCAACCAATATACGCTTATTGCAATTTTTTTACCAAAGATATATAGAAGAATATATATCGGTCTAAACTGAGGAAATTTTTTAAATTTGAGGATATTTATTATAGCAAAAAGTAAAAAAATATTGTGTTTTTTTCAATATTGTCACTCTTTTGTGTTTATAGCGCAAAAAATAAAAACTGCAGAGGTGATCAAATACCACCAAAAGAAAGCTCTATTTGTGGGGTACAGTGTCCCACAACCTCACAATTGTCAGTTAAAGCGATGCAATGCTGTAAATGGCCCGGTCAGGAAGGGAGTAAATCCTTCCGGGCTGAAGTGGTTAAGCAATGAAAAGTAACACTAATGATTGCCAACAATCTAACTACAATATAGTGAACTGTTATTGGTTACTTAACTTTGTATCTAGTCATTGCAATTTTTTATAACCTTCCTATGAAAAAGCCACATGCATTTATTTTAACCTGAATTTAGACCTGAATTTATTCTCGGGACTTTTCTGTTCTTCTTCTTTTAACAAAGACCAGGAAAGGGCACTTTTCGCATGTAACGCATGCAATAAAAACTATTAAAAATGTGTTTACAGACTGATGACTGAAGAGAAAAGCTCCTTTCCTGCTTGGAGGCCTTGAATAAAAGTCCCAGAAACCTCCACATTGACTATGATTTCCTTCCATTTATTTTTTAGTATAATATTTACTCCACCTATTAAATGTTTAAAATGGTTTGCAGAAGTCATCTGATTCAGCAAGCTGTGCGGCTGTGCCAGACGCCTTGGATGGCATTCCACTTGATACTCTCATGGGATGTTCTATTTCTTCTATGATTAAAGGGCTTTGGTCCAATTAACCACTTCAAATTTGCAAGATTTTACCTCCTTCGTGACCAGGCCATTTTTTGCTATTCGGCAGTGCACTACTTTAACACTTCTACAACACTGTACGTAATTGAAATTTAAATATTTTTTTTTTACAAAAATAGAGCTTTCTTTTGGTGGTATTTTATCACAACTGGGTTTTTTATTTTTTGCAATAGCTATTTTTTACTTTCTGCTATAAAACATATCCAATAAAAAATTATGAAAATAGAATTTCTTCATAAATTTAGGCTGAAATTTATTCTGATACATGTCCTTGGTAAAAACAAAATCCCAATAAGTGTATTTTAATTGGTTTGTGCAAAAGTTATAGCATCTACAAATGATGGTATATATACTGAAAATTTTTGATTTATTTTTTGCTCATCATTTAAGACATATGCAGCATTCTGAAACCTTTTGGAGAAGTAACCAAAATGGGAAGCTGGGAGGAGGTCGGGATTAGCTACACAGTCCCTTTCATGTTCCTCCTGGAGTACACACTCAAAGCCGTAATAGACTAGGCACTTGAGGTGCAACAGAAGAAGAGGAGGACTTTCTGTTTTCTCAGGGTCGAAACTACTGAAAAATAAAATTGTAAAAAATAATAGAAAATAAAATAATAAAAACAAAAAACTACAGAGACTGTCCACTGCCCTACTGACACTGTCCACTTTTTGGTCCAAGAAATCCTCCTCCTCCTGTTTCTGGACTGGACTTGGGTCAAAGCAATAACTCCAAGGCCAATAATAAATAACTCATTATCTCCCCCGATTCTGCAACATGGCTGGTTGACGAACGGCTGTTCAGAAACAAACTGAAAAGCTCGAATGGAAAAGCGCAAAGTGAAAAGCTCGAATCAACACTCACCAAACTTCTACTAACATAAAATTAGCAGAAGGAGCACAAAGGGTGGCACATGACAATTGAACTTCCTCTTTTTTGGCTAGTAGTACGTCTAGTACTTCACTACGTTCAGGATTGTTGGCCGACAATTGTGTACCGTTTGTATGCAAGACAAAATCCAGGCACACGCCTTCGGACAAAAGCCCAAGGTTATGTCTGCAGAAAATCCACGTGTACGAGGCTTAACTGTTAAATCACCTTTTGGGGGGAAAAAAAATACATATTTCAAAAGGGCACAAAAATCCATTTTCATGTAAAGGAGTTATTTTACATAGATATATGATTTACTGGAATTCTTTATTTAGACATTCCTTTTACCAGGCAAAGTATCAAGATTTTTGGAATGCGCTTGGCATCTAACTTGAACCTGCTAATTTGTAGGAGGTTGAAATTGATTGAAATCCTACTCATAGGGCCAAAAAATCTATTTTGTAAACAGTCTAAATGTTCTTTTGCTCTTTTTTTAGCTTGCATCCACATGATTTAATAATAAAAGTCAGCAGAATTTCACTTCATTGATTAAACTCTGGGGATAATTCCCTTTCAAAGTGTAACTTCCCTTACAAAGTCAACAGCCTATTTGTTATTTATATATCAACCCCTTAGTATGTTATTTCTACTTTAAGTTCCACTCTAAGATCTTAATATTATTTTCTTCAGTATAGACCAGATACAGAATAGCAATTATATAAATACTGTATGCATATATAGGAAGCCATGGGTCAATGCAAATATTGTATACCAATTAAGGTATGTAGTCTATTGTTCTATGTAAGCTTGAGTAGGCATAGATAAGCTTACTAGAGTTTACAGGACAGGAAGTGTCTGTATTCAGAAATATATTTCTTCTCTAACTGACCATTTTTTCTAAAATGACATCTTATCTCTCGATACCTTTAATACATATCCATCATTGTTATTAATACTCTTTTTTACTTTCTCTTAGCCCTTGTACACACAGTAGGAAATTCCGATGGAAAATGTCCGATCGGACCGCGTTGTCAGATAATCCGACCGTGTGTGGACTCCATCGGACTTTTTCCATCGGAATGTCCGACCAACAAAGTTTGAGAGCTGGATATAAAATTTTCCGACAACATGATCCGATCGTACTTTGTCCGATCATGTGTAGAGAATTCCGATCAGACAAAGTGCAACACATGCTCAGAACAAATTACGAGACCAAAACTATTGGCTACTAGCCTGAACGTAGTCCCGTCGTAATGAACAAACGTCATCACGTTCTGAACGATCGGATTTTCAGACAACTTTGTCTGACCGTGTGTATGCAACACCAGTTTCGGACAAAATCCGTCAGAAAAAATCCAATGGATTGTGTTGTCGGAATGTCCGACTGTGTGTACAAGGGCTTAAAGCCCTCCTTCATGCAAAAACTCTTTTTCCCCACACTTGTCCTCCACCCCTCTCTAACCCATCCTGACAGACAATTTCTCCCTTACCTAGTGAAGAAAGATATACCCAACTAAGTGTCCCATCCAGGTTCCTTATAGCCTCTAGCTCTGTTATGGGGGATTGTTGCTGTCCACCTTTGATGATGTCATCATATTCTCTCTACTGAGAGGACCATGTCACAAGCCATCCAATAAGACGTGTCCATGTCATTTAGGCAATAACGTGGGCACTCAACATAGGTACCTCTCAGGAAGTATACAGAAACCTTGGGTTGGTGGTGTCATTTAATGGCAGCCTTAGCTAGGTAAAAAAGGGCATGCTGCTACAACAAAAAAAATGCAGGAGAGCAAACAAGGTGGCTAAAAAGAACATAAGAAACACATTGCTACAGAAAGTAAAACAAATCTTAAACTTTTTAAAATATAGTTGATATAGTCTGATTCCTCTTGTAGTGCATTGTATTGTAACTGTGCTGTCTGCCCTCATGTTGTAAAGTGCTGCACAAGCTGTTGGCGCTATATAAATCTGAAATAATAATAATAATATATCATCAATAGTAAAAAGGTTATGAAAGAACACAATGACAGGTAAAAATTATATGTATGAAATAATTTTTTCTCTTCAGTTTTTTACAGTCAAAATAAAAGTTTCTGATAATTGTAACAGTAAAACAATGACGTTTCACTGGAGGGACCTCTATAGCGGATAGAAAACCAGGTACAAAAGAGACGAGTGATTGTAAAGTCTTATTTTTATTTTATTTTAAAATAACAAACATGTTATACTTACCTGCTCTGTGCAGTGGATTTCCACAGAGCAGCCTGGATCCTCCTCTTCTCGGGTCCCTCTTCGGTGCTCCTGGCCCCTCCCTCCTGTCGAGTGCCCCCACAGCAAGCAGCTTGCGCTGGGGTCATCCAAGCCAAGCTCCTTGTGTCTATTCAGACAGGGAGCCACGATCCGGCCCCACCCCCTCTCTCCTCGTAGGCTAACAGCCCTTGTTTGATAGCAGCGGGAGCCAATGGCTGTGTTTTAGCCAATCAGGAAGGAGAGTCTTGGACAGCCGAGACACTCGTGGACATCGCTGGACAGAGATGGGGCTCAGGTATGTACAGTATTAGTGGGGCTGAGGGGGGCTGCTGCACACAGGCAGCTTTTTATCTTAATGCATAGAATGCATAAAAAAAACCTCTGACTTTACAACCACTTTAAGGTGAACAAATCACCAGGTCCAAATGGCTTACACCCACTAATCCTTGGGGAGCTTAACTCAATGATATCATAACTGCAATTTCAATTTTTTTTTGTACACTTGTTTTCTGTGTGCCCCATTCATAATGCTGTTGTGATGTTCTGTACAGTGCAGTGAAAAAAAAATTAACATTGTCTTAATTTTTCTGCACTGCATTGGGTGTCCATGTGTATCTATGTAAAGCAGAGCAATACACTTTGTTGCTGTGCAGTGATTTGAATGAAGTATCACTACAAGACACTGACACTGGTAAAGTTGATCCGGGGAAAATCTGATTGCCTCTCGGGGGATCAGGAAGGAATTTTTTCCCCTGCTTTAGCAAATTGGATCATGCTCTGCTGGGGTTTTTTGCCTTCCTCTGGATCAAACATTTATCTTTCCCTTAACCCATAGTTGAAGGAAAGTAAATTGCATAATGTATGTACTGCCTTAGATAAAGGTAGGTGTAGAAACTTAGCTGATAATATAAAATTACTGCGAAGCTTGCACAGACACTGATAACACAATTTTTGCATTATAAACAAAATGTTACATAAAGATCAGATATCTACACATCTGTTGAACCCATACACCCATGATCCCACACATACTGTGTAGGCTTGTGACTTTTCTCATTGTATGGCTGGACTATAAATCTAAGAAGCAATCTGACCATTGTGCTCACCCTGACCAAGTGTGTGGTTAGTGATTCGGAAAGTATCAGAACCAACAAATCACCATTATACCCTGGCACCAGAACTGGAAATCTTTTGGTCAAGTTTTTATTGCTATTGTGTTCCTATCATCAGAAGTTACCCCCACTATTTGTTCAGGTGACCCTTATCACCAGGAAAGAAATTAAAGTGGAAGTACCCCCCCCTCCCCGTCATTTTGAGCCAAGGAAGCTACCATATTTGCCTTTAATATACAACTGCCATGATGCTACACATGTGATCAGTTATGACACCAGCCATTGGATGGTTGGACAGTTTGGTTGAGAGCGCAACCAATGGGAAAGTTACATTTCTGGCACGTACCAGAAATTAAACTGTTTTATGGATAAGTTTAATTCCGCTTTAATGAGAATTTCTAAATTTCACTATAACAGAAATAGAGGGAAAATCTTCCAACCGGAACATATTTACCAGTGAAATCCATCTAAAAGGAGATTTCCTTTTCTGTTCTTTCTCTGGGACAGGAAAGAAGGAGATCTCCCAAACATAAAATAATTGAACAATTTTACATAAAACCCGCATTCCTAAACATTCCCTTAGTTTATTTAATTATTTACTATGTATCGATTAGCTATTGGGACCAGCATATTGGTCATCACAACTCACCCTTAACGTAAGAAAAAATATATGATGGGATCCCCTTCTAATTGGGGTTGGGATGTCCACCTTAAGCCTGGTACACACGGGTTGAATATCAACCAGTACCGGCTAGTTCAACAGAAAATGTCCGACATTCGGTCTGTGTGTACAACAGCCTGTCCGACAGAAGCCTATCAGAGAACAATAGCTCAGAGGGAACAATGCTGTACTAACAGTGCATAGTTAGTACAGAGTGCTCCTCAGGAGCTCTTCAGTCCCAGGCGTTGAACAAAAAAAAAATCTGATAGTGTGTACCTTGCATTAGTAAAGACTTGTGAATAGGGATGGGCAGAACATCCTCCAGTTTGTAGCAGAACTCCTGAACAGGCGAAATGTTCTAACCCAAATGGCAAACCCCATTATAGTCTATGGGAGCCGAACAGGAAAAATCAAAAGTGCCCACTGCCCACTTCGAAGGCTTATTTACAAGTAATTGGCCATAAAAGGGTATGGGTGTCTGGGTACTGCCCTGGGAGACATAAATCTATACATTTTTATTTTTTTAAATGATCTTTTTTTTTCAGGAGCAGTGATTGTTTCAAATATAGTGCCTGGGGGGTCCCCTTAATGTGACTGTAAAGTGGTGCATCTGTAGTGTGCATAGCTATCTATATCATGCATACAAATGACTCATGGCTACAATTGCTGGCAACCAGCTAGAGAAAAAATTAAGAAAAAAATAGCGTGGGGTTCCCTCCAAAATCCATAACAGACCCTTAGCAGAGAATTGTGTTGTGCTGCTTAGATCTACTAAAAAACAGTAATATGCAATTTATCTTATGTAAATAAACCATAAATAAATCTACCATAAAAATGTGTAAAGCCAAAAGTGTACAAACCAACAATTAAAAAATTTATGATAACTGATGGTGATAATCTTCAATCTTAATTTGAATATATCCTATAGGCAATAATCCTTATATCTATCTGGTGATATTAAAGTGCTCCATGCAAAACAAAGCCGAAGCAATAATATCATAAACAGGAATATAAGATGTGCAAGTCTCCTTCTGATACAGTGCTAGATATTACTACATATATCTCAATGTATATCTCATATATCTGAATGTGGAAGAAAAAAAAGGTACAGAGTATATATATATATATATATATATATATATACATATGTGTATATATATATATATATATATATATATATATATATATATATATATATATATATATATAAATCAAACAATCATGTGAAGTAATATTTAGTCCATATATATCCACCAATTGATATGGTAATCCAGTGATACTTATAGTTTGTATTTGGGAAAAAATTTCCAGGATGCAGGATCAATACATATATCTGCCACTAATCCTCATATGAAAAAGAGGGGGAATTGGGAAGTGGGGACTTTAAATGAAGCTATGGCTGGGTAAAACCATATGCCTCCATCCCTATCAATTGGACAAAACAAACACCGATGTAGCAAAAAGCAGCAGAGGTGTAAACAAGGAAGGTGGGACTTTATATGAAGCTCATGATGGCAAATTGAACAGTATGGTGGAACATAAAAATTGTTTAATAATGCGTAGAAACATGTTTAACATACATGGGATTGCACATACATAAAAATGCACCCATAAAAGGGCGCCATTTTCTAAACTGGAAAGAGACTAGTAATAACAAGATTACAATCTTCAATATTAATAGTAAAATAAAGGGGTCCACCAATGTTCATAAAATGGTATATATATTATAAAGATAACATCTGCACAGTCAATAGTTCTTAAAATCCCTATCAAGGTAGGAATAATGTCAACAAATATCATGATGGGTGTGTATAGATACACAATATCTAGTAGCTTGACGCGTTTCACTGCTTTAAACCGGTCTTCAGGAGCAGACATGTGAATTATCTGCAATAGAAAAATGATTTATGTAAGTGTGCTGAGTCAAGGTAGAAGGGGTATTGGTAAAAACCCCCCAAAAAACATATAAGACAAGCAAACTTACAAATGTACATGAACAAGGCAGCATGATGTCAAGGCCGAACGGCCAGCCGAAAGCATCAATGGCAGGAGCTGAGAGGGAGCGCCCAAAGACAGCACTCAGCACAAGCAATGCCCCCTGGCCGATCGGGGCTCCCCGGGCCTCCCTGGTGCGATAAATAAAATGCGATGAGTGAATAAACTAAAGTTAGGACAAAGAGAGAAAGGAAATGAAAATTCAAAAGATCAAATAAAAATGTTATGTGAACATCATATAAAGTCTCACCTTCCTTGCTTACACCTCTGCTGCTTTTTGCTACATCGGTGTTTGTTTTGTCTAATCCTCATATGAACCAAAAAATTTAAGATTACTGTTGGTGATACTCTTCAACCTTAAAGTGAATACATACTATAGGCAATAATCCTTATATATATCTAGTGATATTAAAGTGCTCCGTGCAAAACAAAGCCGATGTAATAATATCATAAACAGGAATATAAGATGTGCAAGTCTCCTTCTAATTCAGTGCTAGATATTGCTACATATATCTCAAAGTGCTCAATGTGCAAAGTATGTGAAAAAAAAACAAGAAAAAAAAACAGAGTATATATATATATATATATATATATATATATATATATATATATATATATATATATATCTAAAGAACCAATATATATATATATATATATATATATACATATATATATATATATATATATATATACATATATATATATATATATATATATATACATATATATATATATATATATATATATATATATATATATATATATATATATATAATCAAACAATCATGCGAAGTAGTATTTAGTCCATATATATCCACCAATTGATATGGTAATCCAGTGATGCTGATAGTTTGTATTTGGGAAAAATTTTCAAGGATGCAGGATCAATACATATCCTTGGTAATGAATAAACCTGGACTCTCAGGGTGGGCTATATCCCATCTTTGTTTCTAAGCAGCAGCAGGAACAGCTCAAAGGAAGGAGGAGTGCCACATGGTGTAGTATGTTTTAGATCCACAAATGCGTTTATTAGTAAAAAAGGTACTCACATAAAAACAAACCAGCAGTGCCTATCTCCGACGAGCACCGAGCTTGTATTGCCTGTATCATTTTAGAACGCCTATCCCGTCCCTACGCGTGACATCACAACCACGTGACTTCATCAGGGAATCCTAACATATAAGACCTTTATCTGGGCATGCAGCTTGGCAAGCCAAATAAGGAGGGGGGGCGAGCGAGCTCCCCCCTCCTGAACCATAACAGGTTACATGCCCTCAACATGGTGGGTGGGTGCTTTGCCCCCCCTGCCCCAAAGCACCTTGTCCCTATGTTGATGGAGACAAGGGCCTCTTCCTGACAACCCTGGGCTGTGGCTGTCGGGGTCTGCAGGTGGAGGGCTTGTCAGAATCTGGAAGCCTCCTTTAAGAAGGGGGCCCCCAGATCCCATGTGAATGGGTATCAGGTACACATACCCATTAACCAAAAGTAATAACCACAAGAAACCGTTTTTGACAAGCCCTTTTAAAAAAAATAAAAAATAGTGTCCCTCGATGTACATTCATCTTTAATCAAATTGCCCGCCGGACTCAAAGAATAAAGTAAAATAAAAATGCTCTCGCCTCCTGGAGGCCTCCCGCTGACTGCCCATTCTGTGTCATATGATGTCAGAAAGCAGCGGTGCCACTTGGTGACATAGCCAGTAGGCTCCATTACATGCCTATGTAGCGCCGGCTCCTGAAGAGCACGCACTGTGTTTTTGAAATGTAATATCTAATCTGAACTGAAGTTTGGTTTGAGTTTGATTAATGCAAATTTTGACCTCAGCATCAGTCTGACTAGACTACAAGGTGTTCTGCTTGGCCATGGGGGCCACTGTCACTTCTGGCAGGCATGGTAACAAAGTCTGGTTGGGTGCTTTAAGGTTAGGTTCTCTCGGAGTCAGCCCAGTTGGAGTGTCACTCTTGCTGTGCCTTCTGGGAGAGGGTACTTAAGATGCGGACATCACGTGCATGGTCCTTGTCCTCCTGACCAGCCCCCAGGACACCTATGGCCTGGGGTGCGGATCCACCCAACTTTCCGTCTCGGGGCTGGCTATCTCGAGGCAAGGAAACTAAATGAAGGATTCTGGTCCAGTGCCGTCTCAGGTTGGGGAGAGGCCCAGCAACTTTGAAGTTATCCAGGGGAGGACTCTTCGGGAGAAGACCATGCAAGGGTTGGCTTCTCAACAAGAGCCTGGCAAAGCTGAAGGACCTAACCGAAATCAATCTTGTGCGATATCGCCGGACCGGCTGCAAGATACTGGTACCACAAGAGTGTTCTACAAATATTCAAGTTTCCTTGTTCCTGTTCTATAACAAAGTCTGTGGCACAGACTTGTTCCTGACCCTGTTGGCTGCTAGGCCTGGTGAGAGAAGGACTATCCTATTAGGGTGAAGATCCAGCTGTGAATGCCTGTTCTCTGGATTTATTCAAAGTAAGAGAGTTCTCCTATACTGTCTTTGAAATTAAGAGTACCTGGACTTTTCACATAAACCCTCTGATCCTATACTGAGTGACTGTTTGTTAACTACGTTTTTGCAAATAAAAATCCCATCAAACCCGACGCTCCTTCGGGAGTCAGTGCTACACCTATATAAAAACTGTCAAAGCACAGAGCAGGCATACGGCAGGAAGCCTCCCAAGAGGCAAGAGCATTTTTTTTCCGGTTTCGGCGGGCAACGTGATTGATGATGGATGTACATCGAGGGACATTAATTTTTTATTTTTTTAATAAAGGGCTTGTCAAAAACTGTCTCTTGTAGTTATTACTTTTGTACACTTTTTTTGTGAATGGATAGGGGTATGATGCACCTGATACTTAGGTACACAGGGGGGCTGGAATCTGGGGGCCCCCTTGTTAAAGGGGGCTTCCAGATTCCGACAAGCAGACCCCAGAAAACCACAGTCCAGGGTTGTTGAGAAGAGGTCCCTGTCCTCATTAACTTGGGGAAAAGGTGGTTTGTGGGCCTGTGGCCTGGTATGGTTGAGGATGTGTGGCGGTCACTTGCCCCCCCCCTTTTTCCTGACTTGCCATGTTGCATGCCCGGTTAAGGGTCTGGTATGGATTTTGAAGGGCCCCACGTTGTTTTTCTTTTTAAATTTTGTCATGGGGTTCACCTTAAAATCCATACCATACCCTAAGGGCCTGGTATGACTTGATGGGGGACCCCACACCGTTTTTTCTTTAATTTTTTTTTACCGGAACTTTTTTTATATTCAGCTGTCAATGGGGAAACTCATTGACAGCTGATGCATCATTGGTTGTTAAGGACACTGCGGCCGGCTTCCCGTCCCTGCTCCTCAACTACCAACTTACACTGCACCCTGATTGGGCAAAGCGTTCTCCAACACAGGAGATAACAGTACTGTAGCTGGAATTTGTGTCGGGGAGGGAGCTTAAAGGGAGATTAGCAGAGAACTTGTCTATTCAGAGTACAGCTCTGCATGTTTCTTCATTCCTCTGCCTATATGGAGTGTATGGAAAACCTATGTAGGGAGATTTGTTTAATCTCTGTGTATTCTCTGAGGCTGTTCACTTCACTGTGTATAGGAGAGGGTTTACAACCACTTTAACACATTAAGTGGAAGAGTAGAGACCACTAAGACCTCTATAAAAAGTTTAATTTTGTTTCTACTTTTGTGTTTTTCCCCTCCCTTCAGTCCCTGTCCCAGTGCCATAACAGGAAGTGATAGAAAATCTCACCAATGTGAATACAATAAGTAAGAAAAGTTTGATAGATGTTTTATCTGCACACGTGCTATCCAAAAAAAAAAAAAATAGTGGGAGTTCTACTCTAAATTAAATAAGCCTTAAAATTATTTAAAAAGCTAAAATGATTATTGTGTACTATATAGTAGTATAATATAAACAAATGTATTGATTCCTACATTTAGAATGAAATACTGAGAACATTTACATTCTATATCATTTTGGTGATAAATACAGGAATGTAAAAGTTATTTTATACAAATTATACCAAATACTATTCCTACTGCTAATTATACTAATAAAGTTAGTATACTACTATTCCTACTGCTAATTATACTAATACTCCTTTATAACAGGAATAATAATAATAATAACAACCATAATATAAAATAATAATACTTTGATAAAAAAAAAAGATAACCAGTGGGGTTACAAACATTTGTAGTGCATTTATTTACTTATTTATTTAATTCATTTATGTCATCAATTTCCTCTTCAGGTTATATTATGTAACTGCCTGGGAACAAAATCAGAGAACTTGGCATCAACTCAGAAAGTGTTGAAAACTGCATTAAGACTGAGCGATCAAAAAATACAGGGAAAATAAATAAATAAATGAAAATAAACTACTACATGTTGTGTCAATTTGTACTTGGTGTGAATTAAGTATTTGAGCAGACAGTGTTTCCTTGGAGGGAGTGTCCCTCTGACCAGCCCCCCTTCTTTCTGCAGTGTCATCCATATCTGAGGTCACCCATTAAATAGGAGCTGCACAGCCTCCCTTTATCAGTGCCTTGCAGGACTAGACAAGAGCATAGCCACAGCTCTGCCATCATGTCTTTCGACACTAATATGAGGTTTAAATTTTCCATATTGGCTATTGCTCTTCAGACAATAGTAATAATTTTATTTGGGGTATTTGTGCGATATAGTACTGAGGACCACTCAACATCTCACAATGCCACGCTCAAAGATGACACCTTCATTAATCTATATCCATGTGAGTAGAAAAAAGTCTGCGTAATATTTTGTTTATTTTTATTTTTTTATGTAAAGAAATATGTAAAATAATTAACTAACTTGCACTTTATAACAGGTAAATGCACAAAAAGTTAAGTGAATATATATATCTATATATCAATATCTTTATATATATATATATATATATATATATATATATATATATATATATATATATATATATATATAAATTCACGTAACTTTTTGTACATTTACCTGTTATGGAAATGTAAGTTAGTTAATTATTTGACATATTTGTTTACGTAAAAAAAAAAATATTTTATATTATTGTTATTATTATTATTTTTTAGTAGCAGTCATTGCGATAGCATGTTTGTATTATTATTTGTATTGTATTGTATTATTATTTTTTTTATTATTTATTTTTTATTATTATTATTGCTGCTATTGACTTTATGATGACAATGATGATGATCATTCTTAGTAGTAGTAATAGTAGTGGCAGTAGAAGTTGTAGAAGGTTTTTTTTTTTTTATTATTGCTTGTTTTTATTATGAATATTATTATTATAATTATTTTTATTATTATTATTATTATTAGTAGTAGTAGTAGTAGTAGTAATAGTCATCGTAGTTTTAGTACCAATAGTGCTATTGTTGCTTTAGTGTTATATTTTGTTAAATAATAATAATACTTTGTAACTGGGGAAAGGGGAAATGACTATAGACCCTAGACAGGTGTAACTGAACAAAATATGTAATTAATTCTATCTAAAGAACTTATTTTGCTGCCCTGGGTTAGAAAATTGCTTACCAAGAAAAATGTTATTTAAATCATTTTTCATGATGATTGTTTAAAGCGATATTAAACCACAAACCGAAAATAAGATATTTTGCAGCTTACCAATCATTAGATGTGATGGCTGCATTTGTTTTCTTTCTTTTTTTTCCCTCTGGTTTCACCTGATAACTCTGCCATTATCACCTCCTGTATTAGAGAGCCTACACTCTGGATGAAGGAGAAACAGAGACACCTTTGGACAGCAGTATTGTCAGTCTGGAAGCAGGGGGGTGTTGTGTGTGCTAGCACATTTAAATACACTAACACATTAAATCCAAACTCCAGATAACACTTTTTAAGCAGTTACAGCAAACATTTTTATTTTGGGGGGAGGAATAAAGAGTTGACATAAATTAATAAAAACGGATCATTTTAAGCACCCCTGTCAATGGGAAATTGCTTGTCTCAACCCTCTAACTCCTACATCTGCAGAACAGCTTACTCTGTTAAAAAAAAAAAAAAAAAAGACTTACTTGGCAGATCACCAGATGAAAAAAATAAAAAAAAGTTTATAAAAGAAAACAAATGCAGCCATCACATCTAAGAACTGGTAGGCTACAAGCATATACATGGTTGCTTTTGGGTTTAATACAGCTTTAAAGTAAATATGTGACAAGAGAAATTCAGAAGTTGCCATTGCCGATTATCTTCTGAAAATTATAGCTACTTGGTTGTCATGTTAATCCTTAAGCTTCAATACATTCTTAGTTGTTGTCCAACATGCAAATGAGGTAAGCAGCAGGGAAGTCATGTTCTTTATATGCACTTGTGTTTAAAGTCAGTGACTCAAACTGAAGCATGTCATGTTTTCTCATGATAGAACTAAAAGGAAATAAAAAAATAATAATAATTAATTTTTCGATGGAGCATGGGATGGTTATAACCCCTGTCAATTATTTTTTTAAATTTTTTTTTCATTTGTGTCCCATTTGAGAAATTTCCCTTCACTTCTTGTCCCATAGCCACTAGAAACGTGCACAATTGAAAAGTGTTTAGTTTTGGATTCATTCAATAAAGCGGGAGTCCGCCGGGAGTTCCGCCATTTTTTTTTTTTAAAAGCCAGCAGCTACAAATACTGCAGCTGCTGACTTTTAAAATAGTGACACTTACCCGCCCAGCGCGCCCGCGATGTCGGCACCCGAAGCCGATCTCTCGATCGTCTCTCTGGTGCTGCCGCCGCCATCTTGGGTATGGAAATCAGTAAGTGGAGCCTTTCGGCTTAATTTCCCGGTTCTCTACTGCGCATGCGCGAGTCGCGCTGCACAATAAGGATGGTCCCTGCTGTCTCTGGGATCCGTGTGTTTCCCAGCAGGCAGCGGGGACTTTCGGAAAGGGGCGTGGATTCTGCGGAAAGGGGCGTACCTTCTGCAGAATCTACGCCGGAAGTGGGTGCAGATACCTGTACTGTACAGGTACCTGCACCCCCTCCCCCCTGAAAGGTGCCAATTGTGGCGCCGGAGGGGGGGAGGGTTCCAATGAGCGGAAGGTCCACTTTAGGGTAGACCTCCGCTTTAAGTTTAAAATTTCGTTTAGTCATTTTCGTTATGTTCGAATGATTCATTTTTAGAATTTATTTTGTATATTCAAATTTATTTCAAATATTCGGATTAATTTCATATATTTGGATTTGTTTCATATATATATGTTGTCCTGCATTTTCATATTTTTGGAAGCTATTTCGGAAGACTGGCTGTATTCGTTTTAACATGTTCATTTGTTATTTTGGGAGATTACTTATACACTCTGCAACAAAGATATGATCTGACACAGCCCCAGTAACAGGCCTCCATCTCTTATATACATATGTATGCAAAAAACTATGGTCATAGGACTTTGTGTGAGACCAGTCACCTAATAAAGTCATGGTACAAAAAATCTATAAAATAGAAATTGATTTATTATACAAACAGAATTAAAAAAAGTTCTCTAAATACACAATGCAATTGTTGAAACAAATTCCATTAGAAGCTGACATTCATATAATTAATAAAATAATTTCATAATATATGGATACATGATGGCATTTGTAAGTGGGTACATGATAAATATAGGCTATACCACATGAGGCTGTTTTTACATAAAAGAACGCTACGCGTTTCGAGGATCCATCCTATCGTCAGGAGTGTAATGTCAAAGATATCTATAAATATAGATGGTGTATTAACCACTTGCTGACAGCTTGCCACCGATATACATCGGCACAATGGCAACGGTGGGCAAATGGGCGTACCTGTACATCCACTTTAATTGGCATGACCATGCCTGCAGACTCGGTGCCCGCCAGTGTCCTGCAATCATGTCACGGAGCTGCAGAACAGGGTGATGCCTATGTAAACAAGCCATTTCCCCGTTCTCTATAGTGACATGTCATCGGGAACAGTGATCGATGTCATGTGAGTGGAAGCCCACCCCCCCATAGTTAGAATCACTCCCTAGGACACACTTAACCCCTTGATCTCCCCTAGTGTTTAACCCCTTCTATGCCAGTGTCATTTATGCAGTAATCAGTGCATTTTTATAGCACTGATCGATGTATAAATGACAATGGTCCCAAAAAAGTGTCAAAAGTGTCCGATGTATCCGCCATAATGTCGCAGTCATGATAAAAATCACAGATCACCGCCATTACTAATATAAAAAAAAAAAACGAATACTAAAAATGCCATAAAACTATCCTCTATTTTGTAGATGCTCTAACAATTGAGCAAACCAATCAATATACTCATATTGTGATTTTTTTACCAAAAATATGTAGAAGAATACATATCGGCCTAAACTGAGGAAAAAAATAGTTTTTTTATATATTTTGGGGGGATATTTACTATAGCAAAAAATATTGCTTTTTTTTCAAAATTGTCACTCTTTTTTTGTTTATAGCGCAAACAATAAAATCTCAGAGGTGATAAAATACCACCAAAAGAAAGCTCTATTTGTGGAGAAAAAAAGGACGTAAATTTTGTTTGGTTGCAACATCGCACGACCGCGCAATTGTCAGTTAAAGCGACACAGTGCCGGATCGCAAAAAGTGCTCTGGTCAGGAAGGGGGTAAA
Organism: Lithobates pipiens; assembly: GCF_037356315.1. Taxonomy (NCBI): domain Eukaryota; kingdom Metazoa; phylum Chordata; class Amphibia; order Anura; family Ranidae; genus Lithobates; species Lithobates pipiens. The sequence continues at coordinate 573,906,015 of NW_027507758.1, forward strand.
ATCTTCTGGGGCTGAAGCGATTAATGGGGATTCCCTGTGTTGAAAAAAGAAGGGAGGATATTGGAAAAACAAGGGGTCTAAGCCCCCGTACACACGGTCGGACATTCCGACAACAAAATCCGTCAGATTTTTTCCATGGCACTTTGTCTGATCGGAATTCTCTACAAATGATCGGAAAATGTCAGATCGGATTTTGTTGTCGGAAAATTTGAGGTCCTGATCTCAAATTTTTTCCGTCGATAGAGCCCACACACAATCGGATTTTCCGACAATATAATCCGATCGGACTGTCAGAATTTCCGACCGTGTGTCCAGGGCATTACACTTACATGTCAGCCCATGGAATAAATGATGGCCCAGCTGCTAAAACGAAAGACGGGGGTGTCCAATATGATGCCAGCCCCAGGGCTGAGGCAGGAGACCAAGAGAACAGCCAATAAGCAGGACCTCCCCATCTTTCTTTTTAGTAGCTGGGCCATCATTTATTCTATGAGCTGACATGTAAGTGTTAGACCCCTTTTTTTTCCAATATCTTTATGTCTTTGTTCAACATAGGGAATCCCCATTAATAGATTATCTTTTACCATCTATATTTATAGATATCTTTGACATTACACTCCTGACGAGAGGATGGATCCTCGAAATGCTCTACTCGTTTCGAGGATCCATCCTCTAGTCAGGAATGTAATGTCAAAGATATCTATAAATATAGATATAGAAATTATATCAAAATTTTCTGTACCCGTTTACAAATGCCATCATTTTTCTGTATATTATGAAATTATTTTATTAATTATTTGAATGTCAGTTTCTAATGGAATTTGTTTCAACAATTGCATCATGCATTTGGAGAATTTTTTTTTTATAATAAATCAATTTCTATTTTAAGTGACTGACCTCACACAAAGTCCCATAACCATAGTTCTTTGCATACATACTTATGTACTCTGGGATGGATGGTGGGGGATCCATCAGAATATCTGAAACAGAACATTAAGAATTGAACAAAATTTATTTCAGATTCATTCACTATGTTATGATTCAGAGATTTGGATGGATCCATCTCCATCTAACCCAAACACAATATTTAGGAATCATCTTATTTCACTTGTATACTTTACTGTATTAATTTTAACATGTTTCCAGACCATACGAAGCATGTTTTTTATAATAATGAAAAATGTTAAAGCTCTTGGCAAAAGTTTGTAGAATTCACCTCCGTAATATCTCTAAAATTTGCCCTTGTTTAACAAATGAAACCACCAAGCTCCTCTTCACTCCCATGTTATCTCTCGCCTTGACTATTGCAACTCCCTACTCATTGGCCTGCCTCTCCATAGGCTATCCCCTCTTCAGTCTATCATGAATGCTGCGGGCAGACTTATACACCTTACCAACCGCTCAGTGTCTGCCAACTCTCTCCTCCAATCCCTACATTGGCTCCAAATCACCCAGCAAATTCAATTCAAAATACTAACCACAACACTCAAAGCCATTCACAACTCTGCCTGAGCCTCATCACCAATCTTGTCTCCAAATATCACCCAAATCGTCCCCTCCGCTCTTCTCAAGACCTCCTAATCTCAAGCTCTCTCGTCTCCTCCTCCCATGCTCGTCTTCAGGATTTCTCTAGAGCCTCTCCCATCCTCTGGAACTCGCTACCTCCACTGGTCCGGCTTTCCCCTACTCTTGCTACCTTCAGGCGATCCCTGAAAACTCATCTCTTCGGGGAAGCCTATCATGTCAACTAATCTCCTACCACTTCCATCAGCTCTTTCCCCACAGTTATAACCTTTTGTACCATCTGCCCCACTCTATTAGATTGTAAGCTCTTCTGAGCAGGGCCCTTGTGTTTTATTGTATTGTAACTGTATTGTCTCCATTTATATTGTAGAGTGCTGCATAAATTGTTGGCGCTTTATAAATCCTGTATAGTGATGGACGAACTTCCGACGGGACGTTTCGCGAACGCGAAATGCGAACGGACCCAAACGTTCGCGAAACCGACCGTTCGCCGCGGGCCCCATTGACTTCAATGGGAGGCGAACTTTGCAAACCTTCATGTCGAATTTGCGGCCACGTGGTAATTATTAGGGGGTAAAACGTAGTCCCACCATCTGGACAATGACATAATACATGTATGAGGTGAATTTGGGATCGATAACTACAAGCATTTTTATTTTATTTGGGAAATTGTTCTAACAATTCAGGACTATGGAGCTAATGAAGGCAATGGAGGAGAGGGAAGGTCAGGGACCAGGGTAGGCAAAGAAGAGGGTGCAGGAGATGATCACCAGCAGCGTGACATACCGGAATGACACATGCACCGTGATAGAGGCATCTGACAGCAGCACCGTAATACAGAGCACTGACAGCAGCACCGTGACATACAGCGCTGACAGCAGCACCGTGACATACAGCGCTGACAGCAGCACCGTGACATACAGCGCTGACAGCAGCACCGTGACATACAGCGCTGACAGCAGCACCGTGACATACAGCGCTGACAGCAGCACCGTGACATACAGCGCTGACAGCAGCACCGTGACATACAGCGCTGACAGCAGCACCGTGACATACAGCGCTGACAGCAGCACCGTGACATACAGCGCTGACAGCAGCACCGTGACATACAGCGCTGACAGCAGCACCGTGACATACAGCGCTGACAGCAGCACCGTGACATACAGCACTGACAGCAGCACCGTAAGCAGCCCCAGGAGGAAGTCAGCACAGCACAGGGATGGTGTGATCCCCTCATAATAAGAACCCCCAGGAGGAAGTCAGCACAGCACAGGGATAGTGTGATCCCTTCATAATAAGAACCCCCAGGAGGAAGTCAGCACAGCACAGGGATATCATAAGCAGCCCCAGTAGAAATATGACACCGCTCAACCTCTTCAAAGAGGAGGGTAGGGGCATATAGTACGGTGTGCTTTTTTGGGTCAAGGAAGTGAGCCAAATGAATTAAGAAGGTCTGTGTGCTTGATTAAAAAAATAGTTTATAGACATATACATGGTCTACTGGTCACATGTGTTGAATTCCTCCGAGATCCATGCCTCATTCATTTTTAGAAATGTGAGGTAGTTAACACTGTGGTGAGCTAGGCGAGTACGCTTATCGGTCACAATCCCCCCTGCTGCGCTGAACGTCCTTTCGGACAGGACACTGGATGAGGGGCAAGCCAACAGTTCGATTGCAAATTGGGCAAGCTCTGGCCAGAGGTCAAGCCTGCCCACCCAGTAGTCTAGGGGTTCATCACTCCTCAGAGCGTCCACATCGGCCGTTAACCCAATGTAGTCGGACACCTGACGGTCTAGGCGTTCCCTGATGCTGGATCCGGATGACACCTGTCGATGGGTCGGCTGAAAGAATGACCTCATATCCGAAGTCACCAACACATCTTCAAACCGGCCTCTTCTTGCAGGCGCTGTTGGATTGGTACCCGCAAATCCTTCTCTGGGAGTGGGAATTGCTCCTCTGCCAGCGCACGCAAAAGCAGAATGCAGCATTTCTCGAAGCAAGGCCTGGAAGTGCTGCATTCTGACAGCCCTCTGCGACGGCGGTAACATTTCCGCCATTTTGTGTTTGTACCGGGGGTCTAAGTACGTTGCCACCCAGTACTGGTCCTTGACCCTCATGCTTTTTATACGGGGGTCCCTATTAAAACACTGGAGCATGAAGGCCCCCATTTGCACTAAAGTGGAAGCGGTGTGGTGGCCTGGCTCCTGCTCATCATCCAGGATAATGTCGTCCTCTTCATTCTCCTCTCCCCATCCTCGCACAACAGGGATCCCAGAAAGGTTTAAAGCATGCTCTTCTTGCTCCTGCTCATCCGCCCCGGCACCATCCTCCTCTGACTCCTCATCAGACTCCTGTTGTTGACTTGTCTCAGATAGAGTAGCCCCCCCTGGGAATTCATCCAGCATTGCGACTTCCTCATCTTCCCGCTCCTGCTCCTCCACAGCCTGATCAATGACACGACGCAATGCACGCTCCAGAAAGAAGGCATAAGGTACCATGTCACTGATGGCGCCATGGCTGCGACTGACCAGTTTGGTGATCTCCTCAAATGGCCGCAGAAGTCTGCATGTGTCGCGCATGAGCAGCCACTGGCGCGGTGAAAAAAAACCCAGCTCCCCAGAACCGTTTCTTTCGCAGAGTTCATACAGGTAGACGTTAACTGCACGTTTCTGCTGGAGCAGCCTATCAAGCATATAGAAGGTTGAGTTCCATCGCGTCGGGCAATCGCAAATAAGACGTCTGACCGGCAGATGGTGTCGCCGCTGAATGTCAGCAAGGCGAGCCATGGCCGTGTAAGATCTTCTGAAATGGGCCGAGATTTTCCTTGCCTGCCGCAAGATGTCCTGGACCCCAGGGTATTTGACAAGGAATCGCTGCACGACCAAGTTTAAGACGTGTGCCATGCACGGCACGTGCGTGATTTTGCCCTGTTTCAATGCGCTAAGCAGATTGGCACCGTTGTCACACACCACTTTACCAACTGTCAAATTGAGCGGTGTTAGCCACTCATCTGCCTGTGAACGCAAAGCTGAAAGGAGTGCCGGGCCAGTGTGGCTCTTTGCTTCCAGGCACAACAGACGCAGCACGGCATGGCAACGTCTCACCTGGCATGTGGAATAGGTTCTGGGGAGCTTGGGCGGTGCAGTGGAAGAGACGCTAGCAGCGGAAAAGGAGGAGGCAGCTGAGGAGGAGAGGGAGGAGGATGGAGTAGGAGGAGGAGAAGAAGAGTCAGGCCTGCATGCAATCCGTGGCGGTAAAACCAAATCTACACGGGTGCCACGGGTTACATGCTTGACGGCCGTCAGAAGGTTCACCCAGTGGGCAGTAAAACTGATATACCTTCCCTGCCCGTGTTTGCTAGACCACGTGTCTGTGGTCAGATGTATCTTGGCACCGACACTGTGTGCCAGAGATACATTCACTTGCCGCTGAACATGGCCATATAGCTCTGGGATGCCCTTCTCTGAGAAATACTTCCTTCCTGGGACCTTCCATTGTGGTGTTCCAATGGCCACAAATTTGCGAAAGGCCTCCGAGTCCACCAGTTTATATGGCAGTAGTTGGCGGGCTATGAGTTCTGACAAGCCAGCCGCCAACCGTTGGGCAAGAGGGTTATCCGGCATCATCATTTTTTTACGCTCAAACATTAGGCCCACGGAAGCCTGCCTTTTTGCAGAAAAATGTGAGCTTGGCGTGATGGAAGGTGGAGTGGAGGACAATTGTGAGGAGAGAGGAGAAGGAGAAGTAGAAGACGAGGCTGGACGGTGAGAGCCTGCAGTGTGGCTTTGTGTGTTCCGTTGCTCCCACTGGGCTCGGTGATGGCTGCTCATGTGCCTTCTTAAGGCGGTCGTCCCTAGGTGAGTATTGGGCTTACCGCGACTAACGCGTTGACTGCAAAGATTGCAGATGGCAACGCTATTGTCAGCAGCGGACACGTTAAAAAAAGCCCACACTGCGGAGCCATGTGCCGGTGTCCTGGGAGCGCCAGATGTGACCGTACATGGTCGATGACTCGCTCCTGATACATTTGCAGTCTGCTTTGTCCCTGCTGTGCAATGTAAGTCATTGCTGCTTCTCCTCCCTATCTGCTGGTCCATATCTCCCTCTGAACTCCCCTCCTCTTCCTCTCTTGTGGGCACCCACGTGACATCACTAGACACGTCATCATCAACGTCACCTTCCCCACCGCTATAAGTAGAGATCTCGGAGTAGGCAGCAACACCGGGGACCAACCTCCTCCTTGGGCTGATCTGGGTACTGGCGTCAGACTGCTGAGTAGCGCTTGTTGCTACCTCCTCTTCCTGATCCAATACCAAGAGTGGCTGCGCATCAGAAATGTCCTCTTGATATGGATCGGAAAATAATTCCAGTGACTCAAGCGGAAGGTATGTGGTGGTGGTGGTGGTGGTCGTGTTGTTGGTGGTAGTGTCTTTGGGGGTGCACATAGCAGAGAGTGAAGAAGAGGGTGCAGATCGAGAGGATGAGGAGGGTGCAGAAGAGTAAGGCTGAGCGAGCCACTCAACCAAGTCTGGTGCATCCTTTAAAGTAATTGAACGCACCTTCTGCAACTTCCCACTTTGGCTCAAGCCTGTTGCTCCTGCCCTACCCCTACCACCCCTGCGGAAGGGCCTGCCTCTTCCTCTGCATGTCATTTTTTAAATGACCCTGTGACAAAACTCTTAGTCCCTATACCGCTGAAGGACTGCTGCAGTATAGGTGAGCGGTCAGCAGTGGTGCACGTCAACCCTATCTATTGTGGACCTATAGCGGTCCTTACAGAACAGCAGACTGTACCGCACTCAAGCCTATGTACCGTAGCACCCTATACCAAGTTACCAGTCCTTATAAGAACTTTTGTGGACCAAGCAGGTTGTGTATTAGTGTTTAGCAGACTGTACGTCAGTCCCTATACCGCTGAAGGACTGCTGCAGTATAGGGCAGCGGTCAGCAGTGGTGCACGTCAACCCTATCTATTGTGGACCGATAGCGGTCCTTACAGAACAGCAGACTGTACCGCACTCAAGCCTATGTACCGTAGCACCCTATACCAAGTTACCAGTCCTTATAAGAACTTTTGTGGACCAAGCAGGTTGTGTATTAGTGTTTAGCAGACTGTACGTCAGTCCCTATACCGCTGAAGGACTGCTGCAGTATAGGGCAGCGGTCAGCAGTGGTGCACGTCAACCCTATCTATTGTGGACCGATAGCGGTCCTTACAGAACAGCAGACTGTACCGCACTCAAGCCTATGTACCGTAGCACCCTATACCAAGTTACCAGTCCTTATAAGAACTTTTGTGGACCAAGCAGGTTGTGTATTAGTGTTTAGCAGACTGTACGTCAGTCCCTATACCGCTGAAGGACTGCTGCAGTATAGGGCAGCGGTCAGCAGTGGTGCACGTCAACCCTATCTATTGTGGACCGATAGCGGTCCTTACAGAACAGCAGACTGTACCGCACTCAAGCCTATGTACCGTAGCACCCTATACCAAGTTACCAGTCCTTATAAGAACTTTTGTGGAACAAGCAGGTTGTGTGTTAGTGATTAGCAGACTGTACGTCAGTCCCTATACCGCTGAAGGACTGCTGCAGTATAGGTGAGCGGTCAGCAGTGGTGCACGTCAACCCTATCTATTGTGGACCGATAGCGGTCCTTACAGAACAGCAGACTGTACCGCACTCAAGCCTATGTACCGTAGCACCCTATACCAAGTTACCAGTCCTTATAAGAACTTTTGTGGACCAAGCAGGTTGTGTATTAGTGTTTAGCAGACTGTACGTCAGTCCCTATACCGCTGAAGGACTGCTGCAGTATAGGGCAGCGGTCAGCAGTGGTGCACGTCAACCCTATCTATTGTGGACCGATAGCGGTCCTTACAGAACAGCAGACTGTACCGCACTCAAGCCTATGTACCGTAGCACCCTATACCAAGTTACCAGTCCTTATAAGAACTTTTGTGGAACAAGCAGGTTGTGTATTAGTGTTTAGCAGACTGTACGTCAGTCCCTATACCGCTGAAGGACTGCTGCAGTATAGGTGAGCGGTCAGCAGTGGTGCACGTCAACCCTATCTATTGTGGACCGATAGCGGTCCTTACAGAACAGCAGACTGTACCGCACTCAAGCCTATGTACCGTAGCACCCTATACCAAGTTACCAGTCCTTATAAGAACTTTTGTGGAACAAGCAGGTTGTGTGTTAGTGATTAGCAGACTGTACGTCAGTCCCTATACCGCTGAAGGACTGCTGCAGTATAGGTGAGCGGTCAGCAGTGGTGCACGTCAACCCTATCTATTGTGGACCGATAGCGGTCCTTACAGAACAGCAGACTGTACCGCACTCAAGCCTATGTACCGTAGCACCCTATACCAAGTTACCAGTCCTTATAAGAACTTTTGTGGAACAAGCAGGTTGTGTATTAGTGTTTAGCAGACTGTACGTCAGTCCCTATACCGCTGAAGGACTGCTGCAGTATAGGTGAGCGGTCAGCAGTGGTGCACGTCAACCCTATCTATTGTGGACCGATAGCGGTCCTTACAGAACAGCAGACTGTACCGCACTCAAGCCTATGTACCGTAGCACCCTATACCAAGTTACCAGTCCTTATAAGAACTTTTGTGGAACAAGCAGGTTGTGTGTTAGTGATTAGCAGACTGTACGTCAGTCCCTATACCGCTGAAGGACTGCTGCAGTATAGGTGAGCGGTCAGCAGTGGTGCACGTCAACCCTATCTATTGTGGACCGATAGCGGTCCTTACAGAACAGCAGACTGTACCGCACTCAAGCCTATGTACCGTAGCACCCTATACCAAGTTACCAGTCCTTATAAGAACTTTTGTGGAACAAGCAGGTTGTGTATTAGTGTTTAGCAGACTGTACGTCAGTCCCTATACCGCTGAAGGACTGCTGCAGTATAGGTGAGCGGTCAGCAGTGGTGCACGTCAACCCTATCTATTGTGGACCGATAGCGGTCCTTACAGAACAGCAGACTGTACCGCACTCAAGCCTATGTACCGTAGCACCCTATACCAAGTTACCAGTCCTTATAAGAACTTTTGTGGACCAAGCAGGTTGTGTATTAGTTTTTAGCAGACTGTACGTCAGTCCCTATACCGCTGAAGGACTGCTGCAGTATAGGTGAGCGGTCAGCAGTGGTGCACGTCAACCCTATCTATTGTGGACCGATAGCGGTCCTTACAGAACAGCAGACTGTACCGCACTCAAGCCTATGTACCGTAGCACCCTATACCAAGTTACCAGTCCTTATAAGAACTTTTGTGGAACAAGCAGGTTGTGTATTAGTGTTTAGCAGACTGTACGTCAGTCCCTATACCGCTGAAGGACTGCTGCAGTATAGGTGAGCGGTCAGCAGTGGTGCACGTCAACCCTATCTATTGTGGACCGATAGCGGTCCTTACAGAACAGCAGACTGTACCGCACTCAAGCCTATGTACCGTAGCACCCTATACCAAGTTACCAGTCCTTATAAGAACTTTTGTGGAACAAGCAGGTTGTGTGTTAGTGATTAGCAGACTGTACGTCAGTCCCTATACCGCTGAAGGACTGCTGCAGTATAGGTGAGCGGTCAGCAGTGGTGCACGTCAACCCTATCTATTGTGGACCGATAGCGGTCCTTACAGAACAGCAGACTGTACCGCACTCAAGCCTATGTACCGTAGCACCCTATACCAAGTTACCAGTCCTTATAAGAACTTTTGTGGAACAAGCAGGTTGTGTATTAGTGTTTAGCAGACTGTACGTCAGTCCCTATACCGCTGAAGGACTGCTGCAGTATAGGTGAGCGGTCAGCAGTGGTGCACGTCAACCCTATCTATTGTGGACCGATAGCGGTCCTTACAGAACAGCAGACTGTACCGCACTCAAGCCTATGTACCGTAGCACCCTATACCAAGTTACCAGTCCTTATAAGAACTTTTGTGGACCAAGCAGGTTGTGTATTAGTTTTTAGCAGACTGTACGTCAGTCCCTATACCGCTGAAGGACTGCTGCAGTATAGGGCAGCGGTCAGCAGTGGTGCACGTCAACCCTATCTATTGTGGACCGATAGCGGTCCTTACAGAACAGCAGACTGTACCGCACTCAAGCCTATGTACCGTAGCACCCTATACCAAGTTACCAGTCCTTATAAGAACTTTTGTGGAACAAGCAGGTTGTGTGTTAGTGATTAGCAGACTGTACGTCAGTCCCTATACCGCTGAAGGACTGCTGCAGTATAGGGCAGCGGTCAGCAGTGGTGCACGTCAACCCTATCTATTGTGGACCGATAGCGGTCCTTACAGAACAGCAGACTGTACCGCACTCAAGCCTATGTACCGTAGCACCCTATACCAAGTTACCAGTCCTTATAAGAACTTTTGTGGAACAAGTGAGTTGTGAATGTTTAGCAGACTGCAGCAGAAGGGCAGCAGTCAAGTATAATATCCTTTCTATATTTGGAAGAAAGAATATTATACATGTACAAGCCTATTACTGTACCACTGATACCAGTCCTGAAAAGAACCTTTGTGGAACTAATAATAACAGCAAGTCTTTAAAATTACCCTCACTGCCTGACAACACTGCTTCCTTCCTGTCCCTATACAAATTGGCAAAAAAAGAGAACGATTAGTGGTTACTGGAACAGCTCTTTTGTGGACCTTGATAGTAACAGCTAATGATGATGATGATGATGATGATGATGAAAGACTAATCTGGCTGTCCCTGTAGCATACACCGTCCTTTCCCTTTCTCTAAACTAACAAAAGACACTCAGGCTGCTGCAAGAATCAGCAGCACAGCAAACCTATCAACACCTAACACCTATACCAGTCCTGAAAAGAACTTTTGTGTACCAAATAGCTAGTGGTTTATCTCTCCCTACTCCACACAGGAACCTGTCCCTATCTTAACAGAAGAAAGAATGTAAAATGGCCACCGGATCGGGTGTATTTATAGGTTAGGGGGAATGTACAAGTGTCCATGTGCTGTCATGTCTCAATTGGCTGTCCTGTATCACATGATAAACGTGTCACCAAAGGTTAAAGTTCTTGTATACATTAAACACGTAAGTCCGCCGCGGCGAACGACGGAAAAAGGCGTTCGAACGTGCGGACCGCGAATGTCGGAAATTCGCCGCGAAACGACCGCCGGGCGAACCGTTCGGCCATCACTAATCCTGTATAATAATAATAATAATAATAATTTCTCTCCACTCTACCTAAAACTAAAAAGTTTTGCCTTTAACTGTACGTTACCTTCCAAATTTACATTTTTTGAGTTTCTTATTTCTTATGCAACTAAAGATACTAATTATTTTTGTGTGTTTTTTTTTTTTTTAAACTGAGTAATAAATATTACTGCCACAATGAAAATATTTCTTATCACAGGAAATACTCCACAACAAACCCACTTGGCTGTCTAATTTCATCCACACAACAGGATTTCCTTTTCAGTGATAGTTTTTGCAATTGCTGACGTTTAAATGCTAAGAGCTTTGCCCTCAGTTTATACAAAGAGTGACTTTCCAGAATGTGTTGACATGTATTGCTCTCCTAATGGATGTTACATAATTCACTCTTGAAGGTACAACATTAGTGATGGACGAACTTCCGACGGGACGTTTCGCGAACGCGAAACGCGAACGGGCACAAACGTTCGCGAAAACGACCGTTCGCCGCGGGCTCCATTGACTTCAATGGGAGGCGAATTTCGCAAACCTTTAGGTCGAATTTGCGGCCACGGGGTAATTATTAGGGGGTAGCACGTAGTCCCACCACCTGGACAATAGCATAATACATGTATGAGGTGAATTTGGGATCGATAACTACAAGCATTTTTTTTTTATTTGGGAAATTGTTCTGACAATTCAGGACTATGGAGCTAATGAAGGCAATGGAGGAGAGGGAAGGTCAGGGACCAGGGTAGGCAAACAAGAGGGTGCAGGAGATACAGAGCACTGACAGCAGCACCGTAATACAGAGCACTGACATCAGCACCGTGACATACAGCGCTGACAGCAGCTCCGTGACATACAGCGCTGACAGCAGCTCCGTGACATACAGCGCTGACAGCAGCTCCGTGACATACAGCGCTGACAGCAGCTCCGTGACATACAGCGCTGACAGCAGCTCCGTGACATACAGCGCTGACAGCAGCACCGTGACATACAGCGCTGACAGCAGCTCCGTGACATACAGCGCTGACAGCAGCTCCGTGACATACAGCGCTGACAGCAGCTCCGTGACATACAGCGCTGACAGCAGCTCCGTGACATACAGCGCTGACAGCAGCTCCGTGACATACAGCGCTGACAGCAGCACCGTGACATACAGCGCTGACAGCAGCTCCGTGACATACAGCGCTGACAGCAGCTCCGTGACATACAGCGCTGACAGCAGCTCCGTGACATACAGCGCTGACAGCAGCTCCGTGACATACAGCGCTGACAGCAGCTCCGTGACATACAGCGCTGACAGCAGCTCCGTGACATACAGCGCTGACAGCAGCTCCGTGACATACAGCGCTGACAGCAGCTCCGTGACATACAGCGCTGACAGCAGCTCCGTGACATACAGCGCTGACAGCAGCTCCGTGACATACAGCGCTGACAGCAGCTCCGTGACATACAGCGCTGACAGCAGCTCCGTGACATACAGCGCTGACAGCAGCACCGTAAGCAGCCCCAGGAGGAAGTCAGCACAGCACAGGGATGGTGTGATCCCCTCATAATAAGAACCCCCAGGAGGAAGTCAGCACAGCACAGGGATGGTGGGAGCCCCTCATAATAAGAACACCCAGGAGGAAGTCAGCACAGCACAGGGATGGTGGGAACCCCTCATAATAAGCAGCCCCAGTAGAAATATGACACCGCTCAACCTCTTCAAAGAGGAGGGTAGGGGCATATAGTACGGTGTGCTTTTTTGGGTCAGGGAAGTGAGCCAAATGAATTAAGAAGGTCTGTGTGCTTGATTCCAAAAATTGTTTATAGACATATACATGGTCTACTGATCACATGTGTTGAATTCCTCCGAGATCCATGCCTCATTCATTTTTAGAAATGTGAGGTAGTTAACACTGTGGTGAGCTAGGCGAGTACGCTTATCGGTCACAATCCCCCCTGCTGCGCTGAACGTCCTTTCGGACAGGACACTGGATGAGGGGCAAGCCAACAGTTCGATTGCAAATTGGGCAAGCTCTGGCCAGAGGTCAAGCCTGCCCACCCAGTAGTCTAGGGGTTCATCACTCCTCAGAGCGTCCACATCGGCCGTTAACCCAATGTAGTCGGACACCTGACGGTCTAGGCGTTCCCTGATGCTGGATCCGGATGACACCTGTCGATGGGTCGGCTGAAAGAATGACCTCATATCCGAAGTCACCAACACATCTTCAAACCGGCCTCTTCTTGCAGGCGCTGTTGGATTGGTACCCGCAAATCCTTCTCTGGGAGTGGGAATTGCTCCTCTGCCAGCGCACGCAAAAGCAGAATGCAGCATTTCTCGAAGCAAGGCCTGGAAGTGCTGCATTCTGACAGCCCTCTGCGACGGCGGTAACATTTCCGCCATTTTGTGTTTGTACCGGGGGTCTAAGTACGTTGCCACCCAGTACTGGTCCTTGACCCTCATGCTTTTTATACGGGGGTCCCTATTAAAACACTGGAGCATGAAGGCCCCCATTTGCACTAAAGTGGAAGCGGTGTGGTGGCCTGGCTCCTGCTCATCATCCAGGATAATGTCGTCCTCTTCATTCTCCTCTCCCCATCCTCGCACAACAGGGATCCCAGAAAGGTTTAAAGCATGCTCTTCTTGCTCCTGCTCATCCGCCCCGGCACCATCCTCCTCTGACTCCTCATCAGACTCCTGTTGTTGACTTGTCTCAGATAGAGTAGCCCCCCCTGGGAATTCATCCAGCATTGCGACTTCCTCATCTTCCCGCTCCTGCTCCTCCACAGCCTGATCAATGACACGACGCAATGCACGCTCCAGAAAGAAGGCATAAGGTACCATGTCACTGATGGCGCCATGGCTGCGACTGACCAGTTTGGTGATCTCCTCAAATGGCCGCAGAAGTCTGCATGTGTCGCGCATGAGCAGCCACTGGCGCGGTGAAAAAAAACCCAGCTCCCCAGAACCGTTTCTTTCGCAGAGTTCATACAGGTAGACGTTAACTGCACGTTTCTGCTGGAGCAGCCTATCAAGCATATAGAAGGTTGAGTTCCATCGCGTCGGGCAATCGCAAATAAGACGTCTGACCGGCAGATGGTGTCGCCGCTGAATGTCAGCAAGGCGAGCCATGGCCGTGTAAGATCTTCTGAAATGGGCCGAGATTTTCCTTGCCTGCCGCAAGATGTCCTGGACCCCAGGGTATTTGACAAGGAATCGCTGCACGACCAAGTTTAAGACGTGTGCCATGCACGGCACGTGCGTGATTTTGCCCTGTTTCAATGCGCTAAGCAGATTGGCACCGTTGTCACACACCACTTTACCAACTGTCAAATTGAGCGGTGTTAGCCACTCATCTGCCTGTGAACGCAAAGCTGAAAGGAGTGCCGGGCCAGTGTGGCTCTTTGCTTCCAGGCACAACAGACGCAGCACGGCATGGCAACGTCTCACCTGGCATGTGGAATAGGTTCTGGGGAGCTTGGGCGGTGCAGTGGAAGAGACGCTAGCAGCGGAAAAGGAGGAGGCAGCTGAGGAGGAGAGGGAGGAGGATGGAGTAGGAGGAGGAGAAGAAGAGTCAGGCCTGCATGCAATCCGTGGCGGTAAAACCAAATCTACACGGGTGCCACGGGTTACATGCTTGACGGCCGTCAGAAGGTTCACCCAGTGGGCAGTAAAACTGATATACCTTCCCTGCCCGTGTTTGCTAGACCACGTGTCTGTGGTCAGATGTATCTTGGCACCGACACTGTGTGCCAGAGATACATTCACTTGCCGCTGAACATGGCCATATAGCTCTGGGATGCCCTTCTCTGAGAAATACTTCCTTCCTGGGACCTTCCATTGTGGTGTTCCAATGGCCACAAATTTGCGAAAGGCCTCCGAGTCCACCAGTTTATATGGCAGTAGTTGGCGGGCTATGAGTTCTGACAAGCCAGCCGCCAACCGTTGGGCAAGAGGGTTATCCGGCGTCATCATTTTTTTACGCTCAAACATTAGGCCCACGGAAGCCTGCCTTTTTGCAGAAAAATGTGAGCTTGGCGTGATGGAAGGTGGAGTGGAGGACAATTGTGAGGAGAGAGGAGAAGGAGAAGTAGAAGACGAGGCTGGACGGTGAGAGCCTGCAGTGTGGCTTTGTGTGTTCCGTTGCTCCCACTGGGCTCGGTGATGGCTGCTCATGTGCCTTCTTAAGGCGGTCGTCCCTAGGTGAGTATTGGGCTTACCGCGACTAACGCGTTGACTGCAAAGATTGCAGATGGCAACGCTATTGTCAGCAGCGGACACGTTAAAAAAAGCCCACACTGCGGAGCCATGTGCCGGTGTCCTGGGAGCGCCAGATGTGACCGTACATGGTCGATGACTCGCTCCTGATACATTTGCAGTCTGCTTTGTCCCTGCTGTGCAATGTAAGTCATTGCTGCTTCTCCTCCCTATCTGCTGGTCCATATCTCCCTCTGAACTCCCCTCCTCTTCCTCTCTTGTGGGCACCCACGTGACATCACTAGACACGTCATCATCAACGTCACCTTCCCCACCGCTATAAGTAGAGTAGGCAGCAACACCGGGGACCAACCTCCTCCTTGGGCTGATCTGGGTACTGGCGTCAGACTGCTGAGTAGCGCTTGTTGCTACCTCCTCTTCCTGATCCAATACCAAGAGTGGCTGCGCATCAGAAATGTCCTCTTGATATGGATCGGAAAATAATTCCAGTGACTCAAGCGGAAGGTATGTGGTGGTGGTGGTGGTGGTCGTGTTGTTGGTGGTAGTGTCTTTGGGGGTGCACATAGCAGAGAGTGAAGAAGAGGGTGCAGATCGAGAGGATGAGGAGGGTGCAGAAGAGTAAGGCTGAGCGAGCCACTCAACCAAGTCTGGTGCATCCTTTAAAGTAATTGAACGCACCTTCTGCAACTTCCCACTTTGGCTCAAGCCTGTTGCTCCTGCCCTACCCCTACCACCCCTGCGGAAGGGCCTGCCTCTTCCTCTGCATGTCATTTTTTAAATGACCCTGTGACAAAACTCTTAGTCCCTATACCGCTGAAGGACTGCTGCAGTATAGGTGAGCGGTCAGCAGTGGTGCACGTCAACCCTATCTATTGTGGACCTATAGCGGTCCTTACAGAACAGCAGACTGTACCGCACTCAAGCCTATGTACCGTAGCACCCTATACCAAGTTACCAGTCCTTATAAGAACTTTTGTGGACCAAGCAGGTTGTGTATTAGTGTTTAGCAGACTGTACGTCAGTCCCTATACCGCTGAAGGACTGCTGCAGTATAGGGCAGCGGTCAGCAGTGGTGCACGTCAACCCTATCTATTGTGGACCTATAGCGGTCCTTACAGAACAGCAGACTGTACCGCACTCAAGCCTATGTACCGTAGCACCCTATACCAAGTTACCAGTCCTTATAAGAACTTTTGTGGACCAAGCAGGTTGTGTATTAGTGTTTAGCAGACTGTACGTCAGTCCCTATACCGCTGAAGGACTGCTGCAGTATAGGGCAGCGGTCAGCAGTGGTGCACGTCAACCCTATCTATTGTGGACCGATAGCGGTCCTTACAGAACAGCAGACTGTACCGCACTCAAGCCTATGTACCGTAGCACCCTATACCAAGTTACCAGTCCTTATAAGAACTTTTGTGGACCAAGCAGGTTGTGTGTTAGTGATTAGCAGACTGTACGTCAGTCCCTATACCAATGAAGGACTGCTGCAGTATAGGGCAGCGGTCAGCAGTAGTGCACGGCAACCCTATGTATTGTGGACCGATAGCGGTCCTTACAGAACAGCAGACTGTAACGCACTCAGGCCTATGTACCGTAGCACCCTATACCAAGTTACCAGTCCTTATAAGAACTTTTGTGGACCAAGCAGGTTGTGTGTTAGTGATTAGCAGACTGTACGTCAGTCCCTATACCAATGAAGGACTGCTGCAGTATAGGGCAGCGGTCAGCAGTAGTGCACGGCAACCCTATGTATTGTGGACCGATAGCGGTCCTTACAGAACAGCAGACTGTAACGCACTCAGGCCTATGTACCGTAGCACCCTATACCAAGTTACCAGTCCTTATAAGAACTTTTGTGGACCAAGCAGGTTGTGTGTTAGTGATTAGCAGACTGTACGTCAGTCCCTATACCAATGAAGGACTGCTGCAGTATAGGGCAGCGGTCAGCAGTAGTGCACGGCAACCCTATGTATTGTGGACCGATAGCGGTCCTTACAGAACAGCAGACTGTAACGCACTCAGGCCTATGTACCGTAGCACCCTATACCAAGTTACCAGTCCTTATAAGAACTTTTGTGGACCAAGCAGGTTGTGTGTTAGTGATTAGCAGACTGTACGTCAGTCCCTATACCAATGAAGGACTGCTGCAGTATAGGGCAGCGGTCAGCAGTAGTGCACGGCAACCCTATGTATTGTGGACCGATAGCGGTCCTTACAGAACAGCAGACTGTACTGCACTCAGGCCTATGTACCGTAGCACCCTATACCAAGTTACCAGTCCTTATAAGAACTTTTGTGGACCAAGCAGGTTGTGTGTTAGTGATTAGCAGACTGTACGTCAGTCCCTATACCAATGAAGGACTGCTGCAGTATAGGGCAGCGGTCAGCAGTAGTGCACGGCAACCCTATGTATTGTGGACCGATAGCGGTCCTTACAGAACAGCAGACTGTACTGCACTCAGGCCTATGTACCGTAGCACCCTATACCAAGTTACCAGTCCTTATAAAAACTTTTGTGGACCAAGCAGGTTGTGTGTTAGTGTTTAGCAGACTGTGCGTCAGTCCCTATACCGCTGAAGGACTGCTGCAGTATAGGGCAGCGGTCAGCAGTAGTGCACGGCAACCCTATGTATTGTGGACCGATAGCGGTCCTTACAGAACAGCAGACTGTAACGCACTCAGGCCTATGTACCGTAGCACCCTATACCAAGTTACCAGTCCTTATAAGAACTTTTGTGGACCAAGCAGGTTGTGTGTTAGTGATTAGCAGACTGTACGTCAGTCCCTATACCAATGAAGGACTGCTGCAGTATAGGGCAGCGGTCAGCAGTAGTGCACGGCAACCCTATGTATTGTGGACCGATAGCGGTCCTTACAGAACAGCAGACTGTAACGCACTCAGGCCTATGTACCGTAGCACCCTATACCAAGTTACCAGTCCTTATAAGAACTTTTGTGGACCAAGCAGGTTGTGTGTTAGTGATTAGCAGACTGTACGTCAGTCCCTATACCAATGAAGGACTGCTGCAGTATAGGGCAGCGGTCAGCAGTAGTGCACGGCAACCCTATGTATTGTGGACCGATAGCGGTCCTTACAGAACAGCAGACTGTAACGCACTCAGGCCTATGTACCGTAGCACCCTATACCAAGTTACCAGTCCTTATAAGAACTTTTGTGGACCAAGCAGGTTGTGTGTTAGTGATTAGCAGACTGTACGTCAGTCCCTATACCAATGAAGGACTGCTGCAGTATAGGGCAGCGGTCAGCAGTAGTGCACGGCAACCCTATGTATTGTGGACCGATAGCGGTCCTTACAGAACAGCAGACTGTACCGCACCCAAGCCTATGTACCGTAGCACCCTAGACAGACCAAGTTACCAGTCCTGATAAAGAGCTTTGTGGAACAAGTGAGTTGTGAATGATTAGCAGACTGCAGCAGAAGGGCAGCAGTCAAGTATAATATTCTTTCTATATTTGGAAGAAAGAATATTATACGTGTACAAGCCTATTACCGTACCACTGATACCAGTCCTGAAAAGAACCTTTGTGGAACTAATAGTAACAGCAAGTCTTTAAAATTATCCTCACTGCCTGACACACTGCTTCCTGCCTGTCCCTATACAAATTGGCAAAAAAGAGTAGGCTGGAACGATTAGCTGGAACAGCTCTTTTGTGGACCTGATAGTAACAGCTAATGATGATGATGATGATGATGATGAAGAAAGACTAATCTGGCTGAGCTGTCCCTAAAATAGCAGCATACAGCGCTCTGTCCCTTTATCTAAACTGACAAAAGAAACTCAGGCTGCTGACCTAACACCTATACCAGTCCTGAAAAGAACTTTTGTGTACCAAATAGCTAGCGTTTTCTCTGTCCCTACTCCACACAGGATCCTTTCCCTACAGTGACAGAAGAAAGAATGTAAAATGGCCACCGGATCGGGTGTATTTATAGGTTAGGGGGAATGTCCAAGTGTCCATGAGCTGTCATGTCTCAATTGGTTGTCCTGTAACACATGATAAACGTGTCACGAAAGGTTAAAGTTCTTGTATACATTAAACACGTAAGTCCGCCGGGGCGAACGACGGAAAAAGGCGTTCGAACCCGCGGACGGCGAAAGTCGGAAATTCGCCGCGAAACGACCGCCGGGCGAACCGTTCGGCCATCACTATACAACATAACTCACAGGAACAAAATCCATCAAAAAAAAAAAGAAAAAAAAAAGAGATCTCTTCCATATGTATTTCTTAATTTATTTCTAAATAATGATCATCTGGGAGATTTAATAATATTGGAAAGGATTAAATTGGAACGCAAACAAAAAAATATTTTGGCTAGAATGTTGAATGGTTAGACACTTTGGGAGGGATTTACTAAAACGAAAGAACTCAGAATATAGTGCAGCTGTACATGGTAGCCAATCAGCTTCTAACTTCAGCTTTTTAACCACTTCCCACATGGCCTATAGCAAATTGACGGCCGGGCGGTGGTTCTGTTATCCTGACTGGGCATCATATGACATCCAGCAGGATAATATGCCGATGCGCGCCCACAGGGGTTACGCAACGCAGCGATCGGAGGTGCTGTGTGTCAGTCTGACACACTGCATCTCCGATCGTTGTAAGGAGCCTCTGA
Source organism: Lithobates pipiens (assembly GCF_037356315.1). NCBI lineage: Eukaryota > Metazoa > Chordata > Amphibia > Anura > Ranidae > Lithobates > Lithobates pipiens. The sequence continues at coordinate 573,925,552 of NW_027507758.1, forward strand.
AAAAGGCCTCTTACCATGTGATCAGCTGTGACCAATCACAGTGCTCTGATTATCAGTGCAGACCCATCAGTACTGACTTTCAGTGCCCATCAGTGGTGCCTGTCAGTCCCCAGCAGTGATGCCAATCAGTGCCGCCTATTGGTGCCATCTATTACTGCCCATGAATGCTGCCCGTCAGTGCCCTCTATCAGTGCACATCAGTGATGCCTGTCATTTCCACCGTTTAGAGGCCATAAGTGCTGCCTATCAGTGCCCATCAGTGACACCTGTCAGTGACCATCAGTGCAGCTTATTTGTGCCTCCTCATCAAGGCCTCCTCATCAGTGCCACCTTATCAGTGCAGCTTATCAGTGCCCATCAGTTCAACCTCATCAGTGCAGCCTATCAGTGCCCATCAGTGCAGCCTCATCAGTGCACATCAGTGAAGTAGAAAAATTACTTATTTACAAAATTTTATAACAGAAATGAAGAAAAAATATTTTTTTTCAAAAATGTTGGTCTTTTTTTTTTGTTTAGCAAAAAATAAAAACCCAGTGGTGATTAACCACTTAACGACCAGGCCATAGCCAAATGATGGCTACAGCATGACCGGCTAGTTTTGGGAGGGTGTCCAGGGACGCTGTCCCTGACTTGCACTTCCCGCACATCCACTGGGGCATGGACCCAGAAGCGCCCATAATCACCGGCTTCTCCGGACCCGGCGCATCATGGATCAAGGTAAAGGGCCAGTGACAGTGGCCTTTTACCATGTGATCACTCCATTCAATGATGGAGCATTCACTTGTCAACAAACTGGCGCATGTTCAGTTCAGCTCTCTCTTCTCCTCATGCTCAGTCGGTACAGTACTTCAGGAGAGATCAATTTTCAATGATTGGCACCATAGCTTGAAGACTTTATAACTTTCACAACGACCAAATATACACTGATTTTGGTTATTTTTACCAAAGATATGTAACAGTAAACATTTTGGCCAAAATTTATAAAGATTAAATTACTAATTTGCTAAATTTTATAACAGAAACAAAGAAAAATGCATTTTTTTCAACAACATTTTCAGTCTTTTTTTTCATTTCTAAAGAATCCAGTGGTGATTAAATACCACCAAAAGAAAGCTCTATTTGTGTGAAAAACAACATTTTCATATGGGTACAGTGTTGCATAATGGGCAGATAAGTGCCCAGTGGGTAAGTGGTTAAATACTAGACATGTGCATTTGTTTTCGTCCGAATGCATTTTCGTCCGAATTTCGGGTATTTTTGTTTTAACAAAGGATAACGAACGTGCAGAATCCGAAAACTGAAAGATCCAACAAATGCTTTATTGTCATTTTCGTTGTGTCAACAGTTTGATATAGATAGGAGATTCGACATGATGCTGATAATAGCGATCTGTGTCCATCGAACCTGTGGTCGAATGTGCCTAACCTTAGCTCTATTAGTTCAAGATTATTTGACACAGAGAGAAAAGATTCAACATGAAGATTCGACGAAGCAGTTGCCGTGAGTGGACATTTATGGTCAAATGCTCTGCCCATAGGCTATAGAAGAATTCTAATGTTGGTTGACTAGTAATAATAATTAATGAATATACATATAACATGAGAATTCTACTATAACTTGTAGGCGGAACATTCGACCGGAAATGTACGATTGCAGAGTCGTACACTTTAGCTGGTCCGTCTAATCTTCTTAGAACATTCGACAGACACCATAAGCCTTCAATGACAGATTCGACCTTAATTATTTCGGATTTTCGGACTAATGCATTTTTTAATGAAACAAAATAAATACAAAAAAATTTCGGGAGTAACTAAATAAAACATTTTTTCGGACGAAAACGAAATTCCAAAATAAAATATTTCAGTGTGCACATGTCTATTAAATACCACCAAAAGAAAGCTGATTAAAAAATGTTGTTTGGTTACAGTGCTGCATGACCGCGCAATTGTAATTCATAGTGCAACAGCACTGAAAGCTGAAAATTGGCCAGGGCAGGATGGGGGTGAAAGTGAATAAAAAGGAATCCAAATGTTAAAAAGAATGATAGGAAATTTGAATTTCCCAGTAATACAAAAATAAGCAAAATACTTGTGATCAATCATCAAGTCTATTAAGCTAACAACATTTTTTCACCAGGTATGGCTAGAATAAGTGGGCCTTAAGCGAATATAAAAAGCTATTGAGAGGGAAAGGAGCTCAGGAGAGAAATCAACACCATGAGCTGGATTACAATGTACCCACTTTTTATTGCATCTGATCTTTATCCAATATCTGTTAACAAAAAAACATTCTCTGATTAGGTACACCACATATTAGCTCTGATGGGACAGCACCACCAATTGATCTCAATAGGCCAAAGTGTGGCTGGTCATTGAGGACTGGCAACAAGACAGCCTGCTTGTTGGAACATATACAATAGATATGATTACCACCTCTAAAAAATTCTAGAAACACCAATTGAAGGATCACCTTCCAAGATATTGCACCTTTTCTTTTTTTTTTTTTTTTAAACATTTTATTGGGAAAAACAAGGGAAATAATACAAGCATATAGGAAAGTAAAAGACATTCATTTCTTACGGAAACCCGTATCCAATGGCTGAAAAAATAGCTAATGTCACAAACAGTTATCAGAGATAATACGTGAACACTTACAAGCACAATGAAGGTGATAGATCTGAACCACAGTTACCCTGGAGGGGTGCTATAGCTGAATCGTGATTGGTGCTCAAATAAGGGTGAATCTAAACTGTCTTCGCTTATTGCACCTTTTCTAAGGTGGCTAAAGCTCTCATTAGCCATCTATTTTAATGCATTTCAATAAATCTACTGTTTTATCTATTTTAGCTATTTGTTTTTTTATGGTGCCTCTAAAGCCCTTATATATTGGGGGGTGATCCTTTAAATTGTGTTGCTTGTTGGAACACATCAGGTATGTGAAACTGCAAATATGGCTCTTGTTCAACTGCTTGGCTTGTGAAACACCCATATGTACTATGCCAGAAGCTGCAGTAGTGTTAAAGTAGAACTATAGACAAAACTTTTTTTTTTTTCATTTTGGATAGAGTAACAGAGGGTTATAACCCCTGTAAGGTTTATTTCTGCCCTCTTTGTCCCATTGGGGAGATTTCCCTTCACTTCCTGTCCCATAGCCAAAACAGGAAGTGAGACGAAATCTCTCCAAATTAAGAGAATCTCTAGGGGATCTCGAGGTCACCAGAACTACTGTCCTCTTTGGAAAACCCTATTTTACTTTTCTGGGGACAACAAAGTTTTGGATAGAGTGGAGAAGGATTAGAACACCAGTCAGTTTTTATTGCTGTCTGTGCCCCCCGAAGATTTGGGATTTTCTTTTTCTTTTAGTTTCAATGATAATGGTAAACAGAACAAAGAGACCCTCTCTCTTTCTTCTGTTTACCATTATCATTGATAGTAAAAGTAAAATAAAATCCCAAATCTCCTTAACGGGGGGCACAGACAGCAATAAAAACTGACTGCTGTTCTAATCCTTCTCCACTCTATACAAAGCTTTAAAAAAAGTTTTGCCTTTAGCCATACTTTAACCACTTTAGCTGAATGGCTCATGACGATATACGTCGGC